>NC_132780.1:183897329-184497329 GCF_048418805.1 Vulpes vulpes | reverse complement strand
TCCCGAGGATCAGGCCCTGGACTGAAGGCGGCGCTAAACCACTGAGCCGCTCAGGCTGCCCAATCCCTGTCAATTAAACACTGTTGGCTTCACAATGAATCTGCCTCTGTCTGAGGTAATTGTTAAAAGTGGAGATGTTTCTAAAATCACGAAACCAAATCTTGTGTATGTGGACTACAGAATCTCCATATCCACACGTGCAACTCTGGGGACCTTTGCCCTAGATAACAATAAAGCGCTTGAGGTCAAGACTCATGTTTTATCTACCCATACTATTCTCTTTGCATATACAAGTTCCTTTTCCATATTCCTACCTCACAGTAAGTATTCAATAAATACAATGGATTACAAAGTTAAATGTTGATGTATTTTACCAGCCTAACAAGTACCTTGAAGGCAGGGACTAGCTATGTATTTCTCTAACTCACTTCAGCAGTTAGAACCATGTTCTGCACATACTAGGCCCTCAAGAAACAGTGGAATAAACTGCTGTAAAAGCAGGAAACTTAGAAAAACTATATCAACTTAGAGGGGGGGAAAAGGATTGTGTGTTGATAAGAAATGATATCCCTCTTTTGGGGGGAAACAAAATGGATTGACAAAGCATATGCAAGAGTGAAAATCGCAAGCATTGTGGAATCACACACATCTCTTCACTTGCCCGTGTTTACTGACACTATCAGTGACAACAGTTAAAAAGACTATGTGTGGATAATAAGGAACACATGCATACCTTTTGTATAGCTCAAACATCACAAGCCTCCCAAGCTGTGGTAAGTAGGACAGTTATATAAAGAGCAAAGCAGGCTACGAGGACCTAGAGAGCAGTAGCTCCTCTGCTCCTCCCAGTGGTAATCATATAGGAATCAGCCCCATGGGGCCAGATTTTTCAGGAAAAGCTGAAAATCCAAATCACTATAAGAAATCACTGAATTTCTAAATACTGTTGAGAACAAATGCAGAATTTTAAGAGGCACTGAATTGACCAAAACAAAACTTGTTTACAGGTCAGATACAAACTCTAACACAGGGAACACTCATAGACAAGAGTGAAATTAGAAACAAATATCCAAACTACAGTCTCAATAGTATGATAGCTCTCTAATCTGATGTGGCCTTATCAATAACACTTTCTATATATCCATCTTTGAGCCCAGTACCAGGAATATTTGATTCACTACTGGGTCCCTAGCACCTAGTATTCTGTCTGGCATGTAACTGAAGCACAATACACAGTTGTTGAATGACTAATTGGAGTAAGCTTCGTTAACATCATAGGTGAAATTCAAAACCATACTACTATATGAAAAAAGCAAACTTAAAAGAATACACATACAACATGGTATCATTAGTTCAATTTTAAAGTATATAACACAATATTAAACATAGACTATAGATTCATGTGTATATAGAAAAAAGAAAAATATGTGCAGACATGATTAAGACAAACTTAGGGGACAAGGTTTAGAACAGAAACAAGAAAAGGATATCAGACTTGTGGAGGCATATAAATTTATATTTGTAATTTTTCTTTCTTAAGTTGGGTTATGGGTACATGGTTTCTATTACATACTTAACTTTTTGAAATACTGAAACACCTCATAACAATATTTAAAATAAACTTTTGATTTTGGAATAATTTTAGATGTATGAAAAAGTTGCAAACATAATATAGAGAGTTCCTATATACTCTTCACCCAGTTTTCCCCATCTTTTTTTTAAAAGATTTTATTTATTCATGAGAGACAGAGAGAGAGAGAGAGAGAGAGAGGCAGAGACACAGGCAGAGGGAGAAGCAAGCTCCATGCAGGGTGCCCGACATGAGACTCAATCCCGGATCTCCAGGATCAGGCCCTGGGCTGCACTAAACCGCTGAGCCACCCAGGCTGCCCAGTTTTCTCCATCTTATATAGGTTAACATCTTACATTAGTATAATACACTTGTCAAAAAGAAAAGAAAAAAAAAGAAGAAAAGAAAAGAAAAGAAAAAAGAAAGAAAAGAAAAAAAGAAAAGAAAGAAAAGAAAAGAAAAAAAGAAAAGAAAGAAAAGAAAAGAAAAAAAGAAAAGAAAGAAAAAAAAGAAAAAAAGAAAAGAAAAGAAAAGAAAAGAAAAGAAAAGAAAAGAAAAGAAAAGAAAAGAAAAGAAAAGCTAACACTGGTACATACATTACTAATAGCCAAACTCCAGGCTTCAATCGCCTTTCCCCAGATTTTCCATTACTGTTTTATTTCTGTTCCAGGATCCAAAGTAGGGGACTACACTGTATTTAGTTGTTGTCTCCCCAGTCTCTTCTGGTATGTAACGTTTCTTATT
Organism: Vulpes vulpes; assembly: GCF_048418805.1. Taxonomy (NCBI): domain Eukaryota; kingdom Metazoa; phylum Chordata; class Mammalia; order Carnivora; family Canidae; genus Vulpes; species Vulpes vulpes. The sequence continues at coordinate 184,495,015 of NC_132780.1, read as the reverse complement.
TTCTCCTTGTTTTTCATGACTTTCAAAGTCAAAAGCAGTACTGGACAAAGATCCTAAAATGTCTACCACTGGCCATTTCTATGGTTTCTCTTATGTTTAGACTGGGGTTACAGATGTTTGGAAAGGAAACAAGAGAAGTGAAGTGCCCCTCTCATCACATCACATCACATTATATCAGGGGTACATGTAAGCCACATGCCATCATTGTTGATGTTAATTTTTATCACTTGGTTAAGATATTGCTTGCCAGGATTCTCCTCTGTAAAGTTAACTGTCTTCCCTTTTCTTGCTCTATTCTTAGGAAATGAGTCACTAAGTCTAGCTCACTCTCAAGGAAAGAGTTTATGAGGCAAAGGGGGTAGAATTAAGCTCCACCTCCTGCAAGGGGAAATATATGCACACAGGTAATAATTTTTTGAAAAAGAAAATTGAGTGTAGCATAACAAGAGAACAAGAGACATGAAAAGTGAGAATTATACTCCCAGAAACATCCAAGGCTTTTCTGTGACCTGTGGAGACAATAGCATCTCTTATTCTTAGGATAAATGTATGTGCACATTCAAAATGTCAAAACAGTCTCTTCTGGGAGTTATTCCTTTCTTTAATTGTTCAAAGAATAACTAAATTTTCTAACGAGTAACCATTCTCTAAGCCTTAGATACTAATGCCTGCTTTAATAGGAATGTAATAGTTGTTCTATTTAAAGGAAAATTTATTTGCAAGCATTTATTGTATTCAAGAGAATGGACTGGCACTGTGAAAAATTTCTTCTAAAACATGCACAATATTTAGTACTTGCCCACCAAAGGTGTTACAATCTGGAATAGAGGGAGAGTGGTTAGGTATTTGGAAGACAAGCATCCATGTAATAATTGCCCAAGTCAGACTTGATTTGCCGCCATGAGAGAAATACTAATTCAGTGGTATATGGATTCAGAAGAGGAAAAGATGGAATTCAAGTGAGCAGTACCTAGTGACTACTTGCTCTGTATCATCTCTAGGAAAGTCTCCTTGTCTCTTTTTAGAGAGGCACAATATCTGAGATCTAGGGTCTTGATCAATTTAAGTGCTATATTCCACAACAGAAGAAACCCATAAAAAACAAAACCAGCATTGCTATATATATATATATATATATATATATATATATATATATATATAATCAATGCCAGAATACAGTGTAGAAAGTAGAAAACTACAAAATTACTCTTAAGAAAGAAAGATTATAATCTTCACAGCATCAGTATGCTACTCAGAAAACACTGGAATGACTCCTATTTACTAATGTATCAATCTTCTCCTTGGCTCAGTACCAACTTGCATTATCATACTTCTCCAGTCTTTTTTCTCACCAGGTCAGGATGGTCCAACTGCTTCCATTAATTCAACTGCTTATCCTACTTTGCTCACAGTTTCTAAAATGGGGCCTCCAATCATATATATATATATATATATATATATATATATATATATATATATATGAGATCCTTTTCATTGTGAACCATTTTACACCCAATTCAGATAAACTCAGACAAAACAAGCCAAGAAAACCACAAAAAAAAAAAAAAAAAACAGTGGAGGAGCATAGTAATTGGCTCGCATAACTGAAAATCCAGGGCAACTTCAGGACACTGGCTTTGACTATTGGCACTGATTTTTCTCTCTGGCTGCTTCATTTTCAGGCAACTCTCCCATTTATGGTGGTTCCTGGCTGCTCTAGGAGTACATCCTCACAGCCTAGAAACTTCAGCAGCAAGAACTCTTATTTTTCCCAATAACTCCAATCAGAACCCCAGAATTCAATCTTACTGGATTGACAGGTCACATGCCCATCTTTGAAACAATAATCATGGTCATGAGAGGAATATGCTAATTTGATAGACCTGAATCACAGGCTTACTTTTAACTTTGTGAAAGGAAAGATAGCAGTCACATTGAAATGATCAGGACTGACATATAGGGGAGTGGTGGTTCTCCAGAGCAAAATATGATCATTTTTATAATCATAAGAGGGCAGAATGATACCCAGTGGGCAAAAACAGTCATACTTATCTTATCCTGTCTGTGTCATTTCCCCATGTAGAATTCACTCATTTTTCTCATATATCTCCCTGGACTGCTCATATCTCTGCTGTTCTTCATGCTGTTTTCTCATGAAATTTGTCACCTACTACGACGCTTGAAAAAGTTTTTTATTTATTTTTCTATTTTTTAAGACACAGAGAGAGGCAGAGACATAGGCAGAGGAAGAAGCAGGCTTCCTGTGGTGGCAGAGAGCCTGATGCAGGACTTGATCCCAGGACCCTGGGATCACAACCTGAGCCAAAGGCAGATGCTCAATCACTGAGCCCCCAAGTGCCCCTTTTCTTATCTTTCAATAGCTTTTTTATGTGTCCTGTCTTTTGTTAAGAATTCCACTAAGGTTCCAGTCAATTAATTGCTCTGTGATTCCATAGATCTCATGTTCCTCCCTTTGGTAATTATCTCATTCCACCATATTAAGGTAATCTGTGTAATATAAGTTCTTTGAGGGCAAAGAAAGAACCATTCCCATCTTTGCTTCACTTGTTCTGAGGAAAAGTGTTATATGCAAAGGAATCATTTTATAAACATTTATTAGACACACTCAAATCCTTTCTGCCTCAAATCTCTTCCTCTATTAATTTTTTCTCACTTTGATCAACCATTTTTTGGGAATCCTCTCCACATTTATATACGCCTTTGTTGCTGTTGCTTCTCCAGGTTCTAGGTCTCACAGAAGCTACCCCTTCCTCACAATGGGTTCAACTTTGTTCCAGTATCTAGAAACTGGAAGCCAATACTGAGTTGAGATGGAGGAATTTGAAGCTTTCTAACCAAACACCTAGAGAACTACATTAACTAGTCTAGTTCCTGTTCTGACCAAACTTCTTCCTTGGTGACCTACATGTCGCCCATGTCTTCTAGAATGATTCTGTATATAATCTATAAAATAAGGGGTTGGCATGCATTATAAACAGAGTCAAAAAAAATTGTGATTTTACATAAACTGTTTGTTCAATATGAGTCCTGTTTGTTCATCTATGAAAAAGGGATTTTTAAAATGTTTAACTTCACAGAGTTTTCTCAAGTATAAAATAAAATAACAAAGAGCCTAGCATAACATCTGATATATAACATGTAACAAATGTTCCCAGTCTGTGCTAAAAGTCAATGGACCAGCTAACCTGCCTCCCTCTTCCCTCTATAAAATCTTCCCATCAAGAAACCTTGCAGGGATATACTAACTTACATGGCCCAATATCATACTAGATAATTGAAAATTTAGTTGTCATAATCCAAGAACTTTCTGAAAATTCCAGTGTAATGAGATTTCTTCTGCAGAACCCAAGCCCAAGTACAAGTCTGTTCCCTAAAATGTCGGAGCCTATATCTTCCTTCATTATGCTAAAATCCTAACTGGTCGAGTCCTCAGAATTGAATAAAGATGGCCCCATTTTATCCTGCATTTCCAAGGCCTTCATAACTCCTTTTTCTATGCCCTAGAGCCTGGGATTCATGTCTTGCTCAGATCCATGCCTTGCTCAATTCATAAACAGAACTATATGAGCCCATATACCAAGTTCCATAACCAGGATTCACAGGAATAGGTGTGAATAAAGAACTCAAAGACTTCCCTAAATATTCTTGAGGTAAGTATTAGGATATTAAGGAACAGGAAGAAAAAAGGCAAGAACCCCATCATTTATTCATTGTTTTACTTCTTGTGGTAAAAAATGGTGAACGCAAAGAGCTACTATTGCCTATTGTTCCCAGGAAAAAAGAAACTTCATTCCAAAAGCCATAATATATAGAGAGAGATAAAGGAGTAACTTCACAGTGGAGAAATCTGACAAACCCTGACTCAGCCAGGTAAATAGATGTTAACATTAGCAATGATAAGTCATATGGAGAGTCATAAGTAAATACTGCTAACATGTATGATAAGAATAATCTTTATACTAACTTTTATGATCATAATCTCAAAAACCCATAACCCCAGTTTAATTATGAGAAAAACACCAGACAAACTCTAATGGAGGGACAGTTTATAAAATACAAGTCAGTACTATTCAAAACTATCAAGGTCATCAAAACCAAAGAAATGTCAGAGAAACTGTCACAGTTTGGAGAGGCCTTACACATAACTAAATGTAATGTGGTATCTATCCTAGATGGGATCCTGGAACAGAAAAAGGACATTGGATAAAAATAAAGAAAATTGAAATAAAGTATGAAGTTTAGTTAATGCATCACTATTAGCTCATTAGTTTGACCATAAAACTGAGTGTAGGGTATATGGTAACTCTGTGTACTACCTTTATAGCTTTTCCACAAATCTAATATTATTCCAAAATAAGGAGTGTATTTTTTTAATCTGCCTACTGAATTTTAAGAAATAAATTTTTAAAAATATTACCTAGACAGCTATAGTGAAAGTATAGAACACCAAAGATAAAAAGAAGATCTTAAAAGCAACCAAAGAATAAAGACAGATAAATTAAAAAGGGTATCAGCTTACTTCTCATCAATGGCACAATGGAAGTCAGAAAAAAGCAGATAATATTTTCAAAGTACTTAGAGAAAATAACTTCAACTTAGAATTATATGCCCAGAAAAAAAAAATTTTTAAATAAAAACAAAGCAAAAGAAAAACAATTTTAGAGAAATTAAAATGGCTCTATTGGTTCACACTAAAGGAAATTATGAAGGATATTCATGGAGTGGAAGAAAAATATGTTCCAGATAAAAGGTCTTAGATGCAAGAAGGAATAACAAGCAAAGAAAATACAAATATAGACAAATAAAATTAAGGACTATCTACAAACAATAATAAAGATACTTAATTTTCATTATCAAAAATTTTGGAATTAAAATGCCTATAACAGGAGGGGTAAAGATAGCAGATTTTTCTTTAGGTATTACATAAAGAAGACAAATGTATTGTTTAAATTTAGACTTAAATTAAATATCTATATCCTTAAAACCAAGGCAATCATTAAAAGAATAGAAATAGAATTTATGATTGCCAAACTAGTCAACAGGAAGATTTTGAATGAGAAAGAAAAGTTTTGTTGCTCAAAAGGGAAGAGAAAAAAAAGAGAGAGAAATAAAAAGAAGTGTAGAAAAAAAGCAGAATGAATAGACAACATAAAATAAAATGGTAAAGATGATTGTGATATATTAGTCATTATTAATAACAATTAGTAAATTCTCTTGATAAAAGACAACATTCAAATAGGATCAAAAACAAATCTAGCTGTACTGACTTCTCAAAAGATACACTAAACAAAGTCATAGAAAAATCTAAAAGTACATATAATTGAAAAATACAATCGGTGTTTTGGGAGTCTGTAAAATTAACTTGAAGGACTCACAGGACTCAACACATAGTCACACTCATGGCTAGGATTTATTACATGAAAAAGACACAAAGTAAAATCAGCAAAGGAAGTCCAGTGAAAGCCAAATATAAGCTTCCAAGAGTCCTTTCCCAGTGGAGTCACATAAAGCATGCTTAATTCCCAAAGCAATGAATTGTAACAGAATTTGTGAAATGTTGTCTACTACAGAACCTTATTAGAGACTCAGTGCTCAGAGATTTAATTGGAAGTTGGTCATGGTCAAGCTCCTCAAAAATTGACCCACAGATTCAATAAAATTCCAATCAAAGTCTATATAGATTTTTTTCATTGAATTTGACAATCTGATTCTAAAAGTTATACAGAATATCAAAGAGCCAAGTATAACCTAAACATTCCAGAAAAAGAAGAACAATTTCAGGAAAATTGTTTTACCAGTTAGGTAAAATTACTTTAAACCTCTATACGAATTAATACAGTGTATTGGCACAGAAACAGACAAGTTAACCAATAATGGACAAGAATAAAGCCCAGAAATAGTCTCAAAATATAAGGAAATGTGATTTCGGATAGAGCTGGCTTCAGAAGATGGTGCTAGAATAGTTGATTTTCCATACGAAATGGAAAAAAATTTAATTTAATCATTACCTCTCACTAAACACAAAAATAAATTCCAGATGGATTAAATATTTAAATGAAGAAGATAAAATTTTAGACCATTTCAAAGAAAATATAGGAGAATATTTATAAAATCTCAGGGTAGGGAATTATTTCTTATACAACATGCAAAAAGTACAATTCATAAAAGAAACAATCTTTGACAGTAAAATCAAGAACTACTACCCATCTAAAATAACTGTAAAGAGGGTAGAATGTTAAGCAACAATTAAAAGGAAACACTTCTGAAATATTTAACCAACAAAATACTAGTCCAAGGGGGAAAATATCCTTTGAATAAATTTAAAATCATTTTTAAATCCCACAGAAAAACTGGCAAAAGCACAAATACAAATGTAACAGAAAAATAACTGTTTATTAACAGTTGCTGTTCATAGCAGCAACTGTTAATAAACCCCCAAAAAACCCCATTGATAGTTAAGTGTCTGAAAAATGAATTTAGCTTATCCACACAATGAAATACTCTACAGTAGAGAAAACAAAGTACAACTATCCACATCAATATGGATGGATATCAAATCATAATGTTAACTGAAAAGAACAGGTCACATAAGAACACACACAGTATAATTCCCTTTACAAAGAACAAAGCTAAAAGTTATACATGCTTTAGAGGTACATATGAATGCTAAAACTATAAATATGTAGCAGAGCTTCAAATATACAATGTTCTAATGTTCTCTCTCAGAACAGGGGGAAACTAGTGTGGTTCCTTGGAAGAACAGCAAAAACAAGTGACTAGCTGGAAATGTCTGAACCCAATAAAGATAGGAAATAAAGTAAGAGAGAGAGGGAAGTGGATGGACATGCAAAGCAAAGGTAATGGTTAGAATGTTACTCCAAGTATAAAGAGAAGCCTCTGGAAGGTTTTGAGTTGGGAGTGGTGTGAGTTGATATTTGTTTTTAAATACTCTCTGGCTATATATGAAATGTAACTGCATGGAAGCAAGAACTCCGGAGGCCAATTAGGGGACTATTCCAATAATTCAGGCAGGAGATAAAGGTGTCTTGGACACAGGTGATAGTGAAGGTAGTAAAAAACAACCAAATTTGGGATTTATTTGAAGATAAAAAATTTGCTGATTATAGGGGTTTGTGCCAAAGTTGAAAACCCAGATTGAAAGATTATCTTTAGGGTTTTGAGCAAACCAACTGGATGAACAGGGGTGCCATTTACTGAAGCAGACACCAGAAAAGCAAGTTTGGAAATGAGTGAAAATCAAGAACTGTGTTTAAGAGATGCTACCTTAACAGTTAGTTCAATCAGTTAAGCATCCAGCTCTTGGTTTCAGTTTAGGTCATGATTTCAGGGTCATGAAATCAGGCCCCGTGTTGGGTTCTGCCCTCAGAACAATGTCTGCTTAAGACTCTCTTTCCCTCTGCTCCTCTCCCACCAAAACAAATGAATATATCAGAAAGAAAAGAAAGAAAGAAAAAAAAGAAAGAAAGAAAGAAGAAAGAAAGAAAGAGAGAAAGAAGAAAGAAAGAAAGAAAGAAAGAGAAGAAGAAAAAGAAAGAAAAGAAAAAAAGAAAAAGAAAAAGAAAAAGAAAGAAAGAAAGAAAGAAAGAAAGAAAGAAAGAAAGAAAGAAAGAAAGAAAGAAAGAAGAAAGAAAGAAGGAAGGAAGGAAGGAAGGAAGGAAGGAAGGAAGGAAGGAAGGAAGAAAGAAAGAAAGAAAGAAAGAAAGAAAGAAAGAAAGAAAGAAAGAAAGAAAGAACTACTTTAAGATACTTACCAAACAACTCAGTGGAAATCTCATGTGTGCAACTGAATATGGATCTCAGAGGTGAGGTCAGGACATATGCCACATTTCACTGATTCTATGATATACTTTTTCATATTTTAATATCCTCGAAAATGAGATGTGTCTTTCAATCAATGTTGTCTTACAACGAGAATTGACAACATTTTTTTCTTTCTAGTAGTATATAAAATATAATCAAGAGGATCTTAGATCCTTTGAATTATAGAATACTTGAAAAACATAGGAATATAGTAGGCATTACAGCCATATATCTACCGCGAGATCACTCAGGAAGGAAGTATAAGTAGAGGGAGAAAAAGATGGAGGAATGACACCTGGAGACAGAGCCCTGGACACTTATAGGCCTGGAAAAAGAAGAAGAGAGGCTGGCAAAGGGAAATTAAAAGCGTGTCCAGTGAATTAGGAATAACAGTTAACAGCCGGCATGTCTTGAAAATAATAAAGTTATTTCAGAAAAGAGGAAGAAGAGATCTGTTGTACCTGATACAGCTGAGAAAATAGAAGACAATGAAGGCTGAGAATGAAGAAGAAAGAAAGAACAAGACATCAGTTTTCTAATTAGGAGTGGTTCAAAAGAATGGCAGGGACAAAAGCCTGATGTGGATGGAAGGAAAAAAAAAAAGCATGTAGAACCAAAGATGTCTTTAAATCATTTAGTATATTTACTGTTTTTTCTTATCCCAACCAGAATAGAATATTCCATAAGACAGAGATCTTTGTTTTGGTTTGTTTTATTTGTTTGTTTATATTCTAAGAGCCTAATATAGTGACAGATAAATATCTGTCGCATTGAACTGACTCTTTTCAGTTTTACTATAAAATAGAGCAGAGAAATAGAACAATAGTGAATTTTAACGGTCTTTTATGTAGAGAATAAGTGACATTCTGGTAGCTTCTTACCACAAAAGACAACCAGCAAATAGAAATTATTGTAGGGCAGATTTGAGCTCAAAATAAGCAAGAACAGAAGAGAAGGATGCCTTTTGCAGAGGTAGTAAGGGTATGATTGGCTAAAACAGACAATAAGCTATAAAATAGTATCAAAGAATGCTGGAGTTTTAGAGAAGATTAAGGAATTATTGGACAGATAGTTAGACTGAAGGGCCTTCTAACTTTAAATTTTTTCTTTTCAGGGTCACTGCAATTTTTAAGTCTGAGATTCATCTCATCCTTTCAGCTGGGGCATTCTGAGCCATTCTGAGCATTCTCTGTTAGGGAATACAAATGTATAAAAATTAAAGTCCAAGAAAAATACAAATTTAAATACAAAAAATGCGGCATGAAAAATAATTTTATGCATTTCAACACCAATTTTAATAATGTATGCCCAATTGTGCCATTGCATTAACATACATAATTGAGCTTTCTCTTAAATAAAAAAAAAAAAGAATTGAAAAGAGGCATTTGGTTATATTCAAAGAATTATACAATTGAATTGCATCTGAATGTAGTATCTCCCAGTCTTTACTGCATGAGACTCATAACTGTTGCAGAGACAAATCAATTATATTATAAAAACTTTTGCTATTATTCCACGTTCTTTGAGTAAGTGGCAAAATCCCAGAACTGAACTTCAATACTAATTTATTTAATCCTAGGTGTGAAGCAGTCAGAATCATTTCAGGAAGCTATTCGTTAAATTTTGAGTGTCTGGAGAGATCTCATAAAGTTTTTCTTAAATATTATTAAATCAGTGTAAGTAACATTGATTCTCTAAGATACCACTTAAACAAAATGAAACTTCACATTATTAATGTAAAGCATAGTAAAAGTTATCAGATTGTCCTTGGATTCTGAAATATGTCCTATAGCGTCTTGTGGCCAATCTGTTCAGAAATCCTTCTGCTGAATTTTTCTCTGCGGGCTGGCTGAAGAGCCAGGAATAGGTTAATGAAATGCATGCATGGAATGAAAAAACAAATTATAAGTGGTAATTCAGCCACTAAACCTTCGCAAGGCTGGGGGGAAATAAGAAAATAAAGCTAATCTTATTTCATTTTTCTTTATATACCAAAATGTCACCTCATAAATCCCATTTTCTGTTTCTATAAAGATTCTGTGTTAGAACTATTGTTTATTAAAAGTTCTGCTGCCATATGGATAACTTTAAAAAAATCTCCCCCCAAACCTTTACTATGTGCAAATATCCAGCAATTTTACATTCATGGTCTAAAATTTTAATTTAAATTCCCTTCATTTCCTTACAAATCAACGTGGTGCACTATGTAAAGGAACTATGTAAATATCAGGACCTTGAACTTTAGTATAAGAACTTCTCTCAAAATATATTTATATGAACCACAAACAAATCTGAAAATTTTCCTACTAAAATCATCCTTCTAGCTAACAGTATTTTGGGTTTTTTTTAGAACATCTTTGAAGCCTCATAGACTGGCTTAGATTTTTAGCCTAGCAGATTAATAATGTACTATAAAGTGTGAAGCTGCCATCATAAAATAAATTTGGAACATATACAAGCTCCTATATTAAAACATTGAGGGAAATGTTAAGGAATGAATTAAAGTATATCATTTATAACTCTAAACATACAAACAGCAACATGAGTATAACCTAGCTAAAAACAATGCACTTTGAAATGAATACTAAAAGACAAGATATATAAACTGTGTAGTATTTGTAATTTTAACATAGTATGCACTTTTTATTTTAAAATAAAGACCTCTGAGAACAAACACTGACCAGTACCAATTCTATAGAAATATAAGAGGTTTAAATCACTAAAAACAAATTAAAATCTAAAATAGAGCCAACACACTTTTGTGTTCCTCTTTAAAAATATCTTATCTTCTTTTCCTAGTGGCTTATTGAGTAAAACTCCTGAAGCCTCTGAACACTGGACCTTCATTTTCAGCTTACATTTTAAGAATATGAGAACAATTTGATGTTACCAAATTTTTCATCTGACTCTTTGTAAAGGGCTGTTATTCTCTGACCTAATAATGACAGGTCAGATCGTGCTCTTGTATCTATTTAAAAATTCAGATAGAGTCAATTCAGAAAATATAAATAAATTTATTTAAAAACATACTAGCTCTTTCAAAATATGCCTTCTAATATTTACATGTAAAGTGCAAGCTCTTTAATATGTACAACTTCCAACAAAAAAACCACAAGTTTTGAAAAATCTCTCAGTTCTGTCAGATTCCTTAGGAGCTTTCCACAGAGGGCTCCAGGTTCCTATCATGGAGTTTAAAGAGTGGTTTAGTTGTAAGAACTTTAATACTAACATCCTTAGAACTCAGTGAAAGACAATGGCCATATTGTAAGAAAAAATTCCATTCATCTTTATTTATGTATTAGGTAATTATTCCGCTTGAAGCCTAAGAGGTTTATTTTTAAACTTCTGAGGATAGAAGAATAGCAGGTTTGCAGATCATTTAAGGGAAAAAAATACATATTTTAACACAATCACATAAATGGCCTTAGTTTAAATTTTCCTACTGTGTGGTTAAGCACCTTCGTATTAATAAGCAAATGCATATAATGAAAAGAAGCTGTCCACAGCGGCAGTTAAAGTATCATTTGGTTGCTGTATTGCAGCAAATACAAAGTTTGTGTAAAGTGCTATTAGGCTTTCCAAAAATAGTAACTTGAATTCTAAAGGAAGGCCAAAGGTCACTTACCTCACCATGTAAACCTAACTAAAATTCTAAGAAAAGGCTAAAAAAGAATACTTCTACCTGTAAAGTATCACTGGAAACATGTCTTACTGGTACAAAAGAAGACAACTTTTGAAATACTGCTTTTGAATTTATCGTTTCAAATCAAGGCCTTGATAAATTTGGGGAGCAGGGAAATAGAAACTATGATGAAGAATGGAAAAACTGGTTTATCTTTCTTAGCCGCTGGTATTTGAGCCTGGAGTCTTTGAAAAAAGACTGAAAAGTAACAACAAGGCAATTCTATATCTTTTGCATACACTAAACTTTTTAAACTCAGGTTTAAAAAAAAAGCCCATCTAAATTAAATTTCTACCCTTAAAACTGTTGACATATTTAAAAATCAGTCTTAAATATTACATACAATTGTCTGTCCTTATTTATCCAAAAATGGCCTGTGTTATTTTTTCATGTAGAAAAGTCCACATTTTTCCAACCAGTTCACTAGAAATGTATGCTAAGTGTAAGTATTCTGTATTAGTAATAATAGTGTTGAGATAAATACCTGATAATGAGCAAATTAGTCTAAATTGAGGGAGGCAGGGGTGTTTGTTTTTTAATTCAGATAATTGACTACAGAATTAAGCCACAAACTGAAAAATAAGAATCACTTCACAGCTAATCGTGGCCCTTCCTCAATTTTATCTGCTGGCAATCCAAATCTATGAATCTCTAAATTAACCTTTAAGAAAAGGGTCCTGTCTTAGTCCAGAATTTGCAATACAGCAAAGAGGAAAAATGGAATTTTGAGTCAGATGACCTGGTACTGAGCCATGGCTAGCTAAGAGTTAACCACCAAACTAAATATTTAAGTTTCTTACCTGCAAAATGGGCCTAGCACCACTCAGCTTCTAGGCAATACTGAAGTTAAATGAAATCGTGTGCTGTTGGGCAAATAATCGGGGGCAATCGATAAATTTCTTCATTTCTTTACAATATGAATATACTCTCTAATAGATACCTACTATTCTTTTTTGTTGTTTTAAATAGCAATTAAGAAAGAAGAACCTAGACTTAAGTCACACTACACTTTCTAACAAGTAAAACAACCATCACTATCTTACTTCAGAAGCAGAAAAAAAACAGGTCCATCCTATCTTTCAGATTGTAAGATGCACGTGGATGGCCTAAGGGACTGGAGGTCCTATTTCTCCTAGCTTTCTTACTTTTTACACTTCTTTTTTTTATCCTAAGGCCCTATTATTGTATTTTCTGGATCCCATTCATACACTTTCTATAGGGCATTACTCCTGAAAACAGATGAAAAAGCAACAATTCCAACTACAGAATTGAGTTAAGTGGTCCATGTCTGAATACAACAGATGACTGGATTTTTAGCTATATTTATTTCATAATTATTTTAAAATAAGTTATAAATATTAATGGTGCTTATAAAGAAATGAAATAGTCAAAATGTTTTTATAAGGTCTATTTATAAGTCTAAAATTATTATACTTAAAATATAGAGATGTTTTTCCTCTTTCAGTCACAGTTATAATGTATTTTAAATATTCATTACAGAAATATATGAATGCCAAAATTAAAATAACCTAGTTAAAATTACAACCAAATTATATATATTTTATACATATTTCATATATGTATAAAATATATATATATTTACAGCCATATAATCTGAGTATGTATTTCTTTTAGAAAGTCTTCAGTCTTAAGGCACTCCTTTTAAACTCTTTTTAAGATATTTCCATAATTAAGTTCCTACAATGTGTCACAAGACAAATATAAATTTCCATGATCTAAAATGGTCATAACATCTAAGTTTGAAAAACTTTTCACTACATATGTTAATCATTTTTTGCACTTATAGGCAATTCAATTCCAAACAATTAACACAATGATTTATGACTTTTTTTTTCACATTTTGATGTCAGAGGGTCTATAAAAACACTATTTTGAAAGCATATTTTCTCTGTGGCTCAAATGTCATATCACAGAATGATTTTATTTTCTAGGGCTCTATTTTTTTCAAAGAGAATAGTATATAAAACTCCTTCCAAAAATTAATTGTTTTAATTGAATTATTAGGTTTTTTAAAAAAGATTTGTAACAAAACCCATTTAGGATTCTTAATATGCACTGGCCATATTAATATTCCTAATATATGTGCCATATCCTATTCTTCCTGTGTATATTGGATATTTAAAGTAATTAGGAAGAGCACAGTTTGATTAAATATATGGTAAGCCATCCTTGCTTTATTCTTAAAAGGCAAACAATTTACTTCTTTTTAACTAAAAAGGTTTTATGATTACTCACTTGTTCACCACCTTTAATATAAAAAAATCAATGTGTGTAAACTTATTTTACTAGGTGATGGATAAAAACATATCAAAAGAGTATGAATTGTGTATTTATTAGGAAATGTAAATAAAAATATTGAACTCCAAAAATTTATTTTAGATTGCTTTTAAATGTTTATTTTCTCTCTGAATTCAAAATGATTGACTTGAGCACAATATTAAGTAAAAAATAAAGCAGTCCTCCTGCCTGAAAGACTCCTGAATAAAAAGAAAATTATTTTTGGATTTTCCTCTTGATCAGATATGAAATATTCTGAAACGCCACCTCTATAATTTGATAAAAAGCTTGATATCCCCAAATGAAAATAGGACTCAGCACTTTCATTTTTCTGTCTCTAAAGGAACCTAGGTAAACTGATTTTTTTTTTAAATGAAAATCTCAGGCATAAAGGTGGCAGTAATGAAGCAAGCTTAAATATGCGCTGACCTTTGAAATGAACTGCAATCCGCGTTGTTTGGCCACGGATCTGACTGTGTTACTGTCTCCATCTATTTCTAGCATGAAAGATGTGGGTGTTGGAGCTGCTCTGCTCTCTGGTGGATGTTGACAGCATGGCTGCAAACATACAGCAGCACCAAAAGAGACAGCTACACAGCATGGAACAGAAAAATTAACCACACAGCCATCATAGACAGAACTAAAGCACTGATCTATATTTTCTTTAAAACTTGCTAGCAAGGTAAACTATAAACATGTCTCCATCTTGTTACAAGCATCTTGTAAAAGCAATCTTTTGTGTTAAGAAGAGTATTGCTGTTAGGAGGCGAATGTGAATTGAAAATACACAAAATTATTCAATGATTTTAAAAATCATTAGAAGTCTCAGGTAGTTTTCTCAGGATGCGCACAAAGGAAAGAATACAGGCTGGAGAAATAACCTTTTAATTAAATACATAGTGGGATTTGATATAATTACCAATGTTCCTAGAGTGACATTTTCTTCTTTTTTTTTTTTTTTTAATTTTTTGCTTAGGATAAGTACTTCATCAATAATTAGTTTATGTAAGATAGAAAGACATTCCTTTTTAAATGATTCCTATGAGTCATAACATAAGAAACTTCAAAATATCATCTAGCACTATCTCCGTTAACAGTGGACTACCTAAAGTTCTGTGTCTCCGCTTTGTCAGCTATTACTTGGTCTGCCTCTAAAAACTACTTTTAAAACAATGAGACAATGCATGCAAAAAACTTTAAAGAATAATAAAGCTACCACAATTTGCAACACCACAAGTTAAGCAAATTCTATACTTTTTTACATTCTACTCTAGAATCTTAAAGTACTTTTAGGTGAAACCAAAATATCTCATAGTCAAATGTAACACATCATCTCCTTATTCCAGTTTGACATAAATGTAGTCATCAAATCAACAGGCATTGACTAAGAACTTCCTCCTGTTGTGCTCAGAATGCTAAAAGAAAGGTAGTACTAATGGGCTCATGAATAAAGGTCTGTCACCATTACCTTTCTTCTTAGCATAAAATATTTTGGTTGGCCTTTAATAAATACTAACACTATATATCTCTCATGTTGGAGATATGATCCTTATAGTCAAAGATTTTACAGTCTTCAAAGAGTGGCATATAGGCAAAAAAATTAAATAACAAAAGTAAGAAGTCAATCAAGCTTTTGAGCATGTGATATAGTTGCACTTGATATGATAGAATCAAATGCTGGTATTGGAATAATCTTGGATAACCACTTGTTTTATTTTCATTTAGATCACCCATTCTAATATAACAGAAAAAAAAACTTGAAAAGAATATTTGCTTTGTGGTGGGAATATAAAACTCAAGTATGTTTGAGAGGAATGATTCTTAAAATTAGTTATACTAAAGGAAAAATAAAAATATCTATATTCCAAATCCCTGATCTAGCAATTTTTAACCTCAATAAAAAAGACTATTTCTATTCAGTAGTAACCAGAGATTTTGATTGAGTTATGCCTCCTAGAGGGAGAAATTATGAGAAACCTGGATATAAAATACTGATTTCTTTATGGTCTGAAAAAAAAAATTGTGTGTGGGGGAATTGTAAGGTACAAGTGAGCTGGAACCTGTTTGTAATATTTCCTCTCTCATTCAGCAAATTTTGGATTTCCAATGTATATCCCAGAAGTCACATCCTTCTAAATGAGTAAATAATATAGGCGCGATTTTTTTAAAAGTGCCTTGTTGTACCTAAGTGCACTGCAGGACATCTGGCACGTTTCATTCTGAAATGATGTTTATCCACAGAAACGCCATCAGTGGAAGATGTATTGAAAAGCTGAAGGTCTATTAAGGGAGTATGGGACAGCTGCATACATTCTGTATAAGGCCATGGAAATGACACAGCAATACCCCATCTGTGGCTTTGGTTCACAGAGCTTTGAATAAAAATTCAAGATAAACTTCACTTGTTAAGGAAAAGAAGACTCCTAATAGAAAGCTAGTATTAATAGTCTTATATATAAAGGACTGTTACTGTTAGCTTTCTTCTTAAAATACATTGTGAGATGTCCATGCCTTTAATAAATACTAATACTATATATATTCACCTCTTGATGTTATTTGAAGAATTGCTTGTAGGGAACTACAATTTGCACTTTTATAATTTAGGCTATTTGTGAATAGGCTTAAAACTTGAAGAAGTACGAGGAAGGGGTAGGGCAGATGTTGTTCAAACTTCCCTATTTGGCCCTGCCAAGTCCTTCATTCTGGACCTACAATACCCAGCCTATTCAAAACTCAATGTCTCTTAATGAAGATTACTAATCAAGCTGATTTATGTGGTAGTTTAGGAGGTGGGGGTCATTCTTTTTTTTTTTTTTTTTTGGTGGTGCTGTTCCTAAAGAAAGTTTAATGCTCACAAAAGCCTCAGATTGACAGCTCCACAAAATGGAAATTCACAGAACAGAAGTATCACATGTGAGGGGGATATAGCCTCCCCTTATGTTAACCTGCCAATTCACAATTTCAACCTGCAAGGATCTGCCACCAAATTCAAGAGATTAATTCAGTCCCTGTGCCTGTTCAATCCTTTGCCAATAAGGAGGCCAATTAGTTTCAACTACACTGGTTAGTTTACGTCTGTCTTTATTTTTTTCTAATGGGGGCATTTTCTCTCCATCATTTGGATGATTTTGACCCCCAATTCATTTGCAGGTTACTATAAAATGGCTGTCAATCACTTCAAATCACAGCTTAATGTGAACCAAAGCCTGAGGTGAAAAGTTCAGTCATTAGCTATTGAAACCATCCAGCTCCCCGTTGGGGTGGGTTTTGTAATGTTCATAGGAAAACAATAATGATAATAATACTATAAATTTGAAATAATATTGCAATTCTCTATTGAAAAATACGATAGTCAACTAAGTAGCTAAGTTTGCTTCAGTTAACTTCTAGCCTTAAAAAAGTCATCAATTCCAAACTTCTTAACCCATGTGCATTTCTTGTGTATATTCATAAATTAATATATCTCAGAAAACTTTTATTTGTTAAGAATTCAAATATTTACCTCATTTATATATGACTTAAAATTTCATTTTAGCCTGTATTTCTAGAAGATAAATTCTAACACTACTAAAAGTGCAATGTTAAAAAAAAAGGTAGAACACCTGAGGTTTTTTAAGTTAACAAATGAAAATATTCTATGCAAATATAATGCCACTAACTTTAATATCTGGAACTCCAGAGGAAAACTTAAGAGATGAAGAAATGCACAATTGATTGAAGAAATACATTATGACTAGACAGGTGTGTTAATTTTTCCTCCGAAGTAGAAATAGGTGAAGTGATATTTTTCGTTCTTCATTATTATTTATTTCTGAAAATGAGCTAACAGAGTAGGGTTTTTTCAGTAGAAAAGGGAACAAAGAATTCGAGGCATCTATGGGGCTGTGTATGATAAAGGAGGAAAGATCACAGAGGAGGGATTGACGCTAAAGCCTTCCATTGATAACATTTTCTTTGTAAAGAGTATCTACTGTGCCCCAAGTACTCCATCAGTCACAAGGGTACTGTGGCTTACATACCCTGAAACAAACACTGGATCTCAAAGCAACATGCTGGCAAATCTAGATAAATATTTAGACTGTAATAATAGGTAAAAACGTGAAGCTGAACAATTCATATTTATCTCCACCAAATTCAGAAATTTCAAATTTTCTTTTTAATTTTTTCCTCTAATCTACATATTCAGAGGTTCTTAACTCCAGTTTTCTCTATTCTACCCCTAGAGGGCAGTAGAAAATACAGAAATACTGAGTTTGGTGGCTAAAAAAGGAGGGTAAACAATTTTTAAAGAATCAAGCAAACTAATAATATAGCACTTTCAAGGACTGATAGCCACTTTTATATATATAAATCCTCAAAAAGTACTTGGTTTATTGATAAGCCAAAACATTTAGTACTATTTGTACTATAGTCTACTATAAACATAGTCATCAATACTTAGGACAACATTCACAAGGTATAACTTAAAAAATCAGAATTCCAACCAAAATCCACTCCAAAATTTTTTTTGAATATCCATGAATAATATTTGTTAACCTTCTTTCCAATTTAATAGTATCAGTTGAAGACATCTAAGACAAAGACCTCTAAGCTTAAAATGACACTGACAATCACTGGCACTGTTAATAATACTATAAATAATAAATCTCCCTTACATCTAAAGGAGTTAAAAAAAAACAACAAACAAAGCCTAAAGCCACCAGAAGGAGGTAATTAATAAAGATTAGAGGAGAAATAAATGATATAGAAAATTTAAAAAAAAAAAAAACAATAAAACAGATCAATGAAACCAGGAGCTTGTTCTTTGAAACAATTAATGAAATTGATCAACTTCTACCTAGACTTATCGAAAAGAAAAAACAAGGGACCTAAGTAAATAAAGTCACAAATGAGAGAGGAGAAATAACCAACATTACAGAAACACAATTATAAGAGAATATTATGAAAAATTATATACCAAGAAATTAGACAACCTGAAAGAAATGGATAATTCCTAGAAACATATAAATTACCAACAATGAAACAGAAAGAAATAGAAAACTTGAAAAGACCAGTAACTAACAAAGAAATGGAATCAGTAATCAAAAAATTCCCAACAAACAATAGTCCAGGCCCAGATGGCTCCACAGGTGAATTCTACCAAACATTTAAAGAAGAGTTAATATCTATTCTTTTCAAACTATTCCAAAAATAGAAAAGGAAGGAAACTTTCCACATTCTATGATGCCAGCGTCACTGTGATACCAAAACCAGATAAAGATTCCACAAAAAATAATATATATATACATATATGCCAATATTCCTGATGAACATGGATACAAAAATTCCCAATAAAATGCTAGCAAACTGAACCTAACAATACATTTAAAAAAAAACAACCATTCACCATGATCAAGTGGGATTTATTCCTGAGTTGCAAGTGTGGTTCAATATTCACAAATCAATCAATACAATATACTACATTAAGAAAAATGAAAAAAGGATAAGAACCGTATAATAATTTCAATAGATGACAGATAAGCCACTTAGCAAAGTAGAGCATCCATGCATGATAAGAACTGTCAACAAAGTAGGTTTAGAGGGAACATACCTCAACATAATCAAGGCCAAATATGAAAAACCTACAGCTAATATCATCTTCAATGGGAGAAAACTGAGCTTTTCCTTCATGGTCAAAAACAAGACAGGGATGTCCACTCTTTCCACTGTTACATTTAACATAGTACTGGAGGTCCTAGCCACAGGAATCAACAACAAAAAGAAATAAGATGAATCCAAATCATCAGGAAGAAATAAAACTTTAACTATTTTCAGATGATATGATAGTATATAAAGAAAAAGTGAAAGACTCCACCAAAAAATTGCTAGAATCAGGACACCTGGGTGGCTCAAGTTGGTTGAGGCTCTGACTCCTGATTTCAGCTCAGGTCATGATCTCAGGGTTGTAGGATGGAGCCCTGCATTGGGCTCTACAGTCAGCATGGAGTCTGCTTGTCCCTCTCCCTCTGTTCCTCCCCTCACTCATTCTCTCTCATAAATAAATAAATAAATAAATAAATAAATAAATAAATAAATAAAATCTTTAAAAAACAATTGCTAGAAGTGATAAATGAATTTAGCCAAGTCACAGGATACAAAATCAACATACAGATATCTTTTGCATTTCTATACACCAATAATGAAGCAGCAGAGAGAGAAATTAAGGAATCAATCCCATTCACAGTTGCACCAAAAATAATAAGAAACCTAGGAATTGGGCAGCCCAGGTGGCTCAGCAGTTTAGTGCCACCCTCCACCCAGGGCATGATCCTGGAGACCCCGGATCGAGTCCCACGTCAGGCTCCCTGCATGGAGCCTGCTTCTCCCTCTGCCTGTGTCTGCCTCTCTCTCTCCCTCTCTCTCTGTGTCTCTCATGAATAAATAAATAAAATCTTAAAAAAAAAAAAGAAACCTAGGAATAAACCTAACCAAAGAAGTAAAAAAGCTGTACTCTTAAAACTATGAAGCGCCGATGAAAGAAACTGTAGATGACACAAAAAAGTGGAAAGACATCATTCCATGATCATAGATTAGAAGAACAAATATTACTAAAATTTCTATACTACCCAAAGCAATCTACATATTTAATTCAATCCCTATCAAAATATCACCAGTGTTTTTCACAGAGCTTAAACAAACAATCCTAAAATTTGCGTGAAACCACAAAAGACACTAAATAACCAAAGCAATCCTGAATAAGAAAAGCAAAGTTGGATGCATCACAATTCCATACTTCAAGTTATATTACAAAGCTATAGTAATCAAAACAGTATGGTCCTGGCACAAAAACAGACACATAAATCAACAGAACAGAATAGAAAACCCAGAAATGAATGCACCACTATGGTCAATTAATATTCAATAAAGCAGGAAAAAATATCCAATGGGAAAAAGACAGCCTTTCCAACAAATTGGGGTTGGAAAAACTGGACAGCAACATGAAAAAGAATGAAACTGAACTAGTTTCTTATACCACACAAAGACAAAATGAATTAAAGACCTAAATGTGAGACCTGAAACCATAAAAATCCTAAAGGAGAACAGAAGCAGTAACCTCTTTGACATCGACCATAAGTTCCTTCAAGATATGTTTCCTGAGGCAAGGGAAATAAAAGCAAAAATAAACTGTTGGGATTTGGTCAAAATAAAAAGCTCTGCACAGTGAAGGAAACAATCAACAAAACTAAAGATAACCTACAGAATGGGAGAAGGTATTTGCAAATGACATATCTGATAAAGGGTTAATATCTAAAACATATAAAACTCAATTCCCAAAAAATGAAAAATCCAATTTAAAAATGGGAAGAAAACATGAATAGACATTTTTTCCAAGATGACATACAGATTGCCACAGACACATAAAAAGATCGCTCAACATCACTGATCATCAAGGAAATACAAATCAAAACTGCAATGAGATATCGCCTCAAACCTGTCAGAATGGCTAAAATCAACAGCACAAGAAATAACAGGTGTTGGCAAGGATGTGAAGAAAGGGGAACACTCTTGCACTGTTGTTGGGAACACAAACTGATAGAGCCACTTTGGAAAACAGTATGGAGTTTCCTCAAAAAGTCAAAAAATAGATATACTAGCATCTAGCAATTTCACTACTAAGTATTTACCCAAAGAATGCAGAAATACTTATTCAAAGGAATACATGCACCCCAAAGTTCATAGCAGCATTATCTACAATAGCCAAATTGTAGAAGACATCCATTGACTGGTGAATGGAGATACACACACACACACACACACACACACACACACAATGGAATATTACTTAGCCATTTAAAAAAATTAAATCTTGCCATTTGCAAAGAGATGATGGATCTAGAAAGTATAATGTAAAATGAAATAACTCAGTCAAAGACAAATACCCTATGAATTCATTCATATGTGGAATTTAAGAGAAAAAAAAAGCAAAGAGGAGGAAAAAGAGAGAGAGAGAAAGAGAGAGATGCAAACTAAGAAACAGACTCTTAATTATAGAGAATAAATTGATGGTTACCAGAGGGGAGGTGGGTGGGAGGAAGAGTGAAATAGGTGATGGGGATCAAGGATGGTGCTTGTTGTAATGAGCACTACTGTTATATAGAAATGTCATTACATTGTATACCTGAAACTAATATTACATTGTATGTTAACTAACTGGACTTTAAATAACAACTTAAAAAAAATAAAGACTATTTAGAATCCCCCATCACCAAAAAAAGTATCCTATTTCTGTAGTTGGACAAATTTAATAAAACTATCAAATTGTAAAAAATTAATAATAATAAATCTGCATTTCTATTATGTCTTTGGATGGAATTTACAAAGGTATAATTTTTTAACTAATTATAACTAATTTTGGACTTTAATAAAAAGTTATAAAAATAATACAAAAACTTCCATTTACCTTCACCTAGTTTCCCTTAATGTTAACAACTTACATAGCATAGTAAATTACCAAATCCAGGACATTGACATGTGCAGAATACTAACTAAACAACAGAACCTATTCAAATTTCACCAGTTTTTCCATTAATGTCCTTTTCCTGTCCTAGAATCCTATCCAGAAACCCACATTGCATTTAGCTGGTTTCCCCCTCTTAGTCTCCTTCAATCTGTAATTGTTTCTCATTCTTTCCTTTTATAATGATCACAGAAGGAATATCATGTTCTATTCAGTGCATCAAATCCGGGGTTTATGTTACTTACTAGTTATTCTAACTTGGTCACTTGGTTAAAGTGAATGTCTGAGGTTTTTAAAGCTAGAAACTTAATTCTTTTTACTTTTAAACCAAAATACACAGCATTTTAGATTTATTTAAGCATAGAAGCTTTCATACTATCAGCCAAAATCAGAATATCCAAACAAGTCACTCCATAATATTTCTTGAGGAATAGTATCTGTTAAGCATTATGCTTGGTGAGCTTATTAAGAGGAAAAAGAGACTTTACTCATGTAAATATTATTGCTTATATGTGTATGTGTATGTGTAAGACCTGAAAGAACTTCCTTTTTTTAAGATTGCATTTATTTATTCACGAGAGACACAGAGAGAGAGGCAGAGAAATAGACAGAGGGAGAGGCAGGCTCCCTGCGAGGAGCCCGATGCAGGACTCCATCCCAGGACCTTAGGAGCACGACATGAGCCAAAGGCAGATGCTCAACCACTGAGCCACCCAGACGTCTCAAAAGCACTTCTTCAATATAAAGGCATATATTCCCTCAGACGATTGCTTCATTTGCATTATATCACTCCAGGCATGATGCTTTCTATTTGCCTTCCCAAGTCAGCTCAGAATTGTCCAGACGCAGAAAACAAGGAAATGTGAGCTTCAGCTCATGTTTTCTAGTGGTCCCTTGTGTGACATAATTGCAATAGAACAATCTCAGGTGGGAAGAGCAGTTCTATGGGAAATATCATTAGTTCAAGGGATCTTCAACTTTAACTAAAGCAGTGGGTTAGCTCTGGAGACCCAAAACAAAACTTAGAGATGTAAAGTGGCTATGAGACACCAGTTTCAAGTGCTACAAAATCTCTGAGAAGATGTCCAACAGATCCTTCAGGCCATATCAGCAACCACTGCCCTCTCTGGTCCTCTCGGCTACCTCTAGTAGAATTACTACCTCCTACACTCTTTATTATCCAGTCCTAATATTATGTACACTGTGAAGCATGCCCTGACTTCCTACAGTGCATCAGAAATAAGCAACAGCTCCTTCCATTACAGTCCTACTTCACTTTCCATGATTATGGCACATATTTTTTCACAATTTTCATTCCTGACTATGCTGTGAGTTCTTTAAGGCCATGGATATGGGACATATTCATATTTGTCTCCCCAGTGCCACAAACCATTGTTCCTGGCACATGCTGATATTCAGTAAATGCTTGCCATGGCATATAGCTGTCCCTTGGTTATACATGGTTCAATCAATTTGTGATACTAGAGAAGATTCTTTTAGCCCCTGTGAATAGGATAACACTGAAAGAAAATCCTGTTGAAACAGTCAAGTCATCTGAGGCTTCTAAAAGTAAAGGTGAATTAACTTTCTTCACAATATTCCTTTTAAATTTTTTCCCTTTAAGCTTAATTTTAAAGTCTCAGAAAAGCACAACAAACTTTGTTCCACTTGAGATTCAATAGAAAATCAAGAATAGAAAGGATGAAAGGCAAAAATGATTTACTTTAGCTATTAATTATAGAGGTTAAAGGAAAAGATGGCTTCCTTCTCATAAAGTACATTAATATGTATCTGTAATTAATATGTATAATCTGTTATGTCCAGAACAGCAAGAGGGAATAAAAAACTCCTAGAATATCTGTTCAGAAGGGAGATAAGACTAAGAGCAGAAACCTTAGCAAGAAGAAAGAGAGATACCTCAGAATGACTCCAGCATTGGTCCTATAAGTTGAGACTCTAGGAGGCTGACTTTAACTCACATTTAACCTAGATTCATAGGTATTTCCAAATCAGGTGTCCAGCTGGGAAAGAATTACAGTTGACAGTGAAAAATTAATTAAAAAGGATTCTCATTTTAAGGCATTATGTGTGCTTTGTTTCATTTGGAGATGAAAGGAAGATTATTGGAAGCCAAAATTAATACATGCAGACATTGATACAGATCAATTTTTCAAGCATCTTTCTTCCCAGTTAACTGTCTTACCTTTCCAATCTCCCTCTCTTTCCTCTTCCATTGCATTATCCATCTCTTTCACCCATCCCAGTAACCACAGTTCCACCTCTCATTCAATTTAAATCCTTCTATCTCAAATTTAAAACCTAGAAGTGGCCTAAAGTCTTTTATATACCCCTCACTGTGCTAAATGCTGAAAATACAAAGACAGCAAAATAGCCTCTAGATTCCAGAGTGCTTCATGAAACTTTCCATTGTAAACAGAAAAAAGCAAATAATTAGGTTTGAAATACCTATTCCCACTTCTGGTAAGGTTCAGTAGATACATTTTCCTTATTCCTCCTCTTACACAAAACTGAAAATTCCAGACATTATACATATACAAATAACATATATAAGACAATGGTAGTGAGAAGAAAGTAGACTCCTAGGGTCCCTGGAACTTGAGTACAGTACAGTAGTGAGTTTCCTGAATTTTCTTTTTGCCTCATATATACCAGACTTGGTGATGACAAAGCTAGAAACTTGGAAACACAAACAGATGCAGATCAAAAAGACCCCAAAGAAACCTGCTCTCTCTAGGAAAATGACCAAGAAAGGGATGATCAAGCAAGACAAAATTTTTAAATAATAATCACCTTACTGCAGCCAACACCACAAGGCAAAACTATGGCTCCAAGAAGCAGGAGGATGTCAAACTGAACAAAAGAAAGACAACCAATAAATGCCAACACCGAGATAACAAAGATGTTAAAATTAAATGATGAAGATTTTAAAGCTGACTTGACAAAAATACTTCAACAAGCAATTAAAACATGTTTAAAACAAATGAAAAAATAAAACTTTAAACAAAGAAATACAAGATTTTTTTAAATGGAAATTTTAGAACTGAAAAATACAAAAACTGAAATAGGAAAGCTCAGATGGGTTCAGAATGTAAGGGAAAAGGAAAGAGTCAGTGAAGTGGAAGATAGAATGATAGAAATTTCCCAATCTGAATGTGGCCACAGTGGCAGAGGTTTAAGTGATGCAGCCACAAATCAAGGCATGCCAACAGCCATTGAAGCCTAGAGAGTCAAGGAACACATTCGCCCAAGAATCCCTACAGGATGCATAAACCTGCCAGTACCTTGATTTCAGCCTAGTGAAACTGATATCAGACTTCTGGCCTCCAGAACTGTAGGAGAATATAAACTTTTATTGTTTTAAGTCGCCAAATTTATGGTAATTTGTTGCAGCAGCCACAAAAATTAATATAGCAAAATATACTTTCTTATTAAGTACACATGGGAGTCTCCAAGATAGACCACATACTGGGCCACAAAATGATACTTAATAAATTTAAAAAGACAGAAATCATACAAAGTATGTTCTCATACCACCATGGAACAAAATTAGAATCAGTAACAGAGAAATTTGGAAGACTCACAAATTAGTGGTAAACAACACATTCTTAAATACTCACTGGATGAAGGAAGAAATCAAAAAGGAAATTAGACAATATTTTGAGATGAATGAAAATCAAGAAAAAACTTATGGAATGGAGGTCAAGCAATGCTTAGAGATAAACATATAGCTGTAAATGACCACATTAAAAAAGAAGAAAAAGGCAGTCAGTTCACTCACTTGGTTAGACCATGCTGCCAAAAAAAGGAAGAAAAATCTCAAATCAATAATCTAGACTTCTACTTAGAGTTACTAGAGGGAATAAAAAAGACAAAATATACCTTAAATAAGCAGGAAAAAAGGAAGTAAAAATTAGTGTGGAAATTAACAAAGCAGAGAAAAACAATTTTTAAAAAATCAATGAAACCAAAAGCTCATTCTTTTAAAAATAAAAGCTTAAGGAAATTGACAAAACTTTAACTAAATTGACAAAAAAAAAGTAGAAAACTCAAATTACTAGGATTAGAAATAAAAGAGACAACATTAATATTGACCTTACAAAAATGTAATAAGAGGAATACTAGGAACAATTGTGTTAATCCAGGTGTAAGATAAGTTTTGACTACGTCATACAGGTTTGTCTGTTATTTTTAGTTACCATCATTTCAAAATGAGTGGATTTTTATATGGGAAGCCAAATTTAAGACTCCTTTTTGGAAACAGAATATAATATAAGATAGCATAGGGTACATTTTTAAATGGCAGAAGTCTACTGAAGCCTCAAAGAAACTGCCTTCTTTAAACCAGACATGTGTTCTACAATTTCCAAAATCTCCACCACTCCCTAGTGTATTAAATATGGTCCAATGACTAAATTAATTATCTAACTGCTCTTCCTTTAATTGTTTGAATTTATAATCTCTATTAGAGGATTATTTGAACACCCCCCCCCCCCCCAGTCCACAGACCACCAGAAATGAGCCAGTTACATATGATTCCTTTAAATTCTCCAATCTGACCATGGAGGATCTAACTACTAACTTGATTCAGACCCTAAGTATCTCCCTTTTGGACCACTAAAAAGTGAATATCCTTATCTCTATTCCCTATACTGCCTCTAAGGCTATTTTCTTCAAAGCATACCAAAAATGTAGTATACTATGTTGGTGAGAATAAGTACCCTAAAACTAGACTATCTGAGTTCAACTCTTATCTCTGCAACTTACTAGCTGTGAACCTTGATTTCAGCCCAGCTCTATCTCTGGTCACATTTATCTTAGATTTTGTATTGTTGACTTATTATTTCTGGTATGTTGATGATAATGATAATGTAGGATGCAATAAAGTTTGTAGAGGCTTTTTACCAGTGCTATCTCACTCAATCTTCACAAGAAACCTATCAGAAATACATGAGAGCTCTCCTCTCATTCCAATTTTACAGATTAGGAAACAGAATTTGAAGGGCTAAACAGCTTCCTGATATATAACTTCAACTAGTGACAAAGTATATTCCAAACATATATTCTAACTCTTAAGCCTTAACTATATACATACTATTAGGCTTGGTGTTCAACCTAGGCCAGAAAAGAGGTTGTCTGTCACTAAATCTCCAATTCAAACTGATTTACTAATTTGCTTGAAAGTTAATTGGTTTCAAAAAAAAAGAAAGAAAGAAAGAAAGAAAGAAAGAAAGAAAGAAAGAAAGAAAGTTAATTGGTTTCAACATAAGTGAAGTTATTTGGAGATTCTCATTGTTTGACTTCCTATTAAGTGAGTTGTACTGTAAATATACATACAATATATATATGTATAAAACACAGAGCTTAAGAGCTCAAGCAGTGAGCCAAATATTCTGGATTTGAATCTCAGCTCTATCATTTAGCAACTGTGAACCTTTAGGCAGGCTGTCTAATCTGTGAGACCCAGGATTCAGATGTGTGAATTGGAGATAATAGTATCTATCTACTTCTCTGGGTTGTTGTAAAGCATCAGCAATTTAGTACCTACAAACTGCTTTGGACAATTATCACCATTGTTAAATTTAAAAATACTATTATATGCCTTGTTTTATTCGGCCCCAAGGATTTTGACCCCTCAAGAGCACACAAACAAATATATAAGAAAGAAGGTGATAAACAGAAAATGTTAGGCTAAATTTATGGAGGGAACAAAATCTCCCGAACCTTCTCATTCACAGATAAATGGTGATATACTATAACTTCAGGAGACTAACCATGTTGTTTTCTGATTTATTTTCAAAAGCCATAGTCCTAAATGATCACTACTGAAATTAAGTTGCCATGCTTTTTGATAAGGTAGGTCTTAAAAAGAAAAACAAATGTTATCATGT
The DNA here is from genome assembly GCF_048418805.1 of Vulpes vulpes. NCBI lineage: Eukaryota > Metazoa > Chordata > Mammalia > Carnivora > Canidae > Vulpes > Vulpes vulpes. The sequence goes on along the minus strand of NC_132780.1, from coordinate 184,466,787 downwards.
GCCTTTAAGCACAGTGCAAGTGATGGTTATAAACTAACAACAGGCATAGACTTTCCAAGTAACTCAAATCCCAACATTTGGTGGTATTTATACAGTTTCTATAGACATTAGAAGGATCTGAGATGGAGATAACTGTATGAGACATATAAATAAAGACATTTTTATGTGGAGATTTTAAGCTTACCTCGTTTAGCTTTAAACATAAAAGGCAGAGAAAAGCAGCAATCATTTTTAAATGAATTACCCTTTTCACATTTGAGGATTTATTGAACTGTAATGAATTAATTCAATTTAGATGTTAGAAAATATTTATATGTATATTGGGTATCTCATTTCAAAAAGTATATATTATTTAAAAGTCAAAGAAAAGGAATGTAATAGTGCTATTCAAGCAAAAACTCTTCAGTCAAGTTCTACCTAAACCCCATCCATTAAATTAGTCACTAAATGCAGGTAGGTATTTAAATTTTGTAAAATTAAATGTATACTCTACTACCTTAGATATCTTATAATGCCTTCTATAGAACTTTTTAAAATGTAACTAGAAACCCTCCCACTAAATGGTATTTAGCACTTAGTCCAAATGAGAAAATAATTTCTTTTTTTTTTTAAGATTTTATTTATTTATTTATTTATGAGAGACAGAGAGAGGCAGAGACATAGGCAGAGGGAGAAGCAGGCTCCATGCAGGGGGCCCGACGTGGGACTCGATCCCTGGTCTCCGGGATCACACCCCGGGCTGAAGGCGGCGTTAAACCGCTGGGCCACCAGGGCTGCCGGAGAAAATAATTTCTTAATGGTATCATCAATATAAAGTTTAAGTCAAAGTTTGCAAATATATATACATATATATATATATATATATATATGTATATATATATATAGAGAGAGAGAGTTTCTTTTTCTTTTTTTTAAGATTTTATTAATTTACTCATGAGAGACGGAGAGAGAGAGAGGCAGAGACACAGGCAGAGGGAAAAGCAGGCTCCCAGCAGGGACCCCGATGTGGGACTCCATTCTAGGACTCCAGGATGATGCCCTGGGCCGAAGGCAGGCACCAAACCACTGAACACCCAGGGATCCTCGAGAGAGGTAATTTCATTTAAGGCTAAGATCAAAGTTGTATTCTATATTGACTTAAAAAAATTTAATGACTTAGTATATAAACAATGTTGGTCAGAGGATATTTAGAAAACAAGGTAAATTGATAGGAGTTAAATGATGACCATTCAAAAGATTATCACAAAACCATATATTACCAGTTGCCAATTAGAGACCTGGAAAATGCATTTTTAAGGGTGTTAATATCAAGCTCACGTCATCAACACAGAGTGATTATTTATCCTGTTTCTATGGGGAAAATGCAGGTGGAAAAAATGTACCTCACTTAATTACGCAAAGATCTTGTTCTGTTTTGTTTTAGTCTAGGAGCTCCTACTATGCAAAACACAAAAGTTAAGAAAAATTTAGGTTTAAGTACATACAAAAGTACCTACAACTCGAGGATTTCTCTCACTACACATTGGAATTTAATGTCAATAATTACCCATTTAAATCAATAATTAAATGAAACTTTATGTAAAGTTTACAATTTGCCTGTTCTGCAGAACATTTAATACCTGGAACTAGGCCAACCAAAGATAATCCTTCATGATGGATTAAACAATTTATAACCAATAGATCTAAGATGTGGAATCATGCCTGATTTGTCAGAGGCAGGGGTCTGAGCTCAGGCAAGCTATGCCTGAGTGGATAAACCTAGCTTTCTATTACACTCAGTGTCTGATTTTGTTGCTCTAGATTTAGGATTGCAAGTACATTAATGGTTATAAGTGATTGGTCTATTTACTTTAGCTTTGCTTCTCTGTGTAAATTGGCCATCAGAAAAAGTTTAACTGCTAGCAAATAGCATAGAATAAAAATGTAAATTCTTAGGAGGTGAATGTTGTCTGAAAATAGAAGTTTAGAATTAATTAAAGAGCAGAATATAAACTGCAACAGCCCCACACAGGCTCAGGTCTTCAGCAATGGTAAATCCACCATAAGTGAGTATTCTATTCGTGAAGCACTCATTCACCAGGTGATGGATAGAACTTCAGTGAAAGTTTAAAACATGGTTAAGTTGTCTATATTTGTGACTATTTATGGGAATCATGACTATCAGAAGAAGTACGGTTTATGAGAAGGCCAGCACTCACACTGCAGCGAAGCAACAGTTACTGAAGATTCCATTATCACGAGCAAAGTTTGGTCAAAGATAAAAGAAAAGGATAGGAGGTACTCAATGATACCAACTTATACTGAAGAAAAACCCCTTTGGGAACTTATGCACCTCAGAAGGAATTGTGAACGTTAGAGCAGGAGGGAAAGATCTGCTCTTCTGATCTGTGGACTTGCTGTAGGCTTGGTGATTAAGCTAGGCTGTCTCTGTCCTTCTTTATACCCCAGGGCATCAAAGGGCAAACATAATGGCCTCTCATACAGGAACCGGCAGTTCAGTGAAATCTTGGGCTACAGCCAACACGTCTGCAGACTGATTTCCTAAGTGGTGTGAGCCAAAAACTGAACAACATCTTGCTTTCCTGAACATCAATTAAAGACTCTGCCCATCAAAGATACTGCAAAGGGCCATCCACAGTGTTTGAGTTAGCATATTTAAGGTGAAGTTGTACAATTTATTTCCAAAGAACATGCTATTTTTTAAGGTTTAATAAATCATTTAATTTCTTAATTTGTAGAATCACTGAAAGTTTAGTTTTTTTATACTACAATGTATTCTATTAAAATACATATAAAATACATAAATATGCATATTCTGTATCATCTTCTAAAGGTGCTACCTTACTGTTTACCAGTCTAAATAATGCTGATTCATACACGTTGACGTTTTGTCATTTTTTACTAACTAAATATTTCCAAAGGTCTTGGTAGGTTTTTATAAATATTCCCTTACAATATTATTTCAATCACTGCCCTTCCACTTAAACAAGTTCTTTTTTAAGAAAATATAGAAGAGGGATCCCTGGGTGGCTCAGCAGTTTGGCACCTGCCTTTGGCCCAGGGCACGATCCTGGAGTCCCGGGATCAAGTCCTGCGTTGGGCTCCTGGCGTGGAGCCTGCTTCTCCCTCTGTCTGTGTCTCTGCCTCCCTCTCTGTCTATCATGAATAAATAAATAAAATATTTTTTCAAAAAAAGAAAATATAGAAGAGAACTTTATCCTGATCTTTAACTGAAGTATCTAAAATATTTAGAAGTTTGAATAGACATTTTTACTGAAAATATTATTTGTTAAGTCAAAGTTTTCTTTAGTTACATTTCTTTAAAATGTACTATGTTCTACCTAAAGCTACATTTCTACTCACAATATGATTTCTACTTTTTTTCTCACTTTGGCATCCTGGAAAAATAGACTGCATTTTATAAAATACTACCCTCATATTTACCTTAAATCATTTGTTCTCAAATATCTTTGCTACACCAACACAACTTAAAAAAAACCTAACTCAGAAAAAGTGAGTGGCTTGCTAGCCAGTGATTTCAAGATCATTAAAAAAATCCTCTAATGTTAAAACAAACAAAGAAACAAACCCAATGAAAGAAAACATTAACTCTTCAGATTAGCCTATAAAAGGCCATTTAAAATTTTTCTTTTGGTTTTGTTTGGAAGGGAGTTCATTTATTTATATTTTATTTTTTAAATTTCTTATTTTTGTGTCTTTTTGTACCTATCAATTTACATATTTCAGGTTTAAATTACCCAAAGGTACCCATGCAAACATAAAAAATGTAGCTAAAATACATAAAACACAGCAGCAGAAGTCATCAGCATATATTACAATACCAAGTAGTACTTGTAAAGATGCTTCCAAACTCAATAGGTTAGATTTTCCTGCCAAGAATAATTAAGGCCTACACAAAACTCCACAAGTTTTCTTGTCACCAGTTAATGAACCTCAGAATTAATTTCCACAGTGCTGAAGCTATTCTGAGTTGTCCATATAGAAAAAAAGACTTAAACTGTTTAGGAATTTATAGATCATAATTGACCTCGAAATATACTCGAAAACAAACAACATTGAGTGCTACAGCATGAGCAAATACCTACTAAATATAATATTCATATTTCAAAATCAATGGTTTCACAGTTACCTCACCAAAACTAATGCAAGTTCTGTCTTCTCATTTTAATGGATAGGGATAGTGGGGTGGGAGCAGGGAATTGCTTGTGTGTTTTGGTGATGAAAGGAACAGCCTTTAACTATAACAGACACATGAAAGATGTTCAACATCTCTCATCATCAGAGAAATATGTATCAAAATCACAATGAGATACCATCTCACACCTGTCAGAATGGCTAAAATTAACAACACAAGAAACAATAGGTGTTGGTGAGGATGTGGAGAAAGGGAAACCATCTTGTTCTGTTGGTGGGAATGCAAACTGGTGCAGCCACTCTGGAAAACAGTATGTTAAAGTTTTTTTTAACAAAAAGTTAAAAATAGAACTACCCTACGACCCAGCAATTGCCCTTCTAGGTATTTACCCAAAGGACACAAAAATAGTGATTCAAAGGGTATATGCAGCCTGATGTTTATACAAGCATTATTAACAATAGCCAAACTATTTAAAAAGCCCAGATGTGCTTGAATGAATAAAGAAGATGCGATGTATGTACACACACACACACACACACACACACACAGTGGAATATTACTCAGCCATCAAAAACAATGAAATCTTGCCATTTGCATGGATGGAGTTAGAGTATATTATGCTAAGGGAAATAAGGTTAGCCACAGAAAGATAAATACCTATGATTTTACTCATATTTAGAATTTAAGAAACAAAACAGATGAACATATAGGAGGGGGATAAAAGAAAAAGAAAAAAGGAGATAAGGAAATAAACCATCAGAGACTCTTAAAGATAGAGTACAAACTTAGAGTTTTTGGAGGGATGTGGGTCAGGGGGTAGGATAGATGGGTGACCGGTATTAAGGAGGGCACTTGTTATGATGAACAATGGGTATTGTATGTAAGCAATAAATTACTAAATTCTACTCCTGATACCAATATTGGACTGTATGTTAACTACCTGGAATTTAAATAAAAATTTGAGTGTGCCTGTGTGGCTCAGTCGGTTAAGCATCTGCCTTCAGCTCAAGTCATGATCCCAGAGCCCTGGGGTTGAGCCCTGCGTCCAGGTCTCTACTCAGCAGGTAGTCTGCTTCTTCTTTTCCTTCTCCCCCTCCCGCTGCTCATGCTCTCTTGCTCTAATAAAACAATAATATCTTTTTAAATAAATAAATATCTGAAAAGAAAAAGGAAAAAAGAAAGTAACAGCCAACTAGATAGGAAATGCCAGGGACTCCTGGGTGGATCAGTGGTTGGGTGGCTGCCTTCAGCTCAGGTCATGATCCCAGGATCCAGGATCGAGTCCTGCATCAGGCTCCTGTGGGGAGCCTGCTTCTCCCTCTGCCTGTGTCTCTGTCTCTCTGTGTCTCTCATGAATAAATAAATAAATCTTTAAAAAAAAAAAGATAGGAAATGCCAAACACAGAAAGATTTTTACAACTGGAAACATAGTTTAGATTATGTTCCCTGATCATGTGTGCATGTGTACTGAGTACTCCTCCTGTCAGTGAAAGTGCATTTCTCTGGGAATCCATGGGTTAGCCGCATACTAGGTGGTGCAATTTACACCAGTGCTACCACCCTGCGCATGCACTGCCCTTTAGAATCTACAGAGTGCTTTCAAAGTCATGAACTCAGTATCGCTATGGTCATGGCATCAGCTATGTGAGTTAACAGGTATCATAATTATCCTCATTCTGTGGATGAAGAAACTTGAGGCTCAGAAACATCAACTTATTCCATAACACCAATATACAAAAGATTATAATTTTGCTTAAAGTTCCAAACCATATTTTGAAGTACCACTGACTGGATCTGTCCCATTACACACTGACACTGAGTGTGACCTAGCTATCCTGCTGCTTGAGACTATACCACTTTCCAAGGCAGAATGCCACCTCCACATGCAACAGCACAGTAAGCAAAGTACTGACTCCACTACTTCTTGGTTAGATTATCCTGAATCCCAGTTCCTACAATTAATAGCCACCTTAATAATTAGCTTGGAAAATTAAATTAAATGTGGTTTTATTTTTTTAATATTTTATTTATTTAATTATGAGAGACAGAGAGAGTGAGGCAGAGACACAGACAGAGGGAGAAGCAGACACCTCGCAGGGAGCCTGATGTGGGACTTGATCCCGGGACCAGGATCACGCCCCAAGCCAAAGGTAGACACTCAACCGCTGAGCCACCCAGGTGTCCCTAAATGTGGTTTTAAAAAACTGCATTGCAAATCATGAAATGCTGCATAAAACTTAATTCATTCAGTATACAAATATTAAATGTCTTCCATGTGGCAGATACTAGGGATATAATGCTTAGCAAGACAAATACGGTTTCTCACCGCCTGATGCTGGTTGATTGTTACTAGTCTGGACGATGATTATTAGTGATCTTAAGTTGATTAGCACACTCAAACAGAAATCTATAACAAAGTAGCAATTTCATAAAACCAAGACCAGAAGCGAAATGAGTAACAGAAAGAGCACAGAATGTGTGAGAAGGTATTTTCATTTATTTACCCCACTGGCTGGATGCTTAGAGGACAGTGTCTTGTTTTAGATACTAGCAAAGAAATCATGGAACAATTTGGAAATGATTCATAGGAAAGCTACAAATCTGGTTAATTGGTTGGAAAATAACATCAGTAGAAAAAAAAATTTAAAGGACCATGCTTTTTAACCTAGAAAACAAAAAATTAAAAGAAGCTTAATAAGAGTTGTCAGATGAATTCAGTTATGTAAATTTTCCTTCTTTCTGCCTCCACTGAGGACAAAGAAACTCAAATTGAAGCATAAAGGTTTGGTTAGATTGGAAGGGAGACAAGGGGGTCCTACTGCGAGGGTTCTTAAATAAATGATTACCCTAAAAATTAAATTGAAAATGTTCTTCCTCTCTCTCTCCCTCTCTCTCTCTCTCTCTCTTTCAGTAATAAGTGACATTCTCTTGTGTCAGAAATTGTGTGGATATGGAGGAATAAATTCAGTGATTTCTCAAGACCCTACAAGCCCAACCACCATTAGTTGGTGCTTATTTCTCGACAATTAAATAAAAGGATCCATTATCTTTCATTCAAATTTATTCTGAAAAAGAGTGGGACAGGGAAGGAGGAGCTGGCTTTAACAATTATCTTCATTTTTATTAAAGAACCCTGCATGGAAATTAGACAGTTGTTCTACATGTCCTCAGAGGCCAATGCCACAAAGAACTAGCTTAAAAGAGAGAACATGGAAGATCTGGGTTAGAGGACTCCTAAATACCAGGCAGGGAAAAGCAGAGTGGGTCAATGAGCACATATTTAACATTAGCAGGGCTTGACGAATGAGAACAGAAGTACCAAGTGGAAATAGATTTCCCAGACAGGGGACATTTGTTATTCCGAATATGGATGTAACTTTTTTTAAAAAGATTTTATTTTTCAGTAATCTCTAAACCCAACGTGGGGCTCAAACTCACAACTCTGAGATCAAGAATCACATGCTCTACTGACTGCCAGGGGCCCCACATGCCAGCCAGGGGCCTCAATATTACATAATTTTTAAGGCAATATTTTAATCTGCTTTTCAGTACATTTTATATAATGTCAACTCAATATCATGATTTCATCTCTTCTCTCTCTCTCTCTCTTTTTTTTTTTAATTTGTCTGGAAGACAAAGATCTGGAAATTCCTCCCCAACACACCTACTGAGAGCATTAAAGAAAGCCTAGCATTGGTTACTGTGGTATTTAATAGAGCTTTTTAAATATTCAAATAAAATCTATTATGTATCTATGATGTTTTTTTCAGCAGTTTGGAGACAATTATTACGTAGGAATTCCACTTATGTTCTACTTATTTATACCCCACTTCTTTTTTAAAAGCTTTGAGATTGTTTTCCAAAAAAGGCCTCATAATAAGGCTAAGAAAACAAACACATAAAATCAAGATAAGGCGAAAAAGAGAGCTCACAGGTGCTAATTGTAAGGGTTTGTTTTAAAAGCAGTTCTAACTGACCTTTAAACTGATCTTTTTTACCACCCAGAGTAAAAAAAGAAATATAATAAAGACCTTATAATGATCCCAGAGAAGAAGTATTTCTATTTCTAAGGGAGAAGAGCTTCTTATAATAATAGTTACTGATTTCAACTTTTCTGAAAATAATAGGATTATGTGTTCACTGAAGATAATTTGGAGAGCACAAAAAACATAGAAAAGGAGGAAAAATCATCCAAGATCCTGCCCTCAGAAGTAGCTATTTTTTATCACTTCAGGATATTCCCTTCCAATCTCTTTTCTGTGCATTCTATATGATTCAAACCAAAATATTTAATTTTGAAAAATCTTTGTTAAGATGATGTTAAATTAAGACATGAATCTTTTTGATGACTGCATAATGCTTTGCTATGTGAATACAGTATATTAACCATTCCTTTAATGTAAGCTATTCATATTATTCTAAGTTTTGTTGTTTTTTTTTTTAACCATTATAAATGATGCTTTATTAGGATGCCTGGGTGGCTCAGTTGGGAGAGCATGTGACTCTTAATCTCAGGGTTGTGAGTTCAAGCCCCACATTGTGTAGAAATTATTTAAAACATATAAAATCTATTTTAAAAACAAATGTTTTATTGAACATCTTTATGCATAAACGTTTATCCTTATCTCTGAGAACGTCCTTTAAAGGGAGATACTCTTAAAATTGAAACTACTTGGTCAATGGGTAGAAACTTTTTAAAGATTCTTCACATGGTTTTCTATTAAAGATAAATGTCCTAATGGAATGCTATACAGCTGTACAAAAAAAAAAGCGAAGGAGATTTCTATGAACTGATATGGAATGATCTCCAGAAAATATTGGTAGATTTTTTAAAAAACAAAATACAAAAAAAGTGTATTTTCCTTATTTTTCTTTCTTTGTTACCCAGAAAAAAAAAATCCATCTTGAAGGGGCTTCCACTGGTCAAATCTGGGCCAGTACAGTACAGTAATGAATGGTAAGCCATTTTGCCATTTTTAGAAATAGGAATTCATGAATCCATATAGACAAATGAGAGATGAAGGAAAGAGTGCTTTTGCTTTCAGTAGAGTGCAGAGGGCCAACTGGTAAATACAAAGAGATTACTGAAGTTGAAAATGAGCATTTTACAACAATCACTGTAAAGTTTGGAAAGAGCAGGATCATCAACAGTTGCTAAATCTCAGAGATTTTTTTTATGAAGAGTAGAATATTTGTGTGATTTTAAAATGTAAAAGTACAGAAAAAAATGATAACTAGATTATGAAGAAATCAGACCACCTCAATCAGGTAGACAAATTAATATTACCAGTGAGGGTCAGATGAACATCATGTGCCTTCAGATGTGGGTATCTGAGAAGTACACATCTGGTTTCAACAGATAACGTAAAGATTAGAATAATGAGAATCATTAGACAAGCACAAAATGTGAAATGTTCTATCAAAGAAAAAAGGATACTCTATATTCTTCAAAGATGTCAAGGTCATAAGGACAAAGTAGGGTACCCCGGGTGACTCAGCAGTTTAGCGCTGCCTTCAGCCCAGAGTGTGATCCTGGAGTCCCGGGATCGAGTCCCACATTTGGCTCTGTGCATGGAGCTTGCATCTCCTTCTGCCTGTGCCTCTGCCTCTCTCTGTGTGTGTCTCTCATAAATAAATAATTAAAAAAATAAATAGGGACAAAGTGGGGCTGTGTGGAAATGTTCCAGATGAAAGGAGGCTAAAGAGACAACTTAATGCAATACCTAATCTGAGACTGAAACCTGTCCTGTACTGAAGGGAAAGAAATCGCTATGAAAAAAAAAAAAAAAAAGAAATGGCTATGAAAGATTATTGAGTCAATTGAGAAAATTATAAAATGAATGGTAGATCAGATAAAAATTATCATATCAATATTAAATTCAGTAACACCAATAACTGTACCATGAATATATAAGAGAATATTCCTAAGGGAATATACTCTGATGTGTTCAGGTCTAAAAGGTCATGATGTGTGCATCTTAGCCTCAAATAGTTCCACACAAAAGTTATAAATTAAATGAAGTAGTAGGGTAGCCTGATTGGCTCAGTTGGTTAAGTGCCTTAGGCTTGGGTCATGATCTCAGGATCCTGGGATTGAGCCCTAAATCAGGCTCCCTGCTCAGCGGGGAATCTGCTTCTCTCTCTTTTCCCCTCCCCCTGCCGGTGAGTGTTTCTCTCCCAATCTCTCTCTCTCTCTCTCTCTCTCTCTCAAATAAGTAAAAAAATAAAATAAAATACAGTAGTATAGGGGATCCCTGGGTGGCTCAGCGGTTTGGTGCCTGCCTTTGGCCCAGGGCCTGATCCTGGAGTCCCAGGATCTAGTCCTGCATCGGGCTTCCTGCATGGAGCCTGCTTCTCCTCTGTGTCTCTGCCTCTCTCTCTCTATCTGTGTCTCTCATGAATAAATAAATAAAATCTTAAAAAAAAAATAGAGTAGTATATTAACAATAGATAGATCTGGATAAAAGTTATACAAGTGTTCTTTGTACTAATCACATTCTTGCAATCTTTCTATAAGCATGAAAATTGTTTGCAAGTAAAAAGGCTAAAAATTTAATTTAAAAAAAACCGATTGTTCCAATTTACTCTCCTACCAACAATTGTTGAAAGTACCTCTCTTGTTTTGTCCTTACCAACAGAGTATTATTTTTTGTAATCTGCTATTTTGATAGGAAGAAATAGTATTTTATGTACATTTACCTGCTACTAATGAGGTTGAAAATGTGTCTATATGTTTAATAGAAATTTTTATTTGTCTTACCTGTAAATGATTTTTCCATTTCCTGGCACAATTTTCTTAAATAAATGATTGTAACTTCGATAGCTCCATTGACTCATGAACGTTATCATGAACAAAATCTTCAACTACATTTTCATAGAATATTCAGAATTGGGTTTTATAGGGTTGTTCCCTTCAGTAAATTCAATAAAGTTGAAGGTATAATTTAATGTAGGCAAGAAGTCAAGATACATATAATTCCCTTCTAGAGCGGCCAGATTTCTTTTTTAATTACCCATGTAACTCCAGGTAGATCGCCACTAGGTGGAAGTAGTGCACAGCGCCCTAGTGGAAGCAGCTGGAACATCTCAAACAGATTCCCTCTAAGAAGCAGTCATGCATTCATTCATTCAATTAACCTGGAAGTCTTTTTTTCCAGGTACTGTGCTAGACTGTTGATTTTTTGCACCTGCTGCCTTATGGATTTTAAAATATGGATTATTAATATTTTAATAAGAACTAATTTCCTTTCTGAAAATTATTCCAAATGTAATTATTTGAACAAATATCAAATATACTTAAGTTTTTTAAAACAAATTTAAATCCCATGATAATTAATATGTTGCCTCACTATATGTTAGCTATTCAATTAGCAGCACAGTCTATCCCTCTAGATTACCAAAAGTAATGCTCTGTTTTTCACCCTGGACCCTTTAGCCTAAGATCAAAACAACCTCCACCTTCCTTGCTGGATAAGTCACCTCTCTGTATTATCCCAGTTTTAGAAAGAGGCTCAAAGAATATAAGATTGTCCACACCTCTCTAATGGTTTCACTAATGGTTAATACCTCACAGACCTCAATTCTACTTTCAGGTAACACATGCCCTTCTTCTTTCCAGGAATAGTTGTTCTTTCACCCAATCAAAAGGAGCCATTGATCTACTTTTTATACACAAATAGTTTAATTTTCTTCATGACATTGGATCCTTCTAGTAGAGCTTTTTCATTTAAGGAGCATCTGAGTGGTGCAGTCAGTTAAATGACTGACTCTTGGTTTTGGCTCAGGCCATGATCTCAGGGTCGTAGGTTCAAGCCCTGCATTGGATTCTGTGCTCAGCAAGGAGTCTGCTTAGGACTTTCCCTGCCCCTCCCTGCCCTGCATGTTCTCTCTAAAATAAATAATAAATCTTTTTTAAAAAAGAACTTTTTTCATTTAAAAATAAAATACAATTAATTTACTAAGGAACAGACCTATAACTCAAGCACTTAGTAATATGTCTTACCTTTTAACTGGACAAAGAAATTTAGCAGTTTTAAACAATTTGAGTGAGCAACAGGAAGTCAGAGGGTACCAAAAAAAATTATTGCATCATACCTTGTGTTACTTGAATTTTAATATATTAAGTAGAACAAGAAAGTGTGATGAGATATCAGGCAAATATAAATACTCTTTTTAATAAATGCTTTTGATTATGAATAAGGCAAGCAACAAGCAATCAGATTTTCTTTACTGAAAGGTTTCTTTTTGAAAATTATCCCAAGGCACCTGGGTGGTTTAGTAGATTAAATATCTGCCTTAGGCTCAGGTCATGATCCTAGGGTCCTGGGATGAAGCCCCAAATTAGGGCTTCTCCCTCTCCCCCTGCCTGTTACCACTGCTGTGTTCTCTCTCTCTCTCTCTCTCAAATAAATAATCTTTGTTTTTAAAGAAAAGAAAATTAGCTCCTCATCCTTATGTCTTTGAATGCTCTACTTACGTGACATGTATTTAAAAATTAATATCTAGGGGCACCAGGGTGGCTCAGTAGATTAAGCACCTGCCTTTGGCTCAGGTCATGATCTCAGGGGTAGGAGACTAAGCCCTATGTAGGGCTCCATGCTCAGCATAAGGTCTGCCTGAGATTCTCTCCTTCTGCTCCTCCCTCTGCTCCCGTGCTTTCTCTCTCTCTAAAATAAATAGATAAAATCTTTTTTAAAAAATTAATATCCATACATTGAATGGCATTCAGGTTTACTATTATATTGTCACAACAAATTTCTAAATTAAATATTATTTTCTATATTTGTGTAGGAGTTGATAATTTTTGTTTTGTTTTCAGGACATTTGACTTCATTAACATATTGCTGCTCTTCTATGTTATTTTCTCTCCCCATTTCTTGCTCCCACATATCCTTCTTGTCACTTCAGTCACTTTCCTCAACTCTGCATGGCCTGAACCTAAGACCTCATTATCTCTGTTGCAGACATTTAGTGGTTTCCTAATACCTCTCTTGAGATCAGGAAATAAAAATAAAGCATGAGGCCAGCTCACAAAGAAAGAGCTCAATAGTAATCCTCCAAAGAAGGGGGTAAAAATTATTACTATTGCTGCAAACCACTGATCAATTAATCTACTGTTCAACAGGATTTCCATAACTTTTAACTTTATAAGTTTCTATAGCAGTGAATAAAGTCAAGAACTACAATTTCCTGCCTTCACCTTTACCTCTCTACCATCTCTTCCTCACATTTCAGAATTACCTTCTTCTTTATAAAATTTAAGAATGACCAATCAGGTCTATCTCATGTTTTAAATCCTTCAGTGGTTCCCCATTGACCTTAAGTTCAAATTTTGTAACATAGTTACAGACCCTTTCAAAATCTGACCTCTATTTGGCATTCCAACTTCACCTCTTTTCAGTCACCTCCATCTCACACTTGCTGGACAGCATCCTAAATTTCCCTCAAGTACCATCCTTATTCTGGCCTCTAGTCTTTTGTATGGCTATACCCTTTGTCATTAACATGCTTCCTAACTTTTATATATTTCAAAGTCCAACTTGTGTATTTTCCTAGGAAGCCTTTCCTGATCTTGCTGATAGTACTTGTTTTGTCTTTTTCTGTATCTCACATATTATTTCATTTACCATACTGCAATATAGCTAACTTACATCCTGTCTCCCATACTCTGTTACAGTTCCTGAAAGACAGAACTAAAAGTTACATTTTGTACCACTATAGGATAGTGCCTGACCTATAACAGGGGCTCAATATCAATTTAATTGAACTAAAAATGCTATTCCGGGGCACCAGGGTGGCTCAGTCGATGAAGCATCTGACTCTTGATTTAGGCTCAAGTCAAGATCTCAGGATTATGAGATCAAGTCAGGCTCTGTGCTAGGGGTGGAACCTGCTTAAGATTCTGTCCTTCATATGCTGCTACACCTTCTCTTAAAAAAAAAAAAAAAAAAGCTATCTCATCATCAGTTTAACAAAGAATCTCTTTCTATGAGTAATTACCTTAACACTTAACAGGCTACTCCATTTCTGGTCAATTTGGTTCTCTTTGTAAAAAAGAAACAATCTTTTTTTTTTTTTTTTTTTTTTTACATTTACATGACCACTAAATATTCAATATTACCAAGGTGGGACCAATGATAGAAATGGTTATGCTTGATATTACCCTCTCCAGAGTACCAATTATAATTTAAAATTGTTCTTTGATATAATGGAAGTACTCATAATTAATAATGCTCATTATTATTAATATCTAGTATTTATTATCTGCCTGACATTAGACTTTGAGCTTTTGTATGATTACCTAATTCAATCCTCAAAACAACTCTTCCCCATTTCTTATTTAAATAGATCTGTGTTGATGTGGCCTCCAGGTCACTTTGAAAATAAATACATTAATTGGTTATTTATTTCATGGCAGTACACATAAATTGTCCTCAGAAAGCATTTGTCCAGTATCCCTAAGGAGAATAAATCAGGATACAGACATGAAAATGTATTTAAGCCTTTTTCGTGAAAATATTTGCTTCAGGGGAATTTAATGTCTTCGCCCAGTGAGTCTTCCAGGCTAGCTTTAATACATGAGTGAATTAAAAACATGAACAAATGGCAATGCTGCAAGCATGGCAAGTTTATTGACTTTTGTCATGTAGGAATATGTACTGGATAGGACAGTTAATGGCAAAAATGCCTGGTGCAGAGACTCTGCCTTGTTTGACATACTGATGTAAAAATGAGTATTATTGATTAATTTTTTTAAAGACAATTTTCTAGAGACTAGATTAGAATCTGAAAATGCTATTAACCTCATAGCAATGGAAAAAGACTCTAATTCTGTTTGATGGAGGCAGCTGACGAGAAATTCAGGTTAGGGCCAATCACTTCACAAAAATTAGTTCACTATACCAGTTGCAATAGCAAGCAATATGGTTTTGAACATCCTCCAACTGGATTTGATGTTTCTGGAAGCTCTGAAACACCAGTGGGAGAATATGTGAATAAGTGTCAAATTCTCAAAGCATCCTCTTTTTTTCCCCTCTGGAGGGTTAAGAGAACAAATAGGAGGAAAAGATAACGCTTGCTTGTTTATACATTCATTGTTTGTCAAATAAGAATACTCCTTCACAAATGAAGAATCCTTCTGAACTTTACCAACTCAAACATGTAACTCAAGGATTATTTGCATAGAACTGTTTGATTTTCTGCTTTTTTTCCTCTGTTTTATTTTGGTAAATCATTCTTTGGGGAATACTGAAATAAGGAGTTTTCATTAATTCTAGCAATTTGAGGACTAGAATTATAAAGGATAAAAGTGTAAGATTAGAATTGCCAGAGATATGAATTGGTTTAAAAAGAGGAAATCTGTGATTAAAACTAGGATAAAGTTAGCTATGAATATATGTATTTTACATGAGAAGTGGTAGGGCAGGGTTCAGAAGATTTGAGTTTTACAAATTTAATTACCCACCCAAATTATCTAGCCAAAAATTAATCTTCTGGATTTATAAGATAATACAGCTCTTTTATTAAAAGTATACTTTCATTTTATTCAAAATAAGATAGTTCCTAACAAAGAAAAAAAACACATTTCAAAGTTAATTTTTAGAGCCTCCTTAAAGGCATCAGTGGTAGCAATAACTTGAGTTAACATTAAAGTCAGTAGTTAAAAATATTAGAGGCTGGGGTGCCTGGGTGGCTCAGTCAGTTAAATGTTTGCCTTTGGCTCAGGTCATGATCCCAGGGTCCTGGATCTAGCCGCAAGTTGGGCTCCCTTCTTGGCAGGGAGTCTGCTTCTCACTCTTCCTCTGCCCTTCAGCAACCCCCAACCCCACTCATGTTGCTCTCTCTCAAATATATAAACAAAATCATATATATACGATATATGATATATGATATGAATATGAATCATATCATATCATATATATATGTATGTGTATATATATATGACCCAGACACCCTCCCTGCCTCTCAGCCCCCTCCCCAGTACTGTGGGGCTGGACCTCACCCACCCCCGCAACATGTGAAGCCAGTGATGGGCGTGTACATCCACACCTGCCTTCATCCTGTGACCCAGGGCTGTGCTGGCTGGGCAGCTGGGTGAGAAGGAGAGGCATTCTGTTTTTCTGCAAATGTTTTAATGAGTTCATTCTTGCCCCCACCTTGCTAGGGTGTTGCTGGCTGTACTGGACTCACACACTGTATGTACTTACTGGCAATGATGTCAAATGTAATTTATTTTGACATTTTCACAATAAAGCCTTGAAGATGGAAAAAAAAGCATGTGTGTGTGTGTGTGTGTGTATGTGTATGAAGCTATGAATATATTTTTAGTGAAATGAAATATTTGTAAATATGCAAGTTTTTACAATCAAGAGAACTAAATTGAGAAAACCAGAAAATAAGGGAGAAAAATATATAAACCAATAGTTCACTCAAAGGATGATAATTTCCACACAGGTATAATGATAAAAATAGTCTTCACTAATGATTAAAACACAGAGCAAAACATCAATATGGCACCACCTAATGAAAGTAACATAATCTCAAAATACTGATATAGGAGAGAAGCTGTGGTAAAACAATACTTGCACAACCATTTCAG
This sequence comes from Vulpes vulpes, assembly GCF_048418805.1. Taxonomy (NCBI): domain Eukaryota; kingdom Metazoa; phylum Chordata; class Mammalia; order Carnivora; family Canidae; genus Vulpes; species Vulpes vulpes. The sequence goes on along the minus strand of NC_132780.1, from coordinate 184,450,033 downwards.
AAAGCAATGTAGCGGTCACAAAGATTTTTATATACTTTTGATATGTTAATACCACTTTTCACAATTTATTTTGAAAAAATAATCCAAAAGAGAGAACAGGTATAGGGATACAAAAAAAGCTGCACAAAAATGAAAGATATATTCCATGTCCAACAATATGTACATGATTAAATAAAGTATGCTAGAGTAATATAATAGGACATTGTATAAGTAAAATTTCTAAATAAGAAGCCTATAGAAACATAAATAAATATACAAAATAGGTTAAAAATAAGTATAAGTATATATCTATAATATGATTAGAATTATGTAAAAATTACTTATACACAAGCGACCAGAAAAGAAAGTGAAAAACTAAATACTCGTTTTTTAGATATGAGAAGAATATTCCAGGTTTTTAATATCCATCACATTTATATAAAGCATGTTAAAGATAAAAGACAATTTATATAAATCATCTTATGTCAGATGTTAAAACAGCCACTCACTAGAGCAATACTAGGACATTAACAGAACCAGTTTCAAGCCTTCTCCTACAAGTTCTTCGGGCTAGGGCAGTCCTGTAATCTATTTTGGCTTCAGGCAACTATTTTATCTGTAAAACAATAGGAATGCTATATGAGTAAGTCTCAAACTTTAATCCTGCAATTCCTTGTTCAAACTAAATCTTACTTAAAATTGGTGAAAGTAGAGCTCCTGTGGCTGATGTGTATGTAAGAAGGATAGTGCTAGTTCCCTTCCTTCTCCCCTCCCTAAATGCTACTTCTGAAAGCAACCTCTGAGAAGGCTCTGAGGAACGCCAGAAAAAAAATAATGAATTAACGATTTTGATGGTCCCTTTATATCTGAAGTACATGGTTGTTAAAATATTAAGGTTCTCTTCTATTATAATTTTTCGTGTGTGTTTGTGTGTGTATGTGTGTGATATCCTTCACTAGATTGTAAAGATTGTTATGTTAGAAATTGTTGCTTATAAAATTGGCTATCTAAATTTCCTTTGCTGTGGGGCACCTGTTTGGCTCAGTTGGTATAGCATGTGACTCTTAATTTCAGGATTGTGAGTTCAAGCCACATGTTAGATGTAGAGAACACTTAGAAACAACAAAAACAAAAAAATCTTCAAAAAAAGAATTGCTTTGCTAAATGCACTCAGATAAAGAATCACTGCATAAGCAAAAAGGGGAATGGTAAAATTTAAAAATCTATATTTAAAAAATCTATATTTTTATTTGCAACAAAACACTGTCTAGCAATAAGCTGTTGTCTTCTAGTTCATCAAAGTTACATACAAATTACACATGGAAAAAAATAAACTACACATGGATTAGCAATTTTCAAAGATGTGTAATATTAAATTGGAATAATTTAGGTATAAATTGAAAGGTCTTTTCTGATATAATAACATTAAAGAAAAGAGCCACCTTTCAGGCGTAAATCTTCTTGCTTCCTAAAATTCTCAAGATACTTTTAGTTCATGTCTTGGGTAGAAGCAAAGCAGGATTACCTCTAATATTCAGATTTATTATTTAAAAGTCCACACAGGTAGTCAAGATCACCCCTGTGAAATCTGATGTGATTGGCCTGATAGTTTCACCAAGTGAGACCCTATGCCATAGGACTGTTCTCTTCTACCATGTTTGAAATCCTGACCACTGGAATCATTTCCCTTAGATAGAGGATGATTAAAAAGACCATGGAGAGAATGCCTTTTAGCAAGCAGATCTTCCATTAATCCTCTGTCATATGTTGGGTTTATTGGATTAGCTAATGATCCTCCAGTAATGTATAAATAATCCAAGGTCAAAGGATTGTAAAACAGAAAGTTGGATGAGAGGAAACAACATTGCCGAAATGGTAGAAACTAGAGAAAGAATTATCTAGAATTATAGAGGGCCTGGGACAAATTTATGAAAAGGAAAAGATGAAATCTGCTTATCAAAATGTGAAATGGAAGTCAGTAAGAGCCAACCACTTAACAACATATATAACTGCCTTTCCAGCTATCTGACTTCCTTTGAGGATCATTTACTTCAGAAACATTCATTTACTCTCACCATTATAACCCTAACACTTTAACTTAAATACTCCATCTCTTATTTTCCTTTCTAAATTTTACTAACAACAAAGATAAAGAGAGAATAATCATAGGCTTGACAGTAGGAGGAATAAAGGATAGGAATTCCAGCTCCATCTCTTACTGGCTATGTAACTTTGGATAAACCACTCAAAAGAACAGTCTACTGTTGAGCCCACTGACTCATGACCTCAGTCTCTCTAGGTTTAAAGCCCAGGGCTTTTACTTACCATGTATGTCACCCTGGCTAAATTACTTGATCTCCCTAATTCTCCATTTCTTTATGTTTAAAATAAGGGCTGATGATGGTAATAATGATGATAAATATAGAGACCACATAAATATATCCAAAAAAGAGCCCTTATCACAGTTTCTAACATACAGAAACCACTAATAAATACCAACCATCATTATTATTAAGTTGCCTAATATCTCTGGCCTTCAGAATGTCAACTATAAAAGAAGTAATATACTTACTGTACTCCTATTTTCAAGGATACAATAAATAAGAGTAATAAAAGCACTTACCACAATATCTCCACATTGTAGGTACCCAGAACCATTAAGTGTCCTTCTCATTTAAAGCCTGTCTATTCAAAAGCCTTCTCAATTATAACTTCTTTGGCCTAGAGTATATTTTCTATACACTTAACTGATATTGAACATTTAATGGCCTACGATTATTTGTGATTTTATGTCCTACCTTTGCAACAATTATTACAATCTCTTTGTAGTAGAAATACATTGTATTTTGCACCAATGTCTATTGCCCCTCTGGTCATCCCAGAAAATTCTATAATTTTTATCTACTTATGGGGGAATCACAGAAATCACATACACCCTCACTCTGAATCTTTATACTTCCTATGGAAGTGAATCCACAACCAGTACCAGAAATGAGGCAATAACTGATGAGCTCTGGCCAGTCCAAGTAGCTCATTTTCCTGCTTTTCCTGCTTTTTTTTTTTTTTAATCATTTTAATCATCATACCATAATCACATTAAAATTGGCAGAACTCCCATGACAGACAGAACAGAGACCTGTCATGCAAGGAAAAATAGTGAGGGTTTCATAAAGCTTGAGAGAAGCACCAGGACTACACAGGGCAGCTGCGGCAATCTCAGAGGACAGTGCCACGGTGCTGGAGCAGGGGTAGGAACAAATGGTGCTACAGCGACAGCTGGCCTGAGGCCACTGGGGCTTCCTAACAGGAATTTCCTAATATGCTTGGGAAGCAGAGCACTTTAACAGATGTAAATGGAGTAGGGTACTGCTTCTGCAGAAGCAGTTTGACTCAGATATAACACATGACCTTATTGGAGCCAATGATACTCTCTGTGCATTTTGCTATGTATACTGAAAGAGAGGCATGCAGGGTTTGTTGTTGCTGTTGTTGTTGTTTCAAGTGAATCCAAATGTAGAGATATAGGCCTGGAGTTCTTATTACTATGTGGAGACTAAGAATAAGTCATCTAAATAGATTCTAGATTCCACAACAATAATTTCAACTAAATATTTTTTAAAAGTCAAAGAATACATGACTTTCCAGAAAGAGTCCAAATTTGAAATAGAGATTCATCAATATTACGTCATTTTTGTTTTTCTGTAGTACAACCTAGACATCTTAATTTTTAATCTCTCCTTAAAAGTACTTTGAAGATCAACATTTCTCCCTTCCTTGATTATCCATTGCCTCGCATATATTTGGAGATGATTTTATTTTTATCCTATAATCTTCAATATAAATACATAGTTTGGTTAACTGGTATCCTAACCAAATGAAAAATAAAATCATATTTTTAAACAGACAATGCCCGAGGGGAAAATGAGCTCTTTTAGAAACAATATTTTTGATATATAATAATATAATATTTTGAAATACAATGCTCCAGCCTACATTATGACTACAATGGGTGATTGATGCCCCTACTCTTTGACAATTGTCTCAAAGAACCATCTAGAAATCTATCAGAGATCTTACTTACACATGAATACCAGAGTAGGAGAGAGGAAAAAAAGCTAAATTATCCTCTTCTCTCTTTTGGCCTAGGTTCTAAATAATTCCTTAAGATTCTTAAAAAGTATTATAGCTATGGCTTAGTTTTTTTGAAAGTGTTCAAAATAATTTTTTTAAATCAATTTCTCAAAGTTCTTTTTTTCAGTACCTCCCAAGGAACAATTTTTACTAAATTACATAAAAGCAAAGATTAATAATCAACTTCAAATACATTTGATACATTAGAATTATATTCTATCAAATCTCAAGTTCCAAGCCCTACATTATCTCCTATTTAAATACAAGGATGACAGTATAGTCCAGCATTAATTTATATTTAAGGGAATCATTCAAAGTTCTAAATCTAATATGACTAACAAAATGAATTATTATAAGAATGGCAGTATTTCTATATTAAAAGGATCATTTACCATGATCAAGTGGAATTTATTCTGGAAATGCAAGGATGGTTCAATATTCACAAATCAGTCAATGTAATACACCACATGAATAAAACAAAGGATAAAAATCAGATGATCATCTCAATAGATGTAGAACAAGCATCTGAAAAATTCAACACCCATCCATTACAAAAACTTTCAACAAAGTGGGTTTAGAGGAAACATACCTCAACATAATAAAGGCCATACGTGAAAAAAAAACTAATATCATAAATCAATAGTGAAAAACTAAGAGCTTTTCCTCCAAGATCAGGAACAAGAAAAGTAAGCCCACTCTCATCACTTTTATTCAACATAATACTGGAAGTCCTAGCCACAACAGTCAGATAAGAAAAAAAAAAAAAAAGAGGAGAGGGGCAAGCATTCATACTGGTAAATAAGCTAAACTGTCACTAGTGCAAATGACATGTTACTATACATAGAAAACCCTAAAGACTCCACAAAAAACTACTGGAAGTAGTAGATGAATACAGTAACGTTTCAGGATACAAAAGTAATGGCCAGAAATCTGTTGTGTTACTAGGCAATAATAACAAAGTAGCAGAAAAAGAAATTAAGAAAACAATTCCATTTACAATTGCACCAAAAAAGAATAAAATACCTAGAAATAAACTTAGCCAAGAAGGTGAAAGACCTGTACCCTTAAAGCTATAAAATATTGATGAATGAAATTGAAGACAACACAAACGAGTGGAAAGACATTCCACGTTCGCAGATTGGACAAATATCGTTAAAATGTACACACCACCAAGACAATCTACATATGCAAAATAATCCCTATCAAGATACTAACGGAACTAGAACAAATAATACTACAATGTGTATAGAACCACAAAAGACCCTGAATAGCCAAAGCAATATTGAAGAAAAAGAACAAAGCTGGAGGTATCACAATTCAAGATTTCAAGATAGACTACAAAGCTGTAGGTGTCAAAACAGTATGGTACTGTCACAGAATTAGACAAATAGATCAGCAGAACAAAAGAGAAAGCCCAGAAATAAACCCACATTTAAAACAGTCAATCTAGGACAAAGGAGGCAAGAATATAAAATGAGGAAAAGGCAGTCTCTTCAATAAAGGAAAAAGTGGAAGCAACATGAAAAAGAATGAAACTAGACCAGATTATACTATACACAAAAAACAAACTCAAAATGGATTTAAGACTTAAAAGTGAGACCTGATACCATAAAACTCTGAGAACAGAACATAGGCAAGATTTCTATGACATCAGCCAGGACAATATTTTTCTAGGTATATCTACTAAGGCAAGGAAAACAAAAGTAAAGTCCTGAGATTACATCAAAATAAAAACCTTTTACACCGAGGGGAAAATCAGCAAAACAAAAAGGCAACTTATAAAAAGGAAGATTTTTGCATGTGATATATATGGTAAGGGGTTAATATCCAAAATGCACAAAGAGTTTTTACAACTCAACGTGAAACACACACACACACACACACACACACACACACACACAAACAAACATAATCTGATTCTTAAAATGGGCAAAGGAACTGAATAGATATTTTTAAAAAGAGGACATATAGGCACATGGAAAGATGTTCAATATAGCCCATCATCAGGGAAATGGAAACTGAAACCTCCCTGAGATATCACATCAGACCTGTTAGAATGGATAAAATAGAAAGCACACGAAACAACAAGTGTTGGCAAGGATATGGAAAATAAAGAACCCCTGTACACTTTTGGTGGGAATGTAAACTGGTGCAGTCAATGTGGAAACTGTATGGAAGTTCCTCAAAAAGTTTCAAACAGACATATTATATGATCCAATAATTCTACTACTGGATTTCTACCAAAAGAAAACACAATAACTTGAAAAGATATATACACCCCTATGTTTAGTGCAGCATTATTTACAATAGCCAAGATATATAAGCAACCCAAGACAGATGAATGGATAAGGAAGATGTGGCATATATACACAATGTAATATTACATAGCCATAAAAAAGAATGAGATCTCACCACTTGCAACAACATGAATGGACCTAGAGGATATTATGCTAAGTGAGTAAGTCCAAAAAAGACAAATACCATCTGACTTCACTTATATGTGATATCTAAAAAACAAAACAAATGAATAAACAAATAAAAAACAGAATCAAACCTATAAATACAGAAAACAAATTGATGATTGTCAGAGAAGGAGGGGGCAATGGATGAAATGGGTGAAGAGGAGTGGCAGATACAGGCTTCCAATTATGGAACGAATAAGTCATGGGAACAAAAGGTTCAGCATAGGGAATATAGTCAATGATACTGTAATAGTGTTGTACAGTGTCAGATGGTAACTACACTTGTAGTGAGCATAATATAACATATAGAGTTGTTAAATCACTATGTTGTATACCTGAAACCAATATAACATTATATGTCAAGATATTCAAATTTTTTAAAAAATTATATATATATATTTATGTATATGATTGGTAGCCTCTCAAATAGAAGTTTTACAAAAGACTTCAGGATCAAATATCTTCCTTTGCATATAGATTTACATAAATAAAATCAAAGACTTGCTGTATCACATATATTGATATATTAATAGAGCAATGTTCTTAGGCTCCATACCGTAATAAATCTGAAGTTCTCTTGATACCTAAGGAATTAGAACCCTTTCATTAGGGTTCTTTACAGAATGGTTATTCATTCATTCTTGCATCCATTCAACCCTTATTCCTCTCTGGGTGCTAGACCCTGGGAATATAAAGAAAAAAAGATACTGTCCATTAGTAGTTCATGGTCTAATAAGAGAATAAAGCATATTAACAAATAACTGTAGTTTAGTAAATATTATGACAAATATATACAAAAGAATAGATCTGAAGCTCAGTGGAGGAGACATTTTCTTTATCTGGAAAGTTAAGAAAGAGTTCACAAAGAAAAAAAAAAATTTGATCTGGAACTAGAACCACGAAAAGCCCTTCACATTGAATTTACTCTCTCAAAAAGGAGATTCCTGTGGTGCTTAAGATTTTTTTCAAAGACATGTTTATAATAGAATACTCTCTGTTTTAAGTTCCTAAAAGTGTCAAGACATTTAAAGCAAAATTTTGAAGTGTAACAAGATGACTTTACAGCAGCTTAATTATATGACAAAGGGCATAATTACTATAGTTACCTCACACCAACAAAAATGGAAATCATTTCAGTTTGAGTTTGAATGGGGAAGATCAGAATTGGAATTTCCTTTCATTGAGCAATGAGAATTGTCTCTATGATCCTGGGAACAAGAAAGAAGTCTCAAAAAATAAAAACCACTTGCTGTGAGAAGCAAAGACCCAGTATATTCTCAGGATTTAGGACCTGTCTAGCGTTGTAGTAGGGAAAATGACATTGAGATGTCCTACACTTGATCCTTCAACTTTGGGGACTCTACAAGTTTCCATGCTATAGCCACAAAATCTCAAGTGCCCTTTAGTGGTTCCCTTATGAGTCCTGACTCTAAGATGTGAATCAGAATCAGGAACCCAATCACAGAGAGACAGGCCTCAAGTTTTTGAAGACACAGAGCCTGGAAGGCATCTGTGAGCCTGGTTAGGCTTGTTCCATATGAACTGATTCTAGTATGGTCTTAATAGTCCAAAAAACACGCTCCCTCTCGACTTAAGATTTCTGAAATATCTCTCTGCCTTTCAGTTAATCCATTGCTAAAGCTCTTTTTTATAGCATGTCAGCTGCTGAAACAGTGATAATGATAGTTTTTAATTAACCCAGAAAGTTCAGAGGAGGAAGCACAATGTGCCTGGGCTCCAGGGCATAAGCTAACTTTATAGACAGTGATGTTAAAACTTTGCAGTTGCCAGAAGCATCTCCTGGCTGCATTCAGATTCAGGACACTAACACTTATATGACACCTGACAAACCAGTTTTTAAGTCTCTCCAGGGAATAAGGTTCTCCAATGTCCTGTAAGTAGCCATTTCCATGGAAAGATTAATTCATATTTAACATAATCTCCTGCTTCTAATTTTTTCTTGTTATTATCTTCATTTTAATAATCAAACTAAATTAAATCTGTATGTCTAAATGCTAAGAAAAAAGAGAACTCAATATTCATGGTTGAACATTTCCACTTACTGTGTCCAAAAAACAGGGAAAATATTCTCCATTTGAGAGTCTAGGAAACTCTGTCAAATATTGCCTATAATTAATTTTTATGTTAGCCAGTTATATTTTTGAAATTTTCCAGAAATTCTACAGATTATATCTTGCACAAATGGCCTTTTAGACAGTCTTAGAACATATGAGAAGAAATTCCAGAAACCTTGGTAACTGCCACTTACTCAAATTCCACAGAACAAAATATTTTTGGCCCAACCTGAGTCTTATTGGGAAGCTGACAGTGACGGGCAAGGAGTTTATTCAAAGACGAATACACTGTGCATTGTATATTATGTACTCCATGGTTCTGAGATTAATGATGTGCCTTGGTGTAGGTGTGATGATATCTAGCACATATTCCAGCAAAGTTGTATCTTGGAATATTTTAACCCTTATAATTAAGGTTGGGCCATTAGGGGAGCATTTAAGCTTCCAGAACTTCAGAACTTACCCTTATTAACCCAGACCTATCATCTGCAATTGTGTGAAAAATGTTGGGAAAACCCAGAAACACCTCAACCTATCACTGGAGATTATTACTGATATTCCTTCTGTGTTACTCCCCTCTATATGACTTATACTAGAGTTCTCCAACTGAAGAACTGGCACATCGGTGTGCATCCAGTGCTTTAAAGGTGTATTTAATATGCTGATTCATTTAGACCCAGGGGCTAGAGTTCCCTCATTAGATGGCTTTGATCTCAATAAGCATTTTCCAGAACTCCTCAGTAAAGGGTCAGACATTATGATCAGGCTCACGCTGTGGTCCCACAGATGAGGAGCATACGATATGACAACATGCTACATTTACTGTTCCTCTATAGCATCACAAGCATCCCCAGAGAAGTGGTCTATTACTTGGACATCTGTGTTAGCATCCTGGGGAATCTTTTGAAAAGCTTTATTTGAAAGTTTTACATACATTTAACTTTTGTCTTTTCTAATATCTTGTATTTCTCTTTTCAAATTATGTAACATAAATAAAACTTTTTTTTTTTAAACAAGCCTGTAAGTAAATACCTTTCCAAAACACCTCCATTTTACCCTGGCATACTAAACAAATCCATCATCTTCTATGTATTATTTAATGTGAAGATGGTTGGGGAGTACTTCTTTAGATAGTGTGTAGACCTTGACACAATTTGGTTTATGTCTGGAGTAGTCATCAGTTTGAAACTACAATTATCATTTGTCAAGATATTGGTCAAGTTAGCGTGTAACCCAAATATTCCAAGGCCACATCGGCATTGAGTTACAAAGTAGATAATATCAACACACAACACCAATTATCACAGCTTTAATATACCTTTCATCTCAGTTATTAATGACTTAAGAGTCCCCAAAAAGATCATCCTCCAATACCTTAGTCACAAATCAGGAAAACTCAATTGAAAACTTCATCACCGGGAGGCCTGGGTGGCTCAGCGGTTGAGCGTCTGCCTTTGGCTCAGGGCGTGATCTTAGGGATCCCCTAAATAAATAAAATCTTAAAAAAAAAAAACTTCATCACCATTGGTGATTGAAAACCACCATTCACAAACATCTGGGGCCCTACCTATTCCACTCCAGTGACACACCTCCTTCAGCTTAACTCAGTGCATCAGCCTCGCCTCCCTGAATGACAGAATTATATTTCTAGGAATATCCTCAGAGTCCAAGGAAACTAATCCACACAAATGCTTCATTCTCAATTAGCAATAATCACACCTCGGATAAACCTCATCGGTTGATACTGCCACTGCACAAAGCTAAATGCTTCATTCTCAAATAAGATTCCACTAGAACTGGAACGCCTGGGTGGCTCAGCGGCTTAGCCCCTGCCCAGGGGGTGAACCTGGAATCTCAGGATCCAGTCCCACATCGGGCTCCCTGCATGGAGCCTGCTTCTCCTTCTGCCTGTGTCTCTGCCTCTCTCTCTCTCTCTTTCTCTCTCTCTCTGTCTCTCATGAATAAATAAATAAAATCTTTTTTTAAAAAATCCACTAGAACAGTAAATATCATATGATATCTTGAAGCAAATATGTAATAGACAATCCTTAGAGATTATGTATATATACTCTTTATGTATAGTAGATACATATTATAGGTGAAGACTGCCTCATTCCATATATGAATGGGAACATACTAGAAGTACCAAATGCTCTGATAGGCCCACATAATACTTTAGATTAATTTTAGGATGTTAACAAACTTCATTGTTAGCCAAGCTTGCTTAATAAATGCTAATGGTACCAAATACATCTATAAAGCCTATTAAAGAGCAGAAAGATCTTGGTATAGTTCATTATAGTTTTTCTGTGTCAGAGCAAAGGTTACTTATATGGCACAGTCCCATGTTCCAAAGCCACATTGCTACTCCATGATTATACTACAAATGTCTCTCCAATTATTTAAGGAAACTATTACTTGAATGAAAATATCAGTGGGGACACTTAGACAGTTTTCCAACCCACATGACCAGAAATGAAATATTCAATTGATTTAGGACTAATCTGTAATGGTGTGAACTATTAATTATTCATATATAAAACTGCATGACAGAAATTTTATAAGTGCCCTAAAAATTTGTAAAAATCAAAACCTCTGAATGAATCATGATACTAGCACACTCATATGCACAAGTAGTTCTAGTTAGAGGCCAAAATCTACAGCGTGGCTAGCCAGTCCTTTCTTTATCTGGCCTAGGCTTTCCTTTCTCCACCTATTGTCAGCTGTGCAGGCACCTGCTGTGCTTCTTAGAAGTCCCTGAACATACCACCTCAAATACTTAGCCTCATTCTAGGAAATCATTTCCCTGTCATTCATGTCATAAACTTCAATTCATTTCTTAGGAAGCATGATGAGGATTGCCTCCATTGAAAGTTTCTTGGTCTTCTTGCCCTATCAGATTATATTCCATTATAGTCATTTGCTTTCATTTCCTTCTCCTCTACTTTTTGGTGACTGCTTTGGCATCAGGAACTAGGCCCTTTGTAGGTTAGAAGCTGTCTTCTGGAATACTGATCCGGTATGTGCCCTGTTTAGTCACAAGAAAGAAGGGGAAATTCAAAAGATGTATTGAGCACTAGATCCAAGTTTGACACAGTGCTTAGTTCTAGATTCTGTACACATACATTTAATCTTTATAACATCACTTGGGATGTATCATTACCCAATACAAAATATATTCCAGATAACTAGAGAGTTAAATGTAAAAAGTCAAACTATTAAAATTTTAGAAGATAAAACGTATGAATATTTGTGTAAACTAAGGAAAATACCTTTTTTGCTTAAATGCAATAGAGTAAATTATAAAGAAAATGACCAATTTGGCTATATATAAATTTAAATTTGTACACAGATAAATGTGTTAAAGATGATTAAAGAAATGAATGTTCAACCTGAAATGGATGTTTAGTCACTCACTGGCTTTAAACACATACAAATTTGTCAGCAGCAACATAATCACAAGTTTGGAACAAAAACATATGTGGGTCAGCTTTCTTCAGTATAAATGTTCAAAGGTGGGATGCTTGGGTGGCTCAGCAGTTAAGCATCTGCCTTCAGCTCAGGGCTTGATCCCAGAGTCCTGGGATCGAGTTCTGTAACAGGTTCCCTGCATGGAGCCTGCTTTTCCTTCTGCCTATGTCTCTGCCTCTCTCTCTCTCTCTGTCTCTCATGAATAAATAAATAAAATCTTTTTTTAAATGTTCAAAGGTGATACCTTTGGAAAACCGTTACTATGGTACATATAAATTAATTTTCCTGTAATAGTCATGCACCTATTCTCAACACAGTCTCTGGGAAATTTAAAATTTACCAGGAGAAATAATAAATATGTGCCTATTAATTTCCATCCAGTAGTCTAGAATGAGAACAGCCCATGGTCAAAATTTAACTGATAACTTTTGATGCCTTAACAGAGTACCCTAAACAATCCACAAAATAGTCATGCTATACTTGTGTATAATTCATGAATTTTTTATGCATGTGAGTATCTATTATTATAACCCTGCTATAGAACTATTCTTGGAGTCTGTAATGTCATATTGCCTTAAGTAAAACCCCTTAAATGAGATAATTCAGTTTCTAAAGCCTGTAATATAACATTCAATAGAGAAAAACCTTAGATAGAATTTTGTTCTATGGGAAATAATAACACAATGATATTCCTAAATCATATTCATAAATGCTCGCAAAAAGATTCAAAGGTTAAAGAAAGAGCCCATGTTTTTCTGTTAATATCATCTAATTGCTTACATAGGAACTAAACTTTAAAGGCCTTTATCTTGAATATAGTCATAACAGTTTCAGTTTTTTAATGTTCAAAAACATTGCATAGGGAATCTAAAGTGCTCAATGTAGAACTATGTCTTCAAAAAAGAGGGGCATAATCACTGTTAAAATTCCATTTTCTGAATTGGTATCTTCACTTTGAAATAAATTAAGATGATTGATATTTATTACTGATACATTAAACATTCAAGTACTTGAACTACTCTAATATCCTATGTAAGAGTTGAAGCTCATTACTCATTACATTGTCTACCTATGCATTTCTTTTCACAAATCCAATATATTAAACCATGCATATCCACAAATATTAGTTAATACTCTTGGTCTTGATGATATAGCTTCTTGATATCTTGTAATGATATAATTTTATTTTGTAAGGATATGAATTCATTTTGCCTACTTTGTAATACAAATCTGAACATCATTTTGTGTACATACATAATGACTTGTCCATATCATGAGATAAATACTACCTACTCAAATTAATGATTCTGCTGCATTACTGACATTTTACACAATAATAATAAAATAATTTCTCTTTATTAAACTCAAATGTTTGGTATCATGAGCTACATATAATTTTCATTCCTTTGATACTAAGCTTTTATTCAAAGAAATTGACTGCCAAAGGGCACCTGGGTGGCTCGGTCAAACAAGCATCTATCCTCAGCTCAGGTCATGATTCCAGGGTCTTGGGATTGAGCCCTGCATAGTCTCCCTGCTCAGCAGGGAGTCTGCTTCTCCCTCTCCTTCTGCACCCCCACCCCGCTTGTGCTCGCTCTCTCCCAAACAAATAAATAAAATCTTAAAAAAAAAAAATGACTGTCTGAGGCAAGCATTATCATTTCAAAAATTTAAGTTCAAATTCATATTAAAAACAATTGCTCTTATTGTTTCCATTAACACAATTAAATTCATGACTTTACCCTACCCTGAACTCTTTATTTCTGTTCTGCTTTCATTCCTATCATGTAACTGATAAAGGATGGTGGAGGAATAAGATAAAAAATCAGACATTGTGCTGAGGATACAATAAGTAGTGGTAGAAAAATCAGAAACCAGAAGGTCCTTCCTGACACTGTCTCTGTCACAAGGCATGTGGGTGATGTTGAGCAAATCAGCCTTCCTTTTCTTGCATTTTGTTATTACAAAATTGAGAGGTATGAGCATATTTAGAAACCCGTCCCTCTCTAAATTACTTATCTATTAATTGAAGAAAATCCCATTCCCTCAGCTTTTCACTCCTTTAGTCCTGGTACACGCTGCTTCAGACCCTAAAGAGGGTATCCATCCCTATTAAAAACCTGATTTCACCTTGGAGAGTTCCCCACAAGAATTGTGCTAGTGGAAAAGACTAGACCACAAAAGATGAGACAATAAGCATAGCTTCAATTGTTTCATAAGAAAGAGAATGCATGGGAAAAAAGAGCCCCAAAAAGAGCCTCCAATTAAGAGGACTTCTTTCATGGTGATCTGTCATAATAATGGAGACTTTTGCCCAGAAAATAGAAATGAAATCAGTTACATACACGAAGGACAGAGGTTGCTAAATTCAAATCAAGATCAATATTAAACATAAAACACATCTGTATGATGTTCACCAGAGCATTTTTTAATCAATAATGAAAACTAGAAAAATACTATTCAACACATAAAAACAATATGGTCTACTTATTTATATGTGCTGGTATTGAAAAAAATATCTAATCTAAGAACAGAAAGTCTAGAAAAATCTGAATCAGAATGTTAATGGCAGTTGCTTCTATAAGGTAAGATTAGAGTATTTTTTATTTATTCTTCATACCTTTCTGTAGCATTTGACTTCTCTCCAAAAGTCTTAGGATGTATTATTTTTATTATAAAGTTATTCATTTTAGAAAAGGATAATTTAAAAAAAAAGATAATTTCTGATGAAGTATCAGTATGTCAAACTGATTTTCATGGGAATTTGATTAAACTGCCAATGTTACGCTTTGTATATAGCATGATGATTAATACTAAATAAAAGGTTACAGACATACTTTAGTGAAAAGTAGTAACCAGAAAAGAAAAAGGCTGGGAGAATTGACTTCTGGTCTGATTAAATAGTAAACATTAACAGTGAATTCATGTTTGGGTTTTTTTTTTTTTAATGAATATTTTCAAGTTTATTAAGTACCAATGATCATTTTCTTTATGATATAATAGCTATTTGTAAAAAATATAGTAGAAAAAAATGAATATTCATAAGATTAGTGATTTCTCTGAATTTTTTCAGTGTGTAGATAATCTACATATTTTAATATTTAGTATATGCTGTGCATTTGAAAAGTATTTTCAAATTCTCAAATAATTTTATGATGTAAAAAAGATTATAATTACCACATGGCTTAGCAGAAAGACATCATCAGGGTTTAGACCCAGACCATAACTTAAATCTTGACTCTGTTAAATGCTGACAATGTAACCTTGTTAAATTAGTTAATATTAGATTCCAGTTTCATCTATAAAATATGTGTAATATTTGTCTTGAAGTACTGTTGTGAGGATTTGAAATTTTATGTAAGTTAGGTGCCTCTCCAGTCCCCAGCCAGCAATGTTCAGGCATTCTATAGGTATTTTTTTTTTAATTTTTAATTTTTATTTATTTATGATAGTCACACAGAGAGAGAGAGAGGCAGAGACACAGGCGGAGGGAGAAGCAGGCTCCATGCACCGGGAGCCCGACGTGGGATTCGATCCCGGGTCTCCAGGATCGCGCCCTGGGCCAAAGGCAGGCGCCAAACCGCTGCGCCACCCAGGGATCCCCATTCTATAGGTATTGTTGTAATAATTCTCATCTACATAATCATGACAGTCAGGGCTTTTATGGAATTTACCTGGAAAGGCCCTGTTCTAAGCCTTTTACATGGACCATCTCATTCAATCCTCTCAATAACTCCATATGGTAATACTATGAATCTCAATTTTACAGATGAGGAACTAAGGCACACACCAGAAAAGTAACTAGCAGAAGGGCTCACAGTCTGGCTCTAGAGTTTGTGCTCTTCACCCTTAAGCTTTGCTGCCACAAACCCTATTCAGTATGTCTTTTCATAGTTATATATGCATCGTATGGATGCTTTACATGATTTACTGATACTGGTATATCTTTTGAATAGGCTTTAATTTGAGGATTTTGAATTCATTTTCGTATTGTAATAATTAATTCCACAATTTTTTGATATATTTGAAAACATTCTGCAGACAAATAATTGGATAGGTGGCCATTTTTGTCTAAGTGGTCTGATGATTAGTCAACCTATTAGTGCATAAAATACTGCTAAATAATCATCCCAGTTTAACCACATTTACAAAATGAATACTTGTACAATGCATAACTCATTCCTGCATAAAAATAAATTGCCATATACTTTGTCAAAGATATTTATGGAAGAGTATGCTAAGAAGAATGATAAAAACATGACCATCAGTCTTCCTTACATTAAAAGGATTTACATCTTATCATAGTATATTATACATTCAAATCAATAAGCATTCATGTTATAGTTTTTATAAATTGTAATAAAACTGAAATACAAGAGTTCTCCAAAATCACATGAATTTGCATACAATATTTTTTTTAAAGAATCAGTAATCACAAAACCTTTGTCGTACTTTCATAAAATATGTTAAGCATTTCTTGCAGAAATGGAAAAGTGACATATTTGTAGATAATGGGAAGAAGAAAGCCCAAGGTCAGTGCTCCCTATCAGCAGCACTGCTGATGGGAAAGAAAATGACCAACATCTTTAATCTAGAGTTGAGTAAGATCCTCCTCTATATGTATCACTTAAATGAGAAAATGCTCATATCTTTTCATTCTTTTAAAAATAGAATCATAAGCCTCTTAGAGTTTCCTGCCTCTTATAGACCTATTCCAAAAAAAAAAATTCTAGAAGAATAATGGACTTTTATGAGTGATTTATTCTGTTCTTGCTAAAAATGGGAAACAAATTAGGCTGGAGTTTCCTAATAACAAACAACTTCTTACGTATCAGAAAATAACCTACTCACCTGTAGCCACATTGTCTTTTAAATTAAATATAGGGGTGCTTCAGGGTTCAGATGCTTCAATGTCATGCATAATAGCTAAATGTCATTCCTAATGCTCCCTAAAGCTATTATTTCTTTTGATTTATTTTATAATTATATTCCCTAAATTAAATAACAACAAAAACAATCAATATCAAATATTGGTTAGGAGATTAAAGGCTTTTTTAACTTATTTTTTATCATAACACATTATTAAACATGCTTTATAATTTTTTAACTTTATTCCTCCAGGACTTTTTTTCATCATCTCCAAGTGCATTGCCCAGCCACTTCTAACTTGCTTTTGAACAAGAGAAGATTGCAATGCATTTTGAACTCAAGAAGAAAGTCAAATTCAAATGAGAGCTTTAACTTCAATCTAATAAAGTAACTCTGGCCAGACACTCCCTAAATACATGTTATGCCTATTTCCGCTGAATCAGAAATTCTTTCTTAATGAAGATATTGCCAAAAAACGAGCTAAGTTTCTAGAATGTATTGTAATTTTTCCAAAAAGAAAATCCAAGCGACTCCTGGGTGGCTCAGCGGTTAAGCATCTGCCTTCAACTTAAGGCGTGATCCTCAAGTCCCGGGATCGAGTTCCACATCAGACTCCCTGCATGGAGCCTGCTTCTCCCTCTGCCGATGTCTCTGCCTCTCTCTCGGCGTGTCTCTCATGAATAAATAAATAAAATCTTAAAAAAAAAAGAAAAGAAAAGAAAAGAAAAACCAAAGGAGAATTGAGAGAAATGGGGTGAAATAAGAACTGATGGTCAGAAACTCATAAAGATCAAATGGAGCCCAGAAATAAGGGAAATTTACAATTGTGCAATTGAAGGTGACGTTGCACCTTGATATGATGATGGTGTGGGGGAAAAGGCATGTAAGCCTTCTATAGAACTCACTTTTGCCTGACATTTAGATTTAGTCAAAGAGAGGCATTTGGAGTTAAAAAAAAAAAAAAGAAAAGAAAAGAAGTTTACCTATTCAAAATTGAGCCAGAGTCAGAAAATAGAAAAAGAGACTCCTTAACTAGTCAATATATTAATAGGTACAAATTCTTGCTTTTTACTCAGGAAGAAGCTATCATTTCCTTTTTCAGGTCTCTTCTACTTTTGCTTTGTATAGTCTTAACAAGTGTGTTTATTATGCTGGATTAGCACCAGCAAATTAGAAATAAGAGGAAGTAGTTTTCACTGGAAGAAAAATATGACAAATAATAGGAAAAAAATGAAAAAACACAAAGCAGGCTCAAGAGTTGTCAGCAAAGCAATATGGGATTAATTAGCATGAGCAAAAATAAAATTCAGTAGGCCCTGAGGACAATAAAACAGTACAGTATATAACAATTACCTAAGGCTTGTCTAAATAAGGCAAGGATGTGTAAAAAGTAATTCTGAAATATCTTTAATTCTGAGGGAGGAAAAAATTACATTTCTCAGAAAATGGCTATTAAAATGGCTCATTCACCAAGAATTCTGGATGGCTAAGCTATTGATGCATTATAATTATAAAGAATTGATCTATATGTCAATATAGAACTTTGAGCTCCTATTAAGTCTTGGGGAGTTGACAGAGTTGTCATTTCAACTTTGGATACTGAATAACAATAATAATGAAAGCACATATAAATCTGCAAGGTTTTTATTTATTTATTTATTTGTTTGTTTATTTATTTATTTATTTATTTATTGCTTTGTTTTACTTATAGTTTGAAACACTCCATTAATGGGCTGTACCCTTGAAGCTGTCTTAGTTCTTTGAGCTTAATAGAAGTTAATTTAGGACACTGAAATAAAAAGTAGCAGTTTGCTCTAGTGGAGGGGAAAGTTATTTGAACTAGCAAAACTTATTTTATTAATTTCTTTGAGGACAAAGAACATTAGGGCATAAAAATCTAAGGATGATCTTATTATTCAATAATGAAACATATGTGAAAACATGAAGCTTCTTAGTATCAAGACATCCCAATAAAATGTCAGACTTAAATACAAATTTCTATTAATTCTTTAGAGAAAATGTTCCTCATACAAGTATACTTTAAATGTATTTACATTCTATTTTATCTGTTAAACTTTCACATAATATTCTGATGGGGGGGGAATTGAAAAGCACAGAGATATTGACCTTTTCTTAATTTATTTACCATTTAATCACAAGCCTAACTGAAGTATATTGGCACTGATGGTTTTGTTTTGAGCAGAATGTTACTTTTACAAGAAAAGCAATTTAAGTCAGAGTAAGATTTGGTTATACTCTCAAACATTGCTTAGTGGAAATATAAATTAAATGATACAAACGTTCAGGAGACCAATTATTGGACAGCTTTTGAAATGTACATACACTTGAACTCAGAAATTCCTCTTAAGAATAAAATAAAGATGACTATTAACTTTACCACAGCATTATTTTTAATAGAAAAAAAGGGGCAGGGCAGCCCGGTCAGCGGTTTGGCGCTGCCTTCGGCCTGGGGCCTGATCTTGGGGGCCCGGGATGGAGTCCCGTGTTGGGCTCCTTGCGTGGAGCCTGCTTCTTCCTCTCCTTGTGTCTCTGCCTCTCTATCTCTCATGAATGAATAAATAAAAAATCTTAAAAAATAAAAAAGAAAGAAAGAAAAGAAAAAAAGGGGTAACAACTTCAAATGTACTAGAAGAGGTAAATTTGTTCTTCAAAAATTATGGCATATATATAAAGAATATTATATTTGTATTTGCAATATTAACATGCTTATTTTGAGAAAGTTTTCATGATATAGCATGTGAGAAGAAACAGGTAAAAAATCATATGCGTTATCTGATTTCATTTTTTCTTTTTCTTTTAAGATTTTATTTATTTATTAGAGACAGAGAGAGAGAGAGAGAGAGAGAAGCAGAGACACAGGCAGAGGGAGAAACAGGCTCCATGCAGGAAGCCTGACATGGGACTCGATGCCTAGTCTCTAGGATCACGCCCTGGGCTGAAGGCGGCACTAAACCGCTGAGCCACCGGGGCTGCCCTGATTTCATTTTTTAAAGAATATTTAGAATAATTTTTAAAACGTACATCAAAATGTAGCAGTGATTATACTTGATATTTATTTCCCTGCTTTTTATATATTGTCACAATTTTGCAATGAATGTGTATATATTTTATAAACATAGAAACAGTACTGCAAAAAAGATTTGCTTTAATTTATTGTGCTCCTAAACATGCAAATACTACTAATTAAGTTTAACACAAAAATACTATATTAAGCTTAATTTCATAAAATTACTATGTCTAACTGACCCCTAAACCTTTGTTGACTTCACTAAGACTAATGCTATGTCCTAACTCACTGTGTATCTTTGATCTTCCCCTTGATTTCTTTTTTTTTTTTTTTTAAGATTTTATTTATTCATCCATGAGAGACACAGAGAGATAGGCACAGACACAGGCAGAGGGAGAAGCAGGCTCCACACAGGGAGCCCAATGTGGAACTTGATCCTGGGGCTCGATCCCAGGTTCCACCCGGGACTCCAGGATCACGCCCTGAGCCAAAGGCAGAGGCTTAACCGTGGAGGCACCCGGGTGTCCCTCTTTCCTTGATTTCAAGACGGAGAAAGCAAGTATCGCCCTGCCTTCGATCCTCTCACACAAGCCAACTCCTACATCCCTCAGGAACCAGCCCAAATATCTCTTCCTATTTGAGGTCTACCCTGACCACCTCCCATAAGGAGCAATCACTTCTTGCTTTCTGCTCCCCTAGACAACAAGCACACTTTGCTTATGCATCTCCCACTCTACATTACAACCATTTGTTGACTCCCTGATTCCCACCAGATCCTGAGCTCCTGAGAACAGGAATCACGTCTTATTCATCTCCATACCACTAGCACTTAACCCTCATGTGGCAGAGAGTGTACAATAAATATTCATTAAATGAATTAATTAATCTACTTAAATCTCTACAATCATTCCATTTTCCATGGAATTAAATATAATAAGAAGAGAAAAAGCATAATAAGCCCAGCCCTAGAACTATGTCTGGTACATAACTGTTAAAAAATATCGGGTGAATAACTATTTTCAATATATAGCAATCACTTAAAAAATTAAGTGTATATTTTCCCACATAATTTGCTAATTCAAAAAGATATTTGAAAAAAAATGAAGAGAATTGTAAGGCAAAGAAAATGAAAAGGAAAAAAATACCTACACACACCACTGTATTTGTATTTGCTCTTGGTTTTCTTTCATTTATACTGAAATAATTTTACTAATGTTGAAAATTAAATTCCTTTTTTCTTTGAATACCTGTATTTATTTATAATGCTGCCCTGAGTTTTACCAGCATGTATTAACCAGACACTTAAGAAACAGCTGAAATAAAGTCCGTAACATTTGACCCCTTAATTTCACTTGGGAGAAACAACATTTGGAAATAAACTAATGTGCATTAAGAAAGCATTAATGTACATAAAGCAGCATGTTAATAATATTTATATATATAATCATACAAATTAGGTGTCAAATAACAGATTAATGGCCAAATGACAGACACTTCCACAAATATGTCCACAAAAGAGACTATTAAGCAGCATTAAATACTAGAGTTCTTAACAGAGGGCAGTTCTTTTACTATTGTAGTAAGTAATGAACCACAAAACAGATGTATCCAACATGAGCTTTACTAAGTAAAAATATATAGAAAAAAAAAGTATTGTATCTATAACAATGGTCCCTTCAGAGAATTCAGATAATAAAGTTTATCCTTTTTACAGATTTCTCTATATCAGATTTTCAATGGTTATATCTTACCTGACAATTAAAAAGTAAAAAATAGGGGATCCCTGGATGGTTTAGTAGTTTAGTGCCTCCCTTCTGCCCAGGGCGTGGTCCTGGAGTCCCAGGATGGAGTCCCGGGATGGAGTCCGGCATCAGGCTCCCTGCATGGAGCCTACTTCTCCCTCTACCTGTGTCTCTGCCTCTCTCTCTCTCTCTCTTTCTCTGTCTCTCATAAATAAATAAATAAAATATTTAAAAAAAAACAAACAAAAAGGAAAAAATACATAGGAAGGAACATGTACCAAAATGTATTTTTCTCTAGCTGCTAAAATTATAGCTAAATTTACTTCCTTCTCATTGTTTTCTGTACTTTCTATAACACTATGATTTACTTTTATAACTAGAGTAGAAATAATATCATTCTAAAAATAAAATCATTGTTTTATAATCATAAAAAATAACAGTGTATCCTGAATGTTTGCAATGATTTAGTCAAAATAGTTTTCACCAGAGTGTTGTTTATAATAAGAATTTGGGCAAATAACTAATTGCTCAATATAAATTTAAATGAATTATAGAGTATCCATATAATAGAACAAATAAAGAGCATTAAAAGTACCATTACAGATAAATACTAATGACATGGAAGAATGTTTGCCTAATGTTAGGCTTTTTTAAAAAGTGTTAAATAATTATATTTATACCAATATCTATTTTATTAGTAAGCAAGTTTGCATATGAAAAAAAGAATGGAAAGAAAGATTAAAACCAAAATGTCAATGGTAATTTTCATGGGATAGTGACACTGGAGATCATTTTTCCTTTTTTTTTTTCTTTCTACTTATTTAAGTTTTAACTTTCCTTTTTTTTAAAGATTTTATTTATATATTCATGAGAGACACACAGAGAGAGGCAGAGACATAGGGAGAAGGAGAAACAGGCTCCCTGCGGGGAGCCTGATGTGGGACTTGATCCTGTGACCCCAGGACCATGCCCTGAGCCTAAGGTAGACACTCAACCACTGAGCCACCCGGCGTCCCAAGTTCTAACTTTCCGATAACAAACAAGTAAGGTCATGTAAAAAGAAAAAAAAAGGAGAAGTTTTTAAAATAGATAAACCAAGAAAGAGATAACCAGGTATCAACTATAGAAAAAGTAAAGTATTCTAGATATTTTCCAATTTTCATATGGATCCATTAAATTGTTTTCCCCCCAAAGTCAATTCTCTCAGCCATTTTGTATGCAAACATATTCTGAAAGATACATATAATAATATAATTATTATATTATTATAATTATATCATATAATAATATCATTTTCATAAGTGCACTTAATGGTACATAAAGACAGTAATAATCAACATCACATATGTAGTAATTACCAAATTTAGTTGAGGTCAAACATGCATATTGACAACCAATAATTTAAAATCTTCTAGGATACAATCATCTCTATACTGATTTCTGGAAGATATTTTGCTGTCTCAACTGAGTAACTGTCTAAGCATTTATACATACTAAAAACAGGTTTTTTTAAATTTGTATTTATTTATTATAGTCACACACACACACACACAGAGAGAGAGACGCAGAGACATAGGCAGAGGGAGAAGCAGGCTCCATGCACTGGGAGCCCGATGTGGGACTCGATTCCGAGTCTCCAGGATGGCGCCCTGGGCCAAAGTCAGGCGCTAAACCGCTGAGCCACCCAGGGATCCCCAGTTTTGTTTTGTTTTTAAGAGAAAGCATGGTCTTCAATTGCAGGACTCCCTTTGGTAAACCACTGTGCACAGGTTTCCACCACACATTCAGGCAGGTCAAATTTCCTTAATCTAGGATGGCAGCCAATCCTTTCTTCTGGACACTATGTAGGTAAGACACAGCATCTTCATTTAAGCCACAATACAGAGCACCTGTATTTCATTTACTTTGTAGAGAGCTCAATCTTGCCTATCAGTGAAGGGACATGCGATTCATAACTTCTACAGGTCAAGCTAGGTCATGAGAAAGCAACATTTTAATTTTTAAAACTATTATATTTTAAGTTTTTATTTTAATTCCAGTTAGTTAACATACAGCGTTATATTAGTTTCAGTTGTATAATATAGTAATTCAACAGACGCATACATTACCTTATGCTTATCACAAATCCACTCCTTATTTCCCATCCTCTATTTAACCCATCCCCTAGGTATTTACCCAAAGAATACAAAAATAACATTTTAAAATTTATCCTAATTCTCTCACAAGTGCTTTCTGTGTTTCTCAAAGTCAAGATTCAGCTGTACATACTCAAACCTTGTTTGATAATAAAAGAAAATGTCATATGTCCAGGAGAGCTCCATATTTTACCAAATCACACTTGAAGATATGTTATACTGATAAATAATCTTACTAAAAGAATATTCAAGTAATACATCAATCATTTTAGACATTAGACAAAAAAAGCCAATTAACCTAGTGCCTTCCTTTTTTTTTTTTACTTAGTTATGACGAAGCTGTGAGTCAAATATCCGGATATTTATTCTTAGCTTAATTTTAAATATAAAAAATATCATTTTCTTAAGTGCACTTAATCCTTTCCAGAGGTAATAAGTGCCTATATTTGGCAAGCTCGAAGTGACTTTAGAGGGTATATACAAACTTAGACCACTGATTGTTAAACAGTGCTTTGTGTAATCTTAAAGCCTTCATAATAGTCCAGGAGCCACCATGAGGACCAAGGGATGAGGTCTTGTCTTCCAACCTCTGGTTCTGACTAAGAGGATTCAATCAGAGCAGCCAAGCAGTTTTTACTTACATATTAAAATATCTTAACATACTTTTTGACAAAAACATTCCAAGGAGAAAAATTATTTTAAAAACATTTCACAGATATGGCAAGAAAATAAAAACCACAGAAGCAGAGACAGTATAAATTATAAAGACATTAATGATGGTAAAGATATTTACATATATTAAATATTCATCATATCTAAAATTTCTAAAGATATTGTTGGTCATTTACTAAAGATGTATTGCTGAAATTGCCATTGGTGAGCATAGGAAAAGCGACAGATAAAATACGGAATCAGGTAGGGTTCCTGGATGAAAATTGGTCCTTTTAGCTGTCTTTCTTCCTCTGCAAAAAGAATTTCATCCTCCTACCCTTTTTAATGCATGATGAGAGGTGGGGGGAATAAAAAAATTAATGTATATCATGCTAATTTTGCTTTTTACAAGTTATTAGGTAGCTTTTTTCAAAATGTTTGTATGTGTCAGCTCAACACTAAATCTGAGGCTGCTCAGCGCCTGCTTTCAGTTAGATGCTGAGTATATGCCAGGTTTCATGAATATGTTACTTAGCTTATGCTCATCTCCTACATCAGTATTTTAAAGAAGCCTTAAATGCGGCCTGTTTAGCACTGTCTTGTAAAACAAACAAACAAGCAAAAAAAAAAAAAACGCATTTACTTTTCTTTGCCCCCACCTATAACTTAAAGTAACTCAATATTTTCTCAAACCTCTGAGAAAAATCTTACCCAACAGATTTCTATCCTTTAATAATATTTTGCCAGCCTTGGAGTTATCCCAATTATTTGATTGCTGTGAATATAGCAGAAAGTAAGAAAACTGCTTATTTCAATTTCTACTTAAGGCAGGAAGTGTCAAATTGCTGAATAAGAGTGTCTAAATATCTGTATGCAACCGTACAAAGAGGATATTTTAATTAGCTAATCCACACAAGTTTTACCTATCATTGCCTGTGTTTTCCTTCAGAGTCATTCATTGTATCATTTTTTAGTGCCCACTCAATAAGCAACATTTCACCTATTTCCTTTTACTTCCAATTTAATCAAAATAAATGAACAACCTTGGTTAAATCAGAATTAATATAACTGTTTCTCTACATCCCCTTTCATCCAGAATACAGTTTCCATTGATTTCGAAAAGATCATTTGATTCAGATCAGCTCTGCAGGGTAAAGAGCAAAATAGGAAATGAGTGGCTCATTAAGAGTGCAGAGCTATTTCTTTCATAAAATGGCAAATCCACTTAGTTACTTTTTTCAGGTAAAGCTAACTCCCTACAGTGTCTATGTACACAAACCATGTGCACCTGCTACCATGAAGAGACTATCTTATCTCCATACCTCCTGCCCCAGAAAATGCTAAATTGGTGGTTCTCAACCTCAGCATTATTGACATTTGGGATTGAATAATTCCATGGTGTAGAGAGGAAATGATGTCCTGTGCACTGTAGGATGTTCATCAGCATCCTCGGTCTCTATTTCTAAAAGGTTGGCAGCACCCTTCAGTTGTGACAACCAGAAGTGTCCCCAGACATGGGCAAATGTCCCATGGGGGACAAAATCATACAGAGTTGAGAATTTCCAGACAAACCAATGGTTCTCAAAATGTGGCCCTTGAATAACTACCACCACCTAGAAACTTGCCAGATATACAAATCTAGGGGGCTCACCCAGACCTACTAAATCAGAAACTTTGGGAATGGACCCCAGCAATGTGTGTTTAATAAGCCCGTAAGGGATTCTGATGCAGAATCAAGTTTAAAAACCTTAGCACTAACCAGTGTTATCACTGTTTGGTTGAAGGGCCACTATGTAAGAATGATCTGGTTCCTTGTTAAAAACATATTTCTAAATCAATACCCTGCCTTAAATCAATATATTGATAGTGCTAATTTCGCCTTAACAGTATAACACAAAGTGACCTGATACTTCATGAGAGACTAAGAAATGCACTATAGATGTAAAAGAGCAAGTATTGGGATGCGTGGGTGGCTCAGCAGTTTAGCACCTGCCTTCCGCTCAGGGCATGATCCTGGAGTCCAAGGATTGAGTCCTGCGCCGGGTTTCCGGCATGGAGCCTGCTTCTCCCTCTGCCTGTATCTCTGCCTCTCTCTGTCTCTCATGAATAAATAAATAAATTTTTGAGCCTTACTAAAGGCTTTATAAATATTACCAAATGTAATTCTCCTGGAGATTCGGTGGTTTTGTGTTTTTCATGTCTTTGATGAAGAAGCATTCTAGAGTAACCTACACAAGGCCACCCTAGCATAGCCAGGAGTTCAACCGAGGGCCAGTCCACCCCAAAGTCTTTATTTTCTTCTCAGGGTTGGTGGTGCAAAACAGCAATTCTCAACTTTGTGTTCACACCAGAATCCCCTGGAGAATATAAAACAATCATCCATTCGAGTCATACCTCAGACAAATTAAATTAGAACCTATGAAGTTACAGCTTAAGGTATCACTTCTGAGAATTCCTGGAGTAGTACAATAAATGTTTTAATTTTTGTGAGTTGTGTATTATTGTGATAAATTATATAAAGATATAGCCAGCTTTCATAGTTTGATATACATGTTTTTGCCACATGGTTACCCAATCACAATTTGAACAATTTTGGGGAGAGGTGTGTTTGATTTTTTTTTAAGATTTATTTATTTATTTATTTATTTATTTATTTATTTATTTATTTGAGAGAGAGAAAGCCTGAGAACATAAGAATGGGGAGGGGCAGACAGAGAGGAAGAAGCAGACTCCTTGCTAAGCAGGGAGCCTGAAGATGCAGGAATCTATCTTAGGACCCCAAGATCATGACCTGAGCCAAAACCAAGAGTTAGATACCCATTTGAGTGAGCCACCCAGGCACCCTGAGGTGTATTTGTTTTAATGTGATATACCAACATATTTTGTAGAATTCCAAAGCACTTAATTAATCTTTTGCTTTGGGGGGAAAAAAAGAACAATTCTAAATCTTAGCCATTTCAAACACTAGAATCATCAAGATATGCTTCAGATATCTAAGCAAACCTTGGTCTCATTTACTTTTTCTCTCACATCAAGCTATCTAATGAAACTACAAATCTACATTTGCCAGATTCCAGATGTTTGGAAATTAGAAAATAGTATCAACAAAAATAAACCTTTATAAGCATTTTTGCAATTCTGCTTTTCATTTATATAGCCTGTGTTACTTACTGGTCATGACTGATATAATTGCACACAATACACCAATGAATGGGGGAAAACAGACTCTTTCTTATCTCAAGTATATAAAAGCAAAAGATTAAAAATAAATAAATAAATAAATAAATAAATAAATAAATAAATAAAAACAAAAGATATGCCCACCTTTGTTTACTCTATAAAAAACTATATTTAGGGACGCCTGAGTGGCTCAGCGGTTGAACATCTCCTACCTTTAGCCCAGGGTGTGATCCCAGAGTCCCCAGATCAAGTCCCACATCAGGCTCCCTGCATGGAGCCTGCTTCTCCCTCTGCCTATGTCTCTACCTCTCTCTGAATGAATAATAAATATGAATAAATGAAATATTTTTGAATATGAATGAATTATATGAATAATAAATGAATAAATAAAATATTTTTTTAAAAAACCTTAAATTTAGAGAGGGAGACAAACTATGAGAGACTCCTAACTCTGGGAAACAAACAAAGGGCTGTGGAAGGGATGGGGGGATGGGTTAGCTGGGTGAAAAGCACTGAGGAGGGCACTTGATGGGATGAGCTCTGGGTGTTATACTATATGTCAGCAAATTGAATTTAAATTTTTTAAAAAACCTAAGTTGAGCTCACAGCATTCCTGTACAAAAATTTGAAAATTTGGAAGAGTGTTCTAATATCTTCTAAAAAGACACAAAAATTATACTAGCAATTTATAAAGATATTTCAATTAAAGCATCAGGTATTTGCATGTCAATGACTTGTTTCAGGCTCCACAAACAACCCAACACACAATTCCTTCAAAATAAGCTATGATCAGGAACTACAAAAATTACTCTTAATATCAGACTTGATGCCTTGTTCACCTGGACAAGGGACAGAGAGTAATGATACTTGAGAGTATCATTATCAGGTGAAAACAAATGAAAGAAGTCACTCCAATCACTCAGAGGTAAATAAGCCCTCATTTATTTTTTTTTAAGATTTTATTCATTTATTCATGACAGAGGGGGGATGCAGAGATGCAGGCAGAGGGAGAAGCAGGCTCCATGCAAGGAGCCCGACAGGGGACTCGATTCCAGGTCTCCAAGATCGCCCTGGGCTGAAGGCGGCGCTACGCTAGACCGCTGAGCCCCGGGCTGGGGGCGGGGGGCGGGGGGCGGCGGGGGCGGGGGGCTGCCTGCCCTCCTTTATTTTTAACTATGGTTATCTGATTGTTACCTTAATACCGCATACTAACAATAGCACCTGAAGTGAAAGGTACTCAGAACTAAAATAACTGAATGGATGGAAGCCCAAGGACCATTAACGTTCATTACATATCAGCCCCTGAAATATAACTGATACTGATTTCCTGATATGCTTAGTAGAGAGAACCAAATTTATTCTATGTCAGATAGTTTATATCCATGGATATGTCATTTTGTTTATATTCAGTGTTCCTATTTCTTTTACATACTTTCAAGGTGACAGCATTTATAACAATGAAGATTACCATTAAAAATATCATGTTACATAAATTTTAGGGCTTATAACACTATCCTGATTTTTTTCTTTTTGTGAAAGTCCTTTAAAAAGAAATTACTATCTTAAAGGTTGTTCTATATTTCTACAATATTTTAATCAGAATCTATTACAAACAGGTAAACACACACATACTACACATACATATATGTTATACATGTTACCATAAATATTATCCAATGTGTGAATATTTATATTGTTATTAATACCTGGCTTTTAAAGTGAATTTGATTTGTCTGAAGTGAAAATCATTTAACTACTTTTCACAGTACAGAATTACTGAGTCAATTATGCACCATAGCTTTTCCTTGCAAGAATGTATCTGCAGTATATATTGCATTGCTTATATAACCTTTTCTCTTCTTTTATAGCACTAGTTCAAGAAAACTTAGAAAAGGAAAAAATCAAGTTTCTTTTGTTTTCTTTTTATATACAAATGTCTCTCAGGATGTTTTCCACATTAAACTAAGATATGTACCAAATTATATTTGTAATTTAAATATACCTCATATTTTTCAAGAATGTGTGATTTTAGATTTTTACATGCTAGTCACATACGCCGTTGAAAATTTAATATGTCACAAAAAGATAAAAATGGTAAGATGAATTCATTTTTTAAATTATAGTACATGGCATAGTTAGCTAACAGGGACTATCTTAAAGCTTCGCATAACCAGAGAATATTAGAAAGAAAATATAATACTATTATATAAATTATAGTATTCTTTCACCTTTCAATAAGGGTCATCTTTCTTGGAGAAAAAGACATACAAATTTTGTAAGAGTATACCAAAAAAAGACCTTGAAAATGCTTAAAGACATGGAACACTTATATGCATGAAAGGTTTAAGAAAAACTAGGACTTGTCTGATGAAACTACTCTCATTATATAGATAAAACTCCAATCTGTACACCTCTGGCCTCTGTTTCTCTGCTTGTATCCCAGAAATCTCTCAAATGTCTTGCTGCTAACTGCATGAAAGAAAGTCTTGTTAGTCAATAACATTCGTTAAGCATCTCTGGGTGCTTAATAAATGTTTCTGAGCATTATGACAGGTACCCTAGAGATATGCAATAGAAATAGAAGATATGGTCCCTGACATCAAGGAACTTTCAGTAGTACTGATTATCCACACTATACAAATGAACTAAAATAGACTTTTCAAAGAAATAGATAAATTATTGCAAATTAAAACACTTCAAATAATATATGTATGCTGAGGTGATTCAGCAGGCGATCTGGGTGGGGGAGGCAATCAGAATGTTTTGAATCATGTATTAAAGAATCAAAAAAAAAAAAAAACATGGATTAATGAGCTAGGGAAGAAGTTTTTCAGAGGGTAGGCGATTTAACTAAAAAGATGGAGGAGAAAGAAATCCTGAAGCAATGTGAGTGGAACTGGAATCCAAGACTATACAGTAGGCTATTGGTCTGACTTCGCTTATGTATTTTGTTGTTGTTGTTTTACAATACCACCTATTAATTTTTTATCTGGCTAGTCTAGAGTAGAATCTTTCAAGCTTTTGCTTTTCATTAACCTCTTTCATGAGGAGAAATACCCTTCAAACAAACCCTTCAAACAAGAATTGAGTTAGATAGGCAATCTAACTCAATTCTTACCACCATTATCCATTAAAAACACAAAATTAATGGCCAAAAAAAAAAAGTCATCACTGTTTTAACTTCCCTCTGTCCTTAATAAAATGTCATAAATAAGTTTCCTCTGTACTCAAAAAAGGCATTGTTGTGTCATTTGCATTAATGTAATGGAGACCATTACAGCATATTATATACTGCTACAGGGACTGTCATAGTTTTCCGTCCTCCTAAGACCACACCTATAAAATGGGAACCCTAAAATAAGAATAAAGAATATGAATTCCCTTTCACACATACCAAAACCTCACTGTATGGTGTTGATTGCCATTATAGCAGTAGTAGCAAAAGTAATGGTAGTAGTAGAAATTTATACTGACTACATTTACCAGAAGCACTTTACTTATGTTATTTAATCCTAACAACCACTAATAATCAGTATTATTCTCATTTTATAGGAAGAAATATTGAAGTCAAATAAGCAACGTCCCTAAGGACACACAACAGGTGGGTGGTTTGTGGGGTGAATGCAGGCCTGGCAAAGGCAAGGTACAGGCTTTTAGACATGACACCTAACTGCCTCTGCATGTGCCATGTGCCTATCTCATAAACACATGCCCTTGATTTTGAACTGAAAATAATACCTGTTCTCTTACCTGCCTCTTAAAGATATAAGGATTAATTTGATGTCTGTCAAGTGTTTTGACCTCTCCATAAAGACACCCATATGATTACAACTCCTTAATTTCCATTTCCTCTTATGCCACATCTTCAATTACAGTATCTCATAGGTATGCAATCTTGGAACCAATTGACTTTGCTTTCTCTCATACCACATTCAGACTGTAATCAGTTGCTATTTTATCATAGAAACATCATCCCTAAAATTCACTCATTTTATTCTAATTTTTGACGCTTAAACTATCATTAGTCTCAGTTAGTGTAATCGCCATAGAGTACTGCTATTTTATCTTGTGAAGAGGAAATTTTAATGGAAATTGGGTCCTAATACCCATCAGGGGGGAAAGAAAAAAAGTTCATGTGTTAATCAAGAAACAAATAATCTCACTCAAATATGCACATTCTTAAGTTGCTCTCAGCTTTGAAATCTGCCTTAAGTCTCAATTCCACTGAGTACTTACAGGTTCTCTATACTTTATTTTTGTACTTTCACCTTCAACAATTTCTTAAAATAGTACAATTTTGGAGCTAAAAGGAAACTTAAAGATAACTTAAAGCAAACCCTATTTAAGAAATGAGAAAACTAAGAATCACAGATAAGATAGATAACTTGCCCAAGGTCCCTCAGCTAAAATGTGATAAAGCTAGAACTAAACCCAGGAATTATTATTTCAGGTATATACTATTTCTAATCTACATAGCCTTCCATAACTCCATAGCTTTAAATTTACTTTATGTTATGAATTCCAATACTTTTTTCTAGTCCTACCTTCTCTCCCAGGTTCCATGCCCATATTTTGAATTAGTTCATGGAATTCTTGGAGGACTTTAATATTAAAAACTAATTTTAGAATCTCCCCACTGAAAACTATATATCTCCATCCACTCATTGTTCTTGTATTTCTCAATCCCATGAAAGGAACTGGATATATCAATCTAGATGGGTTCCAAGAAGAAAACAAAAGAGGTTTCAGGTTTAAATCAGTGCTATATCCACCTAGAAGAACATTATCTTGGATTCCATTTGCCTACTCATTTCCAGAATTGATGAGGAGACCCAACAAATTAGTTTAGCAAGCAGTCTTAGGTGAATAGAGTCAGTTAGCCTGTTAGAAGTTAAAATGTGAGTACGCTTGTGGTGATAAGCACAGGCCATTGTATGGAAATGTTCAATCACTATATTGTATACGTAAAACTAATATTATACCATATCTTAACTAACTGAAATTTAAATAAAAACCTTTTTTTTTAAAAAAGGTGAAATGTGGCTCTGATGGATTATATATGGCCCCACCCAGTTTCAATAAATTTGAAAGCAAGCCTCAACTGGTAATTATGTATGTAGAACCCCTGTCTTAAAAAAATGTCTTCTATGTTTGAAATAAACAAGTGAAAAAAAAATTTAATGAAAAAATGTTTTAAAGTTTTCTATGCTATGTATTTTGACAAACTGCAATAGTAGGAGGCTATTGGAGTATTTGTGCATCTAGGTTGACAACTAAATTTTCCTCCACTGGAAATACTCTAAGTATGGCAATAATTCCATGGTAGATAAATAATTGGGGACAAAGTTTATTCCAAAATGCCAAACATCTAGAGCTGTGTATCTCTTACACACTAAATTCTTGGTAGAAGCATGGCTTATATAGCACATAGGTAGGAAGATTCTAAGAAGCAGTAGACAGAGATTCAGGTCTGGAGCTAATGAAAACTCTATAAAGAGGAGCTACACACATAAGTGACCCTACATCAAATAAAGTGTGAAGAAATCTAGTCTTGGAAAATATAAGAATTCATCATGGGAACCAGAAAAGATTTACATCAAATAAGTTATACTCAATGACATAGTCCAGTCTTTTGTATTAGTGGGTTGGATTAATTAATTCTAGTTTGTTTTATTCACAATAGCCAAGATGTGGAAACAACCTAAATATCCATGGACAGATGAACTGATAAAGAAAATATTATATATATTTATACATATACATATATGTATAATGCAATTCTATTCAGCCTTAAAGAAGGAAATTTGCAATATGCAATAACGTGGATAAACCTTAAGAACATTATGCTAAGTGAAATGAGCCAATCCAGAAAAACAAATACTGCATGATCCATTTATCTGAGGTATCTAAAACAGTCAAATTCATAAAGTCAAAGAATGGAATAGTGGTTGGTAGGGACTGAAGGGCAGGGGAAATAAGGAGTTACTAATTAATGGGCATAAATTTTCAATTATGCAAGATAAATAAGCTCTAAAGATCTACTGTACAACACTGTACCTATAGTCAACAATACTGTATAGTATGCTTAAAAAATTAAGAGGGTATATCTCATGTTAAGTATTCTACCACAATTTTTTAAAGAGGGGAGATATTGGTTTGATACTAAACTTTAATCACTGTCACTAACTTTTGGAATTCATAGTACAGATTTGTCCAAAGTGTAATTCAACAAGAAATAAAAAAAAGAGAGAGAATGAGTTCTGAAAGCAGATAGGTGATACGCCATCTTCTTGGACTAAAGGGAAGAAAAATGCAATATATCCAGGCAAAAATACAGTATTTTGCATCTTATGCCTAGAACACGGACTCTAGGAATCTGATTTGTGCAATGGCAGCACAAAAAGAGTAAGCTAATCTATAACACACACCAAATTCATAAACAATTGGAGAACTTTTGAGTAATAAAAACTTATGTAGACGCAGTTTGAAAACCAGGTTTTATGGGGAGGTTGTTTTTGTTTTTAAAGATTTTATTTATTTAATCATGAGAGACACAGAGAGAGAGGCAGAGACATAGGCAGAGGGAGAAGAGCAGCCTCCCCATGGAGAGGCTGACCTGGGACTCGACCCCAGGACCTGGGATCACGACCAAAGCCAGAGGCAGATGCTCAACTGCTGAGCCATCCGGGTGCCCTGAAAACCAGGTTTAAAAAGTTTTATTTACTTTTTCTTGATGTTAAGATAGGAATTGTGACAAGAA
Source organism: Vulpes vulpes (assembly GCF_048418805.1). Taxonomy (NCBI): domain Eukaryota; kingdom Metazoa; phylum Chordata; class Mammalia; order Carnivora; family Canidae; genus Vulpes; species Vulpes vulpes. The sequence continues at coordinate 184,415,550 of NC_132780.1, read as the reverse complement.
AAGAAAGCTCAGATCCAGCAGAGTCCCACAACTGAGAGGATAGAAGAGAAATGGGTCCCACTAGTTGACCTTGTAAAATCCAGATAAAAGAAGATAAGAAATGCCAACTGGAAGTGGAAACAAAGTGGAATATTGCTTCTGAAGTAAATGAATTTTCAGAAAGAGTCGTGTGTGTTACCTCAGAAGCAGTAAAATAATCCAAGGACCAAGGAATTCAAAAGCAAGATGAAAACCAGGTTTAGGAGGAGGATCTCGCAAAGACCCTGTGGTGCTCACAGGATCCCTGAGAGTGCATGTGGGAAGAACCAATAGGAACAGCTAGCTCCTCCTCTAAAGTCTTTGGATGAAAATTTTAGTATCTGGATAATGTCAATTTATTTGGGGATATGATGGGGTCCTTTAGCGACAGTGAGGACCATCACAAAATAAAGAAATATCTGAGCTAAAAAAAAAAAAAAGAAAAAAGAAATATCTGAGCTAGATGCATTAGCATCAAATATAGTTCAGAAATGGAAGGTTGGCCTTAGAATGCTGAAGATCTTGCTTGAACAACAGTAAAAAAATATCAAGAGATAAACAATGTTAGGAATAAGAAAAATGCAAAATAAGACGAAAAGAATAAAAATAATAAAATCTGCAATATTTATGATTCCCTACACTTTTAAAACTTTTCTCTGGCTTTTACCATGAAACCATGTTTAGTATTTGCAAGATTTAATAAAGGTTAAGTATAAACAATCTGAGGACAAGTGGGTAACTCTTCTAAACTCTTCATCAAACTAAAGAAACCTCAAATGCTTGCCAAAAGCAGGTTTTCTATGCTCTCCACTGTGGTTTTTCATAAACATAATGTAACAGGTATCAAAGGAGTTATAAATACATGATGATAGCAATAAGACACCATTATATATTGTCAACATTTTATTATCTCTGCACACTTGGATGTAGTCCCATTTGCTTGATTCTAAGAATAATGAGGTGAAAAAAAATGATGACAGAGCTAACAACTAATGGACAAAATAGCATAGATGAGTATAGTAAGTTTCTTGATAAATATCTAGCCATACATACACTTAAAAGCAAGCAAAAGAAGAATAAAAATGCTTTCTGGAAAGAAAAAAATTAAATAGAAACAAGATGTTATTTGTATTATAGGGAAATATAAAGAGAAAATTGAATAGATAATTGTATGGGGAAAAGGAATTGAAATTTGTAAAGGAAATGGAAAATGTTATCAAATCTGGTTTGACTCACTGTATATGATTTATGTTCCAAACTATCCCAATCTTAATAATCCTTATTTATTATTTTAATATTCATTAAATATACCAATAAATGTATGTTAAGGTTGTAAGTTATATGTCTCACAAAAATAAATTCTGAAACCAAAGAACATACTTCTAAGTCCAAAATCAAGATCTATTACATATATCAAAAAAGGCCTCATTTTTGGTTCAGAAAACAGCTTTTTCCAAACATAAGGGGAGAGGAGTTTTAAAACACTCTCTAGAGTTATCTATTTTATACTGTAGTGGATGCTGTAAGCCCTGCCCCTTTTCAGGCTGGTGCTCCTATCTCCCTCCACCTACTGTTCTGAGTATTGGTTGATAATAGCTTATAGTTGCCCCCAGTCCCTGGAGAATCACCAGAGGGCACTGCCTCACCAGAGAGGTTATGCCCTCCAACATCACTACCCTTATAACCTTGGTCAATGAGTAATACACAAGTAAAAAGGTCTCCTTCTTACCCCTTTTGTGCATTTTTTAAGATCATATTTGTTTATTCATGAGAGACACCCAGAGAAAGGCAGAGACATAGGCCCAGGGAGTAGCATGCTCCGCATGGGGACCCTAATGTGGGATTCAATCCCAGGGCTCCAGGTTCACACCCTGAGCAGAAGACATATGCTCAACCACTGAGCCACCTAGGCATTCCTTTTGTGCAGTTCTTATCGAAGCCAGTCCCCGGCTGAGATGCATTCCTGCTTAACTCTATACCATGCTCTACCCTACAACCCTCCCTCTCCTTCTCCTGAGAGCATGCCCTGTATTATTCACTTGAACAAGTTGCCTCTAAAGCACACAGTGTACAGTAAGTTACTTTTTAAAAGACACAAATATCTAGATGTGAATCCTAAACCTTATCCATCATTGCCTAATTAAACCTAAGCTTTCCTTGTACTCTCAAGAAAACTTTTACCACATTGCAAATGCAATGCCTCCAGGTATAAACTGAGGACAGCTGTATATGTTTAACAAACCTCTTCAAGTCTTTGGCATTAAAAAAAGTGACAATGACCCTTGCAGCAGAAATGTGTTCTCTTAAAAATAAACATTTACTTTTACTTCTTTCTACTTATCATATGTACCTAAAGGAGCAAACATATTCTACATCATCACCACTTCTCAATCCTCAAGCTCTTGCCTATTTTCTACCCCAGAAAACAGAAGTTACTTCATGTAAGATAAATCAACACAATCAGTATCTTCCCCCATGGTTGCTTGCTTCCTCTACCCCTCAGAACAGGTAGTTTAATGTGTGCTCTGTTCAACAAGTTCCAAGCCTGTAGGAACTTTTTGAGGTGCAATTTATATACTAGAAAAATACACAAACCATAACCGTACTGTTCATGAATTTTGACAATTTTAACCACCCATGTACAATCATCTGGCCAATCAAGTTATAGAATATTTCCATCACCCCCCAAAGTTCCCCACTTTTCCTTTCTGGTTAATCTCCACCCCTCATTTAGAGACAGTCACTGTTCTGATTTATTTCACCATATGTTAGTGTTGGCTGTTCTTTTTCTCCCTTTTAGAACAGCTTTATTGAAATATATAAAGTTCATCCCTTATGAGTGCACAAGTCAATGATTTTTAGTATATTTATAGAGTTATGCAATCATCACCACGATCCAGTTCTTCATTTCCAAAATCTCAATATTTTCCCTCATGCCCATTTGTACTTCCCACTCTGCAGCCCCATGTAATCTGCTTTCTGTAATCACAGATTTGTCTCTCTGGAAATGTAATATATATGTAATCATACAATAGGTAGTCTTTTGCATCTGTCTTATTTCACTTAGCATAATGCTTTACCTGTTTGGCGTATGTCAGATCTTTTATGAATAATATTAATATTCTATATTCCATTGTATGGCTATGCCACATTTTATCTGTTTACCAGTTGGACATTTAGATTGGTTCCTATATGAGTTTTGCCTGTTATAACTTCATGTACATTTAAATACATTATGTGGTATCTTGTGTCTGCTTTCTTCCATTCAACATAAAATTGTGAGATTCATCTATGTTGTTCGTTGCAGTAATTTGCTCCTTTCTATTGCTGACTAGTAATACATTGTATGACTACATCACAATTAATTCATTGCTCCTTCATGAACAGTTGAGCTGCTCTCCGTTTTGGTCTATTATGAATAAAGTAACTATAAAGAGGGTGTGTTTTTGTTTTTGTTTTTTTGTATCTGTTTTTGTCTTGTGCAAATATCTAGGAATGAAATTTTTGAACCATATTAGGTTTATTTTTAATTTTAAGAGAAACTGCAAACTGTTTCCAAATTCTTATACCATGTTACATACTCAACAACAATAGGAAAACTTCAATTTTCCACATTTCACCAACATTTGCTATTGTCAATCTTCTTAATTTTTTAAAGATTTTCTTTTATTTTTTTAGAGAGGAAGTGAGCCCATGCTGGGGGGGTAGGGGTAGAGGGAGAAGAGAACCCACGAAGTCTCCACACTGAGCAAGGCAGAGCCCTAACCAGGGCCCAGTCTCACAACCCTGAGATCACGACCTGAACTGAAAACAAGAGTCAGCCACTTAACGGACTGTGCCACTCAGAAACCCTCAATCTTTTTCATTTTAGCAAGTTGTCTGGGTACGGAATGGTATTTCATTGTGGGTTTTATCTGCTTTTCCATAATGATGTTGAGCACTTCTTCATATGCTTATTGGCCATTCTTTTCTTAGTGTTGAAGTATTCTAATCTGTTCATTTTTTATTGAGTTGTCTTTATTATTGACTTGTAAGAATTCTTTTTTCTTTTTTTTATTAAAGTATAATTGGCATACATTATATTAGCTTCAGGTGTACAACATAGTGATTCAATATTTGCATATGTTAAAAAAATTTAAGTTTGTATATGCAGTATTGCAAAATGATCACCAGTTTACATTTTTAGGTTTTATTTATTTTATCAGAGAGAGTGAGCGAGCAAGCAAGCAAGAGAGAGAGAGAGCATAAGCAGGGAGAGCGGAAGAGGGAGAGAGAGAAGCAGACTCCCAGCTGAAAGGGAGCCTGATGAGGGGCTCCATCAGGGCTCCATCTCAGGACCCTGGGATCATGACCTGAGCCAAAGGCAGATGCTTAACTGACTGAGCCACCCAGATGCCCCCACAGTAAGCTTAACATTCATACATAGTTACAGAATTTTTTTGTTTGTTTTTTCTTGTCATGAGAGCTTTCAATAATTATTCTCAGGACACAGGTGGCCCAGATGGTTAAGCGTCAGTCTTCGGCTCAGGTCATGATCCCAGGGTCCCAGGATTGAGTCCTGCATTGGACTCCCAGATCCCTGAGGAGTCTTCTTCTCCCTCTGCTGTTCCCCCTACTTATGACCTGCTTTCTCTCTCTCCCTCATATGAATAAATAAAATCTTTAAAAAAAAAAAAGAATTACTCTCTCAGCAACTTTTAAATACAGATTATAGTATTATTAACTATAAGGAATTATTTATATATCTTGGAATATCTTGAAAGATATATATGTTGCAAATATTTCTTCTAAGTTTGTAGTGTTTTATTTTCTTAACAATACTTTATGATGAGAGAAAAATTTTAATTATTACACAATCCAATTCACTTATATTTTTCCCTTTTGTGATAGGATTTTTTTTTTTTTTTGGTGGGGAGGGGGGGTTGTCTTGCTAAGAAATCTCCAAATAGAGAGTACCAGGGTGGCTCAGTCAGTAGGGCAGGTGACTCTTGATCTTGGAGTTATAAGTTCAAGCCCTACATTGGGCTTACTTTAAAAAAAATTTAGTAAAAAAATTTTTTTTAAAAACTTTCAAATATCCAAAGCCACAATAATATTCTCCTATATTATTTTTCTAGAAATGTTGTTTTAGCTCAAATTTAAATCTATGATACAAAAAAATAAAATAAAATAAATCTATGATACATCTTGAATTAATTTTTATCATGTGAGATAGGAGTAAAGATTCATTTTTTACTTGTTTTAGACGATTTGTTAAAGATTTTCCTCTTTCATTGAGGTGCTTTTTTGTGCATTTGCCCAATATCAACTGACCATATATGTGTTCAAGTTCTATTCAATTAATCTATCTGCCAATTCCTATGCCAATAACACACCTATCTCCATTACTTTAGTTTTAATAAGTCTTAAATCAAGTGGGTGATGTAAGTTCTTTAACACTGATCCTTTCAAGATTGGGGGAGGAAGGCATTTCTGTAGGAATTTTAGAATGAATTTGCCACTTCCTACCAAAAAAGAAAAAAAAAAAAGCTATTGGGATTTTGTTTGGGTTTTTACTATATCTACAGAATTTGTAAAGAATTTATATCTTAATACTGAGTTCCAATCTAAAAACATGGTATATCTTTCCATTTATTTAGCTCTTCTTTTGCAGTTACTTTCTTATGGCTTGATTCTAAATAGAATGAGCTTATGAAAAAGATGTACCTTTATTACTAACAATAAACTAAATTGATTCCTTAAGAGAGTATATTTGGTTTCGTTTGAGAAATGCTTATGATCATTTGAAAAAAGATCACAAAAAAAAAAACAAAGAAAAGAAAAAAGATCACAAAATTTTAAACTTGAAAGGAAAACTTAGAGATCATTTGCCCAGTACTTGCATGGGAACTAGAAGCCTTTAAATCAAGATATAAAGTATGTTTATAGTTTTATTGGAACTATTCCTCATTTGTCCTCAATAGTAAAATGAAAGAGAATACCTGGAAACTACTCTTCTTGCGATAGAAGGAGTGGCTTTGAAGGGTAACAGTACAATCAAGAGTATGCTAACTTTTGTTCTCAGTTTCCAAGATATATTAATTAGATAAGTCCTAGATATTTAAAAATCATTGGCAGAATTTAGATGATTTTATGGCAGAATCTTTGATTTCTGCATTAATGTGTTTTATATATCTCTACTTTTAATGCTTATAAATATAAGTGAAAGGTAAGGATCAAAAGACTTCTTGGATCATGTTTAAGCTGATAACCTGTAGGCTCTATTCAGCAGTCACATACGTTAGGAAGAAAAACATATAGAGAATGGAATTCTTAAAAATACAGTAACATATGGACACCTGGATGGCTCAGTGGTTGAGCATCTGCCTTTGGCTCAGGGTGTAATCCTGGACTTCGGGGATCAAGTCCCACATCGGGCTTCCTACATGGAACCTGCTTCTTCCTCTGCCTATGTCTCTGCCTCTCTCTCTTTCTCTGTGTCTCTCATGAATAAATAAATAAATAAATAAATAAATAAATAAATAAATAAACAAATAATCTTTAAAAAAAATACAATAACATAGGGCTCCTAAAGTATGAGGGTCAGCTGATCAGAAGCTGCCACTTTTTCTGAAAGGGCATAGCTTTGCAGGCCATGCTCAACTACGCTATTATAGCATGAAAGTACCAACAGATAATACACAAGTAAATGAGTATTGTTGTATTCCAATAAAACCTTATTCACAAAAATAGGCAGTGGGCCGATTCAACCCACAGACAATAAATTTGCCAAACCTTAATCTAGATTCTTATTCTTCATAATATGATGTCTATCATATATACATTCTACATATATATTATCATACCTGAATACATATACTCAGAAGAAAGTACTATAATGAGTATTTCAGGGACTGTTCTGAAAGTAAGAGAATAAGACAAATAATGGAAAATTTCCCCTTACCCCTTTTTTTTCTGTTATGTGATACTGATGAAGTCATTTAAGCCATATCAAAGATATTACATTTGTTATCTGTAGATATTTTATTATCTTTCAAACAAGTAGATAACAATACCTTATACTCATTGTTTTTATGCTTATAAATCAGATACTTTATAAATATTCATAGAAGCAGACTATTCCCTACAGAATTATCTCCAAAACAATAATTATGCAAATTACTGATTGTCCAAAGCACTTAATTTCTTAGCAATACGCAATCTGAGTTAGCCTAAAGACAAGTTAATAAACAGTCTTTAAAATAAATGATAGAAGTGCCTTGTATCTATAATCAGTGATAAAATTTAGGAAACAGAATGAACAATCTTAGAGGCAATTTTTAATTTGATAAACACATACTAAAGCTCTTACTTCCATAAAATACATGAGAGATATTATAAACACTGCAAATAAATTCAGCATATCACAAATGCTGCAACATAATAATATCTCTTTCAATTAGCAAAACAATAATAATTTTCTACCAGATTTTCCCAAAAGAATATTTACCTACTTATGCATTTAACTCTACTAAGATCTTAACTCAACTAGAAGTTAAAACTTCCACTTGTGTGCTTTTTATTTTTTTAAAGAAAGTAAAACATTCTTTCCATACCAAATTTATTTTATTTTATAGGCACCCTGAAGGCTTTGAATTTTATAGGGCAACCAGTTAAAGATCATGCCGTTATCATCATGATAATAGAAATAATAGTTTTCAAATAATGAAAAGGGCTGATTTAAAAAGACTTGTAATGAACCATATTTGAAGAAATGATGTCAACAACTTTATTTCACCAAGTTTGTTAAAGAGACATTATAATCATTATTAATAACATTGATTTGGCTTTCTTCTCTTTAATTTGCAGTGAAAACAACTTAGAGTTTAATGAGTAGCTCAACAGCCTGCTCAATCACTCTACTCAACACTATAGGTATCCAGTGGGCTGAATATGTCTCGTGCCCCAGGTAGCTTATGATCTAACTGGCAAGGCAAAATAGACAAGAAAAAATAATGGTGTAATTTTGTTACAAAAGTTCGAAGCAATAGAAACTAGCATAGGGAGTCCATCATTAATTTAAAAATTAAGAGAAACACAGCTGTTTATATAGCTTAGGAAAAATTCTCTAATGGCAAAGCTTATTTGTGTAATTGAACACCGGAGTTTCTTGACCATAAAGCAACTTTTTAGTCAAAGACAATCCTTAAAAAGAACCTAAGTTTATAAAAAAAAAAAAAAAAAAAAAAAAAGAGGAAAAAGTAAAGTAATCATATGCCAAAATAAAGTAAAATGGAGAACAAATTCAGGCATATATATATTTTTTTAATTTTTATTTATGATAGTCACAGAGAGAGAGGGAGAGAGGCAGAGACACAGGCAGAGGGAGAAGCAGGCTCCATGCACCGGGAGCCTGATGTGGGATTCGATCCCGGATCTCCAGGATCGCGCCCTGGGCCAAAGGCAGGCGCCAAACCACTGCGCCACCCAGGGATCCCCAAATTCAGGCATATATTAAGAAAACAGTCATATAATTAGTCACGATTAGTCAAAGAAATTTTTAAAACCTTTAATATAAGACTATTTGGGTTTAAAAAAATGACTACCTTCAAGGAGCTTATATTCTGGTGTGAGAACAGAAACAATAAATATATAAATTAAATTATTTCAGTTACTTATAAGGACTATGAAGATGATAACATAACATGGAGAGAAAAAAACTTTGGCATTAGAGTAAGTGGGGAAGTATTCTAGCTGGAGGTAGTCAGGGAAGGCCTTGGAAAAGGCATTTAGACCAAGATTTCAAAGATCGAAAATGCAGTAGGTATGCAAATATCTGGATAAAGCTTTCCAAGAAAAAGTGAATAAAAATAGCAAATACAAAAGCTTCTAGGCATAGTAATGTAGGAGATACAGAAAAAGGGAGATATGTTTGTTGGTTTTGGTAATCTCTTCCTACTATAACATTTTATTTTCCTTGTTCACCATATACTCAAGTATTCTTTAATAGAAATTGCTTTTTTTCTTAAATTATGGAACTATCATTACAAAAACTTTATCAATAATTGTGTATTTTTACTGATTACATTTTGAAATGCCTAAAAAAGACTATTGTTATAATTATTTAGATGTGCCTTTGGAAAATAGCCTATTTATGAATTAGCTGGTAAGACTGTATGTTTCTGGAATAAAACATTGATCATCTAAAAGTGTTTTGTTTTCTAGGTTCTAGGAAAATAAAAAACTGAGAGTTAAAATTTTAAATAAATTTAAATGAAAAAAAATAACCTGGATTACAGAATTATCACAAAAGTTATTATAACTGTATTTCATATATTCAAAGAGCTAAGTAGAGATATAAATAAAGGCCCAAAGCAAACTTCTAGAGGTGAAATTCATAATATCTAAGGCAAAAATATAATGGATTAATAACAGATTAAACATTGAAGAAGAAAAATTTAGTGATCTTGAAGACATAACAAAAGAACTTTCCAACATGAAACACAGAAAAGGAATATTTAAAAAAGAATCATCAGTAAGTGATGAAATAACTTCAGGGTAACTTATATTTTTTGTAATTGACTCCTTTAATGTAGTAAACTAGGCCAATAATAGGGCTTACCTCATTTGTTTTCTGCCACTCTGGATTACTGTCCCTTGTTACCTGATGTTCACTATCTTTAAAAACAATGTTACCTAGATTTGGTCTTTGTTTGGGTTGTTTTAGATGGTAAATCTGGTTCTTCTCTCTCCATCTTAGTCAGAAATTTAAAAAAATTTAATAATCCATTGACTTCTTATACATAGGAAAGTGATGGGTAGGAGCTACCATAGACACAGAGTTTGGTTGCTACCCCTTTACCAATAATGCTGTACATGAAACACTTACACTTCTCTACTGGAGAATAAAAACACAAGTCTGCATTATGCCCAAGTAGAAAGCAGGAACATTAGGGAAATGCAAGAAAAATACTTGAGGCACCGAGAAATAAGACAAAAGAAACCAGGCTAGAAATAACTGATGAGGTCTTCCTACAATTCTCAGGAATTTAAGATTTCCCACACAGCACAAACCCATTCTCATTAGCATAAAACTGGTCATCACCTAACACATACTCCAGATTCTGTTTCTTCTTGGCTTTTACAGATTGCCACCCTGCTAACATTAATGAAAACTCCAGCTCCAGGAGTCTCTTGCAGCCATTGACTTCAAAGATGGCGACATCTGATATGTTTCATTATAGGAAGTAATGATTGAGGATTTGCATTACTACAAAAAAAATTTGAAGAAATAATGGATTGTTCATTATCAAACCTTACAAGTGTGACGCCCTTTCCCAATATCCAGAAGTACTTAATGAATACTCTGCCTGCAAACTCTGGCTTATAAAAGACTCATAATTACCAAATATTAATATTTCCCACCAGAGTGAGTTTTCTTTCACTAAACTTACATCTCTAGATCAGTTCTTCCCCTGAGAGGTATTTCTAGCTTAAGAGGCTTTTCCTACTTTCTTCTGGCACATGCATGGTGGCTGGAATTAACCCTGTTGACTCTGACCCGTGTTGTTTGCTAATATTAATAGCTAATAATAAGAAGTCAAATCTCCCACTGATAGTGTGCAATGGTCTGAAGTTTTTGTACAGTAAAGTCTTATATGGAAAGAAAACAGAGTAATGGGGGACAAAAATGTTTTCAAATCCCAGCTTTGCTTTTACCAGCTCTCTGAGGCCTTAAGAAAATTATACCTTCTTGAATCTCAATTTCCCTATCAAGTCACTCTCAGGTTTCTCACCTACACATTTGTGATGCTTTTATCTGCCTCCTAGGTTATTTGGAGGATTATATAAAATGTGCAAGGGGGATCCCTGGGTGGCACAGCGGTTTGGCGCCTGCCTTTGGCCCAGGGCGCGATCCTGGAGACCCAGGATCGAATCCCACGTTGGGCTCCCGGTGCATGGAGCCTGCTTCTCCCTCTGCCTGTGTCTCTGCCTCTCTCTCTATCTCTCTGTGACTATCATAAATAAATAAAAATTTAAAAAAAATAATAAAATAAAATGTGCAAGGAACTGGGTATATAATCACCCTCAGGAAGTGAAAATGATCATCTTCTCCATCATAGACATTGTCAGAAGTATCAGCACCATTAACATCACCATCATCATCCTTATAGGATGAGTCAGACAGAATAGTCTCCCAGTAGAAGGGCAAGAAAAAATAATCATGTGATAATGGTAGTCATCGGGAAAGACCACTAAATTCATATGTAGGGAAAAAATCTCAATATTAGCTTTATAAGTAAATAAATAAATGTTAGCTTTAAAATTTAGGTCAAATGTTAAAATATATATATAGAACTGAGAACATTTACATATTTTAAAAAATAGTAAAATTGGCTTCTTTGGAAACAATCTGCAAGTAGGTTTAAAGATTCAATGCCTGTCAAAATTACAGCTTTCTATTTTTGCTGAAATGGACAAGTTGATCCTAAAAGTTATATAGAAGTACAAGCCACTCAAGTGTAGCCAAAAACACAGTGTTGAAAAAGAAGCACAAAGCCAGAGGACTCATACTTCCTGATTTCAAAAACTATTATAAAACTATAGTAATCAAGACTAGGTAGTATTACAATACGATCAATGGAATAGAATTGAGAGTTCAGAAGTAAAACCTACATCTATGATCAATTGATTTTCAAGAAGGATGCCAGAATCATTCAATGAGGAAAGAATAGTCTTTTCAACATATGGTGGTGAGACAACTGGTATACATAACAGTGAACTTGGATGCCTTCTTCATGCTATATTATAAAAAACTTCAAATCAATAAAAGTCCTAACATAAGAGCTAAAACCACAAAACTCTTGATAAAACACAGGAGTAAATCGTCACAAATTAGGCAATCTTTCAAGTTAAGTGAAAGTTTGTTAGATATCATCAAAAGTATATGCAATCCAGGAAAATATAGATAATCTGGATAAATTTTTTTTTTGGATTAATTTTAAAATAAAAAAATGAGAGGCATCTGGGTGGCTCAATCATCTGACTATTGATTTCAGCTTAGATCATGATCTCAGGTTTGTGAGAACGATAGAGCCCCACGTCAGGATCCATGCTGGCTTTGGAGCCTGCTTAAGATTCTCTTTCTCCCCTTCTCTCTGGCCCTCCCCCACTTCACTCTCTCCCTCTCTAAATAATAATAATAATAAAATAAATGAATTAAAAAATTTAATGAAAAATGTTTAAAAACTTGTCTGTCAAAAGTGATAAGAAAGCAAACAAACAAACAACTCAGCAATGGGAGAAAATATTTGCAAATCATATACCTAATAAGGGTCTAGTTTCCAGAATCTATAAAGAACTCCTACAACTAAATGATGAAAAAGATAAACAACCCAATTCAAAAATGGCCAAAGGATTTAAACAGATACTTCCACAAAGAAGATATATGAATAGCAAAAAGCACATGAAAAGATGCTCAACATCATTATCATTCATCATCAAGGAAGTGCAAATCAAAACCACAATGATATATCACTTTACACACACTAGAATAGCTATAATTTACAAAATGGAAAATAATGAGTGTTGGCAGATTTGAAGAATTCAAACCTTCAAATATTGCTGGTGGGAATGTAAAATGGTGCGGCCAATGCAGAAACCAGTTGGCAGTTCCTCAAAAATTTAAACATAGAGTTATCATAGGACCTAGCAATTCCACTCTTAGGTATATATATCCAAGAGAAATGAAAACATATGTCCACACAAAAACTTGTTTATAGGGCTTCTGGGTGGCTCAAACATCCAACTCTTGAGTTCAGCTCAGGTCATGGTCTCAGGGTTGGAAGATCAAGTCCTGCATTCTCCTTAAAATACTCTCTCTCTCTCTCTCTCTCTCCCTCTTCCTCTCCTTCTCCCTCTCCCTCTCCCTCTCTCTCTGCCACTCCCCTCCCTCATGCTCTCAATCTAAAAAAAAAAAGAAGAAAAAGAAACTTATATACAAATGTTCATTATTTAAGCTACAATATTATAAAAGCTGCTTTATTCATAATAGAAAGAAACAGAGAACCCAAATGTTCATCAACTGATAAACAAAATGTGGTATATCCACACAATGGAATATTATTTAGTCACAAAAGATTAAAGCACTAATACATGCCAAAATATGGATGAACCTCAAAACATTGTTATGGTAATGGAAACAAACAGAAGGCCACATATTATATGATTCCATTTATATGAAATATCCAGAAAAGGTAAATTCATAGAGACAGAAAGTAGATTAGTAGTTGCCAGGAACTAGGGAGTAGGGATATTGGAAAGTAATAATTCATACAAGGTTTCACTTTGGGGTAATGGCAATTTCTTTAATTAAGTTGTAGTGATGGTAACCTCATGAATTTACTCAAAACCACTTAACTATTCACCTTAAGATGGTGAATTTTATGGCATGTGAATTATATTTCATTTCTTTAATATTCCATTTTAAAACTATAAACAAAAGAGCATATATGTACAGTAGTCCCTCTTTATCCATGGGGGATACATTTCAAGACCCCCAGTGGCTGCCTGAAACAGCTGATAGTATCAAAGCCTATATATACTGTTTTCCCTGTGTGTGTGTGTGTTTGTGTGTGTGTGTATACATACACACCTATAGTAAAGTTTAATTTATAAATTAAGCATAGTATGAGATTAACAACAATGACTACTAAAATGTAACAACTTAATAATATATGATAACTTTTGTTACTGTGAATGTGGTCTCTTTCTCTTAAAATATCTTACTGTACTATACTTTCCATTCTTGTGATGATATGAGATGATACAATGCCTACATTTCTCTTAAAATATCTTACTGTACTATACTTTCCATTCTTGTGATGATATGAGATGATACAATGCCTACATGATGCAATGAAGTGAGGTGGAATGATAGAGGAATTGCGACTTAATGTTAGGCTACCACTGACCTTCTGATGACGATTCATCAGAAAGAGGATCATCTGCCCCCAACTACAGTTGACCTTAGATAACTGAAACTACAGAAAGCAGGAAAGGGGTGGGGGTGGGGGTCTACTGTATCTATATTATGAACTACAGAGGTTCCTAAATGTCTCATTGTTAAAGAACTTAAAGTAACAAAGTCCAGCATGGCAAATTTCACACAAAGAGATTCAATATTAAACAGGCAAGAAAATTCAATGAGGGGCAGCCCGGCTGGCTCAGCAGTTTAGCGCTGCCTTCAGCCCAGCGCATGATCCTAGAGACCCGGACCGAGTCCTAGGTCAGGCTCCATGAATGAAAGCCTGCTTCTCCCTCTGCCTGCGTCTCTGCCTATCTCTTTGTGTCTCTCATGAATAAATAAATAAAATCTTTAAAAAAAAAAGAAAATACAATGGGAAACAATTCAGACACACCCAAATCACTCCAAATAAACTAACAAGATGCCTATTCTGACAGTGGTAATTGAGATTGAAGCCATTTTCTACACAAACCTTTATTCTTACACTTAAATTAAAAAGGGAGAATTTAAGAAATCAACAGTATCTGATAATGATAATTTTCACCTTAGATATCATAAATGTGTTTCTAAAAATAAAAGCGTTTGCCATCCAGAAATATACTCACATTTAATATTTGCTAATCAACATGCAGTCTCCCTGTAACTTAGGATAACCTTTGGATAATGAGTATAAGGAGGTATTTTCCGTTTCTTTTCTCCCCCTATTTCTCTTTTGTGTGTTCCTATTCTCTAATTCCATTTGTAACTGTCAGGAAAGAACTGATGCCTGCCCCTCCATAAAACCTTCTTTGATACAACCCACTATTTGATTTTTTTTCCATGAATGTTTCCTTGAGTTTGTTGCTATACCTAGATAGTAATTTCTGGCTGCAAGAACTATATTACACTTTTACATTTTGCCATAGTACCTAACACAACACTTGATTCATAGTATGCTCGCCATAATTATTAATATAACAAAAGGTAGCAACGCGGCATCTCAAACCACTGAAGATGGATTATTCAATAAATGCTATTGGGTAGCTGTCTAGAAAAAAATAACATTAGAGCTATATCTCATATTCTACATCAGGATAAATTCCAAATGAATCAAAGATTTAATTGTAAAAATGAAAGCATATAAGTATTAGAAGAAACCTGGGAGAAGTGTTTTATAATCTTGGTATAGAAGAGGCCTATTTAAATATGACACAAAAGCTATAAATCAAAAGATTGATAAATTCTACAACATAAAAAAATTAATAATAATCCTCACAGCAAAAACTACAATAAGCACTGGCAAAGGAAAAAGATAAGCTGGGATAAATATCTGCAACTCATATCACAAACCAATAAACAATAAACGCCTACTATTTGACCCAACAGAAAAATAGACAACATAGACAGTTCATGGGAAATGAAGCATACTAACTCCCAATCACATGAACAGGAATTAAAAAATGAAAAATTTTAAAAATTAAAAAAAATGAAAATTAAAACTATTAAGATACCATTCTTCACCTATCAGATGGGCAAAAATACAAAAAATTAATAATGCTGTTTGACCAGGTAGTGGAGAAACAGGCATTTCTGTATGCTGCTAGTCAAAGTGTGAACTGGCACAACCTCTATGGAGGGTAATTGGGCAATATCTTTCAAAATTATAGCAGTACATACTTTTTAATCCAACTCCACTTCAAGGAATTTTTCTTAAAGACATAGTTATTTAATATGTGAAAAGACCTATATAAAAGGTTATTCATTGCAACTTGGTTTATAATAGTAAAACTGGAAACTACTTAAATAAAAGATGACTGGTAAAGTAGATTATAAAACACCTAAAAATAGAAATAGTTTACAGCCATAGAGGAAGAAAAAAGATGACAACAATTTGCTACTTGGGCTATGGAATAATCTTCAAGACATGCATGTGAAAAAGCAAGATTCAGAACTATGTATAGGATATACTACCATGTTGTATGTAAAGCAGCCTATACAACAGGAATGTGGGGGGAGAATAACACCACTTTGCATGTATCTGCATAAAATATCTGCATAACAATACACAAGAAACAGGTAATAATCACTGTTAACTCGGGATGAGAATAGAGATGAAATAATAGTTTTCATGGTATTTTTTCACCATGTTCATTTTTTAATTTTTTAATTTTTATTTTTTTAAGATTTTATTTATTTATTCATGACAGAGAGAGAGAGAGAGAAGCAGAGGGAGAAGCAGGCTCCGTGCAGGGAGCCCGATGTGGGACTCGATCCCGAGTCCCCAGGATCACACCCCTGGCTGAAGGCTAATAATAAGCGCTAAACCACTGGGCCACCCAGGCGGCCCTGTACATTTTTTTAAATTATAACCAATTTGTTATTCATAATGAATATTCAAAAATGTTTTTATAAATTTTCCACAGTACCTAATAGTGCTAGAGTCATAATATGAAATTGGGAAAAACTTACTGATTGTGGGGGAGGGTCAGTAAATGCCCAAATAGTAACACTGCCCTATGCTTGCTTATTGTTTTTTTTTTTTAATTAATTTTTATTCGTGTTCAATTTACCAACATACAGAAAAACACCCAGTGCTCATCCCGTCAAGTGTCCCCTCAGTGCCACCCATTCCCCTCCACCCCCCCCACCCCACCCCCCCCAGCCCACCCCCGCCCTCCTCCCCTTCCACCACCCCTAGTTCGTTTCCCAGAGTTAGGAGTCTTTATGTTCTGTCTCCCTTCCTGATATTTCCCAACATTTCTTTTCCCTTCCTTTATATTCCCTTTCACTATTATTTATATTCCCCAAATGAATGAGAACATACACTGTTTGTCCTTCTCCGATTGACTTATTTCACTCAGCATAATACCCTCCAGTTGCTTATTGTTTTTAAACTTACAAATTCTTTTATATAAATTACCATATTAAAGGGATCCCTGGGTGGCCCAGTGGTTTAGCACCTGCCTCAGCCCAGGGCATGATCCTGGAGTCCCAAGATCCAGTCCCACATAAGGCTCCCTGCATGGAGTCTGCTTCTCTCTGTCTATGTCTCTGTCTCTGTCTCTCTCTCTGTCTTTCATGAATAAATGAATAAAATCTTCAAAAAAGATAAAAATAAAATAAATTACCATATTAAGAAATAAACTATTATTATTAATGATCTAAACATTTTGGACTACATTTGTAATTAATTTCTGAGAAAACTGTCCTATAAAAAGTAACACTAACTTCAAGTATTAGAAAGAATATTTCCCTACCCCCATTCAACTTGAAATATATTTTCTGACTGCCTATGCATAAGTAAAATTTTCTATAAGATTTTACTTAAAACTTTGATATGCTTAAGAAACACCATTCATAAATGTTTGCAAAATTGATATATCTTTTAAGATTTTATTTATATATTTTATTTGAGAGAGAGAGAGTGTGTGTGCCTAGGTATGAGCAGGGGAAGGGGCAGAGGGAGAGGCAAAGAAAAGAATCTCAAGCCAACTCCACTGAGCATGAATCTTGATCCCACAACACAGATCATGACCTGAGCAGAAACCAAGAGTCAGATTACTTAATGGACTGAGACACCCAGGCACCCAACAAAATAGCTATTTTAAATTATTGGTGTATTTTCTTCAATTTTTTTTTTAACTCTAGAACAACTCTGTTTCACTTTTTAATTAGAAAACTCAAATTCCCTGAATATGAAAACTTGTCATTTCTATGGGAGATGAACTATAAAATCCTCTAGCTATAAGAAAATGCTTATACTACCTAAGTAATGATCTGAAGGCCTATTTTTAGGATTACATGATATTTTATAAATTACATAATAATAAAAAAGATGCTAGTGTTTCCTGTCCAACCTACCTCCTACCTTTAGAATGTTTATTTCCAAACAAAATGTATAATCTTATAATTTTGAGACCCCAATACAAGCATCATTCTTTACCACCTTAAGTACCAGGTTATAGATATCCTAAAAATTATACTGACACAATTTGAGTAACATCAAAACTTTAATAAGTGGCTTATATCAGTCAATTACAATTCCATAAGAAAAGCCTAGAGTATTAATCATCTGAGAAGGCCCTGGTTTGGAACTAAAATACATTATTTTGGGAACTATAACAGCTCTGTCCCCAATTTATTAATTAATCATAAGAATAGCCCAGGCTTAACTTTTCCTCCCTCAGTCAACAAAGCTTTTGAAATCACAATAGAATCCAGAGATGATTAACTCTAACAAAGTCAGGTAATGTGGCTGTGATAGGGGAGGTAGTTAAAATGAGAGCCCAGGCTCT
This sequence comes from Vulpes vulpes, assembly GCF_048418805.1. Classification (NCBI taxonomy): domain Eukaryota; kingdom Metazoa; phylum Chordata; class Mammalia; order Carnivora; family Canidae; genus Vulpes; species Vulpes vulpes. The sequence goes on along the minus strand of NC_132780.1, from coordinate 184,397,253 downwards.
ATCCTAAAGGGAGTAGAAGGTACTTTCTCCCAGTCCTTGTTCCAGACCTTCCAGAAAAACTACAAATTTGGATTTGCACATGAAACCTTGTGATTCTGAAGTATGACAATTTTTCAAAGTTATATATGGTCACACTGTAAACTTTCCTTTATAGGACCCCCTGGGTATTTCACAACCATATGCTAGAAAGAAAATGATGGGCCTGAGAGTCTCAGGAACCAGAGTTTGAATACTACCACTGCCACTTAGCACCTGTGTGATCTTCACATGAGGTACTCTCTGCCTCACTTTCCTTAACTGCAAAATGGATATTTATGGCTTTTCTGGGGATTATAAATAACAAATAAAAATGTCTAGGCATTCAGAAGTAATTTCAAATTTGTGTTTATTAATACTTTTCTCTAATAAAACAAATAATAGTGTTCTTTGGAGGAAATTTCCACTTGATCTTCAAATCTGGATTTAGTGGGAGAAAATCTTTTATTACAGTTATAAATTACTATGAATGTGATTTACAGAAATCATAGGCTGGCGGGATATTAGATAGTCTGCAGCCACTGTTAAACACAGGGACAACCGACTCTGATTGCTTCCAACTATGAACTATCACAATTAACCTATTTAACCAAGAATCTTGTTTATCTAAGAGGGCTACTTGTTCTAGATGTAGATACACAAACACTTTAACTGAGTGAAGAAAAGGAGAATAAGGTGAAAATAAAGTCAGATTTTAATTTTGGTTCAGAGTTTGGACTTGGGTTTGAGTTTGAAATGGAAGAACTTCTGAGTCCTAGCTTTATCATTTTATAGTTGTTAAGACTTAGAAGAGTGTTGCTACTTCTAAGCCTAATTAGCCTTGTCATCTAAAAAAAGCAAGGCTAATATAAACATATTTCTTCTGACAGAGTAGAAATTCCACAGTGTTTTCCTTATTTATACTACCACATTCACATGAGATAAAATATTTTAAGCAACATAACATACTGTTCTTCCATAAAATAGTTGCAAAATAATATATGTATATATAAAATGTATTTAAATTTTGAAAATTCATTCATAATCATTAAGATCACATCCAAAAGAAGGTAACCATACCTATCAATGACAAATTAAGACTCATTCAGTCATATAAAGTTCTGACAAGGGATTTATCAACACTAGATATATATGTGATTAGATTGAATCACATTTAATAAAAGATAATGTCCTTCCTAAGTCTTTGAAACAAACTAATATTGATGATTTCTTACATTTGAAGAATAATGTATTCAAATTGCTCACACATTTATCTCATTTGATCCTCAGACTAAGCTCAGTGATATAAATAGAGTAGTTCAAGAATAAAGAATGGAGACTAAGAAAGATTATGTGACTTCACCAATGGGGCTTAAGTAGGAAATGATGAAACTGAGGCCAGAATGCATGTTTCTTCACATGTAATTTAATTTTCGGAATACTGTATATACCACATTGAAAAATTTGTGTTAAAATTTTTTTGTGTTAAAACCAAACTGTGTTGGCATTTCCCCTTTTGTGTTAAAGCCAAGTTGTGGGGCAGCCCAGGTGGCTTAGCGGTTTAGCACCCCCTTGAGCTCAGGGCCTCATCCTGGAGACCCGGGATCAAGTCCAACGTTGGGCTCCCTGCATGGAGCCTGCTTCTCCCTCTGCCTGTGTCTCTGCCTCTCTCTCTCTCTCTCTCTCTCTTTCTCTCATGAATAAATAAAGTCTTTTAAAAAAAGAAAAAATAAATAAAGCCAAGTTGTGATTTTTTTATTTCAGATTTATCAGGATAAACTCTGTTGGCAATGGTTTGATGACCTTAACTAGTCTTTAAATCATAATGCCAGGCATTGTGTTGAGAATCATTGTTCTCTTTGTAAATATGTACTGAATTCTCCAACCTCACTATGTTTAATGCTTAGCAATTAGGTACCAATGGGGAAGAGAAATAGGAATCTCTCTCTAATGGAACACCCCTCCTACCTCGAGACTCCAAATAAATTCTTGCCATGGTAACCATTTGGTTTAGCATAGTAATCATTTGTTAAATTATAATATTCAGGAGACTAATGATACTCCAATTTTCTGTTAAAACAATTATTCTAAAAACTGATTAAACCAAACCAGATAAATATTTTAATTTTGTAGCACAATATCACACAGGGAGTTAAATTAACATGGACTGGTTTTCCTTTAGAAAACCCAATGAGGTGCCAAAGAGGAGGTCATTTATATTAGTTGCTATAGCACAAGTCAAATTGGTGTTTTTATTAAACAATTTCAGTAATAGTATTTTAAATTAAAAAGGTTAACAGATATACCTAAAAATTATATTTATAAGAAAATCTGATAAAGTGCTAATAGTACTGTCATGTGTACAGCTCATATTAAGTCAGAAATAAAAAACATGTACATTTCTAAAAAATAGATTTCTTACTTGAAATAGAGGTTACACTGAGTCCTGGGGCCCAATCCGGTTATGTGCTGGTAAATATTTGACACCAGCTTGGCTGGGGGGGGGGGGGGGTTAAGGGGGGCATACTTATTTTATAGTATTTGCCAATTTCCTTAGTATCAGTACTCTCACTAGGATTGATTTCAAGCTACCAATGTGAAGGCACTCAATGTGGAGTTAGAAAGCGAGGTGCACAATAGGCTCTCATAAGCCAAGAAAGGCCAGTTCCAGCCATCACTGCCCAAACTCCAAAACCAATTCAAATCTCCAGACATAGAACTCAGAAGCATGTATTTTTAAAAAAGCTTCCTTAGTGATTTTGCTATAGCCAGTCCATAAAGCAGTTTTTAGGAAGCACTAGACTAGTTTATAATGCAACTATGGGAGTTTTGGAGGTTAAGAAAGGGAAAACATTTGTATGGTTCTTCCTGTGTACAGCACCAGGTAGAAATGACAGTGGCATCACTGTCACCTAGGAAAACTGAATCGAGTTAAGAATATCTCACTTTTGGGGATCCCTGCTGACTCAGCGGTTTGGCACCTGTCTTTGGCCCAGGGCTGATCCTGGAGTCCCAGGATCGAGTCCCACATCGGGCTCCCTGCATGGAGCCTGCTTCTCCTCTTCCTGTGTCTCTGCCTCTCTCTCTCTCTCTCTCTCTCTCTGTGTGTGTATTACATAAATAAATAAATAAATCTTAAAAAAAAAGAATATCTCACTTTTAAATTAAAGCATTCTATAAGGCATCCTTTTAATGTATAGCTACTTATGAACCCAGACAAATGATGTCTTTTTTTTAAGATTTTATTTATTTATTCATGAAAGACACACAGAGAGAGAGAGGCAGAGACACAGGCAGAGGGAGAAGCAAGCTCCACGCAGGGAGCCCGATGGGGAACTCGATCCCGGGTCTCCAGGATCAAGTCCTGGGCTGAAGGCGGCACTAAACTGCTGAGTCACCTGGGCTGCCCCCAAATGATGTCTTAAAACCTTCCTGAGCCAAAATCAAGTGCTTCCCTCTGATAAAATTGTCACTGAAATCCTCAATGTTTTTTCAAGAAGTAATCCAGGCCAGTCCTCTGCCTCTGAGAGAGGATGGGAGATTTGTGGTATTTAATTACTCACAATCATGAATTACTTATGGGCAATTTCAGTGTTTGGTGCAAATTACTCAGTTGAAGCCAACAAAACACAGGCATTCCCTCTTGTAGACAACCCCAATTTTATATGAATTTATAACCTTAAATCTTCATATTTGTACCAATCTTCAAGAGATGGAAAAATGACTTAAGATTAGCATTGGTACTGTGTCTTTGCCTGGGTCTCCTTGAAAGCCTGAGAGAAAGGACTTGTAGTCAAGTAGTTTACTTAGGAAGAATAATCTCAGAAAATAGGATTGAGGAAAGGGAGGATCTGTGGGAAGGAGGGAAAGTCAATACCAAGATATGTTACCTAGTTGGGCAGTAATTACTCAGTTCTGTAGGAAGTTCTTGGAAGCTTTATGGACATGCACTTCAGAATTGCCCACCTGGCACTGAAAGAAAGAAGCGTTTATCTATATAGTACATCCCTATTAGCTATGAATGGCCCCATGGGCATTAACTCTTTTGCTTCCATTATTTTGGTTGATTGTAAATAACAGGGAGTCAGAGAAACTCAGATGGGAAACAAGAAGTAATTGTCCCATGCTGAGGCACTGTCAGGTTATAACTATATAAATCTGGTCAAAGTGTGTGGGGACCTGGTCACTATAGCTGTAATTGGAACAAAAAATGGGGCCAAGATGATGTACAGTGGTATACAAAAGAGGTCTAGGCCCTAGGTAATAATCAGGAAGTTCTATCTAGTTTACTACTGCTGCTTGGTTCCAAGATCTTATTCTTTGGACTCAGAGGCCTAAAAATACTACCAAGGTAGTTACAGATCAATCCATAGGCTTTTCACACTTGGAAAATAGCAGGAAGTCTGTAAGAGAAAAGACAATCTTGCTCATAAAGGAATAAATTCATTTGTTTAATTTAAAATATTGTACCCTGTAAATAAAGCAAACAAAGCATTTGTGGAGCCATTCTAAATGAAAGGGCAATAAGACCCCAAAAGAGAAACTCCATGTCACATAGAACAGGAGTGGGGAGGAAAAGGGGCAGAAAAGAAAGGGGCTTTAGTATTCTCAATGAGGCCTCTCAAAAAGCTGCCATCAGAGAATGAGTCAACTTTAAATAAGTCCTAGGTCCTAAAATAAAAGGCCAACTATGACAACGCCATAGAAGTAACAACCTTTCTGACTCCTTTTCTATGCCCTCCCCCCTTTCCTTTGACCACAAAAACTAAAGTTACTAAGAAGGATAAGGAGGTAAGCAAGTATCACATGGTGCAGTGATTCTTAAACTTTAGGTTTCAGCATGTATCATCACCTGGAGCACCTGTTAAAACACACATTGCTGGCTCCATTCCCAGAGTTTCTGACTCTGAGTCTGAGCAGGACCAAAGAATTCATATTCCTCACAGCCTCCCAGCTGGTACTGCTGTTCCACAAGCCAATACTACAAGAACCACTGAAACAGTAAAATAGAAAGGAAAGCCAGCACTCTCTATCTGGATTTCAACTGAGGTAGAGGAAATAATTATAAGTTTGAATGAAGATGGAAGGGTTTATCGAAACATAGGAATATGTACTTTTGATTACTAAATTAAGATTGCATATATCACTTATAGACACTGTAGGAGCCTGAGAGAGCAGAAAAGCCATAGAATTGGCCACATTTCCATCTAGTAGCAGGCAAGCTAGTGCCACTGGAGAAATTTAATGAATTAGCAAAATAAAAATAAAGACTTTTTTTTTTAATTTTTTTTATTATTATTTATTTATGATAGTTATAGAGAGAGAGAGAGAGAGGCAGGGACACAGGCAGAGGGAGAAGCAGGCTCCATGCACCGGGAGCCCGATGTGGGATTCGATCCCGGGTCTCCAGGATCGCGCCCTGGGCCAAAGGCAGGCGCCGAACCGCTGCACCACCCAGGGATCCCAAAATAAAGACTTTCTGATTATATCTTATGATTATATGAATTACAAAGATAAGGAACCACATAACTTGCTTAAAGCAATCAACCTTATGAAATCTATTTTTATATAAGAAATTAGTTAAGAGATTATTAGACATTTGTTGACAATCTCAAATTTTAGGGCGTTACCCATTAAACAACACTAATTCACTTAAATTGTATAATTATTAGATTAATATAAAATTTTCAGAAATGTTGAGCACCATTTATCTTAAAAAAAAAAAAAAACCAAGATAATTCTTATGCACACTAAAGTTTGAGGACATTAGTCGGTAGCTGCAGTTCTTAATAGCACAGTGCTAGTGCAGAAGTCATTCCCCCCTAACTCTTTCATAAAAAGAAGAAACATTAAGATGGAAAAAAAGAAGAGCCTTACATACAGTGCAAGCAGCAGAGCAAAACAGTTAGGGGATTGGAATCTGCAGTTAGATTGCTTGGTTTAAACAGCAGTAACCTTGGGCAAGCTATTTAATCTCTCTAAGCCTCATTTTCTCATCTTAAAAACGAGGATAATAATTTCTACTTCATAGGGTTGCTGTGAGGATGAAATGAGATAATGTATATGAAGCACTTAGCACAGTGCCTGCCATAGAGCAAGTTTTTAACAAATATTACTATTATCATTACCACATCAGTCCTCTAGAGAACACTGTAATACACATATAACACACAATGGGATAGGAAGTAAAAAGAAATTTCTAAACTGCTACATGGATATAAAGTGCCATTGTTGATCTTGCTTTTATTCTCTCTCTCTCTCTCTCTCTCTCTCTCTCAAGGAAATATAATAAATAAGAAGTCTGGCATGGTAGAAGGGACACTTTGAACAGCTTTTGCACACAATTCACCTCTCAAAACCTCAGTTTCCCCATTTGTAGAATAGTAATCATAAAGCAATCCTTAGATCTCAGGGATGTTGTAAGATTAGAAGACACGGCATGTTGTGAAGAGCCCAGCAGTGAGTATAGACACAGTCATGGAGGTCTCAAAAGTGGCTTCAAAGCATATCCCCTACCCTAGAAGCTCTTCTTCCATTGCAGTGGAAAAACTGCAGGATCCTCACATTGGGGCTTAGAGTAATGTAAGAAAGATAGTCTTTCTTTGGAAAAGTGACTTCTTAAGACACAAGATAAGAAGATTGCAATCAAAATTCCTGCTTACCACTAGCTTTAGGCATATCGTTAAGAATATTTTTAAAGATCAACACATAGAGATCAAAAGAGATATATTTAATTATTCATAGTGTGCAACATTATGAAATTAAAATTCTGAGCATAACTTTTGGCCTGAATCATTATCAAGTTTCTGTTCCTGAATATTCTAATTATATATGTCAATATTCATCAATACTAATTATTACAAGGTAGTGAGATCGTATTATATCAATAGCAGTCTGTATTTGTTTTTTAAATTTATTTACTTGAGAGAGAGAGAGAGGGTGAGTGAGCATAGGCAGCAGGGTGGAACAGAGGTGGAGGAAGAAGCAGACTCCCTGCTTAGCAGGGAGCCCAACTCCAGGCTCAATCCCAGGACCCAGAAATCATGACCTGAGCCAAAGCCAGATGCTTAACTGGCTGAGCCACCCAGGCACTCTGTAAACTATGTTTAAAATACTAAGTATTCTGAAAGCTGTAAATATCAAGATATTATAATGCATATGATTGGCATCAAATATTATTAATTTATAAAATACAGACCACACATACATTTAATAAATACTTTAGGAAAAAGCTATCTTCAACAATTCCAAATCCTACAGACACCATTTTGCAGTAATGGGTATATTGTAATTTTATCTTACCTACCCTCAGATGAATAAGGTTTGATCGCATCACCTTGTAGTCATCAGATAAATTTGGATGTAAAAAAGAACTGTGACAGGCTCTAGTCCAGCATCACAAGCAGAGGTAGCAGGACCCCCATCTACTGATTAGGTATGTGATCTTACCCATCTCTCCTTTTCTTTAAAAGAATAATAAATGAACAACCTGTCAAGGTCAAATTGAAGGGAAAGGAGCAGAACTGTTATGTGCAATAAATGAATCGATAAGCAACTCAACATCACTGTGACTCAAATTCCTCATCGGTAAACTGAAGTATGAGAGTTATTACTAATAACCCCTGAAGCATGTGATTCTAGGTTTATACTGAAGGTAACAACATTAAAGTTGAGAAAGCTCTCATTGGATATCTCTCCTAGACATAGACACCAACTCCAAATCGTATATTAATTTTGTGAACTTTTTTCTTCATTGACTGCCAGGCATAGCAGAGGTTGGGTGGTAGCATTATCTAGGGCAAAACACGTCTTAAAAGCAGGCCTTTCTAAAAGAACTTTGAAAACTGTGAGCTTAATTGCAATTAAAAGGTCATTGTAATTCAGTATAACTAGGAGAAAGATTTTGAGTTTATTCTAGTATTAAAATAAACAACTTTGTAATAAAATATATCAGTATGGATTTTATGCTTTAAAAAAAAGGATCCTCAATGGATAGGACTATGTGTAATATCTAAATATTTATGCATAAATTTGCAATTCACTGCAAATCATAGAAGATTATTGGTTTATCTAATAAGTAATCAGTGCATTAAGGGGATTTTAAATTGAAGAAAGTAATTTAAAATGGCCAAGCATGCTTAACAAAAATTATCCCTTTTTAATATCTCTTTTCTAATTAATAAGTATTTTTCTAAAATTTAAAAGAAGCCAGGTATTCAATAAGGGAAAATAATGTCTGTGAAGTCTAGATATTTTTACATTATCCTGATTTAGATGGTGTTTTAGGATTAGAAGGGACTTTTAAATGTCACTCATTTAATCCCCCAGCAACACATCTGCCAAGTGGTCATCTAGTGAATGCTTGAATTCTTCGGTTTCAGGAACTCACTACCTCTCATTTTATCTTCAGAGACCATGAATTATTAGAATTTCTTCTATTCTGCCAAAATCCAATCTAAATTTTTAACTTAGAAAATTAACAAATTAAGCAAATAATTTAATGATCAATGTCTAGATTTGGAATAATACTTCAATAAGTGCAAATGACTTGTTAGTTTAATTCAATTGTGACTAGAGTCACGTGGCATTGTGCAAACTGCCCAACACAAGTGGAACAAATTTCCATGATATTGTTCTTGGCATTGCAAAGACCAACTGTCCCTATGCCTCCCCAGGCTTACAGAGCCCACAGCTGGCCATGGGCAGGTGCAAGTCCTAAAGAACAACAATCAGTGAGCCCTACTCTGCCTAAGCCAATGAAAATGAGTCCTGAGTGGATATTAGTCAGAGGCTCAAAGGTCTGGAATTTGTCTGTCAGCCAAAACTCATGTCCTCCCTGGCCCCAGTGATCCTAAGCCCTAGGCTGGACTCTTTATCCCACCATTCATACCAGTCTCTATTTCTGGGCTTCAGTCATGCTTTGCACTTTATATCCAAGCACAATATCCTAAATTCTAGGGCACCTGGTGACTCAGTGGTTGAATGTCTGTCTGCCTTTGGCTCAGGTCGAGATCCCAGGGTCCTGGGACCACATCAGGTTCCCTGCTTCTCCCTCTGCCTGTGTCTCCACCTCTCTCTCTCTCTCTCTGTCTCTCATGAATAAATAAATAAAATCTTTAAATAAATATATATTTTTAGAAAAAAAAAATAGATATATCCTAAATTCTAATCTCCCTGATGGGGCTGGACCCTAGATTTCTAGTTCTTTCTGCATCTGTCCTCCCAGAAACAAGCTACCTCTACCTGTCTATAATTATCTACTCTCACCAGATAATTCTATGAGTCCCTACTCATTATTTTAAAAGTGTCTGTGAAAAAATAAATAAATAAATACATAAACAAAAGTGTCTGTGATGTTAATGGTAGGTTGCCTCAGATTTGAACTACTTCCCCATGAACACTGGAATATGGACGTCTGGTCATACTCCCTGGTTGTCAACCTTATTGCCATGTTCATCTCTCTTAGAGACATCATGAAAGAATAAAAAGAGTCCTGGCCCAGGTCAATTTTCCAACTTGTCCCCATCTGGTGCTGACTTACTACACTTAAAAGTTGTTGAGGTCCCCAAATACCCAGTGCTAGAAACCCTATCAGCTTAATGAGACAACAAATTTAAAGAAGGAAATATTCTTTAAAGATCTATAGAAAGTTGTTTCAGACTAAAGTACAAGGATTAAGAAAAAAAAACAGTAGTTTAATAAAGAATTAAGAATATACATCCCCTAAGCAAGAATTCTACAGGATGGCTTGGTAAAATAGGATGTTTGTTAAGCTAAATGGATCTAACAGTGAAAAGTAAAGCCAAAATTTCCAAGCTATGAAGAGAGACATTTTTTAAAAAAAAAAATTATATTTATTCATTCATGAGAGACACAGAGAGAGAGAGAGAAGCAGAGACACAGACAGGAGAAGCAGGCCCCATGCAGGGAGCCCGATGTGGCACTTGATCCCAGGTCTCCAGGATCACTCACTGGGCCAAAGGCAGGCGTTAAACCGCTGAGCCACCCAGGTATCCCCAAAGAGAGATATTTTAAAGCAGAAAGATCTGACCACTGTTTGTTAAATCATATCCTATAAGCTAGGCAAAATCACAAACTTGCTTTCCTAATCCCACCACTGCATGAGGACATTCCCCTTCTAACATCCTTGTTATGTATACATGGTGATTATATTTTCTCTTACATTTTTCTCAACAAATATATCTAATCTATACACAGATTACAAACTCCATATCTTACCTTATCATACCAGGAATGGTTTCAGTAGACAATAAATTATTATTGAATTAAATGGAATCTAACTGAATTGAAACAAATTAGGATAAAAATGACTTTATATATTAGACAAACTAAGTTGACAAAGGAGTTAAATCAGCTGTCTAGTAGAGTTCTGAGACTGAATAACTGAGGCTTGGAGAAAGGCTGACAATGATATTGCCCACCTAGGAAACAAAGTGTGGAACAACTATAATACAGGCAATTGCTATCGGTTATGGACAGTAGTCAGCAGAATAATGGCCCCCTAAGGACATTGACCTCTAATCCCTGGAACCTATGAACATATTATCTTAAAAACAAATGTACCTTTGCAGTTGTGAGTTAGATGTGAAGTTATCCAGGTGAGTGCAATATAATCACATGAGTATTGGAAATTGGAAGACAAAAGCAGAAGAGTGGGTCAAAGAGATGATGGTGAAAAATAACAAGAGCTTTGAAGCATGAGAGGGATTCAACTTGCCTTTGCAGGCTTTGAAGATTGTGGAAGGAGATCATGAGCTAAGGAATGTAGAGTGGCTTTCAGAAACTGGCAATGGCCTTAGACTGATAAGCCAGCAAGAAATTGAGGGTCTCAGTCCTACAACCACAAGGAACTAGAGTCTACCATCAACTCAAATGAGCAGGAAACGGATTCTCCCCTAAAACCTCCAGAAAGGAACAGTCTGCCAACACTCTTGATTTTTATCAAGTCCAGGTGAGATCTGTCCTGGACTTCTTACCTACAAACAACATAGATTTGTTATTTTATTCCACTAAGTTTACAGGAATGTGTTATGGTACTAACAGGAAACTAACAAAGTTAGAGATAGTTTATATGCCACCTCTAGTTGGAGAGAATGACTGAGATTAGTTCATGTGATTGAGGGTTTAGGGTTCACACATTAACTGTATGGTTTGGGGAATTGGGTCTCAAACGCAGACATCAGGAGACATTTCTGAGACAAATTTCTGAGGGTTATCCTACACAAAGAACTATTAAATTCAGTTCTTCAACTCTTGTTCGTTGGCTTGCTCCCCTTTAATTTTCCACCTTTTATTTAGTAATTTCTTTAACAAATCTTATAAGGCCTCAGGGATCCAAAGATATTACATGCAACATCTTTTCTCAAGCTCCTAACTTTGTCAATACAACAGATGTACCAACAATGCACATTGTATAAACAAAAGAGTTGACAGAGTGCTTTCACCGGCATTCTCATTTAACCCTTAAGACACTAATTGTACTGTAAACTACAAGTAGCCGCTAAGTGTGAGAGTAAATATGTGTTATGTAGAAAAACACACTCAAATTGGGGCAGAAAGGGGGAAATTCTGAGAGGCAATAAAGGATGCTCTGCTAAGCATTAGCTAGTTTAGTCTGCATGGTGTACATGTGGCCATGAGTAAGAAATATTTTACCCCCAAAGGAATTCAAAATCAAAATATCTTTTAAATGAGATTCAAAATGGACCAGAGAATTATTGGCACTTACTAATAAGTACCTACTAATCTAAATTCTATATAAACTTCTACACTGTGAACCATTAATATTCAAAACCATTAATAATCAAAATTCAATTTTGAATTTCTCCAGTACCATCTAAAAAACCCAACAATTAGTTTACCAGGATTCCATGAAAAGACAGGAAGTGCATTCATTACATACTCAATCTATATCAGACTCTGTATGGAGCACTTTACTGGTTTTACCTCCCTTACCTCAGAACAGTCCCATCAGTCACTCATCTCCTAGGTAATACCTTTGTCATTGAGGAATTTAAAACTCAGGAAAAATAAATATGCTAGTCCACTAGCAGAGTAGTATGCAAGGAAAAACAACAATGAAGCAATAAAATTTTTATCAGTAGGACAAACTGGACCATCAAACAAATAAGTCAGACAATGTTATATAGTATACTGTATTAGCTTCCCATTGCTATTGTAGCAACTTACCAGAAACTTAATAGCTTAAAATAACAAATGTATTGTCATACAGTTCTTGAAGTCAGAAGTCCGAAATCTGTCTCACTGGGCTAAAGTCAGGGTGCTGGTTTTCTCTGAAGGCTCTAGGAAAAAACTTGCTTCCCTACCTTTTCTAGCTTCTAGAAGATGCCAGCTTTCCTTGGTTTAGGGCTTCTCCCTCTATCTCCAAGGGCAGCAAGATAGCATTTTCCAATCTTCTTCTCTGACCGAATTTCCTACCTCTCTCTTAAAAGGACCATTGCGATTACATAGCCCAGATAATCCAGAATAATCTCCCCATCTCAAGAATCTTAATCAAATATTCTAAATCCTTTTTGCCATGTATGATAACATAATTCACAGGTTCTGGGAGTTATTTTAGGGAAGTGATGGGGCTACTACTTAGCCTACCACAAAAACACAGGCAGATTAGGGTCAGGGAAGACAGAATTTAGCTAAGATCAAGGAAGTAATAGGGTAAGTAAAAAACCGGTTGAAATGCCTAAACATATCTGAGAGTAGGTATTAGTGTTTCCAAAATATGCTCTGTGATACAATATATGTGATTGTTAGAAGTAAATGAGCTCTCTATGCAGAGGTGAGTGAATGAAGGTTGGTGAAGCAATAAATCCATGCTGATTTAAGAAAACAGTCACTCTAAAAGGGACAAATTCAGAGGCAGGAAAAAAATGAGGCTGACTCAAGTCTAATGGAATAGTAAACTCTATCCAGAGCTTGGGCAATAGCCCTGTATTCAAGAGATCTAGACACAATTCTCCCAACCATTGGCATTCCTATTGCTGCTCATTAACTAGTTTCAAGTTTCCTTTAAGTTGCTGTGTAAGATTTTGCTCCCAAATAATTACCTTAAAAGCTCTAAGCAGCTCCTGAGGGAAGAAACCTAGAGTTAGCCACTTAGCGCTATGAGGTAAAATAATCAGGAAAAGAAAGAGCCACTGATGGCTCATAAAAGCTTTGAATTCCCTGAATTCTCAAGGCCATGCCACTTATAAGGTCTAAATTGCAGGCTATTACTATAAAATATAACTGTGATAAAGAAACATCACCAGTATCAGAGACAGAGGTTAGCTTCAGAGCCCAGGAGTGTGGTCTAAGCATCCTCTCCACCTCACCTATATTGTATTACCACACATATCTAACTTGTCTCTTTGCCTTCCATCTTACCCTACTAAATTCATAAATACATATGCCCTCTATGCCAAGATTAGCTTTCTGAAACAAATGTCTGGTCACTTTACTTTCCATCTTAACCTCTGATAATTCTTCGTGCTGGTAAAATGAAGCATAAATTCTTTTTACACATAAAGGTCTTAAAAGTGAAGCTACCTACTATTATGATGTTATGTCATACTCCCCCCATTCTGTGTGTTAAATAGTTTTGTCAAAATGGACGTCTCAGTATTTAAGGTATCTTTCTCATTTTTATCTGTCTTTGCATATGCTATTCCTTTGGCTTGAAAAAAATGACCTATTCATTCATTGGCTATCCAATTCAAATGCCAATCACTCTGCAAAGCCTTAGTGAAACCAGCTCAGCAAAGTTTTTAATTCTTTCTATGGTCTTTTCCCATTGCTAGCATAGAGGCATAGAGAAAATGTTCCCAGTACATGGCAAACTTGAGAAGTTATGCCAGTATCATTTTTCAAGAAAGGGTTCCCATCAAGTCACAACACAGCAAGCGCCCCCAAGAAAGTGGTTTTCAGCATGTGCTGCCCATCAGAATCAATGAAACTCTGATAAAGATTAAAAAAAAAAAATCCTAAGTCCCACCCCATACTCACTGGCTCAAATCTATACAAGAGTTACTGATAGAGCTTGCAAGTGTTTAATAAGCTTCACAGGTGATTCTGATGCAGACAGGGGAATCAAGATCCTTAACCAGGCTGATGTCACAAGAAAGACAGAACAGCCAAGGCTAGTAATTGGGTGTGTGGAATCAGACCCACAAGAGGTCTATGCCAGAGCTAAACTGGTAGCCAGAGCTCCAGCTATATAAGCTAAGAACTTAGGATACCAGAGGCTGAAGTCAGGAAACCAAGGTAGAAAGAAGCATCTCTATCTGGACCAAAAAAAAAAAAAAAAAAAAAAAGATCAGAATTGGAGGAAGAAAAAGAAAAAAGAAAGAATTGGAGGAAGAGTGGAATTCAGTAAGGAATTAGGACCACTGGGTCTTCCCTAGACACACTGGGTACCAAACTTGGGGGAATAAGACTGCAGTAATTCCCCCACAGGCGATATGTTCCAAGACCCCAAGTGAATGCCTGAAACTGCAAAGAGTACCAAACACTATATATATGTTATTTCCTATGCATACCTATGATAAAGTTTCACTTATAAATTAAGCCTAGTAAGAGTTAGCAACAATAATAATCAACTAAAACATTTGTAACAAAATACTGTAATAAAAGATATATAGATGTGGTCTCTCTCTCAAAATACTTTATTGTACTGTATTAACCCTTCTTGTAATAATGTGACATGCCTATATGATGAGATGAAGTGAGATGAATGACATAGGCATTGTGACGTAGCATTAAGCAACTATTGACCTTCAGACAATTCATTAGAAGGAGGATCATCTGCTTCCAGACTGTGATTGAAACTAAAGGAAGTGAAACCACAGATAAGAAGGCATGACTATAATTCTAGAACTCACAAAAGGGGGACCTCTTCAAATAGCAACATTGCCTTACCTGGAAACTTGTTAGAAAATCATCTTAAGCCCCATCCCAGACCTACTGAATCAGAATCTGATTTTAACCAGATCTCCAGGTGATTTAAAAGCCACATCAAAGTAAAGCACCCAAGCCTGGTTCCAGATGATGCCAATGCTGTCTGTAGCCCATACTATGAGAAGCAAGAGTCTTGACCTACAAGTGAGTACGTAAAAGAGATTCAAACATTACCACCATGAGAATGTGAGGGCAGGAATATCAGTTACTTTATCTCAACACTTATCACAGGACCTTGAGAACTGACAATATTGTCTATTAGTCGAAACCTCATGACTTGGAGCTGGTTCTATTCTAACACTGTTACTAGCTGTGTTGTATCGTCAAAATATTTAATTTCTCTGTGCTTCAGTCTATCATCTAGAATATGGACACAATAGCTTCGTAAAGAATGAGGCAAAGGTAGCATATTATTTTTGATAGCATTATGTGTTTAATAGATGATTAAAGAAAAATTAACAGATAATCAATTATTGATTGGTTGATACATTGACTGATTTTTGGTCAGAAAAAGCTGCAAAATTCTAGTGGTGTAAATTATCTTATTCTGACTCATAATCTAATGAAAAGAATGGCTGAAATCTTGATGACTGGCAGACATTCCAAGCATAAGACTTCTTAGAGAATTAATATCTGTCTCCTAAGTGATGGGTGAAATAAATGTCCAAAATAAGATGATTGCCAACCTTTTTGGAGTGATGACACCAAACTGATGTTTATGGGAATCTCAAAGTTCTCTTGCTCTCCCCCAAATACCTAAGAAGGACATTTTTTTTTTCATGGCTTATTCTCATTAAATTAAATTAAAATTGATTTACTTGGCAATATTTTGACATTTTTGCATTATAGAGTGTTGCAAATCTGGATAAAAATCTCTTCCATAATAAACAATACAGCCTTAAAGACACACATTCTGTTTTATGTTAATCCCTAAAATAGCTTCCTTATTTTTATCTAGTGCTCTTAAGTTTTCAAAAACTTTCACTCCTCCTACCTTCCTTCTTCCCATAATAATGTTACAGTTGTGTTTTTCTAAATCTAAGAAAAGTTTGTTATTTCGTTTGAGGGATAAGAAAATGGAAAATAATATTAAGAGCTCAAAGTGACATTGCTGGTTTGTGGCCGAAATAAGACTAGAACTCAAGTTTCCTAATTCCCAACCATTTCTTTGAGCTACCACCAGCGCCACTGCCACCATCTGATTGCCACATATTATTCTGGATCCACATCAAAACCAGGTCACCTGCTCAGTTACTGAATTCCTCCCCTAACCAAGTGCCCTTTCCAAAAAAAGCATGTTGGACGTATCACAAAGGGAACAGCTTCCTAAACATATATGAAAAACTCTTTTATTTTGTTAAAATAACTCTTCAATTCTAAAAGTTAGAAGTTAAATTTGGAGGCGTGACTTATTTCTTTAAATTTGGAATTTTTCACAAATTATGATGGAATGTAATTTCTTTTTTGTCACTAGTTCATTCCTTCTGTAAACAATACATTTGCGTATTTGTTTCTCAACTTTCTTTAAAAAATATTCTAAGCTATAAAAGACAGGGTTTTTTTCATTTTGTAAAAGGCAGTTTTGAAAAGTATTACTGTGCATTTCAATTTAAATATAAATTTTTATTAAGGATCTTAACACTTTGGTTTTGGAAATAAGTACAAATCTTAGACCAACAAACGGCAAAGTAGTGAGATCTTATTAATAAATATTAATATTTAAATCCTCAAAAATTCCCATATAGTCAACCAGACAGAATGTTTAAAAAAAATCACTGTAAATATTCCAATTTATCATTAAACTTTAGAATTAATTCTATGAAATGTTTTCCCAAAGTCAGTATACATTTTCAAAGTATTGCTAGTGGTTCTGGGTATTCTCTAAGATTATATAATTCACGATGGAACAATCCTAGAATCATTAAAGAAAAACTGACAACTCTAAACCGACAAGTGTAAGAAATTCCAAAGTTGCACTGACAATTCAGATCTACTTCCTTTCATGTCCAGATTCACTTAATATCTCATTTGATTTTCAAACCTTCCCTCAGAAGCAACTGGAACAAAACCACAAGCAAGTTCAATCTCCATTTGGGCATGTAACCCTTTTACAAACACAATTACAGCCAAACACCATTGTAACCTGATTTGCATTTGCACTAACTAAGTTACAAAGCACATTGAGAATGCCTGCTATGCATACTACAGACTTATTAGGAGGATATATTGCAGGGCTTCTGTGAACACTAATTAAAAAGGTTTTATCTTTCCCCTCTGGTCCACTGAAATTGTTCAAATGCCTTGCCTGCTACAACTTTGTTCAAAAACAGTTTTCAAACATGTGATCAGAGCTCGGCAACTATTTCAGGTGGCATGATTATGTTTCCACAGTGGACAAGGCCGGAGAGACAAAGTTTCAGTCTAAACTTTGAGCTTCCTTTCCTTTGTTATTTTGTGTTGCAACCTTAGCATTATCCAACTGTGGACTTTTATCTGTGAATATCTAAATCCTGTCTTGTGGAAAACTAATTACTGAACCACTGAGAGCTTCATAATGTCCTGCATTTAAGTCCTGAGCATCATACATAATGCATAGGCAGCAGTCTCTGCACTCTGATTACAGAACACTGTCATTAAGTGAGCAAATTAAAGATGTGAATAATTCACTGGCTGAGCTTATTGTCAGTGCTGCATTGTGAAATTAGAATTTCTAATAAGTACTGCAATTTTTTTAACCCAATTAACACAGAGAACATCTTGAGACTGATTAGTACAATAAAAATTATTACCTTATTCTTTTGCTTCACAACAGCCAAATTAAATACTGTACTTAATTATGCAGCATTCATTCCTTCTCTGCTAAAAAAAACCTATCATTTTAATAAGAGTTCTAATATTTGTATGTGAGCTAAAAATACAGCACATGCATCTGTAGCTCACTGTCTTTTTGCAAAGTTTTTTTTAAGAGTCTAAACATCAGTATTATCACCAGTGGTGGATTATGATGACATTAGTCTATTCTTAAACCAAATATTTTACCTAAAAAACAAACAGCACATACAGAATTGACAAAGTAACTAACCTCCCCAAATTGAGTTGAATATATTATACCTCTGCTTTTTCTTGGCTCTTTAGATGCAGATTAACACAGATTTGCCCCCACTATACTGTTTGTGATTGAGGCTGAAACATATATTTAAGAAAATTAATTGTTTAGGAAAAAAATCAAGTATCTGTAACAGTGGGTCTTACCTCAGATGCTCATTTAGCACACAGTGATCTGTCTCACTCCTGCCAGGCAAGTGGGAAAGTCCAGTTTGTGCTCGGCATGATGATCCTACGCAGAGAGTGTCTGCTGCCATGTTAAATAAAGAAAATGATCATTTAAACCGGGGCTTTTGTCTCCCAATATCTCCTCCTGCTGCCCCTTTCGAATCAAAGCCCAGAGAGGCAGGCACATCTGGCGGCAGTCCCTGCCCCTGACCGCAGCTGCCTCTGGAGAGCTCCCCCCTTTCCTTTCCAGCTCCTCTGCATCCCCTTCCTGGGCAACTTCAGCCCCCTAAAATGGGGGAAAGAAGCGATGACATTGCAGGCAGAATGTGAGATTGTTTGCTCAGCCTCTGCAGCCACCTCCTTCCTGTCTAGATATTTTACAGAAAGGGAATGAGAAAGGGGAAACAGCGAAGGTGCTCTGAAAATCAGTCAGACACAATGCAATAGGGAGATGGAGAGGAGGGAAAGGAGAATGAGAGAGCGAGAGTGTGTGTGTAAGGGGGGTGGTTGTCAGTGCAGACAGATCTGCATATGGAAATCAGGGTTATCCTGGGTACAGTTTTATTTAACTATGATCTACTGTTTTTTTAATTAGACCAGAATTTTAGCAAAGGAAAGGAAGAAAGACAGTCTTGAAACCAGAAAGAGCAACTTCTAATTCAATAGACTTAAAATTTCATAGCATCTGCAAATAGCAGATCCAGAAGTTGTAGGAAAGAGAAAGGAACAAAAACCACCAAGGCATTTTCCCCCCCTTGTTTTGTTTGATAAACAAGAAGACCTCCTACCTCTAAAGAAAGAAGAAAGAAAGAAAGAAAGAAAGAAAGAAAGAAAGAAAGAAAGAAAGATTGACAATGTGAAGAATTTGAAAGGAAAGCAAAAAGAAAAAAAAATACCTTTCATGGTCTGTGTGAAATTTGTCCTTAAATAATAGAAGAATCATATGGGACAAAGGAATTATCAAAAGTAGAGAATTGGCATCATTTGTGGAAACCAGTAGCAATACATTCTGCATTTTGTGAGGCAGGTTTTTTTCTTTTCTTAGACAACACCTTTCACAACTCTAACCCAAGGCAAAATGCTACTGGCTATAATCAGTCTACAGATGTCACTAACACCAGCCAACTACTCCTTTCGGGGTGTGGAAGGTAAAACAATGCAGCAGAGTGACCAAACACTACAAGAGGTTAGCTGCTGTGCCCAGTACTGAGCCCTCCACCAGAGATGCTGGTAGGGTAGCAATTTGACCAGAAGGAAGCAAGAGTTAATTCTATAATCCATCAGTGGGGAATTTTGTGGAATCACTAATGTTTACCTACTCATCAAACAGTTATCAAACACCTATAACATGGCAAGCATTGGAGATAAACACTGCATAGGTCCTGCTCTCAAAAACCCAGAACTGAATTGGGAAAAATAAATTTAAAATGAGATGGCACTGCAGTTTTATAAACAAAGGAGTGGTAGACATAGTCTTGATTTGAACAGTGTGAGCAGATGTCAATAACCTCAGAGCTCTCCATCCACTGAGCTGACTGGGTCCCTCAAGACCAGCTCAAGCACTCTAAACAAGTTACTTTTTCTCTTTGAACTTTACTGTCTTCACCTGTAAAATACCTGCTTTTTAAATTTAAGATTATATAATAAAAATAAAACATTATGTTTTGTCTGGCTCATGATAATTGCTCAAAAAATAGAAAATCAATTCTCAGTTCAGCTGGCACCTCTTCTGTGAATCTTTCCTCAACATCCGCAAAGAGGCTCAGAGGCTTCTTCTGCAATACTCCTGCTGTTCTCCATTATATTATATCATCATAATTTTCAGCAGGTCTGTTGCTATACCAGTGGATCTCAACCAGGAGCCATTTTGCACTCTAGGGGACATTTGACAAGATCTAGAGACATTACTAATTTTCACAACTGGAGGAGGAAAGTTGCTATTGGCTTCTAATAGACAGAGAGGCCAGGGATGCTGTTAATCTAGAATACACCAGATAGCTTCCCACAACAAAGAATTATCAGAAGTCAATAGTGTAGCAATGAGCACAACTAAGGAACCAGGGGTCCTTAGACAAAAGGCTGTTTCTAGTTCCAGGGCAGGAAATAAACAGGGTAAGCCTAGGATAGCTTGTGGTGCTAGAAAGAAGTTCAAAAAGCAAAAACACATTGATGGAGGTATGTTACAGGGATGTAGGAACCATTTGAAAGAACTCTCAATTAACTAAAGTTGGAATTGTTTGAGCAACAAATACATAAAGTTGTTAGGGTTATAACCCAAAGTATAATATAA
Source organism: Vulpes vulpes (assembly GCF_048418805.1). NCBI lineage: Eukaryota > Metazoa > Chordata > Mammalia > Carnivora > Canidae > Vulpes > Vulpes vulpes. Next base: position 184,376,702 of record NC_132780.1, on the reverse strand, counting down.
ATATGAGTGCAAACTGATATAAAAAATTATTGAAAAATAAATAAATGGAGAAGAGACAAATATTCCTTGAAGAAGAATTCCAAATAATTTATGTAGATAATCCTTCTTGAACGATATGGAGCATAACTCTTCACTCAAGTGCGGGCTGCTTATAATAACTTCCATAGTACAGGACTCAGGGGTTTAGCGTGGAGAAACTAGACCTAACCCTACCTCAGCCAGGTGATTAAGATTAACATCAACAATGATAAGTCACGTTGATCATGTATGTGCCCAATCCTAGTCTAATTATTATTTTTAAAACATCAAATTCCAATAGAGGGACATTCTACAAAACACCTGACCAAGACTCCTCAAAACTGTCAAGGGTATCAAAAATAGTATAAGTCTGAGAAACTGCCACACCAAGAGTAGCCTAAGGAGATATAAACATTAAATGTAATGTGGTGTAACCCTGAATGGGATCCTTGACCAAAAAATGGACTTTAAGTAAAAACTAAAAAAAATTTCAATAGAGTACAAACTTTAATTAATAATGTATTGATGAATAGGTTTATTAATTATAACAAATGTGCCATCTTGATGTAAGATGTTAATATTAGGGGGAACTGGGTGCAGGGTATATGGGGACTCCCTGTGCTATCTTTGTAATGTTTCTATAAATCCAAGATTATTCTAAAAAATAAAATATATTTACATTTAAAAGAATCAATAATGCCAAAGTTAAAAAAAAAAACACCTTCCTCTGTGTTATATTATAAGCTTCTTAAAGGAAGGGACTCTGTGGTTTTGTGGTTTATGTTTATAGGCTCATGGTGGTAGCTCACCCTCAAAAATGACCACAACAATCCATGCCTTTAGAAATCATACTCTTGTGTATTCCTCTCCCCTCCACTTCAATCTGGGCTGGCTATGTGACTTGTTTTTGACTAACAGAGTACAACAGAACAACAGAAGTGATGACTTCTGAGGCTAGGTCTTAATAAGCCTTATATTTTCCACCCAGCTCTCTTGCAATTCTTATTCTGGGACAGGCGGCCATTGGTAAGAAGTCTGAATACGATATCTCCACACAATTAAAAAGACAGAGCTACAAAATGAGGAAACTGAGAGACAGTGACACAGAGACGGAAGAGAAGAAAGACATCTGGCCAGCCCCAAGCTGCTCCATCCATTCCAGTTGAGTTACCCAAACATGTGAGTGAAGAAATTTCATTTGTCATCTAGATCATTCAAGCCTACAGATAACTGTAGCCCCAGCCTCAAATAGTCTGCAACAGAATGGGGGAACTAAGCTAGAACTACTCAAATGAGCCAAATTTATCCACAAAATCATAGTAAGCCATAATAAATCACTGGTTTAAGACATTAGATATAGGGGTGACTTGTTATAGAGCAATAGATCAGTGACTTTTATTTAGTAGGCATTCTAGAAAAATGAGAAAGGAATATCTGTAGTGTAGAAAAAATAATGGTGGAATTTCTTTTAACATTTTAGATCATTTAGATCATTTAGATCAAAGGAATATCTGTAGTGTAGAAAAAATAATGGTGGAATTTCTTTTAACATTTAAAAAAAAAATCTGCCAGTTGGTAAATTCAATAACATAATGGGTTTTGTACTCATAACCCATAATAAAGCAAAAAAGCAAAAGAAGAAATATGGTTAATATATAACACAGTAAGGCCAAGCTGGGGTGGAAAGAGGAAAGGGCAAAGATGAAAAGAAAATGATTAATTATGGCTTATTTCTTTTGGATATATATTTTTTAAATAGGCATTTTCTACTTTATTTTTTTAATATTTCATTTCTTTATTCATGAGAGACACAGAGAGAGGCAGAGATATAGGCAGAAGGAGAAGCAGGCTGCCTACAGGGAGCCTGATGTGGGATTCAATCCCAGGACCCTGAGTTCACGACCTGAGCCAAAAGCAGATGCTCAACCACTGAGCCACCCAGGTGCCCCTACATTTTCTACTTTAATATGTTCACAATGATTTTAAAATGTATTGAGTGTCAGGCACCTTTACATGCAGTATTAGCTTCACAAAATTATATAAGGTGAATACTACTTTAACCCCAATTTTATAGATAATAAAATAGTGTCTTAGAGTGGCTAAGTTACTTGCCCAGTCACCCACTAGTATATATGATCAGGATTTAGACTTTGGATAACTGACTCCAAAGCTCATTCTCTTAGCATAGTCTAGTAGAAAAGATAAACATAAAATAATCATGCAAACAAATATGTGTAAATATGAACTGTCTTAAGTTCCACAAAGCAAAGAATGCTATAGTAACAAAACAGATAACTGATCCAGTCTGGGAGTTTGCAAAGGCTGTTAAGGTTTGAGGTTCAGGGGGTCACTTGGTTAGCAGGGCCGGTGCTGGGTAAATAAGTTGCCCCTGAACCAGAAAAAAGCAGAAATGAAAACAGGTGTATGATTAGCTGTTGGTCAAGTGGTTTTCTAAGGACTCTGGTTTACAAGGACCCCCACAGATGACTTCTTTGGGAGTCACCAGTTTGGCAATGATGGAGTGTCATAGCCTGGAGGAATGAGTCGGAAAGCACCAGAAGAGAAGGGAAAGAGAACTTAGTTATGCTCCCTTTATTTAAAAAAGAAAAAAATCCTCAAAAATTGTCCAGGCTTGTGATCTCCATTTCCCTTCTTCCATCCCTCTTAACCTGTTCCTTTCATTCCTCTGAAAATGCTGTTAGTCACCAATAACCCTCATGTTGCCAAATCTACTGACCCATTCTCAATCTTTATTTTTTCAAGCTATCAGCAGTATTTGATAGAGCTGACCATCCTCCTTGAAACACTTTCTACATTTGGCTTCCCAACTACCACACTCTACTGGCTTTTCTCGTACTCCACTCACTACTCTACTGCTCTGTATTCTTTACCAGAGCCTCCTTTCATCCCTGAGCTCAATATGATGAAATGCTACAGTGTTTAGCCTTTGGACTTATACTCCCATCTATAATCTTTCCCTAAATGATCTCATCTAGTATCATGGCTCTTAATACCATCAATACACTGGTAACTCTTAAATGTATATCCCTACTTCTATTTCCTGAACTGAAGACCATTATATCCGGCTGCCTGCTAAATATATTCATTTAGGTAGGTATGTGAGTAGATTCTGGAGCTAAGCTCCCTAGATTCAGATCCTAACTTTGCCTTGCAGTAATTGGTCAAGGGAGCTATAACTTCTCTGTGCATCAGTTTCCTCAATTGCAAAATGGGCATAATATTATTAATCTATCTCACAGAGAGGTGAATGAACTAATATATTTGAAGTATGTCTTATTAAAGTGCTTAGTATCTTCCAAGTAGCATATTCATAGGCATCTCAAAACAGAATTCATATTCTTTGTGACTCTTCATCTTAGTGGCATCTCCATTACCCAGCTGTTAATCCAAAAACTTACTCAAGCAAAAATGAAACTCTTTTCTCACAAAACTCACAACTATTCCTTCAGCTAATGCTGTCAGCCCCACCTTCAAGAACATCTTGACTATATCTTAGACTTAAGTCTAAGCTACTATATCCTCTCACCTAGGGAATTTCAAGAGCCTACTATCAGTCTCCCCTCTTCCAAACTTGCCTCATATAATTTATTCTCCCCACTGCAGTTGAAGTGATTTAATAAGACTTGGGTTGTTTTAGTCCCGGGCTCAAAACTCTACAATGGTTTTCCATAACAGAGTAAGTCAGAGTCCTTATAGACAACAAGATTTGGCCCTCCCCATTGCATGCCTCCTCATCATTTACCACATGTTCACTTTCTTGCGTCTTATGGGAAATCTTGTTATTGCTCAAACATGCCAAATATACTCCCCAGAGACCAACTTGGTTTGCTCCCTCCCTTCACTCAGATCTTGGCTTACATGTCACTTTTATCAGTGAGGGTTTTGCGGGGGGGTGTCTTCCTATATAAAATAGCGTATCTTCCCAGGCATTCTCTAACTTCTGACTCTGCTTTATGCTTTTAATAGCACTCACTTATATTTTGTGTTTGTCTGTCATTGCTGGCCCCACCCTCCACTAGAATTTAAGCTCCATGTGGATGGGCCTCACATCATTCACTGCTCTATCTCCAGCACTTATGATACTTAATATTCAGTAGTATTCAAAAACTATTTGTTGAAAAATGAATGTAAGTAATTATTTCTAAGCAGGCTATTAATTCCAGAATTCTTAGTTCTTTTTTCCTAACCAGTCCACATGCCCCCCATCCCTACCCATTCTTACTATAGTGTTTATGCTATGATCCCATGCATGTTAGCATACTGTATTATGCCTTCCTAGTGCTGTTTCATATATGTACATTCTCAACCATCTCTTTTCAAAATGATAAGCAAATCTTTTCGAAATGACCGAATCACAGTTTTCCTGTGATGTTGTTGGTTTTCTATGTAGGGAGAGAAATCTAATGTCTTAGTTAAGATAGTTTAAGGAAAATGGGATAACTATCACAATAACACATCATCTCATCCATCAATAAAAGGGTAAGAATATTGATACATCACAAAATGTATCTGAACTAAAAAAATCAAAAGCCTTTAGAGAATAACTCAGCTCTTCTCTCAGTTTATTTTTGTGTTTGTTCTCAGTCTCATTTTCATTACATTTAATTATTTCCCTCCTCTCTGGTCACCTGAATTCTTCTATGCTCTTTTTTCCCCTCTGCTATCTCACTTTGTCTACTTATGTCTACATGTGGTGGAAGGTGGTTGTGCCATAGTTCCTGAATCAAAATCAGCTCAGATCAAGTGCACAGGGCAGAAGAAGCTAGCCCTTTTCAGTCCCCAATACACATCCTCAGGAGAGAGAATTCTTTAGCTGACCAGGGAATCAGGATCTTTTCCCACACACGGGGCTGCCAAGGACCGGGCCTTAAAGTAAGAAGGTTATGATGAGGTGGGTAGACAACCACCAAAGGGTTCTACTGCAGTTGGTAATTGGATGTGAGGGCAGCTCCGGTGGCTCAGCAGTGTAGGGCCGCCTTCAGCCCAGGGTGTGATCCTGGAGACCTGGGAGGGAGTCCCACGACAGGCTCCCTGCATGGAGCCTGCTTCTCCCTTTGCCTATGTCTCTGCCTCTCTCTCTCTCTGTGTGTGTATTCTCATGAATAAATAAATAAAATCTTTTTTTAAAAAAAGAAATTAGATGTAAATAATAAGAAATCTGTGAAGTCTAATCTAATATCAACTAGAAATCTTAGGGTCAGGAAGATTCTTCTTTCCTTAGTTTGGCTTAGCCATTTCTAATATTTAAAAAATACAAAATGCATAGAGTGAAAAAACAACAAAGTGCCTCCCTTCTCATCTTCCAAATTTTAACTCGTAACTGTTTCAGCGTGTAGTCTCTGTGTAACCCTGCACAACCTTTACAACTTTTGCTGTAATACGTGAGTTCATATGCATGTGAAGCTGTAAATTAAATTACATTTTAAGCAAAAAATAACAGGATGGTGGCATTATCTCTATTTAATAAATGAAGAGAGAATTTAACAACTTCTTTCCTATGATGGCAGCAATTGTCTCCGATTGGTCTCTGCATACTCTTATCAAATGTGAAAATTATGTTTGATAGTTTCACCTATGGTCAACTGCTGGCCAGAATAGAGTAAGTCCACTAGAGCACATCTTACCCACCAACTGCAATTTTTGTTTTCTGGACAAAAACAAAAAGAAAATACCTCAGGATTCTGCAACTTAAAGAATACCAGGTATATGGGAGAGTAAAGTCAAAATCTAAAGATCAATACAGTGGTGACAAGATTCCTGTTCTTTTTTTTTTTTCTCCCCAGCTTTGACCCAAAGATGGACAGAATCAGCAAACTCCATCATGAGCATGCACAGCAAAAGTGCAATACAAATCCATCTTTCTTGCAAAAGACCAGAAAAAGAGGCTCCTTCTCAGGCCTTCCCCAAGTCCAGCCATAATGACAGAGCTGTATTGTTACGGTGGATGTAGGGTGAGCCCTTAAAACTTTGAGCAAAGCTTCACATCTTAGAATAGAAAAAGGAATAAAAATACAAAGAATGTGTGTATGGGGTGGGGGGGATCTCTCTCCTTTTTTAAAAATTCTTCTCTTTCCTTCCATTGCTTTTTCCAGAGGGGGCTTATCACATGGAAACCTCTCAACCTCTGGCAGTTCAAGAGGACCTCAACTGAAAGAACTCCATATTTTTACCCAGAATAACCAGGAAAAAAGTCCCTTGGAGCAAGAGAATGTAGGGGAAATCTGGTGAGGGCAGAGCTGGGGGAAAGCACTTACTTCTGTGTATGATTCAATACAAGTCATACACATGTGAATCATAACCAAAGAAGTGAATCAAAGGTTTTGCAAATTGAACATGTATATAACCAACTGCCCAAGCTTCAAACTAACCCAAGTGGCATATGCAAAGGGTAGACCCAAACAGCAGAACGGATGCTTTGAAAACTGAAAAGATATTCATCCACAAAAATTAACAGTTTGAACCTAGCTGGACTATTGCTTCCCAAAACCCGCAAGCCTCTTCCCAAAACAAAACATTATTTGAAGTATTCTAATGGAATTCCAGTCTCAGAAAAATGAAATTGTAGAGGATATAATTAAAACTACTGAACATGAAAAGAATCAGCAAATCTGACCAAATTTCAAGGGAAAATATAACCAACAGAGGTCAATCCTGCAATGACCACATATAAGTAAAATTATCAGACAAGACATTAAAGGAGCTATCACAGCTATACCTAGTATATGTTTTAGGTTCAGTTTCTGACCACTACAATAAAGTGAATATTGCAATAAAGTGAGTCAGATGAATTTTTTGGCTTCTAATGCATATCAAAGTTATGTTTACACTAAACTTATTCTATTAAGTGTGCAATAGCATCATGTCTTTAAAAAACAACATATACACTTTAATTTAAAAAACTTTATTGCTAAACAATGCTAACCACCATCTGAGCTTTTTAATAAATTGTAATCTTGCTGGTGGAAAATCTTGTCTTGATGTTGACAGCTGATCAGACTGGTGGTTGCTGAAGGTTGGGGTGGCTCTGACAATTTCTTAAAATAGACAACAATGTAGTTTTCTTTATTGATTAACTCTTTCACAAATGATTTCTCTGTAGCACGTGATGCTGTTTGATAGCATTTTACTCACAGGAAGAACTTTTTATCAAAATCGGTGTCAGTCCTCTCAAACCCTGCTAATGCTTATTCAGCTAAGTTTGTGTAATACTCTAAAGTCTTTATTGTCATTTCAACAACTTTCACAGCATCTTCATGAGGAGTAGATTCATCTCAAGAAACTGCTCTCTTTGTTCATCCATCAGAAGGAACTCCTTACCCATTCAAGTTTTACCATAAGATTGCAGCAAATTAGTCCCATCTTCAGGCTCCACTACTAATTCCAGTTCTTTGCTGTTGCTACCACATCTGCAGTGACTTTCTCCACTGGAGTCTTAAATCCCTCCAATTCAATCATGAGGATTGGAATCAACTTCTTTCAAGCTCCTATTATTACTGATATTTTGATCTCTTCCCATGAATCATGAATGTTCTTAATGGCTTCTAGAATGGTGAAAGTTTTCCATTTACTTTACAAAGATATATCAGAGGAATCACGATCTATGGCAGCTAGGGCCTTACAAAATGTATTTCTTAAATAATAAAATTGAAAGCCAAAATTACTACTTGATCCACAGGTTGCAGAGTAGATGTTGTGTTAAAAGGCATAAAAGCAGCCTTAATCTCACTATACATCTCTATCACAGCTCTTGAGTGACCAGGTGCATTGTCCGTGACCAGTAATATTTTGAAAGGAATCTTTTTCTGAGTACTAGGTCTCAACAGTAGGCTTAAAATACTCAGTAAACCATATTGGAAATAGATGTGCTTCATTCAGGCTTTGTTTTTCCATTATAGCGCACAAGTAGAATAGATTTTGCATAATTCTTAAGGATTTTCAGAATGGCAAATGAACACTGGCTTCAACTTAAAGTCACCAGCTGCATTAGCCCCTAACAGGATAGTCAGCCTGTCCTTTGAAGCTTTGAAGCCTTGAAACCAAGCATTGATTTAATCTCCTAGCTATCAAAGTCCTAGATGGCATCTTCTTCCAACAGAAGGCTGTTTCATCTACATTGAAAATCTATTGTTTAGTGTAACCATCTTCATTAATTATCTTAATTAGATCTTCCGGATAACTTACTGCAGCTTCTTTTTTTTTTTTTTTTAATTTTTTTTTTTAAATTTTATTTATTTATGATAGTCACAGAGAGAGAGAGAGAGAGAGAGGCAGAGACACAGGCAGAGGGAGAAGCAGGCTCCATGCACCGGGAGCCCGATGTGGGATTCGATCCCGGCTCTCCAGGATCGCGCCCTGGGCCAAAGGCAGGCGCCAAACCGCTGCGCCACCCAGGGATCCCAACTTACTGCAGCTTCTACATCAGCTTGTACTTTGTACTTTATAGAAGTGGTACGTTTTGTTTTATATATATATATAAATTTATATGTTTTTTATTGGAGTTCGATACGTCAACATGTAATACCCAGTGCTCATCTCATCAAGTGCCCTCCTCAGTGCCTGTTACCCAGTCACTCCATTCCCCCACCCACCTTCCCTTCCACTATCCCTTGTTCATTTCCCAGAATTAGGAGTCTCTCATGTTTTGTCATCCTCTCTAAATTTTCCCACTCATTTTCTCTCCTTTCCCTATTTTTTATATTCCCCATGAGTGAAACCATATAATGATTGTCCTTCTGACTTACTTCATTCAGCATAATACATTCCAGTTCCATCCATGTTGAAGCAAATGGTGGGAATTTGTTGTTTCTAATGGCTGAGTAATATTCCATTGCATATATATATACACATGCACCACATTAGAAGCTGTATTTTGTACTTTGTTGTTGTACTTTGGACTTTGATGTTATAGAGATGGCTCCTTTCCTTAAACTTCATGAAGCAAAGCAATCTCTGCTAGCTTCAAATTTTTCTTCTACAGCATCTTCACCTCTCTCAGTCCTCATAGAATTGGAGAGAATTGGAGATAATTGGGGCCTTGTTCTGGATTAGGCTTTGGTTTAAGGAAATGTTGTAGCTGGTTTAATCTTCTAAATAGACCACCAGTTCTGGCTCTCCCCGTTCCCAAATCTGTGCCTTAGAAAATCCATAAGATTCAGCTTCTGAAAATCATTAAAGTAGAGTAGAGATTAATATGCAAGAAGTTTACTAAGGAGTTCTCTTGGGAATCACCCGTGGAAGGAAGGGGGGGAAAAGGAGTACAGGGCAGAGGGAGATGTTGAGCTGCAATGTAATTTCCATGAGGCTTCAGCCAACTGATGGGAGCTCGGAAGCTGAGATAACCCTTCACAGTTATCCCAACTTAAGTCAGGAGGAGGGAAGATTGGGCATTTATACCTTCATGCCATTGCCATTGGATATCAGATGCACCGATTTGGGTAAGCTGGCTCTCTTTACTCAAAGCAATTTTGAAAAGAGCTGATAGCCCAGAGTTGACAGCAGCACTTCAGCAGTTAGGGGAAAAGAAATCTTTTATCCTGGAAGGAGTATCTGGGTGACACACCAGAGTATCCTATACCCTGACTCTTAAAGTACTTTTCTGCTCTGGCACTCTTTGAGTCTTAGAATGGTGGCATCTTAAGGATTAGCCAGAAAACATTGCAAAGTAAAAAAATTAAAGAGTCTTCATCACTCACTTCCTGAAAAAAAAAAAAAAGAAATAGAAAATTAAAGAAGATACTGGGTGGGGGTAGAAAGTGTGTTGCAGGGACATATTAAAACACTTTTACTTATAATTTCTGGTTTTCAGAGGGAAAAATCTTTGAGCTCCAAGGAAATTGATGCCTTTAAGTAAACATTATACAACAAACCTATTAATATCATTCAAGGGTTAACAGGTTTTTTTTTCAATAAAGGGCCAAGTAGCAAATAGTTTAGGCTTTGTGATCCATACACTCTTAGTTGCAACCCTCAACTCTGAAGCTGTAGGGAAAAAGTAACCACAGACAATATGTTAACTAATGGGTATTTCTGAGTTTCAATAAAACTTAGAAAACCTGATGGCAGGCCAGATGTGGCCCATGGACTATAGTTTGCTGATATAACTAGTGTAACTGAATGACATTCCATGCAAACCCTAGAATAAATGCATAACTTTCACATGAAAGGGGATTAAACTGTTTTCTTGTTAAGCCACTTCTATGCTGAAATTTTGTCACTTGTAGCTGAACCCAACCCAAATTATTATAGAAATTTACTTTAGATCAAGTGATCATAGAAGGCTTCAATGAAAAAAAAAAAATTAAAAAAAAAAAAAAAAAAAAAAGAAGGCTTCAATGAGAGGGAAATGTTTTAGGCTCTATAATTTAGCACTATGAGAAAATAAAACCAATGGGTATTTGCCAGGACAATTGCTAGTTGTCCCTCATATTCATATCAACCTGTCCCCTAATTTTAGTTAGAATAGATTGCCCTTCCCAGCTTGTCTAGCTTGTTAGCGAGATGTGACACAGCTAAACTAAGAACAAGGAAGTACCAAAGTGGGTCAGAAACTAGGTGAAATGCCTAGGCACATCTGAAGGTGGACATTATGGTTTCCAAAATATGGCCTGTGATGCTATATGTAAACGTATGTAGTATGAGCAACTTCTAGAATTCCGTTTAGGGGCTTACATGTCCTTTTCCCTTTTTTTCTTTCCAGACAGCTAGAATATACATGTGCTGGCCACAGCAAAAGCAGCCTTCATGAACCAAGAGGTGAACTTGCAATAGAGGCCACACATTATAGAGACACAAGATTTAAAGCTCTGGAGATCCTGCTACCATGCGACACCACCAGGTCTAGACTGATTCTATGACTCTCATGTGAGAGGGAAAGATTATTTTTCTTATTAAGCCATAGTTATTTTGAGTTTTATATCATTTGCAGCTTTACCCAACTCAGGCTATTACAAAAATTTGCACTGAAATAAAGGGTCAACAGAAATCTTAGCTAAAATCTCAAGGATAAAAAGGAGCCAGGCCTAGAAAAGGCAAGAGAAAAAAAAAAAAGTTATGGCATAAGGCAGAGTTTGCACAAACATTTTGAGGCAGGAAAGAATGTGTGAGAACTGAAAGGGCAATGTGGTTAATTTGCAAAAGAAATAGAGAGTGGTACAAGATAAGACTGTGGACATAAGGGGTCAAAACAGAAACATGAGGAGTTTAGATTTCATTCTAACTATAGATGGAGGCCACTTAAGGATTTTAAGCAAGGAAGAGTTTTGATCCAATTTGTAACTCCTCTTGGCAACTGCAGATGACTGCTCCTTAACACCCAATTTCCAGTGACCTTCCAGTCTCTTCCTCTTGATGTCACCTCAGTCAGGAGGACTCAGCTTGGACAAGCTTCCTCTTAAGACTCCTCAGGTCTGGCTACCTCCCTCAGGACCCAAACACTGTTTACCCACCCCAGTGGCAATACAGCACACTCTCTCTATGGCTCTCTCTCCTTGCCCTAACACTACAAGCCACTCCAGCCAACCTTTTGCCTTTAGATTTGTCAGCACAGAGACTGGGATCCCCTGCTTCAAATGCCAGGGGATACATATGAATCTTTGAAAGTGGTTCTCAGCAGTTCCCTTCCCTTGCCTTAGTAAAAGTACAGGCTTCCACATGTAGTCTCTAAAGAAACCCCCACTCGTGAAACTCTAACTGCTAGTGAATTTTTTTTTAAACAAAGACTAAAATTAAATGATCAGCTAATGCTGATAAAAACAAATTTGGGCCATCTTCTTTGTAATAATGATCTAGCGTCTCAGAATATGGCATACCTTACAATAATTTTTCTCATATTGTTGCCTCAGCTGAAACTCCATGGCTAAGAAAGTGCAATTATAACATCTTTCAAAAAGATTTCCCCCCAAAAGATTGTTAATAGCTGAACACCTGATACAATATTTTATTCATTTAGTCAGAAGTACTTTTAAGGACCTACTTAGTATATGCAGGTACTATCCTAAACACTAAGAACATAATAATGGACAAATTTCAAGTGAATAATCTAGTAAGGAGACAGATATGGCCACAATTATTCTGTTACAGTATGTAATATATATATATGTATTATGTATATTATATATATTACATATATAGTGTGTGTGTATAAGGTATGTGTTGGGGTGCCTGGGTGGCTCCGTCAGTTAAGCATTTGCCTTTGCCTCAGATCATGATTCCAGTGTCCTGAAATCAAGCCTTGCATCAGACTCTCTGCTTGGCAAGGAGTCCACTTCTCCCTCCCCCTGCTCTTATGCTTTCACTTGCTTTCTCTTTTTCTCCCTCTCAAATAAATAAAATCTAAAAAAAAAAAAAAAAAATTACATTATATGACATGAAAATCTATTCCACAAATGTTTAGGAAATAGTAGAGCACCCGTACAATCTTCAGTAATCAGACTAGAATACTGCCAATTAGGGAAACTTACCCAAGCATCGGTGTTCAGAGTTTTTATTGGAGCTCCATTATATAGGCATGATCAAATCATTACCCATGTGGTTGATCTCAGTATCCAGGTTGACTGATATTGCATGACCCAAAACCCCACCCTAAATCACGCTGTTGGTCTTTTGGATGAGGCCAGGTCCACCCTAAATCCATACTGTCAGATTATCCAGGATGACCCAAGGCCCCCAGGCAAAAAGACACTCTCATCACACAAAACATTCCAAAGCTTATTTAGAGATGCTTTCCATAAACCAAGGGCAAAGGACAAATCCCTGTCTAGACAAGGTTAAATTCTATGTAATCCTAATCGGTTAGGCTTTGTCATTTCAAGATGCAACTGGGGAAAAAATCCATTTCCCAAGCTCACTCACACTGGTTATCAGGATTCATTTCCTTGTGAACTATTAGACTGAGGGCCACAGTTCCTCACTGGCTGTTGGCCAGAACGTGCCCTCAGTTTTTGACATATAGTCTTCCCTACTATGGCAGTTTACTTCCTTAAAGTAAACAAGTTGAGAAAGCAAGAGGGAAAAAGTGACATTGAGAGAGAGTGTGAGCAAAACGGAACTCAGTCTTTTATAACCTAATCATAGAAGTGATATGCCATCAATTTTTGCCTTATTCTTTTCATTATTAGCAAGTCATTAGGTTTAGTCCACACTTAAGTGGAAATGATTACACAAAGGCATGAATACAGGCAGCAGAGATTCTTGGGGGCCATGTTAGAAACTGCCTACCTTGGTGGGCTTCAAGAAAAAGGGCAAGGGAGAGGGAGAGATTGAAGGTAAAAAGAAGAGGGATAATTGATCAATCAAGCTTCAGGAGGCAAAAAGAAATAAAATGAGAGCATATGCAGGAGGCGATGATAGTAAATGTACAGAAAAATGAATGAGGATCAATAATGAAATTTCCTTGGGTCCAGATGTTTAAGGTCCCCATAGGGTATACTATTAATGACCCAATGCACACAACACCTGCAGGAGAATTCCTTTTATGATACAGAAAAGTTGCTCCTTCTCAAGTAACTAAATCTTCCCATCACTGCTGAAATAGTCATTTAAATCATGATATCTATGTTCCAAGCAGCACTTGGAACATTAGTTCATTATCTCTTGCACATAATTAGTGTAATAAAATATTGTGAGTTGATAGAAAGTCAACTGAAGGTGGGTTGTATACACACTGGCAATAGATAGTTCATAGAGAAAACCTAATATTTTCATAACTGAGTTAGCTCTCTTAGCGTATCCTCAATGATGGCCAACTGTATACTAAGATCATTAGAGCTGTATTATAATTTTGGTCAGATTTTACCAAAATGCTAAATCCAATTCCAGACTTATAAGTAGTAACTATAAAGGCAATGTGACTGTCGGTTTCATTTAAGGTATGAGGAAATGGTCTTAAACTTTAAATAAGATTTCAATTAAAATGGTGATAACACTTCTGAAATTAACCTTTGGGATATATTAGATTCAATTGAATTTATAAAGTTTCCCTATTAAAAATATGACATTGAGTCTGATAACATAGTAGTAATCACATAGAAGATTTATAAATACATTTAAAAGGAAACAGTAAGTCAGAATGGGTTCATTAATACAACATTCAAATTCTATCATATGTCCTCCCCTTCTGAATATTGTTGGGAGAAAATCACAAAACTAAGCTAACTAAACTCTTAATTTTTCATCATAAATCTCAAATAGTCACTCAACACCCCCAGACATTCTTACTGCACTTTCCTAGTAAATACACTTTTTTACTTACTAATAATGATGAGGACACATCTTTTCTCTCCCCAAATCTCTAACAACCGCTCTCTTCTCCTACCTCCAGTTGATATGCCACAGAAAAAATAGATTAAATATCTTTTTTTTTTAGTTTTAAGGATTTCTCTACATAAATATGTCATCTAAGAATGATAGCAGTCTTTACTCCTCCTTTTCTATCTCTTTCATTCTCATACCTTATTGGATTGGTTACCTCCAGCTGAATAGAAGTACAGAAAGTAGACATCATTGCCTTATTCCCAGTCTTCTGGAAAAAGCATTCATTTTCATGATTTCAATAGTAGGTTTGCCATCGTTGCCATTTATCAGGTTAAGGAAATTTTCTTTCATTCCTGATTTGCCAAGTTTTTATCATAAATATTAAATTTTTCAAGTGATTTTTTTTCTGAGGATTGAGGTGATGTTGATAGAATGAACTACTCCAATTTTGTTTAGAAATTTGAACCAACCCTGCATTCTCAAGATGAACTTGATTTTCTTAGTATATGTCATTCTTTTTTATATATATATTGCCGGATTTTATTTGGGAAATTTTCTGTCTTCATGTGAATGATATTGGGTTATAATTTTCTTTGTGAAGCTTGCATATAATTTTGGACACATTATATGAGTTTTGAAGTATTTCATCTTTTTCTATCTTTTGGAAGAATTAGTAGAGAACTGATATTATTCTTTCCTTAAATGTTTGGGAGAATTCAACAGTAAAGCCACCTGGTCCTGGAATTTTAAGAACTGTGTGTACGTGTGTGTGGTGTGTGTGGTGTGTGTGTGTGTGAGAGAGAGAGGAGTTTTTAAAATAAAGATTAAAATTACTATGATAGAAATAGAACCATTTGAGTTTTCTTTATCTTCTTTAGAGCTTTAGCAGTGGGTATCTATCAAAGAATTTGTTCATTTCATCTGTTTCCTGGCATAAAAATGTTAATATCCTCATAATGTCTATAGATCTGTAGTGATGACATATCTTAATTCCTGATATGGGTAATTTATATTTTCTATCTCTTTTTTTGCTTGATCAGGCTGGCTAAAGAGTGTATCAATTATACTGCTCTTTTCAAAGAACAAAAATTTTCTTTTTCCTTCCTTCCTTCCTTCCTTCCTTCCTTCTTTAAAGTGGGTTCCACATCTAGCATGGAGCCCAAGATGGGGCCTAAACTCATGATCCCAAGTTCAAGACCTGAGCTGAGATCAAAAGTTGGATACCAATCCACTGAGCCACCCAGATCCCCTTCAAAGAGCCATCTTCTGATTGCATTTATTTCCTCTATTCTTCTGTTTCATTCCATTTATTTTTCCACTTTATTATTTCCTTCATTTTGCTTGACTTGGTTTTGTTTGGCTTGGGTTTTTTTCTAGTTTCCTAAGACAGAAATTTAAATCATTGAACTTTTTTATCTAAGGTAAGCTTTTAAAATCATAAATTCTAATGTGCTTTCATTTTCATTTAATTCAAAATATTTTCTCATTTTCCTAGTGATTCTCTGATCCATGGGCTAATTAGAAGTGCTACTTAATATTCAAATATGTAGAGATTTCTTTCAGATATCTGTTATTGGTTTCTAGTTTAATTCCATTGTGGTGGACAACAACATACTTTGTACAGTTTCAGTCCTTTAAAGTTGATAAAATTTGATTTCTGGCAAAGAATACAGTCTACCTTAGTGTTCCATCTGCACTTGTAAAGAGTGTATTCTGCTATTGTCAGGTTGAGTCACCTATAAATACACCATTAGGTCAAGTTTGTTAGTAGTGCTGTTCAAGTCTATACTAATTTTCTCTCTACTGGTTCCACCAACTACGAGAGAGAAGTGTTGAAGTCTGTAACTAATTATTGAGTATTTCTCCTATAATTAATAATATTTGTCCCTTTATGTATATTAAAGCTCTGTTATACGTTTAGTATTACTATGTCTTCTTGATAAAATTTACCCTTTTCTGTCAGAATCACTCTCTACCTTTCTTCAGCCAGGGCTCTATCCTAGGAGCCTGAAATTTATAGATTACATCTTTGCTCTCTGTTCTTAGGTTGGTTTTAGCCAATGAAAACCACCAGTTGGACACTGAAGTGTGGAGGGAAAATGGTTCGAATACTTAATCCTTCCAGCCGGGGGATCCCTGGGTGGCGCAGTGGTTTGGCGCCTGCCTTTGGCCCAGGGCGCGATCCTGGAGACCCCGGATCGAATCCCACATCGGGCTGCTGGCACGTGGAGCCTGTTTCTCCCTCTGCCTATGTCTCTGGCTCGCTCTCTCTCTCTCTCTCTCTCTCTGTGACTATCATAAGTAAATTTAAAAAAATAAAAATTAAAAAAAAAAATCCTTCCAGCCGGTTTCTGCTGGGTTGTGGGTTGGCAGTAGATACTTTCCTCTATGAAAGGTACCATAGGTGGCTATCAGGTAGGTAGCTGTCTCCTGTAGCGGTAAGTCTCCTTGGCCTCTGGTAATCCGTCTTTCTCCAAACCTCTTAGGCCTACGTGTGATAATGACTCTCTGATTAGTTCTGTTTTATGATTACTCTTTGTTTTCTAGTAACCCTGTCCATATCTTTATACATGACCCTTTTTCATTAAGCATCTTTAATTACCTCTCTTCAGGATGCTGTTAACTTGCCAGGGATTCTTGCTGAAATGCATTACAGTATTAGCTTACATGATTTACAGGGAATTTATTTGGTTCTTCCCATTCTACTGACTGGTTCAACCAAGTTGAGCATTCAACAGGCCCTTGAAAAAAAGGAAAAAGGGGTCTATCTGAACGTTTTGATTAGAGGAAGAGATAATGACTCTCTGCCAGCCCAGGTCTCCTAAACAGTGCCAGGGTCCTATATTCTCTTACATACACACTATTTCCTACGGATTGTTGTAGATGAGGCTATGCGTCATGGTCGAACTCCACATGGTGCCTAAAAAGAGCTGCAGTGGTGGCTAGGAAGGCATCAAATCTTAGGGCACATCATCTGAACACAATGGACATAGCGCCCATCACAGGAGCCCTACGTTGTAGTCAGGGATCATATTGTGTTTTTCTTCCCACCTCACCCCATTTCTTAGAAAATGGGCAGTATTTAGTTTGAAAGGAGGAATTATGACAGGTTCTCTGTATAGGCATTAAACACAGGACAAACTCTTCTGGAGGGATGGGCAATGCCGAGTACACAAAATTACAGCAGATTCGGAAGAGCAGTTGGTAACGTTTCTCCTGAATCTGAAGTCCGTGACACGCTTAAATGTGTCATCTCCGATTTGGATCGGAAAACCTCCTGAGTAGATCTTAAGGAAAACTTTTTTTTAAAGATAAAAATGCTGCCCATGGTGGGGGCAGCCCGGGTGGCTCAGCGGTTTAGCGCCCGCCTTCAGCCCAGGGCGTGACCCCGGGGTCCTGGGATCGAGTCCCACGTCGGGCTCCCTGCATGGAGCCTGCCCCTCTCTCTCTCTGGGTCTCTCATGAATGAATACATACGTGAATGAGTAAATAAAATCTTAAAAAAAAAATATGTTGCACATGAGCTGTACCTCAGATGTACCGTAAATGAGAGGAGCGACGGTTTTATACCAACAGCGAGGGGGACTCTGACTTACTCAGCGCTCCTCTACACTGGCCTCGTCCACAGAGCGTGAACAACAGGCATCCTCGATCCTAACAAAACAGTTGCCGGCACCAGCGCGGCCACGAGAGGCGACGGCGCGGCTCTGCGTGTTAACCAGGTACCCACTTCGAGCTCGCTGGAGCAAAACTCTCTCCTCGGGGTCCAGCCCACGGGAACTCCAGCTGTCGCCAGGCCTTGCTCACCTCAGCCTCCAGTTTCGCTTCCCCGGGAGGCCCCGCCTTCCAGCCGAACTGACCAATTAAAGCTCCTCACACAGCGGGGAGGAAAGAAAAAAAAAAGCGCCTCTCGCGAGAACCTGCGGAGTGCCGGCGGTTCCCGCGGAGACCTCGCGAGCGGAGCCCCGGGGGCGGGCTGCGCCGTGGCCCCGCCCCTCGGGAGCGCGGGCGCGCGGTGGCGGGAATTTCGCCGGTGCCTGACGGAGAGCTCGCAGACGCCGGGGTTGGAGTCCCAGAGGGGGTGTAGGTACGCGGTGCACCAAGCGGGGGGCTCCCGGGCGCGCGGGACACGGGCCCCCTTGGGCCTGCAGAGTGGGGACCTGGCGGGACTGGCCTCCCCGCCCGGAGGACTGAAGACTGCTGCGGGGCCGTCCCTGAGCCCCACCTCGGGCTGTGCGCCGGGGCGTTTCCGCCGCGCTGCTCTAGGGAAGGAAACGGGCTTCGGTACGTTTCGGTAACGTTGTGGGTGGAGGCGGGTCGGGACCCGGAGCCGGGTGGGTCCTGCCCACTTTGCTTTCCTCTTGGCGCCGTCCGGGCTGCGGGATCCGACCTGGATGTGGCGGATGTGAAGTTCCTGCCACAGCCAGTCGGGGGTGCATTCTGCCTAAGTTCTGTCGGCCTTAGCATCAGGGTGTGGGGTGGGGACAGTCGTTGAGCAATCGGCTTCTCGGGCGTTTTTTTGTTTGTTTGTTTGTTTTGTTTTGTTTGTTTGTGTGTGTGTGTGTGTGTGTGTGTGTGCTGGGATGACTTTTTGAGAACTTTGAAGTCTCTTGGCCCGCCCCGCCTCCTGGAATCTAACCACAGTGTCTTTGGAGTCTTGGATGATAATCACGAACCCCACACATTTCAGGGCAGAAAAAGTGAATCATGGAAAACTGTTCCGCTGCGTCGACGTTCCTGACCGACAGCTTGGAACTGGAGCTGGGGACAGAATGGTGCAAACCCCCTTGCTTTTCTTGCGGTTTTGACAACAGAGCAGGAGGAAATCATTTTTCTGGAGAGTCCTACCTTTCCAGCGGAGCCCTTAAACGGTAGGTAAAAAAAAAAAAAAAAAAAAAAGTCGGAGATTTTGTTTTTCCCTTCTCAAATTTTTCACCAGCTAGGAATGTTGTTTTATGATTTCAATCCGCTCGAGCCGGCGTTCAAGCCATGCATTTGTATGTGGGCTTAGTGTGTAACGTGGGTGCAGGCTCTGAGTTCTGTTGTTGGTTGCCTGGTTAGAGCTTACCTAAAAGGTTTTTGGATATTGAGCAGAACTTCCTGCTACCAGATGTTTTCTTATTTCAATGCCACCGAGCTTTGGGTAGAAAGCTGGCTACTAATTTCCCTTTTACTTAAAGTGAATTCTGAACCTGGCTGGCCTTTTTGAAGTGGTATATCCTTCTAAAACATGAAATAATATTCTGGAGCTTCTCGATGATTCTCAGGTTAGACATACACATTGTTTTGTTGCCCTAGTGTTTCTAATCCTGTGTGCCTATACAGATTTATTTTCGTTTTAACTTTTTAATAAATACACCATATTGCATAAATTCACAGGAATGTTACTCTTCAAAGTTCTTGCCTTGGGCAGATGTACACAAATTGCAGCAAAACTGCAGTTATTAAAATATTTTGGGAATACCTGCCGAGTCAATTTGAGTCAGGAAGGAAACCATTTTTGTTGATTTTATAATTGTACCATGTTTGGGACCTTAAAAGAGATACTCTGATTGTGCTGCCCAGACATGTCCCAGAACAACTTTTAGCTGTTTTAAAAATTAAATGTCCCTTCGAAGGATGAAACTCTTCGACTGAAGACCATAGGCAAAAGTATGTTCCCAGACTTCTTTTTGAGTTTTTCCCCTAAGTCACACTGCTCTTTAGTTACACTTTTTAAAGTCACTGTATATAACTGAATTTTCATACAATCTAAATTTAGTATTCCTGAATATGTAAGATACCAAGGCATATTATGACTTTATGACATCATTGTTGACATGTCACATAAAATAACGGATTTATATAATGACAAAAAAGATATGCGAAAGTATGGGATTTAGCGTACTTTTTATGATTTTAAATCAGAGTTTCCATTTCAGATTAATATTGAATCTTGATCCTTTACCAACTAATTTTGAAGAAGATACAGTGGAAATATTTGGCATTCAGTGGGTTACTGAAACAGCATTAGTGAATTCATCAAGAGTTCTCTTTCATTTATTCAGGTATGTTTTGCTTTGTTTTTAACTACCTTTGAGCATAGATGCTATTCAGTTGTGTAAGTTCCATTGCTGGGTGGTTTCTAATAAAGATACTACAAAAGCACCAGTAGAGTTGTTTATATTGCTCTCTCAACTTATCAATAACAACAATCAAGTAGGGACGACTGGGTGGCTCAGTGGTTGAGCATCTGCCTTTGGCTCAGGGTTTTATCCTGGAGTCCCTGGAGTTCCTGCATGGAGCCTGCTTCCCCCTCTGCCTGTGTCTCTGCCCACCCCCCACCCTCACCCCCCTGTGTCTCTCGTGAGTAAATAAGTAAAATCTTTAAAAACAAGAAACAAAAAACAAAACAAAAAACAACAATCAAGTAGTCATGTTTGGAGCAGTGATTTCAGTGAGTTTTTTTTTTTTTTTTTTTTTTTTTAGTGAATCTTCATTTTTTTTTTCAGGCTTTTTATTCTATTTCTGGCATCATTTATTGAAGACAAATATTTAAGGCTTTGAACTATATTACAGTTTTGGAAGAAAACTAAAATACTGCGTTAGTTGAATCATCATAGTCTTTTATTGATTTTTTTAGAGAATGAACTCAGACTTTCCAAAAATCTTTCAGACTGTATAGTAATATGATTAGTTGATATGATTAGCTTAGACATCATTAAAAAATTTTAATGAAATTTTCCAAACATAAACAAATGTAGCAAGAATACCATAATGAACCTTCACATACTTCCTCAGTGGCAATAGACATCAAGATTTTATTTCATTTCCTTCATCTGTCCCTTTTCCTCTTTTTTTTTTTTTGATTAAGTTTTTTTTTTTTTAAGATTTTATTTATTCATAAAAGACGGGGGTGGGGTGGGGCAGAGACACAGCAGAGGGTTCCATGCAGGGAACCCCGATGTGAGACTCGATCCCGGGACTCTAGGATCATGCCCTGGGCCGAAGGCAGGCACTAAACCACTAAGCCACCCAGGGATCCTCTGGGTTAAGTATTTTTAGCAGATTCCAGGCATCCTGTTATCTCACCCTTAAATATTTCAATAAACATTTTCTAAAAATACGAACTTTTAAAAAACATAAACAGTATCTCTATCACGGTTAACAACATTCATTATCATTTAACAAAATACTTACCATTTAAAACCCGGTCCATATTTAGTTTTTACATGGTTTTGAAATGGAATCAGTTGTTAAATTATTATCCGGAAATACATTAAGAATATGTATGTGGTACATTTAAATGAAAATGGAAAGATGGAGAGATTTCTTCTCATCCCCTGAGACCTTGTAAAGGGACACTGTATCAGTGCCTTGTTATGTGTTTTATTGGGAAACAGGTTGAGTGAGTGATTCTCTGCAAACCTGAACATTATAGAATGAGTTGAGTCTTTATTCTGGACATAGGTCATGAAGATGGGTCAATATTTAAAGAGTTGAAAGGCAATTAGGAAGAATGACAAGAGCTTACTTTCAGGTATTGAAGGGGGACATCATAAATATTACTTTCCTTGATAACTCTAGTCTAAGTTATTCTATTCCTTTTCTGAACTTCAGTAGTATAATTGTTCGATACAATTTAACATTTCATTATATAACTGTTAATCTAGGGTTTTTATATAAATATCTTAAATTTTCTGAGAGTATATAAACAATATCTCGTGATAGTAAGGTCTGTGATATTTATAATTATATACACATATATGCAGCTTTTAATAGAGGTTTTTGGAAGATCAGACAAAAAAGCGTGTTTTATCTTTTCTCCATCTTTACTATCTAAAGTTGACCCTGTAATAAACATTCACAAAGTATTTTAAACATTGACAAATGAGAGGTTATGCACATACTAAAGCTATGTAATAGATTTGAAAACATTATCCCTATGATTATTACATGCTTTAAACTTTTACAAAATTAACTTACCTTACGTTTTTTAAATTAGGCAGCAGCTGTACAATTTGGAAACCTTATTACAATCCAACTGTGATTTTGGTAAGTTTTAAATGTTTTTAATGGCAAAAAGGATTGAATTACACATCTGTCTATGATGCATATTGAGATATCATAGTAACATGGAGGAAGAAGCATTAGGTTAGAAGTTCATGATAGTGTTTAGCATTCAGAAAAATACGACACTTAAATTTTGAGATTTATAGTATTTTCTGTATTTGTGATAAAATTGATTTAAAGCTAAACATTTTTTAAGTGAATTAGCAACTTGCTTTGGGAGTGGGAAGTGAGAAAAATTGCCTGAATTCATGCTGCCTTCTTTGCTCTTCTTTCTGTTTGTGTTTGACGTTTAATGAGTTAGTCACTGGGGAGTTTGGTATATGTTAAGGTGGTGAAGGGAATTGAAAGGCAGTGTGTTTTAGTGCAAGCTAACTGCTTCTCCTTTCTGGCAATTGTGCTACAGTGTAGTAATTAGAATCATGGCACTCTGGTCAGCCTGGGTTCCAACCCTATCTGTCAGTCTCATACCAGAGAATAGTTCCCATCTCATTATTGAGTTCTTGTGAGGATTAAGTGATATCATTCAAGTGCTAAGGCTAATATCTGTTATTGGTGATGCTCAGCAACTAAAGATCACCTGGAATACACCTTTGGTCAATGACAGGTTGAGTAACTTACTGATAGAAGAAGGAAGTACACCCATCATGAGGAACAATTGGGGCTTCTCAGTGGAAAGAGAGGGGCTTGTGATAGGGTTTGCACTTGTGCTGGCTGATTTGGAGTAGAGTTTAAGGGGGCCAGGCCTTTTATTTTTGATTGGATGCTGTTAAGAAGCAGGAACAGTGTAATGAATATGTTAATTTTTGTCTAGGAGATAGGGCCAAGAAAGACAGGCTAGGGAAGGTTTTAATTAGTAGCGTAGTAATAGTCATTTTAGCTGCACAAGAGAAATATTTTGTTTTTGTATTTTGTTTGTTTTTCTGTAATTGCATAGTGCCATGTTTCTGTATTCAGACATGATTACAGAGAGATTTTGCTTTTGTCTTCTTTCACCATAATCACAGAGTGGCCTTGTCTGATTTGATTATTTTTGATATATTTTGATAATATTTTTTATATCATATTTTGGGAGGGAACATCATGACCTAGTTGTTAGCAGTCGACTGTCAGGACTGTTTTGTTTTTTCAGTATGTGCTCAGTAAATGTTGAGTATTATTTATCACCTGAGGCTCTGTTTCATGCCAGGTACTGTATAAGGTGACAATGAATCAAAGTGGAAAAACCTGTCGAGTTTATAGTTGGTAGGACATACAGACACATAAGCATAGGATGTGATAGATGGAAAAGTGTAGTAATCGTGGCAAGTATAAGCTGCTGTGGGAGCCACGGGCTGTTTACGTGCCCATCACAGAGTGATGCCACATCTCGGGTCTACAGAGATGAAGTAGAAAATAGGTAGGCAGAAATTTTGAGGACAAGAAGAGTTCCAGATAGAAACAACTGTATAGACCAAATCATCGAGATGTGTTAAAAGTTCAGGCAGCAGGAAGTGCTAATTATTTTTGGTTGGATCAGAATGTATGATAGAGTCATGAATTGGGAAGGGATGAAATCACAAATGAATTGCTACTTGTATGGCTTATAAATGTTTTTTGTCACTGCCCACTAACTATTTAGACTTTGATTAACAATCTGTTTTGGTTTCAGGGAAGATATCAACCCTACACTGCAACGCAGACAGTATTAGGCAGCAGTGTGTGACATTTCTTCATTATGTCAAGGTTTTCATCTTTAGGTAGGATGTCAAATGAATATTTTTATTCCTGCATGAATTTTTGAGTGCAAGTTCATCCAGACTCTAGTTATTTATTGTATCTATCTATTTTTTTAGGTACCTGAAAGTACAAAGTGCTGAGAGTCCTGTTCCTGTCCATCCCTATGAAACTTTGGAGGCACAACTACCCTCTGTGTTGGTTAATGAACTCCACGGATTACTTTTGTATATTGGACATCTATCTGAACTTCCCAGTATTAATCTAGGAGCATTTGTAAATCAAAACCAGATTAAGGTTTGACTTGTTTCATTTAATTATTAAATCATCAGTTTTTTTCTTTGCACAAGGAATATTCATTCATTCAAGAATGAGGGAAACTAGTCAAGAGTGAAGCTCGGGAACCAGATTGCCTGACTGAAATTCTGGCTCCTCTTCTAATTATATGCCATTGGGCAAGGAAAACCTCTTGCCTCCGTCTCCTCATGTGTGTAGTTGGTATATTTTCCTAGTTATTGGGAAAATTAAATAAATTAAAATTAATTAAAGTACCTATAATCTATACTAAATCTATACTAAAGCAGTGATAGCTGTTCTCAATTCTAGTTTATAAGAAAAATTCTAGTTTATAACATGCAAATATGTACAAATTTCAAAGCAAAAAACCTTTATTTTTAAAAATTTGTATCATTTTTCCCATTGATAAAGATTTGGGGAAACCCTAGATTACGTTATAGTAAAATTCAAGATCATCTTATAAAAGTTACACTTTCAAAATCATAGCAGTATTTCTATTCTTAGTAACTTTTGAGACTTTTTTGGAATATGATTAAGATTATTTAAACTATGCTCTTTTTTTCTACCTGTGAAATCATTCCTACTGAAGGTTTGTTTTTTAAAAATTTGTATTGACAGCAAGACCCAGCTTATAGATGTAATTAACAAATTCTCCATAGGAAATGTGAGCTTATATGAATGGCAAATTATAATTCCCCATGGGATTCCCTGAACTCTCAACTTCTTTCCTTCTATTTAACTTTACCAATTTGAATAACATTTGGATTTTAGGAATGTGTCTTTGACAAAATGTAAAATATGAAAAAATGTTTATATATTTCTGTGAAATTTAACAACAAAAAAAATGCACTCTTCTTATCAGGGACCAATATATGTCATATTAAAAATAAAGAGTCCTAAGTGAATTCACAGGTTCATATGTCTAATACATAGAAGGCAAATAGGTAATTGCTTTTTTTTTTTAATTTTTTTTTATTTTAAGGTAATTGCTTTTATTCATGACAATAAATATTCGTGGAAAGATTATGGAGGAAGGGATATTTTTCTTTAATTTTGGTTTCTATAAATGGGATTGGCTTTATTTTCTGGATATTCATCAAATGCTTAACAAAATAAAAATTTGGGCACCTGGGTGGCTGGGTTGGTCTTAGGCTCAGGTCATGATCCCAGGATCCTGGGATGGATTGAGCCCTGTATTGAATCTCACTCCCTGCTCAGAGGAGAGCCTGCTTTTTCTCCCTCTCCCTCTGCTCCTGTGTGCTTGTGCATGTACCCCCCCCCCCATCAAATAAATAAATACAGTCTTTTTTTTTTTAAGATTTTATTTATTCATGACAGAGAGAGAGAGAGAGAGGCAGAGACACAGGCAGAGGGAGAAACAGGCCCTATGCAGGGATTCCAAAGTTGGGACTCGACCTCAGGTCCCCAGGACCACACCCCAGGCCGAAGGCAGTGATGAACTGCTGGGCCACCGGGGATACCCATAAATACAGTCTTTAAAAAAATAAATAAAATTAATAATTTATCTAACAGCGGAAATAAAGACTGCAAAGTTTCTCAAACTAGGTTTTGCTTTTCATAAGCTTTTTAACTAGGCAAACTTGAAAAGAGGGTATTTAAAGATCAGAAGGCTGAATTTTTAAAGCATATAAACAAAAAATCATACCCTGAAATACTGTTCTTTTCTGAAAAACAACAAATGATCTTACAAAGTGAAAGGTATCTTTCAAGGCTTTGTATATTTGTGTTGTACCTATCATATGAAAAGTATTGATTTAATTGGTATTTTCAGTTAAGCATCTGTCTTTTATTATTTTTAAGGAACTTTTTTATTAGAGAATATTGGATATTATATATTACAATTATTTTCATAAAGTTTTCTTTTTTAACACTTAACCTGCTTTGCTATGCAGATGGTTTAAGTTTTCTATATAGTTTCATTTGTCAGGTTTTCCTTGTGTATTATCTCTTGGGTGTTAAAAATGTACTACTTTGTACAATTATCTTTTTATCTCTTTATAAATATGCTATGAGGTGGGAAATTTTTTTTTTTTAAGGTGGGAAATCTAACTTTAGTTTCTTACAAAGGAGTAAGTTAATAACCAGTCTTTTTTTGAATGATCCATGTTTTCCCCACTGATTTGAGATACCATGTTAATTTCCCTTGCCTATTTTTGCTGTTTACTTATTATCTATTTCTGAGCCAATGCTGTTTTATTAGTGTAGCATTTTTTTTAAAAGATTTTATTTATTTATTCATGAGAGACAAGAGAGAGAGGCAGAGACATAGGCAGAGGGAGAAGCAGGCTCCATGCAAGGAGCCAGACGTGGGACTCGATCCCAGGACTCTGGGATCATGCCCCGGGCCCGAAGGCAGGTGCTAAACCACTGAGCCTCCCAGGGATCCCTAGTGTAGCATTTTATTTTGTTTGCAAATGTGATAAGATAAATTCCATCTTTATCATTCTTCCTTGTTCTCTTAATAGAACATGTAAATCATTGTATTTATTTTTAAGATGATATTAAATGTTGGCTGGGGGAAGGTTATTTGACAGTCCTGCAACAGAACAGTAGTTAAGAGCATTGGCTTTTGAATCAGATAGAATTAGAGTTGAATCTTAATGCATGAATTGAAAGGTAAATTTCTTCACTACTTTTAACTTCAGTTTTTTAAATGGACATCTCAGTAGTGTCTACATGATAGTCTAAAGTTCTCCTGTTAAATACTTTATAGTTCCTGGGTACTCATTACATTTCAAAACATATATCCTAGCTAAAGTCTAAAACAAGATTATGAAAATAAGTAGTTAAAAAATTCTCTTACTGCCTTGCAGCTGACCAGAGGTTGGTTGGAAGGGACCCTTAGTATACAAGTCTATTCGGCACCCCAAGGTGGGTCTGTCCTAAACCATCAGATGAAAATATGCTTTCAAAGATCTTCCAGTGAAAAAAATCCTCTAATGAACAAGACCAAGTTTTTCCCTGAGCTATTGAATTGTGGGTAGGTTAATTGGTTCTTTATCCTTGTGCTTATGGAGGACTGTTGTAATATACTATAAAACACCTACTAACGTACTATGAATTCTCAGTCACAGTTGATAATGTCATTCACAGCTTTTTCCACCATCGTGGCATTTATTACATCTCCACTTGGATATCCATTGGCTGGTGCTAGAAATTCTTCACATGCTTGGTGAAAAATTCAGTAAGTTTATGGATTTCTGATTTATGTCCTTTTTAAATAAACCTTAAAAATTACAAGTAATAAGTGCTTTCTGGGTTTTTAATTTTTTATTTTACATCAAATAGTAACCAAAGTAAAAAGTCTTACTCCTTTTTTTAAGAGAACAGTTTGGTCCATTTTTCTTTCCATACTTAGTATCTTACCATACATATATAGAAATTTGTGGGTAGGATTTTTGTCTTTGTTTCTAACTAAACACAAATGGTAGTATTCTGTGTAGTGTTTATTTATTCAGTAGCTTTTTAGATATCTCTTCATATCAGTACATATAGTTTATATTTCATTCATTTAAGGGCTATATGTTATGGCTCTATCATTATTTAGTCAAGTCTTTTTTTTAATATTTCAGCTACTTCTGCTTTTTTTTTTTAGATTTTATTTATTTATTCATGAGAGACAGAGAAAGTGGCAGAAACACAGGCAGAGGGAGAAGCAGGCTCCATGCAGGAAGCCTGATGTGTGGGACTCGATCCCAGAACCCTTTGGATCATGCCCCAAGCCGAAGGCAGACGCTCAACCGCTAAGCCACCCAGGGGTCCCAACTGCCACTTTTTTGATACTACAAATAATATTTCATAGAACATCCTTGAGTATATATGCATCTTTGAATACATGTACAAGTTATTCTATAGAGTAGATTCTTAGCATTGGAGTGGCACATTCAGCTTTAATATTGTAAACACTGTTGCTGTACAGTTTCCCCAATTTATCTATACTGTTAGCATGCCTTTGCCTTATTCTTTTGCCAGTAGTGGATACTATTAATTATTTTTATTTTTTGCCAATTAATACTTGAAAAATGACATTGAATCTCTGTTTTGCAATTTTCTCAGTACTAATGAAGTTGAACGTCTTTCCATAATTTTGTTGTTTTTTATATTTGCTTTATTACTTGTTCATTATCTTTTGCTAATGTTTCTTCTTTAAAAAAATTAATTGTTCATATATATAATGGATAATGCTTTTTTATTTCGTATATTGCTTATTTCTTGGTCTTGCTATTTGGCATTTTAAGAGTCTATTCTCAACTTAGTAATCTTCAATAAATATTACTTATTTATAAATTATCAATTACTTAAGTTATAAAGACATCTATTATCTTCATACCTGGTTTTCAGTAAACCAATAAATACAAAAATACATGTATGTATGTATGTATATGTGTGTACACTTACATATTTATACACACAAATGTACAAAGATGCCTACAAATACATAATTTCTTCTCTCACTTGAACTTTGTATATCAATATATTTCCTTAGAGCAATTCTAGAAGGTGTACTTAATCTGATATAGGTACACATTTTAGTATCTTATCTTGGTTTGCTCTCTTCACACCACAAGCAATTGTGTGTGATTAATTTATCAGCATTTGTTAAAAAAAAGTGTTTCAAAGCCTTTAATTGCTTAAAAATATTGAGGATTTTCTAGCACTTTGGTTTTTTTTTTTTTTTAAGTGATATTACATTGTTACTTTCTAAAGATGGCCTCATTAAGAAAAGAAATCAATTAAGTGGCACATGAGAAAATTGAAAACTTTTTTTTAAAACTGTATATCAGTGATCACATAAGAAAGGAATTATCCTCAAATTTAACTTTTATTTCTAAAGAAATTTGTTTTTACCTGTGTATGTTGCAGTTTTGTTGTTAATTTAAAGGCGTGGAGTTACTTTGCTTCTTCTGAATTAGTAAGATCTGTAGTTATAAATAGAATATATTTTATTTACATTTTTAGAACAAGTTGTATACGGTCATCAGTTTATGAATCTGGCAGGTGACAATTTAACCAACGTCAGCCTATTTGAAGAACAATGTGAAAATCTCCTTTGTGATTTAATAAGCCTGTCACTCAACAGGTATGACAAGGTAATGTTTTAAGAGTTTATTTGTATTTTTTTTTTATTTGTATTTTTAACACTAAACGGCAATAGTCCTTAAGGTGTGTGGTTTATTAGAATTTAATCTGAAATGGTTTACATGTTATTTCTCCTAGTTTTATATATATTACTATCTGGGAGTTGAATGGGAGAAGAATTGTTTTGAACATTTAAAACGGGCTGAAATTAACATTTCAGAGGCATTTTTTAATTTTTAGAAATAACCTTTTCTATCTTATCAAAAATAAATAAAAACAGGATGTTTATGACAACTGGAAAGTTAACTTCTATTCAAATAGGAGAGTCCAGCTCTTTAATAATATATACGTAGTTACATAAACAGTAAATAAGCACTTAACTAAAATCACTTGATAAATTTAAAGAGAGATTTTGTTTTTCAAAAAGGTCTAGAATCATGGGGGAAATTACGTGTTCTTATTACATTGTGTTTAATAGAATGTTTAATACAGTGATTTAAAGATTCTACATTACCTACTCATTTTCTAGCAATGGAAATTTGAAGATTATTATCAGTTATTTCAAACTGTTAGCACAAACCTTACAGGAAATCAAAATTTATAATTTCTTAAAATTTAGATCGTGTTTTATGTATTATCAAAATCTTTTAAATCTGATCTATGTAATTTTACAATTAATGTAATTAGTGGATTAGCCAAATACCATTTAGTAAGACCTTAATAGTTATCTCACTCTGTATTATGTTAGAAACTTGAATGTAGTATATATGAAATAGTAATTATATAATGAGTTTCTGAAGTCTAGGTATA
The DNA here is from genome assembly GCF_048418805.1 of Vulpes vulpes. NCBI lineage: Eukaryota > Metazoa > Chordata > Mammalia > Carnivora > Canidae > Vulpes > Vulpes vulpes. The sequence continues at coordinate 184,346,441 of NC_132780.1, read as the reverse complement.
ACTTAAATATATGTATCTGTCTATCTAGGTATACCCATATAGTGCATATGCTTTTTGCATCATATAGGGCCATTAAGGATATATTTGTTAAAAAAAAAAAATGCTTAATTTAAAATTGCTTAACCTTTATAAATCCCTAGTAATCGCATTTGTTCTGACTTGTAAAATTTTTTTAGTCTGCTGTACAGTGAATTAAAATTTGTTTCTAATCTTTTTATTAGAAGATTTTCTTTCTTTCTTTCTTTCTTTTTTTTTTTTTTTTTTTTTTAATTAGAAGATTTTCTGTTGTGGCTGATGGATTAGATCACAGTTAGGAAATCATTACTCCCAACCCCCAAAAAGAAATCATTGCCCTAACGCCAAATCTCTAACACATTGTCTGTTTTTGCAAATAAAATTTTATTGGAACACAGCCCATCTTTTTTTTTTTTTTTTTAATCTATTGTCTATGGCTGATGTTATACAACAACCGAAAGCAAAGGCTTTTTTAAAGGTTGAAAATAAAGTTCATTCTGTTTTTTTAGTTGTAAAATGGGAATTTAGGGACTCCTGGGTGGCTTAGTCAGTTGGGCATCTGACTCTTGATCTCAGATCAGGTCCTGATTTCAGTGTCATGAGTTTTTGCTCCATGCTGGATGTGGAGCCTACTTTAAAAAAAATAAAAAGTCAAATGGAAATTTATTTTAAAATTTAATGGAATGGCACATTTTTTGTAAACAATTTTATATAATTGAGCATCAGTTTTAAGTCATCTAAATCCTTCTTTTAAAACATTTGGAGAGTTATGTAGCATGTAAAATTCTCCTAGTATAGAACTTGTTCTGGTTCTTCTCCACAGGTTAGGCCTTCTGAAGCATTAGCAAGTCACCACTGCTCATGTTCGTGCATTAAAGAATTATGGATTTTACTTATTCATCTTCTAGAACACAGAAATAAATGGTCTCTTTCAGAAGTAAGTTGTAAAATTGATGTGTTAGTATTCCTACTCTTAACATTGAATTTTTGCAGTGATTTTCTTCAAGAAAAATGTTAAAGTTCCTTATTTATGATAAGACAATCACCACCAACAAACAGAGCACTGAGTACCAAATACTTAACTACATTTTTAACCCTAAAGCGATAATATGAAACTTCTAGAAGTGCAGGATTTGACTCTTATTTTCTCATGTTTTTTGTTCTATCAAGAATCGTTTAAGCTAAAATTTTTCGTATGATCTAGTAATCCAGAAAACAACTTAGTTAAGAAATAGCACAGATTTAGATTTGGGGAGATATAAAATAGGTTTTTATTAATGAATTTTATGGCATTATTTCAAGAAAGGAGGAAGAAATGTGCAAAGGGGAACATGAGAAATTTTCTTGCACCTCATTTTGAGCCAAGTCTTCAGAATGGGCCTTTATTTTATCTCAGGTATTATGGATTAGTAGAAAAAGAAATATTTATAGTACAAATAATTAACTATGAAGTGATACAGTGATTCATATTATATGAAAAAGTCTTGATTTTTCACAAATTTTATGATTTCCTGATTTCCACAATATGGGGCTTGGGTGGTGCTATCTCTTTAATAACAAATGTATTTTTGCGAATTTACAAGTACTATATTTTTGGTTATTATATTAGCAGTAAATTTACTTAAGTATAAATTTAACATCTTTATTATTAAGTAAGAAAAAATATCTTCTTTGCGTTTTGGTTTGTCAGTAGAGTTCAGCTTTCTTTGGTGAGATTTCAACATTACAGTCTCAGGATTTTTTTCCTTTGATCATTTGCCAGGATGTTTTCTCTCACTGACATGGTAAACATGAATTTTCCCATTTTCTGCAAAGCTTATCATTATTTAAGAATTGTATATTTCTTTATAATTGTTCTTATTTTACCAGTTTCAGACTTGAACATACAAACTACATATAGTTAATGTAGGCATGTTCATACTTGTTGCTGTTAGTCTTTACTAGAGTAGAAAAGTAGGCATAATTTAACAATACTGTAGAAATTTGCACAGTAGTCTGTATTGTTTAACCTAAATGATTTATCTGGTGTTCATTTTATGTAGTACCCAGGCTTATGTGTCTTAAAATAATGAAAATCTGAGATCATTTATTTTTTTTAATGGAAGTAAAATAGCTGATATTATACACAGGCTTTGAAGTCTATTTTATTTTTGAATTCAACTTTAGAATTTTCTGTGTCTGATAGTAAGACATTTTGACCTTCCTGCTGAAAAAATAATCTAATCATGCTGGGTATCATATAATAAGCATTTACATGTGTCAGTGAGCTTGTAGAAAGTGAGAAGTCTGAAGGCCAAATACTAAATAAATGTAGGTGGGAACTCAGGTCAGCTGAACACTAATGCTGCCCCATAACCTTATAACCAATTGGTACATTATATGAACTTGAACATTAGCTTTCATATGTTATAAGAAAATAGAGGACAAAGGTCAGAGTTAACCCAAGTTCGTAGCCTACTGATACACTAACTGCCCATAAATCTGGGTCCCCAAAAGGATGAACTAGATTATGAAATTTGTAAGGAAAATTGCCTTTTACTCTGATGCTTTGCTGTTTAAAATTGCTTCAGTATATTTGTTATTGCAAGCCAGCCTTCATACAACTTTATAACCTGAATTGGTGTTGCCTAGACTGTCCTAAAAATCTCAAGCTGATAACTTCTGAGCAATCATGGACAATGAGTGGATACTTAAACCTATATCTTTTCAACTAACCCCCCCAAAATATAAAATAGCAAGAACAATTAAACTATACACACACACACACACACCCCACACATGAATAGCATAACTATAAGATGGGAATGATAAAAACAGTAAGTTAACAGTAAAAACCACCAAAGCTCTACCATAAAACTTTCTACCAAGCAAGGGCAGCCTGAGAATAAATGCTCAGAGGAAAGAAGAAGGGAACTAACAGTAGTCTTCGAATTGGTCTAAAACCATTGCGAGATGTGAAAATACTGAAAATGTTTCCTTGTAGGTCAGAGAACTGACTATGGGATAGAACCTGAAAATATATATATGACATGAGGAGGCAGTCTTTTAAGACCTTTTGGAGAATAAAAAGGCAAAAAAGGAATGCTACCCTTGGTGATTGGTTGATGAAAGGAAATAAAAGGAGATAAAAGGAGAAATGATCTTGTAAAACAAAAGAAAAACGAAACAAAATCAAAGCTTTCACGTCCATTCTTCTGCCACCACTACCACCAGCAAAAAAGAAAAAGGAAATCCAGGAAAGAAATGGGACTTTGGTACATTGACAAGAGAGGGTTCCACTAAACTAGAAATCTTTTAAAGTAGTCCAGATCTACTAAATGAAAGAACGGAGAAAGAAACTTTGGAACAAGTCTTTATAAAATTACTAGTAGGAAACAGTTGATACACTTTGGCTGATGAACCCTTTCCCCAAAAAAACAATTGTGAAGCAGAAGGAAATTGTAAAATAACATTCTAGATTAGATTAAACAGACAAGCATTTGGGGCTGACAAAAACATCCTGAATAGAATATTCAGATGTTAAAAACAAGTAGACTAAAGCCAGAAGTGAATGAAAAGAATAGATGGAATGCAGGAGAGAAATGAAAGAAAAAAATCATTTTAGAGTTGACTAATTGACAAGGTGCCCAAAAAGAATATACTCACTTGAAAATTTAATCTGGTATGGAAAGGACAGAACACAACCAAAGGAATAAAAATTAGATGAAGAGAGGAATATAAAGAATTAGAGAAAATAACTGAAATAGAAGATAAGCAAAGAAGAAATCATTATATGTATAAATGGAGTCTCTAAAGAAGATAACAGAGCAATAAGATATAGCAAACATTCAAAATTATTATCCAAGAAAAAGAAAGAGCTAATTCTACATATTGAAAGAGCCTACCAAGATAACTTCAAAGATTAGCTCCAGATAATCATCCCAAGACATATCCTGCTAAACCTATTTGACTTCACAGAAATACAGAAAATGACTTTAGGTCCTTTAGGAGATCATCAAATTTTCCAGACAAAAAGACCAAATAACTTACAAGAACAAAGTAATTTGACCTGCACTAGTCTTCAAAAACATCATAAAAAAAGCAAATAGCAGAACATTTAAAAAGACTCAGAAAGCCTTCCTCTTTGTGAGGATGCATCCAGAAGTCTGCCATCTAGAAAAGGGCCCTGATTCCACCATAATGGACCCCTGATCTTGGACTTCCAGCTTTCAGGGTGAGTAAACAATATAATATAACAGAGCCACCCTCAGCTTAGAAAAAAGTGATGTAGATCCTATCTTTTACTCCATAGAGATTATATGGACTGTAATTGTGAGATGCTTAGTCCCTTGATAGAGAGCTCAAGACCAAGAAAAAGTGACCAAACCAAAAGGAAACAAAACGACAAAATTTTCTTGTAAGACAACAAAGAAGCAAGTTAAAAATTACTCTTTGTACTGACTATCTGACATGCAGTGTCTTTGGAGAACCAGATGGATGAGGATAAGCCAAGAAAGAAAAACAGAAAAAGCAATTGAAAATTTTATTTTTTATTAAAGATTTTATTTATTTATTCATAGACACAGAGAGAGAGAGAGAGAGGCAGAGACACAGGCAGAAGGAGAAGCAGGCTCCGTGCAGGGAGCCCGATGTGGGACTCGATCCCAGGTCTCCAGGATTACACCCCAGGCTGCAGGTGGCGCCCAACCGCTGCGCCACCAGGGCTGCCCGCAATAGAAAATTTTAGGAAGAGCAGGGCAGCTTCTCTGCTTCATCCACCTGGGAGTTAATGATACAGAAGACATGATCATTGACAGCTGGCTAAGCTCAACATAGGACTTGTTCTTAGAAGCTTTCCAGACTGCAGAAAGCAGAGGTTTTTTTGCTGTTGTGGGTTTGTTTGTTTTTTTCTATCTTGTACAACGATTTTAAAACTTTGTAGTGTGGCAACACTGACTTGTGGAATGCACTCGTTTTTAAAAGAAGTCATGTTGTGTGCACGTGCACACTAACATTCTTCCAGAAGTATTTAATTCCATCTCCTCACCCCTTGGCTTCTTCCACCCCATCCCAAGAATGAAGGAGGTGAAGATTGAGTGGGATTTTGAGTTTTCCTGATGAGTAATAGACATTTTCCCCAACCTGGTCTGTGTTCAAAGGAAATTATCGAAAGGGTAGAGGATGTTCAGGGTTTTTAGGTTATTTTCAAATGATGCATGGGGTGCTGTTGACCTTTGTAAAGCCAACAGGATAATGCTTCCCAAGGGAACATGGTAAGAAGCAATTAGAGAAGCCTAAGAGAGACTCAGAATATTTGGCAATTCACATACACCCCAAATTAGGTGGGAATTCCAAGAACAGAAACTAATTTCATCAAGGACATATTTGTGTTCCAGGAGATATTCTAAACATGAAGCTCTGCTAGATCTATCTGTATGACTGTTTTCTTGAAAACCCAACACTATCTAGTAAACATCAATTAGACTTCAATTTCAGAGAAGGAAAGCAAATTAATATTCCTTGAGTCATACTTCTTAGGTGCTCCCAAGTAGAATGGGTGTGAGGTTAAGTAAACTTTCAAATAACAGTTAGAATATGATAATTGGGGCTTCCAGTGCAGATTTGATGCTACAGCCCATGTTTCTTTTCCTACCACATAATTATGTAAGAAAATGCGTGTTTAAGAAAGAAAAAGAAAAGGAATAGCTAAATTAATTCACTTCTCTTTTGGGGAAACAGACGTAAGTATATTTTACTTGCTCTACCCAAAGTTCCACAAATAAGGTAGTAGACACCTGTGCTATACCATGTGCAATATAATAGTTTCTGATCTGTACAAATTGTATTTTAGTTGCCATGTGTATGTATACATTTATATGTGTCACCACCTTTAAGCATTTTAAAAAGATTATTACAAAAGTTTTCTGTGAAATAAAAATATCAATACCAAAAGCGACAACCCAAAGTTTCAAAATGAATGGGCCAAGGATTTTATAACTTTGACCCTAGCAGTTGTACTTCTCAGAGTTTACCTTTAGTATACAGCAATTTAAAAATGCGTATACTTCAGACCCTTTATTGCATTGTTTGTAAAAGCACAATGTTAATAACTACCTACGTGTCCATACGCAGGAGAGTAAACAAACCATGCTGTGTTAGCACATGGAGTATTATGTATCTGTTCAACAGGATGAATAAAATATCTGAACTGATGATGGTTTGATTTCCAGGATTTATTGTTAAATAAGCAAAGTGCAAAAGAATGTTTATAGGATGCTACCTTCTGTGTATGAAGGTAGGGAAAATAGGAAATGCATATGCTTAGTTGTGCCCAGTAATACTGGAAAGACAAGTCTGGAACTACTGAAATTGGTGGGTAGGAATCAAAGATTGGTGAGTGACAAATGGAGTAGAAGGATTTGAATGTGTTATGACTTTAGAACCATATTAATCTTTAACATGCTCCAGAAATAAATCAGTGTGTACAGAAGAGGAATTTAATGGAAAATAAAGAGAAACATTTGAACCTAACTGTATTATAAGTGAATAACACTAGGGAGGAGTGATGGGTGGACTGACCTAGATGACTTGGAATGCACTATTTTGACAATTTCTCTAAGGCTAAAGACAAAAAAAAAATATAATGAACTTCAGATCTTGGACTCTTATCTGTAGATTTGTCTTACAGTGTTATATATAACAATTTTTAACAATTGGGTTAGCAATTTTAAATATTTGTACTCTAGGACTGAGCAAATTAATATATTATGGGTAATTAAAAGCAGCTTTGCCCCTATTGGAAAACTGAGTTATAATTATGGAAAGAGGGTAAGATAGAGTGAAAGATGTTTTGGAATGGAATTTGAGATATAAGTATGAAATAAAGTTTTTTAATAATTGGAATTAGATAGATGTGTGTGTACATAGATGCATTTCCTATCTTATCCACTAGGTGGACCTACAAATGATGATCTGAGTAACAATGAGGAAACTGCAATGTCTTGGTCTTATAATTACCAACCTCCAGTAAAAAGAAACAAAGCTCCTTTGGTAAATGACTTGATCTTCCAGGCTGATATATGGAAAATAAAAAATGAGCGTGGAACATTCTGTACCAGAAACTAAGGGCATACTCGGAAAACAATGAGGACATATCAAAAGGGCAAAGGAGCCAACATGAAGATCTTCCACACTCTAAACCTGAGATTTTTTTGAGAAACAAACTAAATGATAGCCAAGGATTGTAATCTATACAATATGAGCTTGTGGGTCCATACTGATATAAATAAATGAATAAATGGAAAGAAGGGAAATGCTTAATAAATGAGGATGTTGATGATGAAATTAGAAAATCATCAGTTGACAACCTCCTTAGTAATTGTTTCAGGCAAGAATCCTCAGTAGCTGACAAAGTATGATGAAAAATAGTATTTGCACAGGTTGATAAGTATCCACACAATAACAATTACAAGAGGAACAGTTACTTTACAGTGTAGTCTGGTGAATACCACCTTAACCTCGGGATCAAAGTTAACCAATAATAGGACAAATTGGTATTATGTATCTTCAGTATGATGCAATGAAAGAAGAAAAATGTTTCATTGGTATTCTTGCCAAAAATGTATACGGTGAATCTAATTATAAAGAAACCTCAATTAAACCTAAATAACTCGCCTGTAATCCTCCAAAATGTCAAGATCATGAAAGATAATAACTAAAGAACTATTAAAGGAAATAGAAGAGACATGGTAGCTAAATGCAGCATGTGAGAATACAGAGAAAATCTGATACGCTTTTAACAATAGTCCCAAAGGAGAGGAAGTAGAGAGTGGAATAGAGCAAATGGCAGAAAATTTTACAATGTTAATGAATGCTATCCCATTGAGAAACCTAGTAATTTCCATTTACCAGGAATAAAAAAAGAAAAGTAGACTTAAATACGTTGTAGCAAAACTGTGGAACATCAAAGAAAAACAAAGAGAAGAGCTAAAAGCATTTAGACAGAAAAGTATGTTACCTTCTAGAGGGTGCCAGTTAAACCATAAGCTGGCTTCTCAACAGCAAAGGAGGCCAGTAGGAATGATACCTTCCTTGTATTAAAGCGAAGTGGTTGTCAACCTAAATTTTACCAACGAAACCTTTCAAGAGTGAGGAGAAATAAAGCTACTGTCAATGAGGCAGAATTGAAGGGAATCCTGAAGAATGATGACTGAATTGGGGAAGGCAAGGAGGTGGTGTAATGTATGAAGGAATAAAGCTCCAATAAAGTAAACTTTTTTTAAGTAGTAAATTTTTTTTAATCTAATGGAATTAAAAAGAGTTGAAGTACATGGTAATACTCGCCTAGAAATTGGATAGGGCATAAGTGAATTAGAGTATTTTAAGGTCCTTATTTTGTTTAAGAGAAGAGCTAAGGTAAATGTTAACTTATTAAGACATTTGAATGTATGCTGTTATTTCTAAGGTATTCACTGAAAGAAGAGAAAGTAGACTAACTTATAAGCTAGTAGAAGGGGAAAAAAGAAATATTTGACCCAAAAGAAGTTAAGAAAGAGGTGTTTGTGGAAAAAACAGGTATATAAACAAATACAGAATAAGATGGTACATTTAGTACTAAATGTATGAGTTATTGCATTAACTGCAGATGAACCAATGAATGCTCATTTAAAAGATACACTGTCAGAACAATATAAGCAGTTTTCAAGAGGTACTCTAAAATAATATAGAAGGGTTCAGAATTGATGGAAAAAGATATAAGGAAAGGTAATATATTAAGCTGACATTGGAGAAAATTATACTTTAAAACCACCAAGAGCATTGTCACTTTGTATTGATAAAAGGTTTAATTTATCAGGAAGGTTAAGCAAATTCACATTTTTATGTGGCTAAGAACAAAGTATTAAATGTAGAAAATAAAAATTGAACTACAGGGAGAGAGACATGCATGCTTAGATATATTGAGATGCCTTTCTAACCCATAGGTGAGTATATAATGGAAATTGTAAAATATTTTAAAGTAAATGATAACTAAAATACTACTAGCTAAAGCTTTGGGACTGTAGCTAAAGACACAGAAGGAAATTTATAACTTTAGTACAGATGTTAGGGTGGAAAACGTTGAAAAATAATGAGGTAAGAATTCACACAAAAAGGGAGAAAAAAGTCCCTGCATAATAAACCCAAAGAAAGTAAAAGATAGCAAGTAAAACTAACACAAATTTGTGAAATTGAAAATAACAAAGATGATCAAATCAGTGAAAAAGATCAGAATCATCAAAAGTTGGTTCTTCAGAAAGATTACTAATATTGGCTAATTTTTCTTGAAATTATTACAGAGTCAATACTAGAAATTTAAAAAGGAACATGACTTCAGATTTTGCAGATATCCTGAAAAGTTGAGAACTTGAATGTGTTTATGAAATGGACAAATACCTAGAAGAAAACTTGCCATTGTTGAATATTTGATGAGTTTTTAGTAAGTCAGGTAAATGGTTTATCATATAGTCATATATTAGAATGCTCTGATGAACTAGGGGTGTACTCATTAATGTGGATGAGTCTCAGAAAGAAACACAATGTTGAGGAAAAGAAACAAGTTATGAAAGAATAGAATTAGGTCAAACAGTGAATGATTTAGGCTTATATACCTGTGTGACAAAAAAAAAAAAAAAAAGGAATGATTTATTATGAAGGTCGGGATAATGGCTACTCCTGGATGGCAGAAGATGTAATTGTGGAACTTGTATGATCTTTGTAAAGTACTAACTAGGTTCTAATTCTTAACTTGGTTATTTTTATTATTATTTAAGTTTTATGAACATGTTTTGTTTTCCTTTTTGTGTGCATATTTAATTATACAGGTGGAAGAAAAATCCCAACTAAAGGTTATATTCATAATTTAATTGCATCATACTACCTCTCTTTCTGTAGCCATTTTGGAACTGGTTGAATAAACTACTTAAAACACTCTTTGAAAAGTCGAGTGACCGAAGACGACTTTCTGTGCCTGTAATCCAGCCCAGGGATCCATTAGGTTTTAGTTGGTGGATCATCACTCATGTAGCATCATTTTACCAGTTTGATCGCCATGGAACACCAGATGAAATGGTAAGATTTCATTTTTTTCAACTTTCTTACATTATTAATTAATATATAGTTTTTGTAGACAAATTAGAAAATGAGCATAGAAGCACAACAAAAATTAGATCACAATCCTACAGAGTTAAGTTCAGCTTCTTTTTTTTTTTTTTTTTTTTTAAGTTCAGCTTCTGAATCTGAAGTTGTGGACCTTTCTGTAAATATCTTGAAAAATGATAATCTTTAGGTTTTTATTGTTTGTTTGAGGAAAAATACCTTATAGAAGACTTTGGATCTAGTTCTGGCTCTGCTACAAAGTATACATGACCTTCAATAAATTACTTTAACCTTTCTGGGCCTCTGTTCCCTCATCCAGAAATCATGGGATTGAATTGTTCAGAAAATGTTTTCTAGTTCTAAAATCTGTAAGATTGCTGAAAGGAAAGCATATACCTCCAGTAATGAATTAGTAGTTTTCTGTGAATAATTTCATAAAATTATTTTCTCAGAATAATGCTTCTTTAGGGAAGCTTTTTATAAAGATATCTTAATCTATTAACTATGAGGTTTACTTCAAATAGATTTTAATTGTTTTATTAATTTTTAGTTAGAAACGTTTTTACGCAGTGTTATTTAAAAACCCTTATGTTAAAACTAGCTGGTAGATGTATTTATCTGAAGCCCTATTTGTGTAATTTCTTCCACGTTCAGAAGTGAATAGCATAGTTGTCTTATCAGCCCATCAGTTCTATAAAATAAACATCTAGAACATCGAAGACTCTATGTGTTTTCAGTATTGGTCTTTTTTGGATCATTAGGTCTACCTGCAAGTTTTTAAAAATTTAGATTTCTGAATCTCAACTCTGGAGATCTGATTTAGTAATCTGATTTGCAGATTGGGAATTCTTATTCTTAAAAAGCTTCTTGGTTCTCATCCTCTCCCAGGTATAGGATCATTGTTTATGAAGCCTATTCCTTGACAGACTTAACAGAATTTTCTCTCTTTGAAATACTAGACAAGTCAGCTCAGGATTCATGCATGGAATCTGAGGGTCAGTTGTCAACACTAGTGCCATTGAAATGGAAAGGCCCTCAAAAGGTCTTCTGAATGATCCCCCTAATAATAAAAAAGCTTTTCAGGAGACCCCAAGATAAAGTACTCCCAGAAGCTCACCTACAGCTCTGTATTAACTCATTAAACATTCTATGAATTTATTGAGAAGGATCAATAGAATGAGCTTCCCAGAGAAAAAGATTTTATGTGCTTTGTGTTTGTACATGAGTCTTTACAATGCTGATATATAGTAAATAGTCTTAGCAGATTGTCATTATTATTATAGTAACTCTTATTGACTATTTTTGTGAAGTTAATATGTTAATATTTCACATCTTTTAATTATTAAGATACTAGAACAACATTAAAAGAAAAGAATTTACCGGGCAGCCCCTGTGGCGCAGCGGTTTGGTGCTGCCTGCAGCCCAGGGTGTGATCCTGGAGAGCCGGGATCGAGTCCCACGTGAGGCTCCTTGCATGGAGCCTGCTTCTCCCTCTGCCTGTGTCTCTGCCTCTGTGTGTGTGTGAGTATGTCTCTCATGAATAAGTAAATAAAATATTAAAAAAAAAAAGAAAAGAAAAGAATTTACCTATAATTCTAATGTCTTTGCATTTTAATTCCTCCAAGTACATATTTCTGATTTTATTCAGTGTAAATAAATACAATAATTAGTTAAGCACTTCTGAGTTCCCATTGAGTGGCTATCATAATAATGGGTGCCAATGATAGGATATACATGAAACAGATTGTACTGCTTCTTGCTTCAAGGAACATGCTTTCAGGTTATTAATGCTTGCTGGAACTGCCATTAACACTTATGCGAGTGAGTGGTGTATTTCAATAGAGGTTGATATTGACCTCCACATACTCCCAATGTGGTACATAATCTAGCCACATTAATATATATCATTACTATTACTATTGTAATGTTGAATTGTACTGGTACAACCACCCACAGTTGCATTGCTGAAATTACTCATCTATTTCATACAGAGAACTCCATAGGAAATTAGTGCTTTTATTAGCTCTGAATCAAGATAGTAATTGAATTGTCTCTATTTAAAATAGCTTAACCTATGTCTTTTATTGTCAGCAGTTCCTATGTGATTTTCTTTTCCAAGATACATATATTTTTAAAATCTTAATTCTTTAAATTATGTAGGAGATTTTAAGAGGAAAAAGATAGGATATTTGATGAAGAACCTTTCATTTGATAAAAAATAATAGATGTATAATATATATGTATAAGTGTATATGTAAAATAGACTTTGTCTATATTCATGAGTCCTCAAAGAGTTTCAAATGTTTCTGGACTCCTTAGCAGCTTTTAAGGAAAACTCAAAAGCTTTCTGGCTGATAACTAGTTTTCATTAGGAGTGATATCTTCAGCATATTACATTTGTAAAGTATTTAATATCTCACAGTGACTATTCTGGTTTTATCTCAGTGAAGTATGAAGTACTTGATTTTTTCATTCCATTTTACAGGTAATGAAAGTGAGGTACACAGTAGTTAATGTCAGCCTGTTTTTATCACTTAGGTAAACTTGATGTTAAGGTCCTCCTGAAGACTGCCTTTTTCAAATAGGCATTTGGTGAGGTAATGACATGTACCAGTTTGCTATGGGCACCCTATTATGCTCAAAAGTGTCTCAGTTTGGTTCATAAGTCATATAATCATTCTGTTCTATGAACTTGAAGGCATATTGACTCATCCTTCCAGAGAGATTATATAGGATATTAACTTGAGGGATACCTGGGTGGCTCAGTGGTTATGCGCATCTGCCTTCGGCTCAGGGTGTGATCCTGGAGTATTGGGATCGAATCCCCTCATCGGGCTCCCTACATGGAGCCTGCTTCTCACTCTCCCTCTGTGTATGTGTCTGCCCCTCTTTTTCTCTGTGTCTCACGAATAAATAAATAAAATCTTTAAAAAAAAAGATAATAATTTGGATCTGGGATATATTTAGAGCAGAATTTTGAAAATTACCTAAATTCTTTTTTCCCCTTATGATATAGTATCCTAACTAGCTACTTTATAGAAAATGGCCATGCGTTAGGCATGTTTTATTTCACTAACAAGTGATCTGGTGTGAGAGGAAGATAGATAGTAATAATGGTTAGGCCTACATTCTGCAGCAGAGAATATCTTTAGTGTTATGATAACCATAGAGATGTTTCAGTTTTTAAATGTGAACTGCTGTGCCCTGAAAGCATGAAATCTTTATATTTTAAATAGGTTTCAGATATGCTTAATTTTTAAATTCTGTTTTAAAAGTTTTGTGTGAATTGAACTTTGGCTATGTGTATATTTAAATCACAAAACTTGCCAATTGCTTAACATAGGCTTATAAGGAAAATTTGGTACCTCATTTCTCATGCTAGAGGCTTTAGGTTTCATGATTTCTATTTAATGCTTTTCTTTCAACCTAGATAAGAGTGTGTTATCCTCTCATAATCCCTGTCATCTACTTTAAAAGCAAATATAGTTTAAAAAGAAAAAATATTTTTGGGCTTTGCAGGGATCAGTTTAACAATATTTTCCCTGCTCGGAACATAGTGTAATCAGGCCCGCTGATGCTTGTCTGTGAAACATCTGAAATGGTGACTAGATCAAAGGTCTGAAATATAACCTTAAAGTGAGAGTTGTACCAGGATCCCTGGCCTTTTGAAAGTGGGGAATGGAGGATCTATTTTATATTTGTGGTGGAGACACCACTATCCTGAAGCTTAAATGGGCATTTTTAGTTTTGATGGTAGGATAAGAAATACAAACATAGCCCAAAATTGGTGACTTCCTACTTCCTTTTTATCAGAGGAATTAAGGTATGTATAGCTTTATGTAGGAAAAAATTGTAGTTGCTCAAAGTTCAGTGTAGCTGTGGAAAAAGAAATGTATCCTTTGATACAGTGTCTCTTACTCATACTTGATTTGGGTATGATATAGTTGCATTCTCTAATCTGAATTATGGTTTTTGTTTGTTTGTTTGTTTGTTTGTTTTAGATTATAGCCACAGTATTGATCCACAGAGTTGAAAATCCCTGGACATGAATTACGTTACTTCTTTATAATTCATGTGATTCAAAATGCCTCGTAGAACAGAAGTTGAAGTATACTCATTAACGCTATCAAATTATAAAGCTAAATATATCAGTCCTGTCTTATTTCTGCTTATTTGGGACTAGTGGTGATGTTTTCTTGGTAAAGAGTGATATAAAAGTGAATTACAGAAAGCTGAGGAAAGGCTTATCAGAAAATGGAAGGAATACTGGCTTTGGAGCAAAATCTTTGCTCTGACTTGTATATACATGACCTCTCTGAGACTTTATTTGTATTACCTGAAATGGAAAAGTTTATTTTGAGGAAGTAATAATGCAAAGACCTTAACATAATGTACATATGGTACTATGGAACAAAATGGTCTCCTCTTTTTTTCTTAAGATTTCATTTATTTTAGAGAGAGAGAGCAAGCATGTGCAAGTGTGGGGAAGGGCAGAGGGAGAAACTCTCAAGCAGACTTCTGCCAAATGCAGAGCCAGATGCAGGGTTAGATCCCACAACCCTAATATGACCTGAGCCGAAATCAAGAGTTGGATGCTCAACTGACTGAATCACTCAGGCACCACAAAAATGGCCTTCTTTTTGAAAGAGTTTTAGGGCCAATTACCAAGTTTTAGAACACAATCTTAAGGCTGCTTTCTGTTCTGGCACCAATTGCAAGTCCAAGAATTCCCCAAACTATATAATTTACTTAGACTTACAGAACTCATTGAAAGCTATTATACTCAGGGCTATGGTTTATTATAGGGAAAGGATAAAAATTAAAAGGAAGGGGTATATAGTGCAGAGTCCAGGAGGAGTAGCAAATGTGGAATTCTTGTTGTTCCCTCCCATGTAGTCAAGATACGTTAGTCTTCTGGCATCAGTGTGTGACAGTTTGCAGGGAGTATTTTCAACCAGGAAAGCTTGCCTAAACTGCAGTGTTAGTTTTTATTGGAGCTCCATTACATGAGCGTGATGGATTGATTGCCCACATCATTGATCTCAGTCTTCAGACCAGACGAGTTGTCCAGTTCTGCACAGCCCTTAGCACAAGTCACATTGTTGTTTTGGGGTTTGGGGGTTTTGATCTGATCCTAAGACTTTATGAGTGTTACCAGCACACACCCTCAACTCTACTGTTAGACCATCCAGTAGAACTCTACGCATCTAGGCAAACAAAGAACTATCAGGTATAACATTCCAAGGGTCTAGTGATTACTTAACTGAATCCTTGGCTTCAGTAAAGGCCAGACTGTCTGGGCAAGGCCAAATTCTTTACTACACATTCTCTCGTAAATGTTTTGCATTTACTTTATTTATGTATGTATGTATGTATGTATTTATTTATTTAAAAGATTTTGTTTATTCATGAGAGACACACACACACACACACACACACACAGAGAGAGAGAGAGAGAGGCAGAAACACAGGCAGAGGGAGAAGTAGGCTCCATGCAGGGAGACTGATGTGGGACTTGATCCCAGGTCTCCAGGATCCTGCCCTGGGCTGAAGGCAGCATTAAACCACTGAGACACCTGCGTTGCCCCTATTTACTTTATTTATATAAATGTATTTCAAAAAGTCAATAATTCTTTTGCTAAAAATAACTGAGTCATGCATCAGTTACCTATTACTGTGTAATAAAATTTGGCAGCTTAAAACACCATTTATTATCTCACACAGTTCCTGAGTGTCAGGTATACCATAGGAGCTTAGCTGGATGGTTCTGGCCCAGGATCCCTCATGAGGTTGTGGTAAGCTATCAGCAGGTGCTTCAGTCTCAGAAGACTTTACTGGAGCTGGTGGATTCACTTGAGATCTTTTTCATGTCCTCAGGAGGCTTTAGTTACTGATCACATAGGCCTCTGCTCTGCAGGCCTGTTCATACTGTGGTTTTTCCCTGATGGAGTCAACAAGAGATTTTCATTAAGATAGAAGCTACAGTGTCTTCTAACCTAATCTTGGAAGTGACATACTATCACTCCTCTTAGTGTTGATATTCTATTGGTGACAGGCGAACAGTGGTACATGGTGGGGTGGAGGTGGAGAGTTCAAGAAGTGTTATGAATACATGGAGACAGGGGTCATTTGGGGCCATTTTAGTGGTCACTGAGTTCCTTTATTAAGGAAATGTTTATTTAGTGATTTTATGTAGTTAGCATCTTTATCCGGCCATATAAAATCAAGAGTATTGAACATGCTTTAGCCCTTTACTCATCATTTTGGTTCATCCTTCTGAACAACATTATAATAGGGATGGATGATAGGATATGCTGAGCCCTTTGCTTCTATTCTTTTAGGCCTCTGGCTTTGCCTTTTGAGGTCTTATAGTTACCTTTTGTACCTTTTTCACTCTGTCAGAAACTAATTGTCCCTTGCTTCCTCTTGAAGACACTTTCTTTGCTTTTGGTTTTGACCAATATGCACATATCCAGAGCTTTAAGAACTGAGTATCAGGTGAACCATGTATTCTATGAGAAGGTCCTCCAAGCTTTCCTGTGGGAAGGTGAAGCCGTTTTTCAGTCCCTAGCTTTTGTGAAGTATTTTGGCTTTGTGAAAGTCCTTTCAGCCCTCTTCCTTATTGCGAGGAGTCTTCTAGAGAATTGGGGTTGCCAGATAAGTGACCATTGATTAAATGAGGTAGAACTGTACATTTTTTAAAAATTTTATGTAAAAACAAAACAATTTTGCATATAAAATTTCTAGTTACATGTTTACTAGAGTAGACTCTCGACATTATTATGCAGAAAATGAAAAAAAGTCTCTGGTGAGTACAGAATAAGGAAAAACATTCAAGGCATAAAAAAACTCCACAAGCTACATGAAGTTTTCTTGTGGGTTATTTTCCTGTTAAATTATATGAGACAGCAAAAATTAAATATTTGTTAAAACATTTGTAATTTTAGGGGTGCCCAGCTAGCTCATTCAGTTAAGTGTCTGCCTTCAGTTCAGGTGGTGGTCCCAGGGTCCTGGGATTGAGCCCTGCATCTGGCTTCCTGCTCATGGAGGAAGCCTGCTTCTCTGTCTTTGCCCCTCCCCTTCACTCATGCTCGCTCTGGTGCATAAATAAACAAACAAACAAACAAACAAACAAACATCGATAACTTTATAGAAGCCCCATTGTTTAATAAAATAACTCCTGGTAAGGATTATATTGGATTAGAATAGTTATAAGGTTTTTTTCTACCAGGTCTGTCATATAACTCTTTGTCTGTCCTAGTAATTTTAGACATTCATGAAATTGTAATGATATCTGATGATGGAGATGTTTGTATTTCACAGCTAGCCTGTACTATAATTTGAATGCATAATTGAGAGCAATAATTTTGGTGCAATATTCTCCCTTTCTAGAGACAAATGGAATCAAATTGGAGTTTTGTAGAAGAACTACTCAAAAAGTCCATCAATGTTCAGGTATGCTTACAAGGTGATATAATTTGTGGGCTTTGTTAAATTTTAACATTACAGATTTATTTATAGGAACCAAGCAAACTCTTAAAATGATTTGAATAACAAACTTTGTTTACTTATTAAAAACCTGAGGTAGAATCATTATTCTTTGTTAAAGAAAGGTCAGCATAAGATAGTTCCTATGAGTGACTATCCTTTGAGGATTTTTATTTTAAACACTTGAGTTGCTACTTGAAGGACAAATAAAATTATCCTACTTGGTGACTTTGACAAAATGTATTCAGAGTAAGCAGTAGATGTTTCAAAACTATAAGCCATTCCTTGACTGTATGGTATCAAGTCTAGGAGACATGATGAAGGAGATAGTGGCATTGGAAATTCAGTTATATCCTCATCACAGCAGGAAGGTGACTTGCCTTGCTGAGCAATTTGTCTTACAGGCTCAAATCATACTCTAACTGATAAGGTCCTAGTTTCTGAGCCCTCATTTCATACGTTATCATTTTTCTTTCTGCAGAGCTGTTAATGTAGTGCTTCATGGCCCAGAGGTCAGATTTGACCTCCTTTTAAAATAGTTTTAAATGTGCTATTTATCACATCTTTAAACATACCATATTGTAGTTCTGTAAAGTTTTGTAATAAAAGTTACTTATGTAAGAATTTAAGAGGAAATTTTAGTAAAGAATATTTTTAAATTTGGGAGGTAGCTTATTTTTCTGTTAAGAAATAAAGATTGTTAAAACCTTGAAGAGGAATAAACAAGAAATATGATAGTATAAGATTTATATATATCGTATATACATACATACACATTTATTTTGTAGCCATATCTTTAAAAATAGAAAAATAAAATTTACGTGATTTTATTTGTGTGAAATTTTATTTTACCTGTTAACTATATTATCTCTTATTTTTTTAAGGTGAAACATATAATAACTACATTTAGTTTATAATATGAATCTTCTAATTGAGTAAAAATTATAAGTTGGAATTCCAAAGACTTGTGCATACAGAAATTGTATGAATAACAACAGAACTATTATCTCAACTATTATAAAAGTTTTTATTTTTATTTTTTTCTGTGTGATTTTAATTGGCTTTCTCCTTTATTCCTTTTTGAAAACATTGATTTAGTAATTCAGAAAGTTTCTTCCATATATTTTTTTTATTTCAGGAATGTAGGAAATCACTAAAAAGTGGTTCATTGTTCTTTATATTAGCTATTAATCTAAATGCCTTAACATAGCTTAAAAACCTCTTAGTTAAACTTCGTTTCAGCTTTAACAATGTATGAATTTATGGTTTTGTTCAGGTAGGTTTTACATTAAAGGATATTTCTTAGGAGGCTCTAAAGGTTCATATGGATAAATACCAATATACTCATAATGGTCTGGGACAAACAGGAGAAAGAATATATCATCTCTCTTCCATAGAAAAATTTGCCTTTTGACTAAAAGATTGAAAACCTTCTTTAAACCCCTTTAGTTGCTTGAAAATTCTTTTTTTCTTTGGATTTATGACTCACTATAATTTTTATTCTAAATGAAGGAAACTCATTTAATTGAAAAAAAAACTTTGGAATGTCTTACTTATAATGTGATAAAATTTATTCTGATACTGCATAATATATTTTTACAACATAACTAGTATTTTAATGATTTTAGCTAAAGCTGTTTTGAAGATAAGTAAGTAATTCTTGGAAGTAGGTAGTGTGACCATCAGAATTTGCTTGGCTTGTGGTTTCCCAAAATGTGGGACTTTCAGTGCTAACATCAGGAAAGTACTAAGCAGACTGTGAGAAACCAGTCATCCTAGAAGTAGAGATAGTATAGCTAATCCAAGAAACTTTATCAGAATTTAGATATGACATAAAGTCAAAGTAGTTTTTCCTGTGAGAGAAGTCATTAAAATATTTAGAAAGAAGAAGTCCATTTTCTCTAGTGATCTTTCAATTTTGTCATGCCTTGATTATATCAAATTAGATTTTATAAGAGTTATAGTACAACTTGCTGGAGTTCTTGAAATCAATTTTGTGGGTACAGTAGGTGGTCATAAAGACTAAATAATATGTTTGGATAGAGCTATCAGTTTGATTATATCTGTTTTCCCCCATTGAGGTAAATTAAAATCTGACCATGCTCATGTGCTTTGCCTTTATCTCCAACAGTGAAAGAGTCCGTTTGCAATATTTAAAAAAACATACATTCCACATATAGAACAGTTGTCACATAAAATTGGTAGGCATGCCGCTGTAGTTTTAATTAAGCAAATAATGTTCCAAATCTTTTTCTAGCCAGAAAAGATTTTTTTTAGAAACATTGAATTTTGTTAGTAAAGAAAACGTGTGCTGTTTAATATTTTGCTTCTATAGATAGGATTGAATAGTTAAGTATTTACCTTAACAGTTTTTAAGAGACAATACTAGTTAATATTTATGGATGCTGATAGTAAACATTTGTTCTACCTTTAAAACAGCATTATTATTTTCATATGAAAACAGAGGTTTTTAATTTTATGCTATGTGTGTTTTAAAGCCTCATTTTCTGGGCAGCCTGGGTGGCTCAGAGGTTTAGCGCCGCCTTCAGCCCAGGGTGTGATCCTGGAGACCCAGGATTGAGTCCCAAGTTGGGCTCCCTGCACGGAGCCTGCTTCTTCCTCTGCCTGTGTCTCTGCCTCTCTCTCTCTCTCTCTCCCTCTCTCCCTGTGTCTCTCATGAATAAATAAAATCTTTTAAAAAAAAAAGTAAAAAATAAAGCTTCATTTTCTGACATCACAATTTTCTACTAAAGGTTATGGAAGCATAAAAAAAGAAATCCTAAATAAATGTAATATTCTTTAAAAATTAATTTTCATTTGCCAAGGAATCTGAAGAGTCCAAGGCTGCAAACAACTCAGAAGCGATTAGATTTGAATGATTTGGGACAATAATCTTTTTTTTTTTAAGACTATTTATTTATTTGAGAGAGAGAGAACAGAAGGAAGGGTAAAGGGGGAGAGAGAGAGAGAATCTCAAGCAGACTGCCTGCTGAGTGGGGCACCCAATGCAAGGTGATCTCACAACCCTAAGATCATGACCTGAGCCAAAACCAAGTCGGACGTTCAACTGACTGAACCACCCAGGCACCCCTGGGACAGTAATCTTCTAATTCCTAATTCAAAATCATTGTGTTTCTTGGACAGAAGGATCTTGATCTTGGACAGAAGTAAAGTTCAACTTACTTTATGCAATCCTAAAAGAATAAATCCAATCAGGCCGACTAATAGTCATTATTTAGCTTGCAAATAAATTTTATTCTTGTGATGATTTCTTTTAGGTAAGTTAGTTATGCATAAAGAAATAAACCACCAATTGTTATATTGTCATTTTTATAGACTAAGCTAAAAGTAATTTTTGTTAATTCCAATATAGTTAAAATAGTATTACATTAGTTTCAGGTATACAATATAGTGATTCAGCAATTCCATATATTACTTAGTACTCATCATGATAAGTGTACTCTTGATCCCCTTCACTTACTCCACCATCCTCCCCATCCCCCCACCCCACTCCTGTCTACCTCCCTTCTGGTATTATCTGTTCTCTATAGTTATAAGTCTGTTTTTTGGTTTTTGTCTTTTTTTTTCCCTCTGTTTTGTTTCTTAAATTTCATATGAGTGAAGTCATTTAGTATTTGTCTTTCTCTGATGGACTTATTTTGCTTAGCGTTATACTCTAGCTCCATCCATGTTTCTGCAAATGACAAGATTTCATTCTTTTTTATGGCTGAATAATATTCCATTGTATATCTATCCTACTCTATTTATCTGTTGATGAACACTTGGGTTGCTACCATAGTTTGGCTACTGTAATTAATGCTGCTGTGAGCATAGGGGCAAATATATCCTTTCAAATTCATATTTTCATATTCTTTGCGTAAATACCCAGTAGTACAATTACTAGATCAAATGGTAATTCTGTTTTAAATTTTTATGGAACCTTTATACTGTTTTCCAGAGTGACTGCACCAGTTGGCATTCCCACCAACAGTGCAAATAAGATTCCTTTTTCTCCACATCAGCACTTATTTCTTGTGTTTTTGATTTTCACCCTTGTGACAGGTGTGAGGTGGTATCTCATGGTTTCAATTTGCATTTCCCAGATGATCTAGTGATACGGAACATCCTTTCATGTGTATGTTGGCCATAAAAGAGTAAAAATGTTTTCATTTTTAGTTTAATAAAAGAATTTTGTGTATGGAATTTAACCTGAATTTAACATGCCAAAATTTGATCTTTCAGAATACAGATAGAAAGGCCTTCTTTAGAGCACTGAAGCACAGATCAGGAACAGGCACTATGGAATATTCTGGAGTAGCTTTCTCATTAAATAGTTTATGCATACTTGCACAGCTGAGATGAGACACACAGAGGGTCCACAGTCTTGTGAAAAATGCAGAAGCTGAGGAGCATAGCCTTTGGGATTGAGGCAGGCAGGTTTAAGTCTGTGTAGAAAAGATGCCCACAGGCCTTCTGGTTTATTAAAAAATCTTTAAGCAGAGGGCATGGATTTAGATGTAGTCATTCAAACCTCTTGATTTAAGTAAAGTTTGACCTTAACACTCAAAAAATTGAAATGTATATTAGCTTAAGGTACACTATGAGAACCTGTTGCATTTATTATTTGATCATCAAAAGAGTCAACATTTGGCTTAAAAAAAATACATCTCTCTTGCAGACAACAAAGTGAGAGCTATCCCTCTGCAAGCACTGTACTTAGCATTTAACTCACAATCTTCTACTTAATATTTATGACAATCTTGGGAAGTTCCATTTTACACATTAAGCGATGAGAATCTGGCAGGGTTAAGAAGCTTGTCCAGGTTCATATAGATAACTGAGAAGTGGCAAAGCTGAGATTTGAGTCTTCATACATGTTTTATTTACAATGTGCTCTCTCAAAGCATTTGACTTGGTAGGATTTTGGAGGTGGAGGAATGGGAAGGGACAGAGGGAGAGAGAGAATCTTAAGCAGGCTCCATGCCCAGCTTGGACCCGGACACAGGGCTTGATCCCATAACCCTGAGATTGTGATGTGAGCCAAAATCAAGAGTCAGACACTAAACTGACACTGAGCCACCCAGACAGACTTGGAGGATTCTTAGTAAGACTATTTTTTCCCCATTATTTCTATTTTAAATAGATTTCTTTGATGTTGTGTGTTTAATTAGTAATCCACATTGGTTTTTAGACCTATTTTGGTGATACTTGTGGAGAGCATCTTAATTTCTTAATATTTTTGTGTTCTTTTTTCCTCTCTAATAAGTATGTCTTAGGAAAATATAAAGTAGGAAATGTGTCGTCAAGCATTCTCCAGTACTCCTACTCACTGTATTTCAAGTCTGTTTTGTCAAATTGGAGCTGAAGTGTCTATTTGCTTCTCTACTCCTATTTTGTATTCATATCTCAGATTATCTGGACTTGAAGATGACCAAATGCTTTCTCTCCTTTTTTTTTGTTTATTTGTATATGTTTTTATTGGAGTTCGATTTGCCAGCATAGCATAACACCCAGTGCTTATCCCATCAAGTGACCCCTTCTTTCTCTCCTTAATTCAGTTGATATGTACCCACACATTTTTGAAAAGAAATTCCTAAGAAAAAAACTAAGGGAAAATGTTTAAAACAAAGCAATAATTGAATATACAGAACATGAAAATGTATTTTATAACAAATACTGTCTGTAGTTAACACACTAAACAGACTTACTTTTTAAGTCATACTCAACTGACTAATTACCTATCCTGCCAGAACTATGAAGAAAATGGTATTTTCTAAGCCATTGCTTTTCATTGTAATCTGTATCCACTAGCAGGAAAAAGAAGGAAATTTATCTCCTGTCCTTTAGGAAAATAAAAAATCCCCCGGGATATGATATTTAATTTCTTCCTGATTGGACACAGTGGAAAGAACATGGCTCTGGCCTCGCAAACTTTGATTCAGATCTTAGTGGTCACTAAGAGCAGTCTTGATCAAATCTGGTGTGGGTTAAATTAAATGTTCATTTCATTTCCCTTCTGGTTTTGGAAAGGAGCATAGAATGGTATCCATTATAGGCCTTGGAGTCATGAATCCTAGCTTTTTCCGAAGTGGACTTGGGTAAGCTCTATGTAACTTCTGAACCCCAGCCTTCTTTTTGTGAAATGAAGATAATGAAACTGAGATGGTATGAGACATACTTGAATTAACATATGTAAAATGTCACACGGATAGTTGGTATTCAATCTTTTGTTTTTCCCAAACTTCATATATTTTATGTTTTATATCTTTTTGTGGATTTTACATAACATGTAAAATGAGTTTAAGATACCCAGTAAAACAAAACAAACTTCAAAATGAACCCACTTTTAAAATAGGGCCTTTTTAACCTTGAGGTATAATAAAATTAGTGTGCTTTAATTTATATGAGTAGTGTGCCACAGGAATGAGCCTAGGTCTTGTTTAATATTTTCATAATAAAATCAGAGAATGTTAGTGATGGGCAGAAACTTCTTCGTCAAATGAGTTTGTCTATTAGAGAAGCTAAGTATCTTTCCTTGAGCCATACAGGTACTTGGTGAAAAGAGGCATCAGTACTTAGAGCTCAATTTAATTCATGAAATATTTATGGAGTTTCGTTGGTGAACCAGGCAGTGTGCTAGACCCTGGGGAAATTATCCTAATTCTCAGAGAGCTCATAGACTCTTGAAAGCAGATAAACATTAAATTTAACAAGGTAAGTGCTGTGATATAGGTGTGTGTAGGATGCTGTGAAGCATAAAGAAGGGTCACTGTTAGCGTGGAAGTTACTAAGTTTCCTTGAGGACTTGAAGCCTAGGTGTATTCTAAAGGATTAATAATTAAATGAGTTGGAAGGGGGGAATAATTAGAGGTAATGCCTTATCAAAAAAAATCTATTCATATTTGAGTCCCTCTCTAACAAAGAATTACTCTTATTAGTGACCCCAACATTTTTGTATGTAATCTCCCTGTCCTCTAAGATTCTTAATATCCTCACATCTAATTAGATTTTCTCGCACTTATCTCACCCACCCTCCATGATTATGCTTTACATTTTTTCATTTTTCTTTTCATTTTCATTCTGTTCATCACTATCCATCTTTTCTGTTTCCTGTCTTCTTCAAAGTCCAAACTTACTTCCTTAAGCAATTTAGATTATGTACCCCTTTATTATAGTCATTCCATCACAGACATCTTTAATTCCATAGCCCTCATCTATTTTATACATGGCAAAATTTAGTCTTCCTTTCCCCTGCCAACCTCACCCCCCAGCTGAATATTGCTGGAGAAAGTCAAATGATAATACTTATGAACTGCTCTGATTCTTAAATTCTTGATCATAGATCTTAAGTGACAGCTCTAGAGTCTTTGCTTTTCGACTCTCCAAAATGACTTATTTCAGAATTTTTTTTTAACACACAATTCAATACATGCTTTGCCTCAGTTACCTTAGCCAAGCAACCTACCTCTTAAATCACTGAGAAAATCGAAACAGTCATTTGAGAACACCTTTTTGTACCTTCAAGTCTCCCAACATGTCTGCTGTGTACTCAGCCTCTCAGTTTGCTTTTCTGTCATATTGGAAGTGTTACTTACTTCTGTCAAAAGCTATCCTTTCCCTGTGCACTGGATTTGTCTCTTCTTAACTATTCAGGGAATTTATGTATCTTACCTTAAATATCTCTGTTTCCTCACCTCCTATTATACCCTCGGCCTGCCAGTAGTTAAGCTTCAGTCTGTGCCATCCCTGAAATTACTCTTGTCAAGGCTATCAGTAACTTCCATATTGTCAAATCCAAAGGTTCTCCATTTTCACTTTAACCTCTCAGTAGCATTCAACCCTGTTGACTACTTTCCTTTTCTAAAATATTTCTTGTGATTTCCATGATGTCTGGTTTCCCTCCTACTCCATTTCCCTCCTACTCTTTTCTTTTGATACCTAAATGTTGGAATAGGAAAAGGCTCACAGTTCTGGATCCTTTTCTCATTTCCATGTATTCGCTTTAACTTGGTTGATCTTATCTAGCCTCTTAGCTGTAAAAACCATCAATGTGAAAGTAACATCTGAATTACTATCAACTCTGGTTTTTCCCTTAAGCCCTAGGCCTATATATCACATTATTTGCATATATCTCCAATTGGTTGCCCTTATGTACTCTCCCATCTGTTACTCCCTTAGTATTCCCCATCTCAAGATATGGTACTACCAACTCATTTTCCTAAGCCAAAACCTGGGGGTTCTCCTTAATTGTTAATTGCTCTCTTACCTTCATACCTTCATATAACTTATCAAAAAAATCCCATTGCCTCTGCTTCTAAACATATCTTTAAAGTTGTGTGCTTATCTAAGTCTTGTAGTTTCACAGAATTGTCTTCTAAATCTTGAAGGTGGCAGGTGGAGACAGAAGTAGAAGAAAAAGAGTAGACACTTTAATTTTCTATGATGGAGTGACCATGCTTGTTTGTTAAAAAGTGACGCATCACTGAACCCCAGACATTCAATAAGTATTTAAAGCTTACTACATACCACACATCTTTAACTCTCTCAAGATGTTTGCTTTGTATTATGAACACTAAATCTGTTTTGCTTGTATTTGAAGTGTCACTATTTACTAACCAGTCTTCCTGCTTTTATTCTTAATGTACTATATTCATTCTTCAAGAGCAGTATTTTTGTAACAATAGTTTCAATAGTTCAAAAACAATAATTTTTGAAACAAGACTCTTGTGCTTACAGTCTTCTAGTGGCTTCCAATATATTTAAAATAAAATCCATACTTCTTATGAAGACTTTCAAAGCCTCAGGAAAACATGGTCTCTGAATATCTCTGATTTAATCCTGTAATACCAACCTTACTGCTAATTTCTATGTGTTTTCTCTGCCATGAGTGCTTTTTTTCAGGACTTTAATAGTTGGCTCTTTTTCATTCAGTCATTTACCCCAAATGCCAACCTTCAAAAAGGTGGCATTCATACCAGAAGATATGAAAAGTCATCCATACCTTCTGGTATAATAATAATCCACACCCTCTACCACTTACTCTGCTATACCCTGCTTTGTTTTGCTTGGCACAGAAGTCAAAACTGTTTATCGTGTCCTCTTTTCCCATTCTCCTCCAAAGTTGTTCTGTTAGTGCTTGTACTATATCTGACTTATCCATTGCTCTATGCCCAATACCTTACAATAGTGCCTGATTTATATAGTAAGCTTTAAATAACTATTTGATGAGTGTTTCATTAGTGTGTCACTTTTTAACAAACACGCATGATTTTTTCATCATAGATGTTTGGTCAGTCACTATATTTTTTTTCACTTCTCTCTCCTGTTGCCATTTCCTAAGAGGTTAAAATACATTTACTCTGCTAGCCCTTTGGTTTTCAAAAAAACAACTTCTATTCTTAGAAAGAAATTAACCTAGTACTTACGTACGACCAAGTCCTCTGGATTTGCATACATCTTAAGTATTAGATTATTTTTGCTACTCCATTCTGGTTTGGGTTTCTTTGTAGTGTCTGGGTTTCCTACCCCATTTAAGCTGTTTTTGTTGTTGTTTTTTTTTATATCTACCCCTGACATGGGGCTCAAACTTATGACCCCAAGATCAAGAGTTACATGCTCTTTTGACTACACCAGCCAGGCACCCCCTCCCCCACTATTGTAACCTTTAAATAATTGTGCTAAAAGTCATAATGTGTTATGTAGTTCCTATTATCTGAGTATGTGAATGGTCTTTTTTTTTTTTTAAGATTTTATTTATTTATTCATGAGAGACACAGAGAGATAGAGAGAGGCAGAGACATAGGCAGAGGGAGAAGCAGGCTCCATACAGGGAGCCTGATGTGGGACTTGACCCCGGAACTCCAGGGTCATGCCCTGAGCCAAAGGCAGTTGCTCAACCTCTGAGTCACCCAGGCATCCCTGTGAATGGTCTTAAAAGCAAATTTTTAGAAGTATACCTTTTGCTGATTTAGACCTTCTGGTCTGAAGATGAGAGGGTATGATTTGGTGATATATATTCATATTCTTTTTATTTTTTTATTTTTTTATTTTTTTTTTCATATTCTTTTTAGAAGCAGATTATTCAGTGCAGTATCAAGTAATAATACTCATGTTGCCAGAGCCCATTTACTTTCCCACAATTTCAGTTTGTTTTTTAGGGTGGTGTTCTAGAAGAACAATTACGAATGCACCTTCACTGTTGTTTGACACTTTGTGATTTCTGGGAGCCAAACATTGCAATCGTCACCATTCTATGGGAATATTATAGTAAGAACCTGGTAAGGAAATAGAATATGAATTTGTTCCAGGAATTTAAAGAATTTGTACATGTGTGAGGAATGTTTTTATAGTTTAATTATGAATAGTTATCTATAGAACATTGACATAAGGGAATGAGCATTTGCGTCCCTTTTCTCTTAAGAGTGAGAGTAAGTGAAGTAGCCAGAATTGTACCAGAAAGATTTTTTTTTGATCCTCATTTATAAGTATTTTGTAACAATAACTGATTGCTTGCAACACACTGAATGGTTAATGCTGTCCTGGATAAGACATAGTCTGGGCATTTGAGTTGCTTATAGGCTAGTGGGCAGATACACATATGTTATGGAGGGGAAAAGTTACAATGCTATGGAATACCAAAGGACAGAGTATCTGACCCAGTGTATAGACTTGTGGAAGACTTTAGGAGATTGTAATTTTTTAACAGGAATGCATGGAATTTTCCAAGTACAGGGAAAAAGCATTCAGGCAAAAGGAACATTAT
Source organism: Vulpes vulpes (assembly GCF_048418805.1). Taxonomy (NCBI): domain Eukaryota; kingdom Metazoa; phylum Chordata; class Mammalia; order Carnivora; family Canidae; genus Vulpes; species Vulpes vulpes. Next base: position 184,318,063 of record NC_132780.1, on the reverse strand, counting down.
GAACAAATGTGTGAACACATAGAAACAATCTTTTCCTACCATGTTAAATAGTTTTGGATAAGTCTGAGATGACTATGGAAAGACATAGCAGATAAGGAAAGTAAGTAGAGAAAATAGTTAGTGGCTAGATGAAGTACAGGTTGAGTTTTGATTCTGGTGACATACCAAGGATATGACATATTAGGTATGTGTGTGAGAAAGTTTTTTCTGAAAATGGTATACATGAACTGGGTGCCAATTAGTAGTCCAAAGTAATAATATATGCTAATGTAGTGAGTGAGTAAAGCAAGGTTTAGAAAGGAGAGGATAAATTTGGAAAATAAAAATTTTAAGGGTAGATTTATAGGATTTAGTTACATTTTATACGTGGAGAGAAGAGAAGATCTGGAATGTTCACGTTTCTAGGTAAATAGTGAACTCCTCAGTCAGGATAGAAAATGGAAATAGGAGATTTACAAGTAAATTACTAGTTTGGGTTTATACATAATGGAACTTATGAAAAATGAGAAAAATACCTTACTTTGAAGCATAATTTCAGGCTGATTGGAGAAATAACCCATTCTAGTTCTGAGGTAGCATGTATGAGAGGAGTCTACAGTGTTTCGTCACATCTGAAAATAGATAATATCAAAGTAAGGTGGAGTCATGTCGGAAGGCTACAGGAGCCAACTTGAAAGAGTTCCCATTCCCCTGATGCTGGGTAAATTTGAGCATAAGAAAGAATAATGACTGCTGTGAATTAAAACTTAATAATACATTTAAATCCTTGAGTTTATGATGCCTTTAGAAGTTATTATTCTGAAAAAAGCCCCTCATTATTCCAAAAACTGTAAATAAAGGAAAATATAAATTATATTTTAGAGTAACTAAATTTCTTGTGAGCTAATTGAGAAGTAACGGTAGAACTAGAAAATCACTATTTTGTATACCTCCTGAGGCATCTAGGCAGTGATCATCAGTGGGCGCTAAAACTGTTCAGTGAAAGTCTGGTGGGGATCACTCAGATCAGGTTGACAACACACTCAATCTTAACATTACAAAAGGAATGACACAACTTCTGTCCCTCTTTCCTAAATTGCAGTAGGAAGTGCCCAGTACCACCAATGGAAGATTCTTATCAAAAAACTCCCACTTGCATGAATCTGATCAGTCCTCTAGACAGAGCTACCAATTTATAGAAAAGATAAGAGATAGAAGATATATTACATGATGCTAGGGAGATATAAGCAGCTAAATCCGATTGGAGAAAATTATAACAATAAATGACCTGATATAAAAATAAATGGTATGACATAAATGCTTAGAAACTTACAGAATAGAAGAGATTAAAGAATTTTTACTTACTCAGACTTAATACTTACTTTCTATCTTTCTTTTTTCTTTTAGAATAGTTCTTTCAGCATCTCTTGGCTTCCTTTAAAAGGTCTTACATACGTTATTAAGTCACCCTTGTCAATGCTAGAAATGGTGAAGACCTGCTGTTATGATAAACAAGATAATGACCTGTATAAATCTAGCAGTAGTTACACCATTTTCCTTTGTATTTTGGCAAAAGTTGTTAAGAAAGCAATGAAGAACAATGGCCCTCATCCTTGGAAACAAATCAAAGGAAGGTATGTGCTATATCTTTCTTTGTCATGAACGTTCACTCTGGAGAAGCATTACTTAACTTTGTATTTTTTAAGTTAACTTGTGCTTAGAAATCTTAACGATTTATACGTTTAAAATGTATTCCTTAGTGTATACAGGACAACAAAACAGGTAGCCTTTTGATCCTGCCAGGGAACAAACTTAGTATCTATAAATTGTGAAGGATTTTAGTTTATTTGTCTCATCTGTCCTGAAGATTGAAATTTCATATATTAAATTCAGGTCTATTAGAGAACTGTTGTTTTTCTTGTCAAAATTAATTTTAATGTTATTATATAATTCAATGCATAAATTTTATTTAAAATTATAGAAAACATCCCTAAATCATACATTGGCAGGTAAGTCAACCTACAAAACTTGATGTTCTTTGAGTCTAGCAGTCCTTTAAGCCCTGTTCCTTTGAATAAACACTAACCAGAGGATAATAGAACAAAATAACTCATGTTCTCATTTGAGGAGTATGCCCAGTTTTCATTTCTGGCATAGTAAAATAAACTTGGTCATATTCATCTGTTCTTGTTCTCTTCTCTCTCTCTCTTTTTGAGAGTTCTGCTTGTTAAATGGGTATGAGTTTTGTCTTCCCTAGCTCTACTTCTTTTATTAGCCCTTTTTTTAGCTTTCTCTATACTAGTTGCTTACGTGATAGGGAGCTCTTGCAGCAGAGTAAGAATACCTTCATATTCTAGGCAGAGACTTGTCAAGAATGTCTACTGCTTACAAGGTTATGGTGTTAACAGTAGGACTGTTTTTAGAGTATACTTTTTTTTAATGGTAGCTTCTTTGTTAAACTTCCAAAAATTGTGACTCAAACAGTAGTTTTTTTTCTTTGGTATTGTTTGCCAGTTTGTTTTTGAATCTTAAATCATTTTGTGGAAGACATGATACTCAGAATTTTATCTAAAACAAATCCTTGGAATGTATTCAGTTATAATTCTATTTATTCCAATTCTTATTTCTTAATTGATGAAAGAAAAATTTGTTAACTATTAAAGCAGAGTAGGTAAGAGTAATTTTCCCAGCACTTTGAATTGTCTTAGGTATGATTATAGCAAGAACAGGTCTTTGTGAGGGATAGAGGAAGAAAGAGTTTAAGGAAAAATGTATAAAATCGTCCTGTTAAGATTTCTTTAAAGCACATCAAATTGTACTTAAAGAAGTATATACTCTTTTTTTATTTGTCAATAAAAATTTTATTTATTTTGTTTTATTTTTTTATTTTTTTTATCAATAAAATTTTTAAAAGGTGATTTAGAGTTCTAAAGTAACAGGATAAGCTGTGTACTGTATGAAAAGAACATTTCTACTGTCCTTTGGGGAAAACCGCTCAGTCTTATTATTCAGTTATAGGTGATTGCTATATCACTGAGAAATTTGAAGGTATGGACATTCTGTGAGTCTATTTTCGAATTAGAAAAAAGGACATGGCAGCAGCATAATGAAGAATTAGCTAAATTTAAAGTAATGAGATTGTCATGAGTATTGAATGAAATGTTATTTTAAAGATTTTTTTTTATTATTATTATTTTTGAAGGAGAGAACAAAGAGGGAGAGGGTAAAGCAGATGCCCTGCTGAGCAGAGAGCCTGACATGGGACTCAATCCCAGGATCCTGAGATCATGACCTGAGCCAAAAGCAGACCCCTAACCAACTGAGCCACCCAGGCGCCTTGAGTGAAATGTTATGTTAAAAGATGAATATTTGTGAATGAAAACTTTATAAAAGTAATTTTTTTAATGTTTTACAGAGTATATTCTAAATTCCATCAAAAAAGAATGGAAGAACTGACAGAGGTTGGTCTTCAGAACTTCTTCAGTCTTTTTCTGCTGTTAGCAGCTGTTGCAGAGGTGGAAGATGTAGCAAGTCATGTTTTAGGCCTCCTAAATTTCCTCAAGCCTTCCTTTGTAACATCTTCCCTCATTTGGAAGGGTCAAGTGGCCTTCCTCTTGATGTATACCCAGAAAAATCTGGACATTGGTGTTTTGGCTGAGAAATTTTCAGGTGCTTTCCGAGAAAAAGCAAAGGAATTCTTGGTATCTAAGAATGATGAAATGGGACAAAGACAGACTCTCTGGACACTTCTTTCCATCTATATTGATGGTGTTCAAGAAGTATTTGAGACTAGCCATTGTTTACATTCTTCGCATGAAAAACTGCTTAATGATGGATTTAGTATGCTTCTGCGAGCTTGTCAAGAATCTGAACTTCGGATAGTACTGAGCTTTCTACAAGCTGTTCTGGCCAGAATCAGGTATGTTTTCCAATAATATACTAATTCATTGACTTGTTTTGTCATCACCTATGTTGATTCTATTTTAAAGCTTTCATTTTGCCAACCCATGAAATCCAAATGGAGAGAGGAGTTGGTTTTACTGCTACAATGGCATAAATCAGTAGTTTTCAAACTATTCTTTCAAATAGTAGTTCTTCAAAAAGAAAGCTTACATGCAAACATATAAAACTAAATGCAGAACACCTCGAGTGCAGTCCCAGGACAATGGGTCTTCACCCCACCTTCCCTTTCTACCTCTCCTAAAAGAGTATTATTATCCAGGAATGTTTCAGATATTCTAAGCAAGACCATGAGCTCAAAACTGAAGTGGCTTCTAGTGAAACATGTAGATTTTGTGCCCATAAGGAGATTTTGACCACGCTGTATCATTTAAAAAAAAAAAAAAAGGTAAGTTTCTTTAAATTATTTTGCTGCAGTTATAGCCTCAACTGCATGCAATATTTCCAGCTGAAACATTTTTTTCTGAGATTAAAATAAGATTGTTCTATTTATAATACCAGTCACTCATGTAAGACTTAATGTTTTTAGATCCACTTAAATTATGCAAATATCGATATACTCAGACCCAAATAATAATGGATAAGAATAGTGGTTATGATATTCATTGCTTTTAAGGCCCCTTTTAATAAGTTTTATCTTTAAGTACATGTTCTTAAGAAGTTAGATACTACTACTCAGTGTAGTTAGTCACTGTCACAGAAAAGTTGTATAAAAGTTACGTGTGGAAATTTGATTTTTTGAGACCATGTCTAAAGTTAATGAAGAGACTGCTCCCTTCTTCTTAATACTACTTTACAAAAATTAGCATCTGGTTATCCAAGGGTAGTAAGCTTGACAAATTTTTCAAATTTGGGGAATTTATTCATTACCTATTCTATTTATTACTAATTTACTTAATTTGCCTTATGTTGGGTTCTGCATTCATACTGATTAATCTGTAGGTTTTCACTCCTCATTAGATATTATTTTTAATGTTTGCCTACTCCTATCAGTTTAAATTCTAGAGGTTTAGCTAAAAAAATAAATAAAAATCTTAAAAATAATTAAAAAATAAACAGCCAAAATTCTTGATCACATAATCACCCTTTATCCCCCAGTGTGAGCTGTATAAAAGCAAGAATTTTAAAGCTCTCAAGTTTTGGGGTAGATGGATAGATAAGTGAATGAATAAATAACCATCCTCATTAGAAGAAGCTTCTACAAATTCTGGATCTTCTCCATGAACCACATTTGTTTTTCATCTAGTAGAGCTTATTAGCAGAGATTATACTTTCCCAACTGATAAATTCATTTTGTTTGTTTAATTTTTAAATAAATGTTAATAGTATTTCCCCGTGTTTTTCTTGGGCAAAATTGGAAATTTCCATATTCTAGTACCATTTTTTATTTGTTTATATTTATCTGAATATACAAAACAAGGAGGAAGGAGGGAGCTGTTCTATAAACCATGCCGGTAATGAGGAGCTACAACTCCCAAAATTTGTGGGCAAAGGAGTAGAAAATGAAGCTAACAGTATGAGCATCTTTGGAAGAAGCAGTCATGGAAACTAAGTGAGAGAACCCATGTATTTTTCTGCTTTCTCTATTGAAAATGGACATTCCTTTTCAAACACTTTCACGATTTTATTTCTTCTTACCTAGGATTTGGTTTTGTTTTGTTTTTAAAAGACAGATTTATATCTTACAAATACTGTTTTAATTTTCAAGTGAGAAATTATGGGAAATCTTTTGGTTAATTGCAGATGTTATATATTTTCATGGTTAAAAAAATAAATGAGGTATAAGGTGACAAGTAAAAGTTCCTCTCCTGACCTTTATTCTTTCATTCTCTAGCTCACTGGTTCTCAACTAAGGATGAGTTTCTCCCCCAGGGGACATTTGCCAGTGTATGGAGAAGTTTTTGATTCTAACAACTTGGTCAGGGAGTGCTACTGGCATCTTACAATGTATAGAACAGCCCATGCCAGAACGAATTATCTGGTCCAACCTCTTTGGTGCTAAGGTTGGAAAACATTGCTTTAGGGGCATCTGGTGGCTCAGGTGGTAAGTGTCCAGCTCATGATTTTGGCTGATGTCATGATCTCATGGGTCCTGGTACCAAGCCCCAGTCTGGATCAGTGCTCAGCAGAGAGTTAGCTTGAGATTCTCTCCCTCTCCCCCTCCCTCTCCCCCCACACTTGCATGCACATGTCTGTGCACGTATGCTTTCTCCTCCCACCCCAAAAATAAATCTTTAAAAAAAGAAAAAAACATTCTTTAGTTTTAGTCCATAGACATGCAGTGGTTTCTCATAGAATCTTCTAGATTTTTTTTCTCATTTATAGGCCGAAAAAAACAAAACAGATGATATTCTACAACTTCCTTTTTTTCACTTAATGTTTCCTAGGCAGCTTTCCTTGTTAGTGTATGAGAACCTATCTAATTCTTTCTAATGGGTAGACTTAGCATTTCATTATATAGTTATACCAAACTTTATTTAACCAGTACCCTAATGGGAATTTATATTGTTTACCATTTTATCTTATTGTAAACAGTTTTATTTAATATCTTCATATGTGCCTTCTCTGTGTACTTGGGGAAATATATCTTTAGATTAATTTCTAAAAATGAATTGGTATCTATGCATTTAAATGTAGATAGATATTACCAGATTTTCTTACCAAAAAAATTTTATGTGCCGTTTTTACTCTCCCTAATCTCATGTTTAGATTAGGGCATGGAGTGTATTTAGAAACTATACATTCTCAGTTAAGAAATTAAGTGCAGAAATTTGTTAAAATGTTCATGGTAATAGGAGAATGGGGCTTAATTTTGAAAGTTGGAGAGACTTTTGAAATAGAAATAAAAGTAATAAAGTAAGAATTTTTTTTTCTTTTGTATTCATTTACTAACTTATTTTGTCCTTAAGACAGACCAGCTTTTAGTTTGGGATCTTTTGGGGAAGAACCCCAGATATCGTTTGAGATTGTTACCTTACAAAGAAAGGGAGGCAGAGAGGAGGTTAACACAAGAAAAAGTCCTTTAGATATTCGATCATAGAGATGTGTTCCTAATTTCTTAACCCAAAATCTGGGAGGTCTTTGAGGATCTTTTCATAGGAGCCTCTTAGGAATGCTATACTAGTATTTTAATATTATTTAAAAAGTTCAGAAGCATTTTGGATAGTTGATAAAGACTAAAACATAGGTTTTTTTTTTTTCCTTTTAAGAACAAAGCTAAATTCTTTGAATTTTGGTTTAGATAAGGAAGATGGGTTACATAGATTGATGATATTTATTCCTGGCTGCATCCCTGACAAGAGAAAGAATGAAATACTTTACCTTAGCAATCTCTTCTGTTTTCAAATTCAGGTGGGAATAAGGTACCAGTCCTTGCATAAATGTGTGTGTAGGATGTGTGAGTGTATATGTTGAACCGGGTAATAGTTTTATAACTCTATGACAGAGAAATTATAGGTAGGAAGGAACTAAGATTACTGATTAAAGGGAGAAGCGGCTCCCTCTAGGCAGTTAAGAAATAATAACTTCATATGCCACTTTCTGCTAACTGGAGCTGATGGCTCACCAGAGCATTCTTTATTGCTGATTAAGTAGCATTATGAAAATACTGACTTGGTTATGTTAACTAAATGCCTCCATGTTTAAAACTGGGAATGTCAAACAGCTTTAGCAGTCATCTTTAACATTTCACATTACCTTTCTGGAATCACATTTCTAGTTCTCACTTGCTGTTATTTGAGGTTAATATAAAAATGGCAGCTTTCATTTGTGGAGTTAGGTGTAGCCAAAAGCTTTTCTTTAATTATATCCATTCATGCTGCTATAGTTAAGGGTCTGTCAGCATTTCCATTATAAACCTCCATTTTCAGGGTTTTATAACACAGCTATGAAAATTAGCTCTGGGCAAAAACTTGACATACAAGGCCTCATGAGATTCTCCCTCCTTCCATCCCCCTTTTCATTTTTACTGAAGTAAGGGTGAGTGATTTCAAAATGCCTTTTGGCATCTGCAAATATCATTTGGAGTTTAAAAAGAAACAATAAATTTTCAAGCTTTGTACCTGTTTGTTCTACCACTTAAGGGAGGTTGTGGACTTATGAATTTAAGCCAAATGGATATTGATCAACTGACATCCTATTTTGTATTAAACAAGAGACTAGTTTCAAAAGAAGTCTAAAAGGCAGTTGAAAACTTGCCTAAAATGTTAAATACTGGGACTATGAAATAATTCAGAAGGAACGATTGGCTTTTTTTTGATATTCTATGTGCTGAAGTACATATCTCTAAAAGATTAGACTCTTTTTTTACCTGGCTTCAAAATACGTTTTGAAAATACATATATTTTTAACTCCCTTTTCTTCTTTTCCAGTGAGCTTAGAAGTTCATCCATTTATTATATCTCAGTTTTGACATTTCAGATGGAGGTGTGTGTGTGCATGCATATGCACGGAACTGTTTATTATTCACCACAAATATTCTTCTTGCTGAATGGTTCTAGTTATTTTAACTTTTATTAGTGTGGTATCATTTATACTACACACAAAATTTTTTAAATCTTCAGTGAGAGAACTGAGGGTTTTCTAGGTAGGGAAGGAGGTTGTACAAGAGGAAGTGTTAAGAGGGACTGCTGTATGCCAGAAACTTTACATAATTTTTCAGCAGAAATAGAAAGGATGCTTTGGACAGCATGCAGGCCTTTTCCTTGTTTTGTTATTGGGTGTTCCATTAGTATGAATGGGTTACGGCCTGTGTGTATGATTTGATGCAAATTTTTGGCAGTGTTATAATAATTTGGGAGAGGGAGCACATAAGTATGTTTCAGGGAAAACTGTATTTCCAGTTTTTATTTGAAAAATCAAACAGTTATGTTACTCACTAGAAGTGATCCATCTACCAGTTTTGCTTGCTTCAGAGAAAGCAAGCATATCTAAGGGAAAGTTGTGAAAATCTTAGTATTTTTAGAATATATGAAATGCTAAAGACTCCTTTCCATTATTAAATATCTTATTTATCTTTCAATTGAAATTTTACATGTATATTGTGAATTACTCTTTTGACCTATGTACTGTTTACTAGGCTTGAATTTTGCAAAACATGGTTACTGTAGCATTTCCATATTACATATTTTATAAGTTCATGCGGTTATATAAACTACTCCCTTTATTAACTTGGTGATGTTAAAAAAAAAAAAAACACCTGGAGATGTTTGTGCACTTTTTGTTTTGTTAAAACATAGATTATCTACTTAATTTTTCATATATATGAATTAATATTTGGGTTATTTAGTCTCCAGCTATACTTCTGTTATATACACATGAATTCTCCTTACATAAGTACAAAATAATTTTTTAAATATTTTAAGGAAAAACTTACGTGTTCAAATCTCAGCTTTATTGGTAGAATGAGGATAATAGTATATACTCTACTAGGTTTTTTTGAGGATTGGGTGTAATAACGAATATAAAATTGTTGGCACAGTGCCTGGCATATTAGTAAGTGTTCAGTAAATAGTAGAAGTTGCTATTATTGTCATTACTGTTATTTTCAAAAGAACTCATAATCATTTCTTTCTGCTACACTTTAAGCCTGGCAACCTCAATTGATGATGTGTGTGTGTGTGTGTGTACGCTTATCTTGGATAGTTTTTAATTCATTTCCTAATATTGTACCTTTAACATAGTAGCCATTCAGTAAGTGCTTTTGGATGTGTAAATGAATCAGATTGTTTAAAAACAAAGCCTACATTGTAGGGAACAAAAACATTGCCTCACAATTCTAGAGCTGGAAATTGTGATTCTGTGTGTCTTAGATAGATGCTAAGAAGCTGCTGTTAGAAAAAGAAAAGTGATTTTTTTTAAGATTTCATTTATTCATGAGAGACACACCGAGAGAGGCAGAGACATAGGCAGAGGGAGAAGCAGGCTCTCTCCAAGAAGCCTGATGTGGGGTTCAATCCCAAGACCTCCAGATCATGACCTGAGCCAAAGGCAGATGCTCAGCCACCCAGATGCTCCGAAAAGTGATTTTTTAAGGTAGAAATGTGACATATAAGTATGTCTTTCCTTTTTCTATATACCCAGTTGATAGAATTTTTTTTAATGTTTTCTTTAAAGGATATCTTTTCTATCATTCCTTCTTTATTCTTGCTACCATTTCTTCCATTTTTAGACCATTAATAATGTTTACCTACTGCCCCTGCCTCTGATGCCTTCCCTCCTCAGACCATCTTTTGTTTTAAACAACTTTATTGAGATATATTACTTACATAATTCACATATTGGGCAGCTTTATGAAGATGTAATTCACATATACCATACAATTAATGGTTTTCATATACTCATAGAGTGGTACAATCATCACCACAATTTCAGAACAGTTTGTCACCTCGGAAGGAAACACTATACCCATTAGCAGTCATTCTCCGTTTTCCCCTACCCAACCTCCATCCCTAGCAACCACTAATTTACTGGATGTCTCCATAGATTTGCTTATTCTGGACTTTTTGTAAAAATGAAACCATCCAATGGGTAATCTTTTGTGACTAATTTCTTTCAGTTAGAATAATGATCTTAAATTGTATCTATATTGTCACATGTATCAGTACTTTATTCCCTTTTATTACCAAATAATCCATTGTATTCACATTTATTTATCCGTTCATCTGTTGATGGTCATTAGGTTGTTCCCACTTTTTGGTTTTTATGGATAATGTTGCTATGAACACTCATGCACAAGGTTTTGTGTGGACATGTTTTTATTTCTCTTGGGTATATACTTAAGAGTAAAATTGCTGGGTGATGTGATAACTACAATTAACCTTTTGAGAAAATACTGAACTGTTTCCAGTGTACCATTTTATATTCCCGCCTATAGGGTTTAAGGACTGAAATTTCTCCACATCCGCACCAACACTTGTTGCTCAGTGTCTTTCTGATCAGCGTGTGTAAGGTAGTATCTCACTGTGGTTTTGATTTGCATTTCTGGTGGCTGATGATGTTGCTTATGTATTTTTCATGTGCTTATTGATAATGTGCCTACTATGCCTTCTTTGGAGAAATGTCTATTTGGATCCTCTGCCCATTAAATTGGGTTGCCTTTTTGTTAGTGAACTATAAAGAATTTTTTATATGCCCTAGATACAAGTCCTTCATCAGGTTTATGGCGTGCGGTTATTTTCTTCCATTCTTAATGTTGTCCTTTGCAGCATAATTTTTAAAAATTTTAATGAGGTCCTGTTTATTTTGCCTTATGTTGGTTGTGCACATCTCATATTTTCTTCTACGTTTGTCTTAGAGAACAAATCTACCTATATCATTCTGTGTTTTACCAGTTAGTGACTGACATCCAGATGAACATGGAAGACTTCCCAATCCTTATCATGGTCTTCAAAGTCTCCCACGGGTGGCTTTTCTGTGTTTGCCACTTTTTCTTGTGATTCCCCTTACTTCACTTAGATGGAACTACTCATTCTGAAAAAATCTCCAAATCTTTCTTACTTTTATTTATATATTCCTGTCAGAACCAGTTAAGGGTTCAGGCCAGAACATGGCCAGGGCAGTAGAGCCAAATCTCAGTACTGAATAAGCTGAGGTGAGCTGATAAACAATGATAAAAGAGGGGTTAAATCTAGGTAGTGGGGCAGCCTTGGTGGCTCAGCAGTTTAGCCTGGCCTTCAGCCCAGGGCCTAATCCTGGAGACCCTGGATTGAGTCCCACGTCCGGCTCCCTGCATGGAACCTGCTTCTCCCTCTGCCTGTGTCTCTGCGCCTCTCTCTCTGTCTCTCTCTCTTTCTCTCTCGCATGGATAAATAAATAAAATCTTAAAAAAAGAAAAATCTAGGTAGTGAATGGAATTGTCAAGTTCAGAAGTCCGAAATGGTCAGTGCTGGTCACAGTAGGCATAGAGATAGAGTAACAGAGTACAGGAAAATAAAAATAAGACAAATGATTTATTTAGAGGGATTTGGGGGAAGGGAAAAGGGTTTCAGAAGTTACTAGTAAGTGGATCAGAATTGTAGATGGAATCAGAAAATATCATACATGAGCATCATATTTAGGAGAAGCCAGAATTCTAGGCAGTAATAGACAATTCCACAACAACAAATTGTACTTTTCTTCTGCTGCTGCTTCTTTTTTTTAAATATTTAATTATTTAAATGATCTTCTTCACCCAGTGTGGAGCTTAAATTCATGTGACCCCAAGATCAAGAGTTGCATGCTCTACCAACTGAGCCAGCTAGGTGCCCCTGCGCTTTTTTTCTGCTTCTTAAGGAAGCCCTTGTAGTGTCTGAGAGTTATGACTGCTGTTGCAGCGCAATATATAAAGCAGGAGCTTGAGTTCAAGTCACCCCTCCTCCACTTAACCAACAGTGTAAACGTAGGAAGTTACTTAACCTTTTCTAAACTTCAGCTGCATCTTTGCAAAATAATACCCACATTACAAGATTTCTATGAATTTTTGCTTAGATCTCGGCTGTCCATACATGCTAACTTTATGTGACAATGTAAGTCAATGAATATAATATGAAAAATTCAATTCCTCCATCACGCTAGGAATATAGCAAGTTCTCAGGAGCTATACGTAGTTGTAGTGGCTACTAAGGTGGAGAGCAGAAGACATTGTGGACAGCGCTGACTTAGATGCTCCACCTCTTCAGAACATGAGCCATAATCTGTCAGTACATGTTTGTTTTCTTTATCTTTTCTTCTTTTTGTATAGACAGTATTATCCTTTCCTATAAGCTCCTCTTGAAATGTATGCTTGTCCATGATTTCCTAGTCTTGAATAATTTCTCTCCCCTTTGAACTTCCTTAACATTTTATCTCTAAATTCCTTTAGTGCTTTCTACCTTGTGCTATAATTATTAACAGAGGATACATATTCATTAAACAAATTATTTTTCAAAAAAACAACTGATATTTATGAATGCCCACTATGGTAGTAGACATTACAGGCACTTGGGGTACATCAGTAAATTATTTAAATGCACATGTATGGCAGCACATACTCATGTATTTATTATGTGAAAGACAGACTGAGAATAGAAAGTTACTTAGGTAAGTGTTTATTGAAACCATCACCTTTTTTTACCATTTCGTATTTTACTATTTTAGTCATTCAGCATTATATGATAATAATTTATACTTGACCTCAACTTTTACTTGCTTATCTAACAATTTTTGCCAGTATCCACTTGAAAGTAGATGACAGTAATTGTGCAACAAGGCTATGGATTTAATGCTTAATCTGTATTTCACCTCCATGTTTATTGTCTCTAAGCACCCAGTGGGCAGAAGGGACCTCCAGGGGGATGACAAGAGTCCATTCTTCTCAGTTAATTAAAAAGGTTTTGGTCTTATTGAAAAATCAAATTTGTGTCTAGTGTAGCTAAAGTTTTTGGGCTGCTTTTATTATTTTATTTTGTCAATTCAATAGTTAACCAAACTATTCTTCCACTGAGATATGGAAATAAGTGGTGTGAGTGGACCTTTGAGCTTTTACCTTGCTTTTGAAAAATTTGAGAACTCTCCATTGAGTTTGGGTTCACAAGAACACATTGAATCTAAAAGTAGATATTATCTGTATTTGGATTCAGTCAGAAGCAAGGTATTTGGAAGAGGAAACTGAAATAATGGAGTGAGGAAATAATCAAAAAATAATTTAAGACAATCCCCCAGGATGGAAGATTCCTGGCTGAAAGGGCCTTTTGAGTGACACCAGCACAACATAAAAAAATAGACTCATAGCAAAGCACATCTGTGTAAAATTCAGACTGCTGGGTGTAAAGAAAAGGTCTCAAAGTTTCTGTGAGTTTAGTCTTACCCACTTTACTTAATCTTCTATTTTTTGTATTTACTATGCCCCTAGTCTTGTAATCTTCAGCTATAGTCTAGATATTTAACTCCAATTATCAATAATTACAAAATTCAAGAAGAATAAGAGGTAAATAGAGCTTTATATTATGTTTTTAAGGGGATAGTCCCCAAGAATATTCCTACTTTCAAAAAATAGATGAATGGAGCTTTATGACTTTTCTGATTCATTGGTCTCAAAGTTTGGAGTTACTAAAAATCTGTTTTTCTGGAATGAAACAGTAAATCCACCTCTCATAATTAGAAAAAAGAGGGAAGGTAGAGGTGGGAACCTAACACTGTGAAACGAAAATTGGGATGAAGAACGTTGAGATAACAGAACAAGGAAGAAAGAAATATACTCTGCAAAGGAAACATTTCATTCTTTTGAAAGTGGATCAGCTCAGTTGTTTAGGGAATAGAAGTGCCATGATTATTTTCTGTACCAAGCACTGGAACATTTCTCTTTAGCAAATGGTAACAAATCAAAAGATGTTGGGTGAGGCGAAAGCTACTTTCCCCAATCTTATTTATGTCACCATGGTTCCTTGTCTGAACCCCATGGTTCACTACAGGTATTTAGACCACCCAGATCTTTGAAGCTTTAGATGAAATTCAGCAATGAGTTTGTAGGAAGACATTGCCACTGTGCTCTTTCATGGCACCACACAGTGCTCTGTTCTTAAACCAAAGACATGTTGTCATAATAAATATATTGAAGACCGTAAATCCTATTTGTGATAGGTTTGCTAAAGTTAACTCTTTTCCAACTGTGGGAATGGGTAAAAATACCTGAAATTGTGATTTCAGTAAGTGGACCCAGTCTAAAAAAACTCAGTGAGATAAACTGGTATCATGGCCTTAGGTTATAAAAGGGAGATACTCTGAGGAAGTAAGTAATAATTTAAGCATTTACATCCAAGAAGTATAGTACAATAAGCTGCTAGACCTGTTTTTTAATGATGTGATATGTCAGGGAAGGGAAGAAACTGATCTCTTAATTATCCCTTTAATTATTTTTGGATTAATAAGACCCCAGACAGCACTATAAATTGTGTAAAAAGTAGATTCATTATAGTTTTTAAATATTCTTAGCTATCCTCACCATCTTCTGGTAATTACCTTAAAGTTATTTTCTTTAGGATGTGTTTCTTAGAAAATGTCAGAGTACATTTTTGTTTTATGATATGAATTTACTTTTGCCACCATATGGACTGTAAAGAATAATTCCTAACCTTTCTCCATCTACCTTGTGGAGAAGGGTGAGTAATTGCTCTGTTTCAAAATTTATTTATATTTTAAGAAAATTGAGAACAAATATAAGGAGGGAAACTAGCATTTGGAACTCTTAATTTCAATTGTTTCTTCTTTACCTTACAAGATATATATTTTTCTCTCTTTAGGATATCTCTTGTCAGATTTAAGGCTTATTTAAAATGAAAAGAAAGCTGGAGCAATTTTCTTTATTCCATTTCAGTCTCCTAAGGCCTATTTCCCCCTGGTGAGCTCATAGCAACAGGGGGGTTTAAGGGAATTCAGCTTTCTGCAAATTAATGTCTCACATCATGAAAATTCAGGACTTTTTTTTTTTTTAATCTTGAAAAGTAATACAGTGAGTGCGAGTATTATTTCTTGCCAGCGGGTGGAAGATGAATGATTTTGTCACAGTTTTACTGCTTGATGAGCAGTGTCCTGAGGGTCAGGCTTAAGTCTGTGTCACTATGCTGCTCATTACTCTTGAGCTAAATAAGGGCTGATTGGATCTAAATTGCCTAGCACATGGGCCACAGATGAGCTCAGTGAGCAGGGGATGACCTGCTATTCAGTCTGGGAGTAACCCCGGTGTGCAAATGCAGCATTAGAACACCGTGGGAGAATGAGAGGCTACCGGCTGCTGCCAGCAAAAGAAATCGAAATGTAAAAACTCTTTGATGCTGTGATGTTAGAATTTGAAATGTAGGAAGTGACAGGTTGATGGTACTTATCAGCTTTGGCTGGATTAGAGAACAGTGTCATCTTGCTTATATAATGACAGAAGAATGAAGCCAGCAGCTAACTACTGTGCAGAGTAGAGCCTCTGCAGTTGCCACAGCCAGTCATTGCTGCCTCCTACCGGCAGTTTTCCTGGAAACCAGTTCACAGAAGGAAGAAAAGAACCTCCTCTGTATTTGATTTCCAGGAATTTGAGATTCTGGCGGTGACAAGCTGACAGTGGTAGAATGCAAAGAAAGGGGTATTTTAGAGCATACTAAATAGTAAGTTGCTTTTAAAAAAAAATCATTATTGGGAAATTGGTTGTTCTAGAATTTTCTAGTTAACCAAGAGTTAATCCATTTATGAAGTGAATCTACCCAAGGCAAAAAAAAACCACAGTGTACTCTTCCTGACATAGTGTTCTTTCAGGGGACCGCAATTGGGCTGGTTGATCTCTCAATTATGTATTTTTATCAATAACAGCACTTTACTAACAACTAATCTTCAAAATCTAACAACAGACTACCAACCACAGTGTTGGCACAGTTTGAAAGATACCTGATAAAAATACAAAGTGAAACCACCCCTGATTATGTAGCTTACACTGAATAAATCTCCCCCTTCAGTGTTGAGAAGGAAGGAACAGGTTTCTCCCATAAGTCAGATGATTTAAAAAAAAAAAAACAAACCCTATAAGACCTGTTTTTTTGAATTTTATTCTGCAATTATAATTTTTTTTAAAAATCAATATTAGGCTATTATATGTTCCTTATTAAAACTTAGAAAATGTAGGCAAGTTTTGTTTTAATGTTACTTACCTTACCATGCTGAAAGGACTCTTGATATCATTGTATCCTTCCAGATTTTTCCTATTTATGTACATTTTTTAAACTAAAAATAGGGTTAAATATTGTGTAGTGACTTACTCTTTTCACTTCATGTATCATCAGTTGGTTTCCTTATCAGTGACATCTGCAACATTATTTTTGGTGGCTTCATAATATTCCATTGTGTGGATATACAGTGGTTTACCTGACTTTTTCTTACTGGTGAAAATTTACAGTATTTTGAATTTTTTACCACTAGATACAAAGCTGTGATGGAAGTCCCTTATGTGTATCTTGGCAGGGATCTTGGGTATTGCTGTGTAAATTCTGTACTGCTCAACTCCACATTGTAAAAGGTGCCATTCACAACATTATAAGAGCCTCGCCATTCACAACATTATAAATGAGGCTCTGATTTTCATGGACATGTTTGATTATACGTGGAAAATATTTTCTTAAATGATTTGGTTCAAAATATAAAACCTTAGATACAATTATTTTTAAAACGTTGGGAGCTGTGGTTTAATAATATTCAAAGTTTATACATGCACACACACACATACACATCCTACAGAAGCAAATTTTTAACTAGCTAAAAACCTAAAAGAAGAAAAATCAACATTTTCCCCCTGTACAATAAAACTGGTTCTATATGTTGAAAACATATTGAGAGAAAGCTTTTAGAGTTTGGGGTTAAATGACAGGTAAAAGGGTTAATTAACTTTCATCTCCCAGGATTTAAAAAAAGAATTTTCCTGCATTTGTCAGTATAGGTTTCCTACTATTTCCAGAAAGTATCCACCCCTCCCCCCTTTTTTTTACTATTGATATCAAATCTAAAATAAAGTTTTCATTATAAATCTAAAGCATTTGAATCCCCTAGAGAGATCGTTTATAATGCCTCTCTTTATTTTTATATTATTAAAATTTACATATCCTATGAAAAATAAAATAATACAGAATTGTGTTCTGTGGAAAATAAAAGTTATTCCCTCCCTAAACCTTTTTGCCACAAAAGGAACTACTATGAACCTTTCAGAGGATATTCTTCTCAACTGTTAAGGTGTTGTTTCTCCTCTTATACACACTGCCTCTTTTACCACCTCCTTAAAGTGAGATTATACCTCGCAAATTTCTGCAGCTTCAATTTTTTGATGAAAGAGGTATTAAAGACCTTTCTCCACTCACGCTCACACATACACACCCTGTATAAGGCTGTAGAGTATCTCGTAGTGTAGTAGACCTTACTTTGCTTAGCCTCAGTAAATATTTAGGAACTACACATCATTTTAAGTCAGCTTGGCTCTTGTCCCTATCTAATTTTCCAAGATCCTGGTTGAACATTTGGGTGGTTCAGTTTATTTATTTATTTATTTATTTATTTATTTATTTATTTATTTAATTTATTGTTTTTTTACATTTTTTATTTATGATAGTCACACAGAGAGAGAGAAAGGCAGAGACACAGGCAGAGGGAGAAGCAGGCTCCATGCACCGGGAGCCCGACGTGGGACTCGATCCCGGGTCTCCAGGATCGCGCCCTGGGCCAAAGGCAGGCGCTAAACCGCTGTGCCACCCAGGGTTCCCGGTTCAGTTTATTTAAATGGGATATTAACTGTACTTCAATTTTGTAAGTTATTAATTCATCCAGCATCAAAACCAGTGGACCAAACCTCCACATCAGTTATTTAATATGTGTGAATCATATGTGGAATAATTAATATATTTTGCTTATAGTAAAAAATACTACTGTACTTTTCAAAAAGTTGCAAACATGAATTTTAATCCTATCTCTAACACTTTCTTTCACTTTAATCTTCAACAAGTCATGTAATTTCTTTGAACCTCAATTTTTCTAATCTGTAAAATGTGTGTAATAATAGATATTAAAGAGCTGATTTGAAGAATAAGAGAGATAATATTTATCTCAAGTGCCTAACAGAGTACCTAATAATGATTACTTTTCTTATCATTACCACTTGTCCATCGATTTCATAGAAGTGAAGCAAAAGAATGTATATTACAAGTAGGCTTCCCACTTTAAATTAAAATTTTTAGAGCTCTACTCTCAATCAGCTCAGTGGTATTCCATGAAAAGAGCACAACTTACACTTGCATAAAGCATAAATTACTTTCTTTGCCATGTTTCTCCCCACACACCTTTTTAGTCTAATGACTTAAAGAATTTTGGCTCTCTTGAATTTGTGCCTGTGCAAGAAGCAGAAATTACTGCCTTTTTCAGTGAGTACACCTTAAGTGAATTGCCCAGCAAGTACCTGCTACCACAGACTTTGTGCTGGTGTTGGGGAAAATAGAGATGCATAAAATCAGATCATTGCTCTCAATGCCCCACAGTATAATAAAGCATATATACAAACAAATACACTGTGATCAACAGACAAATGGTGAAGAGACTGTTCTTGAAAGTCTTCTACATTGCTTACAGAATTTTCTCTGAGATTGCCATATACAAAATAAAGTACATGGCAGTAAGTCATTTATGCACTTTGCCGTATCGCTGATTGAGGGCATATATATTAAAAGGGAGGTCAGTCTTCAGTAGCTTGTACTTATGTAGATAGTAGTTCAAAAGTTTTTAAAGTTATTTAACATCTTTAATATATTTCTGCTATTAAGAATAAAAAACAGTAACTTAGCCATTTATAAATGTACGTAAGGCCTTTAGTGATTTGTTAATTGATATATTTTTCTACATTTCCTTCTCCTGACATCTATTTATTTTTCTTCTGTTCCCATTCTCTGAAACCTTAATGTTCCTCCCCCACCCCCGCCACTTTTTTTTTTTTTAATTTATTTATGATAGTCACACAGAGAGAGAGAGCAGAGACACAGGCAGAGGGAGAAGCAGGCTCCATGCACCGGGAGCCCGACGTGGGATTCGATCCCAGGTCTCCAGGATCGCGCCCTGGGCCAAAGGCAGGCACTAAACCGCTGCGCCACCCAGGGATCCCCCCCCTCCCCCGCGCCACTTTTTAAATTGTGTGTTATAAAATATAAACTTGTGGGCCTTTGAGGACAATGTACTTTGATAATTTAACATGACAAAGTAGAATCCAAAACCAACATGTAGTATTGCATAGTGTGTTTTTAAAAGTTTGAATAAATACCATTGTACTAGAAATGATACATGTAGCTCTGCCTCTTGCTTTTGTTTTAGTTTTATGCTTTTGAGATATACTGCCAGAGAACACGTGCTTCAGGGACATGAAGGATTTAGCCAAGAACAATAAATATTTGGGGTTCACAAAATGGAGAATTTAGCACAGAATAGTGAAGGTACAAAAGACAGTTGTACACCTGGCCCAGGCAACCAGCACTCCAGACTGAAATAGAATGATGACGAGCTGTGGGAGGAAGGCCTCCAGGAAAAAGTATGGAAAGAAAAATTATTTTTCTAGTTCCAGAGGAGAGTAAAGCAATTCATCATAAAATGGCTTTTTCTTTGAAGAGCCCACCACCCCAAATGGGAATTGTTCTGACTTCTCACTAGCTAATCTTGTTTGTCTTTTAATATTAATTTTTCATATCAAATTATATATGAAACATCGATTTTATGAACATTACATATGTTTCAAATATATTGAGACTTATATTTGACATTTCTTTTTGGATGTCTAGAAGTTGTAAGAATTTTATGTGTGTAAGTGCCATAATCTTTAAAACCATGTTTCATATGTATATATATGTACACACACACACACACAACAGTTGGGGTTTTTTTTTTTGTTTTTTTTTTTTGTTTTTTGCTTGTTTCCTAGAAGAAATCCCAATATAATTCAGGCATTTTTTAATTAATACTTTCTGTGTATTAAGACTGTCCTAGTAGGTGTTCTGGTGTAAATGAAAATGTATCTTGCACTCATAGAGCAAATGTCTAGACTCTGAGTTTTTATATTTTTAAATTCATTCTTTTCTGAATTCTGAAATGCCCAGATTATTAGTTTGATCCAGCGTATGTATGGAATGTCTTATATTCTGAAGACCATTCACATAAAATGGTAAGGGGTCTCCAAAATATAAGAAATTCTGCATCTTGGGTCAAACTAATGGTCCAGCCTTTTCAGAATTACATTACAGTGGAGGTTTTCTGATAAGATATAATCGTATCTAATTTCCCAGAAGTCAAGTGCATTTTGCCTAATTTAGAGATATTAAAACATGGTTTAGTCTTTCCATTATTTCCTATGGACTGATACAGTCATGTCTTATCTTTTGGGATGCTATTCTGCATTTACCATTTAGCATAGTACTAGTAGGCACTGGGAACTCATTTCATTTAAATATATAAACTTTTTAAAACTTCGGGCAGATGGTGTCTTAGTCTGTTCAGGCTGCCGTAACAAAATAGTACAGACTGATTGGGTCACTTAAACAATAGAAATTTATTCTCTCACAGTTCTGAAGGCTGAAAATTTTGAGATCGAGGTGCCAGCATGGTTGATTTCTAGTGAAAGCTCTGTTCCTAGCTTGCAGAGGTCTCCCTTCTCACAATGTGCTCACATGACCTTTCCTTGTACATGCATGGGAGAAAGGAATCCCTTTGGTGTCCCTTATTTGAAGGACATGAATCCTGTTGGATCAAGGCCCCATGCTTATGACCTCTTTTAACCATAATTCCTTAGAGTCCTCATACAGCTATACGGGGGATTAAGGCTTCAATATGTGATTTTGGGGGCAATTCAGTTCAGTCTCTACCAGATAAATTCATTTGTTCCCACTGGAATAATGACCAGGAGTGGCGCAAAGAAGTCAGATTAAGTTTTCATGAATATCCTTTCTCTTTTTGTCTTTTGTGCTTTTGGAATCACTGAAGTTAAGAGAATCCTTTGTTGTTTCAGTTCTTCTGTTTATGTTAAATACATAGGTTCAAAGTAAAGGAAATAGATTAAAATTGCTACATGTTTTTGTTAGCTTGTGGTCTTGCATATTAAACATATTCTGTATCTCTTCAAGTATTCATTAATATGGTGCTTACATTTATATTAGAAGAGACCATTAGTTTAAGAATAAAGTAAATTTATATGAAGAAGTAAATTGAGGTCAGATGTTAAGTTATTGAAAGATCTTTTAGTGCCTAATTCAAACCTTACTCCCATGAGGGCCTCAACGTGGCCCTCATATTTTGGTTCTTTCATCTAAAGGATAAAGGATTGGGTTAGATTACTTCAGTATTTCTAATTCTATCTTTAGATAGAATTTTGATATTTTGGGGTAAATATGCTTTTCTTTTTAAACTTGATAAATGAAATGGATATATGATTTACACTGCCAGAGTGATAAAACTAAATTATACTTAATTAGCTTTATTTTGTCTTTTACTTATGCTTTTTCCCAGTTTATGTAGCATGCACAAGTAAAAATATGAAACAGAATGACATGAAGGGAAGACTATTTTTAAGCACCAACTTACAGTGCTGCAAATATCAATTACTTTGACTTTGGGCAGTAGTTGGTGATTTTTAGTTATACCTTAAAAGAAATACTTTGGTCAGCAAATACTGAGGTGGCTACTTTGTGCATATTTTTTTAGATAGAGATTTAAAAACCAAGTCATAGTTCATTACTAAACACCATATTTGATGAGGGTTTCTTGTATGTCAGGGACAGTTTGAGTTCTCATTTTCCTATGTTTCAGCGGGGGAAAATGATTTGAAGAATTACAAATAAATTAGAACGAAGTCAGTAGAGTGGGTGAAGGGTAGATGAATAACCAGACAAATATTTTTGAATGCTTTATATGGACTTGCCGTTTTACCTACTGTAGATAGGACAAGAGAGAGGCACCAGGTTTTCTCTATTTGGAGATACATAATACAGCACACAATAAAAAACATTAATGAGATATTGTAGTAATTCAGTAAATGCAACATTCGGTAACTTTTATTGAGCTTCTCCTAGTGGAAAATACTTATTTGTGTACAAAAAAACATGTAGAGTATTCTTCAGGAAATTATTTTTTAGTAAACAATATGTATAAATAACTATAGTGTCATTCAAAGTGAAAATAAGTGGTGAATGCTATATTATGGTAATTCATCATCAAGGAGGGAAGGAAGAAAGAAAAAAGATGGAATGGGAGTATTAGGAAAGATTTTGAAATAGGTGGCATTTGAACTGAGTATTTAAGAAGTGGAGTTTATACTTGTAATAAGGAAGGAGACTGTAGGAGGAAGGACAGCAAAGACTTCTTGAAAGAAGTAGGATAAAAATGACAATGTAACTCAATGAAGGGGAAAAGAATGCTACAATGAAGAGTGATCTGGAGATTGGAATGGGTTAAATGTGTTTTCGAACTGACAAAGAAACTAGTCTGATGAAAGAGGAGGGTGTGTGCTTCAGCAGAAAAATGACCAGATTATGAAAGGCTTTGAAATTAGGGCAAGAGTATAGTTCTGCCTGAGGAGAAAATCAAGGTCTAGTTTTAAGTAGAGGGAGAACCCGAGAGTATCTCTTTAAACGCGTCACGTGCTCTTCTCCCTCTACTGAATCATAGGCTCCTTAAGAAAAGTATCTGGTACTTTCCACATAATCCCCCTGCCTGAAATATTCCTTGATTTCCTTCTCTGCCTGGAAAGCTTATTTCCTTTTCAGATATAAATGAAATCCGCAGTTTCCCTTGTGAAGAGTTTACCAGCCACCCCACCCACCCACCCCCAGGCAGAGCAAGTGGCTTCCTCCCTTGTGTACCCTGAACGGACTTGTATCACCCAGAGCATTTATCACTTGACATATCATCATCTGTCTTTGTCTTTGTCCTTCTCCTTCACTAAAATACTCTTTGAGGGCAGGGAATTTGTCTTACTCATATTTTTATCTTCATTACATATCCAGCTAAAGTGCCTGACACATGGTTTTGCTTACTAAGTTTTCATGATAATTAATGAAATGATAATTATATAAATGGTCCTGGCAGTAATATCTATGATAAATTGAAAGGGAATTTAGGGTCACCTGGGTGGCTCAGTTGGTTAAGTATCTGCCTTCAGCTCAGGTCCTGATCCCGGAGTCCTGGGATGAGGCCTCATGTCAGGCTCTCTGCTCAGCAGGGAGTCTGCTTCTCCCTCCCCCCTGCCTCTTGTGTTCTCTCTCTCACTCTCAAATAAATAAATCTTTTTTTTTAATAAAAAAAAAAGGAAGGGGCAGCCTGGGTGGCTCAGCGGTTTAGCGCTGCCTTTAGCCTGGAGCTTGATCCTGGAGACTCGGGATGGAGTCCCCCATCAGGCTCCCTGCATGGAACCTGCTTATCCCTCTGCCTGTGTCTCTGCCTCTCTCTGTCTCTGTCTCTGTCTCTCATGAATAAGTAAATTTTAAAAATCTAAAAAAAAGAAAAAAATTTTTTAAAGGAAGGAAAGAAAGGAAGGAAGGGAACAAAAAGCCATTGTGATAAAAAAAAGACTAGTGATATGAAAATATATTTTAAAATGGGTGACGGACACTGAGGTGGACACTTGACGGGATGAGCACTGGGTGTTTTTCTGTATGTTGGTAAATGAACACCAATAAAAATTAATAAAAAAAAAGAAAATATATTTTAAAAACTAAAAATAATGCAATACGATACAATATGATAGGAAAGTACCTTAGTCTTGCAGAATAAAGGAAAGGGAGCATCTGGTAACCTAGGCTGGTCCTATGTAGTCAGGCAATAAAGTGAAGCAATTTTGAGCAATTCTGGGCATTTCATGTTTGTTTGGTTTCTTCCAGACTGATAAAATTTTTCATTAATCTTGTCATCTGGGATTTCTCTCATTGGTGTTATTGACCTCATTACCCTAAAGATGTCAGAAAACTTCAGTTTCAAGTCATTGTGTTTGCTATTTCAGCCATGTGAATGCAGAAATGGGTAACCTTCTACAACTTTCATATACATGTGCAGTTCTGTTTTCTTTGTAATGTTATGATGTAGTTTTGGAAGGGTTAATCCCATATATGAGGCATACCTCTTAATTTTGGTACTACTTAATAAGCAAGACAGCTGTATATCTGTCGTGTCTTCAGAGAAAGGAGGCCCTGTTTATCTCTGAGCAGGATTAATGAAGCCTCAGGGCATATCACACACAGATCTGCCTGTGAATCTGCCTGCAATTGGAAGACTGGCATAAGCACTCTATTGCCCCTAATCAACAGGGTAGAAAGGGAGGTCAGTTGAGCCCTTACTTTATAGCTTCTGGGACTACCCATTTGAAATAGGGCAGTGACCTTTAACATTTAACAGATGGATACAGTTGTGTGAGAATTTATCTTTTGTAGTTAATACTTTTCTTTCTAAATGTGGATAGTTGTAATGAAGTTATGTTTTCAAGCATAAATGCATCTTAATTTCTTTGACTTAACATCTTAGTACATTTAAGTATATAACACATGGCATTAGACTGGAGACCTTTGCTCCCTATTTCACATGCAAACCATAATTGTCCAATGGAGTACCTTTAATGATCACTCTCTCAATCCAGAAGTGATATATTGCCAAAGCACACTAATCAGAAGCAAACTTGATATAATCATCTGCTCTGTGACAGTTTACTTACAGCTCTGGAAAATTCAATTATGGAGGGGTGAGTAGAACATCTTTTCTTATATATTTGAGGGAATTTGCCACAAACTTTTCTTACTTGTGTGTTTAAAATAGTTTCTGGGTGGCCTGGGTGGCTCAGTCAGTTGTGCATCTGACTCTTGGTTTCAGCTCAGGTCAGGATCTCAGGCTCTTGAGATTAAGCCCACATGGGCTCCATGCTCAGCGAGGAGTCTGCTTGAGATTCACTATCTCCCTCTTCTCTGTGCCCCCCTTACTCATGCTCTCTGCATCTCAAGACCCTGAGATCATGACCTGAGCTGAAACCAGTAGTAGATGCTCAACTGACTGAGCTACCCTAGCACTCTAAACAAATCTTTCAAAAAATAGAATAGAGTTTCCACAGATATTACATTTTTTTTTTTTTTGCATTTTTTTATTCTGGTTTAAAGTGTTGAAGTTTCACCTGTGCTATAAAATAATCTTCTTTTAAAGATACTGTATATCTAGTTTTGGTGTTCATTTGTCTTTAACTTTAGCGCTAGGTTATATTTTATTTTTCACTTAATGATGAGAAAGAAAGAACTCCAATGGAATGTTAGCACAATTTAAAACTTTTAAATCTCTCCTATGTTAAATCATTAAAAAGAGTGATTTTAGATGACTGTTACGCCACCTAAAATCTAAAAGTAAGATAGACAGTATCTAATCTTATGCCACCCCTGTACTTGAGAAAGTTTGTCATGGCCCTGGTAAAGGGTGTTTAGCCATATGCTTTAGCTGTATTTATGTCACGTTGAAAAATTTTATTCTGCTTATCCACCCCCCACCACCACCTTTTAGAAAATATCCAAATACTTCATTTTCTTTTGAGGCAATTAGAAATGACACACTTATTTTTTCCCCCTCTGAGAGTATACTTTGATCAGTGTATAGTCTGACCATTATTACAAAGATTATGATATCTGCAAACTCCATTGAATTTTTTTATCTCCGGTAAGATAAGGATATAAAACAAAATTTATTTCGTTATAGTCTGTTCTAAAAAAGGATGTTAATGTAGTGCTTACATTGAAGCTTTTAGTTTTTAACAATATAGGTCCTCTTTGGAGGATGTGAAGTGTAAAAAATGTTTTAATTTTACTGAAGGTGTAGTATGCGTATACATGTGGCGGTCGGGAGAGACCAGTTCTGAAGATTCTCCAGCCACCTTTTTTTTTTTTTTTTCTCTCTTAAATATGTTCTGTAAATTGTGCTTCTAGAAAGATAGGGAAGAATATGGTAAGAGGAAAGTAGAGGAATTAAAAATCATTCCAATAAAATGGTTTAATTTATGCCTCTGCAGTTAAGCAGTGCTCCTGGTTAACAGAAATACCCTTCAGCTACACAGGATTTTGGAGCGTTGGAGGGCACTCATTTGCACATAAATAGCCATTAACTGATAAATTCCCAGAGGTCTCCTGTTGCATGTTAGTGGTTCTGACCTACTTAGCTAGCTTAAATTTGTTTTACAGAATTATTATAATTCTATCCTTGGTACTTAAACTTTGTGATTAATGCATGCCTCACAATACAATTAAAGTATAATTACACAGTTTTGCAGTTTCCTATCGTGGTGTTATTATTACAAAGATCTGGATTTTGCAAATATTAGAAGAGTTAAGGTTTCGATATTTATCACTTTTGCTGTTATTATGTGATTATGTTAAATGGGACCCTTTTATGTCTGAAGAATAGATCAGAGAGAGGTGAATCATTACATGTAGCATTTGTTAGCTTGGAAGTGACTAGGTCAGTTAATGTGTGGCTACTTTGGTATGCTGTCTAGATTGTCAAATCCTAGGCATCCTTACTTAGCTCTTTCAAATGCTTTTTTGAAATGCAGTGGATTCTTCACACCATTTCTTTTCAGAAGAAGTGTTAGAGTGAATGTTGGGAAGCAATAGAGAAACACCAGAGTGAGACTCACTAGATCTGAATTCTTATGCTGACACTTGCTGCTGCTTAGTTATGCAAAAGAACTCCTGTGCCTGAAGGTCTGTGTCCTCAACTGTGAAATGAGTAGTTTGGACTAGAAAGGGTTGGCAGGCTAAGGTGCTGCTGACCAATTCTGGCCCATGGCCTATTTTTTGTACAGCCATTGATCTAAGAATGGTTTTTATGTGTTTAAATATTTGTAAAATAGCAAGTATATATGACACTATATGTGGCCTCAAAGCCTAAATATTTATTTAAAACTTTGCCAACTCCCTAACTAGGTGTTCCATAGAGTTCCTCTGCACTGTTGGCATCTGGCATTAAATTATCCATTGATTCTTTTTTAGAAGCACCTAGGTGGCTCCGTTGGTTAAGCATCAGACTCTTTGATATTGGCTCGGGTCATGATCTCAGGATCCTGAGATCAAACCCTTTGTCAGAGTCTGAGCTTAACTTGGAGTCTGCTTGAAATTCTCTCTGCCCCCTCCCCCATACCTGTGTGTGTGTGTGCGTGTGTGCGCGCGCGCACAGTCTCTCTCTCAAAAAGTTATCCATTGATTTTTTTTTTTTTAAGTTTAAAGCTGTTTTATAGGGCAGCCCTGGTGGCACAGCGGTTTAGCGCTGCCTTCATTCAGCCCAGAGTATGTGATCCTAAGACCCGGCATCGAGTCCCACATTGGGCTCCCTGCGTGGAACCTGCTTCTCCTTCTGCCTGTGTCTCTACCTCTCTCTCTCTCTCGATAAATAAATAAATAAAATACTAAAAAATATATATATAGCTGTTTTATACCTAGCGCTGCACATCTGGTTTGGCTTTCATTTCTTTCATGTTTAATATTTAGAGTCAACTGTGCTATGACACCCAATACCTGCCTCTTCAGTGCCCATGATACATTCTGTATGATACATCTCTTAAATTTGGGAGTAGTGCCTGCTTTCTAAAGCTTTATATCTTGAAATTTAGATTCTTATTAAAGGAGATTTTCAATAAAATGAGGTAGTGAGGGGTCACTTCTGTTGAAAGGTGGGTGGGGAAGAAACAGCACTCTGACTTTGGAACACTTTTTTTAAAGTTGTGCTCTGTTTTATGGAAAACTTACTAATAAATGTTAAATAATACTCTTTAATAAACATTGGAAAACTTTCTATACATTTGGTTGAGTATCACTTTTGACTAACATACGGTTTGTAGCACAGTAAGGTTTGGCACTCCAACCTATGTCACTGAACATGGAAATTGGGCCACTGTTAAGGCTTGAATGCATTTCAGTGGCAACCACCTGCTACATATGGAGGAATTCAGCATCATATATTGTTTGCTTGTTAATTTGCATTAAAGGTAATGAGCTAAGTAATTTTAAGCCATTTTTGTGTGATAGCATGAGGGAAAATTTGGGTCTTTCAAGAAAAAAATGATGGTCAGAAATAGAAGCTGCTTTGTAAAGTTCATGCAATCATCACATATCTCCAAAGAGAAAATGGTTGCCCTGTAATAATCAGTCTAATGAATTCAGAAATTCATTGATTGTCCCAGCTCTGGGTAGATTAGGTAGAGACTTGCTTCAAGGAGTGGAATTTATGAAATGTTTGCTGCATCCAGCAAGCAGAGCCGCTATAATACAGCTGCCTCCTCAGTGGTTTGCTTTGATCCTGTGGAATGAAAGGACAGGAGGATCAGCTCAGGTCTAAATGAGATTACAGCTGGTTCTGCCGCTTAACTGGTCTATTGCCAACTAGTGTGGCTTTGCACGTCCTAAGGGGTTTACAACAGAAACTGTTTATTGAGTATCATCGGTTTACTCAACACAAGCAGGCTAATCCTTCCCAGCCTCAGCATGTTGTGGAATTGTGCAGGAGCCAACCCAGGAGCTGGTGTAGCCAGACCCTCTAGAGCCCTTTGTCTCGCTCTATATTGATTTTTACCTGAGTTAAAGACAGTAAAAAAATAAAACCAATAACCAGTCCTATTGTGAGCAAAAGGTTAATCTTACCTAAAATCTTACAAAAAGTATCTGTTAACCCTAGAAGGGACAACCTTTTTTTTTTTCTTTAGAGTCAAGTGGGATTTTCTAGTTTCAAATTTTGAAGAACAAGATAAGAAAAACAGCTTAAAAGATCTTGCTAAGGCATTCCAAGTTAAATGCTTAAGTCTCTTCTAGTAGTACTATAACAAATGGCTTTGTGAATGGAATATAGCATGATTTGTTTCTAAAGAGCAAGTTTTTGCTTTAAATCCATTTTGCACACTGCAATTATTTTTTCAATGTGGCAAACAAATGCATGAAAACATGGCTGGAAGCCTTAATTAAGGAAAAGAACTCACTGCCAAGGTTAATGACCAGTACTTATTTTGTCTGATGATCCCTTGATTAGTCGTCTATTTCTTTAATGAAGAAAGACTGGTGATTAGGAGTATTATAAAGATGCACCTATTATAAATAGTCCTATGTGTGTGTAAGGTTTATTTTACTATTAGATACTTTTTTAAACCTTCAGGTATAAAGCTTTAATTATTACAGTCTCCATCTTGAACAAAGATCCTCAGTATGGCTTATAGTAGA
Organism: Vulpes vulpes; assembly: GCF_048418805.1. NCBI lineage: Eukaryota > Metazoa > Chordata > Mammalia > Carnivora > Canidae > Vulpes > Vulpes vulpes. The sequence goes on along the minus strand of NC_132780.1, from coordinate 184,288,400 downwards.
AAATGATCTAGAGTCAGATCAGACTTGCAGTTCCATTTCTGTTACTTATTGATCAAGTTCTTTAATGTCTCTGAGTCCATATTTTCATCACCAAACTGCAGATAATATTGTTTACCTTGTAGTATCTAATTAAACCAAATTAGAAAAATAGTAACACTGAGCTAATCACTATAGTCAAGGCTGCTGTAGTTGCTTAGGACCCCAAAGGCATTGAAGATTATTTGCGTTGGGTCCGCCCCATGATGCTAGAAATGACATTAAAAAGTTGTATTTCAGTAAACACAACAGCTTTGCTATGTATCTATAGATCAGAAATAACCATTGCCATCTTTAAAGGTGTATGATCTTAGGCAGGTGGATGGAGATGTTGCCAGGTAAATATTCTTCCCTTAGCTCACAGCAGTAGCTCCTGAAAAAGCCATGAGTATGAATCTAGCCTAGTTTATAATTTCTAGGAAGGCCTGAATAGTAAACTGTTATTTAGGATAGGTGGGTGAGCCATGTATTTCTGTCCCTTTCTGCTTGAGTGATTGATTACTTGGTTGCTTCATACACAGCAGTAGTTGTGTAGATACTGTCAACTGTATTAAGTGCCAAGTAAAAGACAAAGGTAGATTCTTTAAGAAGAGTTCAGTGTTCTCTTGGTTTACTGTCTCCTAATTGGCAATGAACATGTATCCTCAGTTATATGTAAGCACAAAATGTTACTATGGAAACATTTGGAGGCTTTCTAAATGTGCGATGTGATGGAATCAGCTAAGACTGATGTTTATCTTAAACACGTAGCTTGTCCAATATTTAAACCTAATGGACAAGATGTGTACCAGTTGAAAATGTAATATTTATCCTATCATTTCTATTCTATCAAGCCTGGCTCTAAAGCAATAGGTCGCACTCATAGAGTAATAAATTTTTAGTGCATTTGGAGATAAAGGCTATTGGTGGTGATTGCTTAAACTCTTTTTGCTCAATCATCTGAATGGTGCAAATCAAAGCATTTTGTCAGACTGTGAGAAGTTTCACCTAGATATTGCTTCCCACACACGCAGGTCACCATATAAATTACGTTCACGGTTTTACAGCATAGCTGGTGCTGGAAGTTAAATTGATGCCCAGTGGTGGAACTCGTAAAACATTTTCCTGTTAACACAACCAGGCAGAGTTGACATTGTTGATGGTGGGTTCGATCTAATAAACCATTGGTTCTAACAGTGATTTTTACTGTGTTTCAGAGGTGATGATGATGCAAGTTTAGTGATCCAACGGTTCTTCCTGAATGACAGAAAATTAGCTCTACTGTCTGTGTTACCAAATGCTGAGAAGAGTAGGAGTAGGGGGTGATTGGAGCCTAATATAACCTCATGTTCTGAAAGATGATGAATTACAGGAACAAACTCTTTAACTCAGTGCATACCATACCTTCTTCATGAAGAAAAATACTGATTTTTTTCTCAAAAGAATGTGTTAATATATCATCTGTTGGAAATCTAGAAACAACACTGTTATTACCTTGTTATTCAAATATGTAGGCTGTGCCCTCCTTGCAGAATCTTTCACACAGGTGCTTTTAAGCTGATTACCATTTTTAATTCAAAGCCTTTTCACATTTGGTTACCTTTCTGTTTCTTCTTGTGTTCTCTGAAGTTACCTTCCTATAAGACTTTAAGCTGTAGCAGTTTTTTTTTTTTCATTGTGAACACATTAACAGTCAATCTAAACATGTTTTCCTATAAGAGCAAATTCCAGAGGTTAATTTTCTTCTATTATAAATAATGGGAACTGTTTTAAAATGTATTTTGAAATATTTCTTCTTTGATCATATAGCTTTATGAAGCTTTGTTCATAAGACTTCATTTTTTTCATTTCTGAGGCAAATTAGTTTTCCCCATTTTAGGTGAAATTCACAGGATACTAACAAAGCTCTACTGCTTTATCACTGTAAGCAAGGATCTTTCCAGTTTTTCCTTTTCTTGGTGTTGTATCTGCTCCTATAGCCCTGTAGCACGTTCATACTCAATTGGTGATGTTCCTGTAGTTTGATTTCATTTTATGAGCTAGCACAGGTTTTTTACTCACCTCTTTAACATTTCTTACCCCAGTATATGCATAATTTTTTTTTTTTTTACATCAGGAGAGGAGCTTTTTTGATGTGCAGATAAATGATATCAATGGTGCACGCAGATGAAACCTGTCATGTACAAATAGCATGTATCAAGCCCCAAGCATGCAGAACTAGATAAATCGGCTCATTTGCTGAAGCCTTGCAAAAAGAAATTAGTGACATAACGAAAGCCTTTGAGGCTCTCAGCCCTAATAATGGAGCTTCATAATAGCCCCACAGATCATTGACTCAGTGGATAATCTTTTAGGAAAACTTTCCCCCCCCTCTATCTTTTCGTCCTTTCAAAGAACTACAGTAAACACGGCAAATAGTATCTCTGGAGAGAAATGTGTATAAGTATCTGGAATAACAAAACTTAAAACTAGGAAAATTATTGACTTAAATACAGGTTTGTTCTAATCAAGTTTATGCTCTTATTTCTTCTATTATTTCTTCTATGATTTTGGTGATTGATCTTATACATTGACTAGCAACAGATTTTTCTATATAGAATTCAGATTAAACTTTTCTTTTTAAGTTAGTATATTTGATTATACAGAGGTTACAACTGGGTTGTTGGGGACAAATGAGGCACAGAATGAAGAAATGAAAAGGAGGGAGGAAAGGATTCAAGATAAGAAAACTAGAGGAAACATTTAGCTTATACAAAGAAGATGTTTATAAAGTGGTAGAAGAAAAGGGATGAGACCTATTAGTAGATTTCATTCAGCTGAGGCAGACCCTTTTGAGATTCATGAAAGCTATAGTCTCTTGCCATAAATGCAAATACAGTTATGTATACACAAAACTTCACATGTAATTTCAAGGAGTTTATAAGACTTCTAAGGCTTATATATCCCAAGCCTAGCATTATATTAAATGGTGACTAAGCTAGTATTTCTTGAGTTTGCTTATATTTTAAAGAAGCAAATTCTTCCTAAAACATCCCTAGATACTTTTTGATTCTCTTGCTTGACTGAATTTTGAAATCTGAAAACACAGTCATTATTGGAGCTGATGATGAGGTTTTTAGGTCCATTATCACAATTGGCAGTGGTCACTAGTGTCTGGTTGTGTAATTTACTGCATTTCTTGAGTGTAAGAGAAATATTGAGGATGCAGAATGCGTAAGAGGTTTTAGAGAAATTATTTATCAAAGAACACTACTTTTCCCAATGCATTAGCTATTGTAATTATACAGTGGTATAATCTGTTGACATAGAGTTGGATTTGATTTAAATGGAAGGGAAAAGAAGAGACAGGACATTTTCAATATTTATTGATACACCTAGTCCATTAAAGTAAATTATAGAGCAAATTTCACTGTGACAGGAACATTTGGGTTAATGTAGTTAAGAATCGGTCAACATTACCATTAGACCCTTTCTTTTTAGGAATTTATTACCACCAATTAGGAAAAAGTGCTCACAAATGGAATTTAGCTCCAGCTTACTTGTTGTGGAACATCTGACCTCAAAAATGTTTGGGTCCTTCTGTACCTTTAATAAAATGATCAAACTCTTCTGAGGCATAACCACATTCCCCCAAATAGCAACTAAACACGTCATCAGATGTGATATCATGATTCCAGCTATAGCAAGAGAGTAGAGCTGACTGTCTACTGTTGTTTTCAGCAAAGACTGCTGAGATGGTGAGAGGCTACTTTTTGGAAGATGGTTTGATTAATTAGCTTTTAAAGATGGTCTCCATAGGCTTGCAAACATACTACCCTATATCTAGGGAAAATTAAAATGAAACTCAGTTCAAAAAAAGAGCTGTCAATTATTAATGAAATGTGAAAGGAACAGAACTGAATAAAATGTATCAAGAGTAAATATAATATAAAATATCTCAGTGCAGGCTTGATATAGATGTTCTGTACTGGACAGGTGGAAAAATGAAGTAGCTTTTCTTTGGTTGACCCTTATACCTGTAACTCATTTGTCCTAACCAAGTCTAGAATTTCTGAGATTATTGCAGATGGTTCTTAGGAGGGTAAAAAGAAGCTATTTGATCTTAAATCTGGTTTTGGCACTTTTACAGATACCACCACTTGGTTATACTTTTAATAAAAAGAAATCTTTGTTTCCCCTTCCCCATGTGTGCATTCCTTGAGGTCAGGTCTATATCTTTTCATCTTTGAATCCCGAATTCCTTCATATATAGTGGACACCTGTTCTTTAGAGCATCCTAGACCATGCCAAAATATAGTGGCATGGAACACTGCAACAACCCTTTTATTATGATCACAGATTCTGTAGGTGAGAAATTTGGAAAGCCAAGGACACCTCTTCTCTGCTCCACCTTGTCTGGGGCTTCAGCTAGGATGATTCTTTCTGGGGGTAATACAAAAGGCAAGGGGCTGTCCTGAAGCTGTAAGATCCAGTTCCCAATGACTTCTTCACTAACATGTTTAGTGTCTGAGCTAGTATGGTTGAAGGGCAGGCCTACTTAGGACTGTTGACTCAGGTGCTACCTATGGCCTCTCCAAAGAGTGTTCTCAAGGCAACTGTACTTCATGCATGGCATTTCAGGGCTCCAAGACTGTTTTCCCAGCAAACAAAGCAGAAACATCATGGCCTTTTATTAACAAACCTTGGAGTAACATAGTGTCATATCTGCTACATTCTTGTCAGTCAAAGCAGTCACAGATCTCCCAGATCTTAGGAGTGCCAAAGAATTTGTGGCCGTGTTTTAAAACTGCATCAGTATTCAGTATATGATGGAATAGCACAAGGGCAATGGAACAGAGATGGTACATACAAAAGGAGAAAGAAGATGAAAGATTGATACGTGTGTTTACTATCACCAGATATTATTGGCTCTGGTGTTGCTAAGTTTGATAGATTAGTGATTTCTGTTCCAAAATGAAGGCATTTTCCATAAACATTTTGTTTATACTATTGCCTACCAATATTACAAGTAACTATTTGTACTCTGATTTCCTTTTTTTAGCCACCAGTTCCTAAGAGGTTTTCCCTCCCTCCTTTTTCTTGTATGAGAGAATTCTATACATAACTCACCATTTTAGATAAAGATCCAGTGTGTGTATACTATTATACCTGTCTGTTTACAGTTAAAGAGGAAGAGAATGGTATTTAAAATCCCCAAAGAACAGTATGACAGCTTTAGGTATTTTATTAAAGATGTGTATATTTTATTGTGAGAATTCTTACAAGGGATGATCTCACCTCTCAGTGCCTTTAACATCAAAGACAAAAGATCCTGGATCATAACTCATGCTCTTACTCAGATGATATTCTGGTAGCAGGCAAACTTAGAAACGGACTAGTTTTATATTGAACCCATAATCTCTCCCTCTCTTGCTTTCATCCATTTCTAGGACCCACATACCTGGTATTGAATTTAGAGGATGTGTTCCTGGAAATGAGGGCCCTAACTGAACAGAAGCAGTACAAGGTTATTGTAACATCCCTTTGAAATGAGTTGCCATGGTCAGGTGGTGATTGCTTTCTTGTCTCTTTAGAAATCCTTAAGTCATGGCATCCTTATGCCTCTGGTTTATTTTAGTTAAAATGTCAAAAAATTTCAACCAAACCTTGATGTGGTCACTACCCTCCACAATTTCCTTGAAGGCATCTTAAGGTACCATAAAGCTTAAATCTTAATATCTAGCATAATACTTTTTCCTTGATTCTTTGTGTTAAGTTTAAGACTATTACTTGTTGATTATAGGTTAAATGCTTTTCCAAAACACAGAATAAATGGCAGAAGCAGACTCCAGAGCAAAGTAAATATATTCCACTTAGGGTAGTGCAGTCGAGCACCCATTTGCTAAGAGCATATGCATTATGCTGTGCTAACAATGCTAATGTTTATAAGTCAGACATGCTCAGGTTGTTCTCTTGTGCTCACTTTTATTAGATGGGAGCATAAAAACATTTAAGCATGTGCAAAAGATACATGTTTATAGTTTATTGTGATGAATTATATATATTTGTATATGTACCAAGTCACATATGCTCATACTTACCAGTCTGGGTTCTTTTTAATGAAAATATTTCAAAGATGAATAGCATTATAACATTAGCTTTGTGTATTTACACAGGCTGTTTATAAGTAAATGGGGTAGTCCTTATAAGCTCTAGGTATATTGGAAACAAACAATTGGGCAGATAAATGTTGGTTATTGGTTTGGTCTCTGTTGATTCTCTCTCCTTTAAAGAATTCACTTGTAGGTCTAACTTTTTAGAGGGCATGGCCCTTCTTGACCTGGTCTCCATCAATACTCTAGTTTCATTTTTCCATCGTTCTGCCCCTTGACCTTTAATCTTCTGGTAATACTAAATTGTTTGTGAGTTGTCTCATACACCATGCAATATCATGTCACTATGATTTACTCATATCATTTCAATTTTTTGAAACTTTTTTGTATTATTTTTTCATTGCCTGACACAACTTCCATGACCTTATAATGGCATTTCTACTCCAAGAAGTCTTCGTCAAATCGCCACGTGGACCAGATGTTCCTTTGTGCATTACATTACTCTGTACATACCTCTTTCACAGCACTTGATTGTATATTCTTTGAGAGCAAGGGCCATATTTGATAGCATCTAATGTAGTACCTCACGTAATTAATAGATACTAAAATGTTCATTAAAATGAGCTGAACTACCAGGCAAAGTTTCCCTCCCCAAAAACTTAGCAAAACAAAAAAAAAAGCTGCTCCTTCCTCTCCCTCACAACATGCCAAATAATTACTGTGAGCTTTCTTTTCCTTTCATAAGTAGCTCAAATTGCATATTAGCTCATACCTAGATGTTTACAGAGGCTTCATAATTGGTCTCTCCGGTCTCTAGTCAGTTCTCATTCTAACCCATTCTGTTTGCCATTACCAGATTAATCTTTCCCAAAGCACTGTTTTCATTATGCTATTCCTCAGTTCAGAATCCTTCAGTGGTTCTTTACTATCTTTAAAATGAAACCTTGATTTTTTAAAAAAATTATTATTATTATTTTGTTTGTTTTAACAGCAGAATCTGCCTTAATTGTTTTTGTATTCCTGGCATCAGATCCAAGTGATTGGTGCTGAGTAAGTTTTTGTGAAGTGAATGAAGAAAGCATGTGAATGAACAAATGTGGCCATTATTTTCCATTCTTAAATGTATTGCCTTCTAATGTCACTATAAAAATTTTCCATGATAGAATGGCTACTTTTTCTTTCTTTTCCCAAACACATTTTCTTTTGTTTTCTTTTAAAGATGTACATTATGTTACTCTTCTGCTTTGGTGTAGTTACCCACCTTGATTTTATCCAACTTCCTTACCATGGCTTACAAAGCCCTGCAAAATCTGGAACCCAGTTATCTCTTTGAATTCATCTGCTGTTCCTTCTATCATCCATTGTGCTGCAGCCAACTAGCTCCCTAATTGTTTTTCCTTGAGCCTATGAAACTGCCAACCTTGGCACATTTGCATTTGGTGTTTCTTCTCCCTAAAATGCGTTCCCCTCTGTAAATCCATGTGGTTCCCTCCCTTACTTGCTTAGGTTTTTATTCAAATGTCACCCTCTCAGTAGATGTTTCCTTATCATCCTAGTTGAAATATTAATTCCCATCAATTATCATCTTTATACCTTGATTACATTTTATCTATAAAGCTTACCACAACCTAAAAAGTTAACACATAATGTTCCTTTCATTATATATCTCTCATTCAAATAGAATGAAAGGCAGAAAGGAAGAGACTCTGTAATAAACTTTGTATCCATACTGCCTAGGACATACACAGTACATGTGGAATTAGAGAATAAATGAGTGGATTTTGTATACCTTTGTACTTTTACTCTACTCCTTTTCACATACTCAGTTCTCAACCTGGTCTTGGAGAATCATTTCCATGCCCATTTTCTTCTGTTGCCCTCAATGATCTTTTTCTCTGAGCTGGAATAAAACCTACAGGTTTTTTTTTTCTGACTAGAGAATAGAGGAATGGTTTTTTAACCCTTTTCTAGTACAGAATTACATATCGTCTTGCTACTCAGTGTGGTCCATGGGTTACTAGTTGCATAGCCATATCCTTATCTGGTACAAGAATTAAATAGGACATATACATTAAATGAACTAACTTATTGTTGAGCAAGAGAAAAAAGACTTTATTAAATATATGTATCAGTCCTGTTCTAAGTATTTGATTGTAATTAATTTAGTCCTGTAGGTACTATTATTGCCCCCATTTTATAGACCAGGAAAATGAGGAAGGTGAGAGCTTAAGGTGTGGTCCAGGGCTGGCAGCATCTACCTAATAATAGAAATATAAACTCTCTGGCCCCTTCCCAGACCTCCTGAGTCAGAATTTTAAAGCAAATAATGTATTTAGGTCCCAAACTTTGAAGATGCAGGAAGATCTTTAGTAAAAGTAGGACGTTAGTAATTTTAGAAAGCTCTACAGATCATTTTGATGATGGTCAAGATTGAGAACTATCAAGGTAGATCTTTTTATTGGTATGCAATAAAATGAAGTGAAATAACACTGGAAAACTTAACTGATTTGAGACCCATGATTATTTATAAATGTGAGTAATAAAATTATAAAAGTAATCCCTAAAAAAAAAAAATAACATGTTTTATTGGCATGTTTTCATGCCATACCATATTTTGCACATAGGGGCAAGCAACTCAGATTTTAAGTATGTTACCAGTGTTATTCTGTAAAACCACAAGGCAACATTGTTATGAGCATGCTTGGTTTGCCAGACTCAACACTGGATTCCTGTTTCTTCTCTTTTCCAGTCTTGTGAAGTAATTAATTATGGGCCACAGGAAATTTTTTAAGTTATGACGTATTTGTTGACTTTTGGGATCCTTATAGAATGACCTGCACTTCCCCATACGTGTTAAACCTTTAATGTGGGTACAACTGGTTTGCCACCTGGGATTGGGTGTTATATTAGTTTGTAACTACCTTTTTTAGGAACTTAGCATATGAATCAGTGAATGTAACAGTGTGACATTTGAAACATGTCCTATTTATATGGATAGCAAAATGATATTTAAGGTATTTGTAACATAGTTGCATGGATGTTAGAGAGCCTGTGTTCAAATTCTAACTCTGCTACTTACTAACAGTATGACCTGTTAAATTATTTGTCCTTTCTGTACTTAGATTTCTTATATTTAAAATGGAGATAATAATAGTATCTATAGGATTAAATTAGTTAGTAAAGGCCAAAACAGAATAAGGCTGGCATATATATTCTCAATAGACAATCTTCGATTCTTGTTGGCCATTTATGGAAGTGTCTTACTAAGAATTCTTGGGACGGATGAGGAAATGGCTACATAGCTAGTAATTGACAGAGTAGGCTTTATACTCTGTTATGTCTGTCTCTAAAGCCCATGCTTTCCTAGATAATGCAATACTGCATCATGAACATGGTTATTAGGATTTAGAAGCAGTAGAAATGTGACTAACATACATATTATCTTGCCTTACCTAAGTCATACGACTTGATGGTTTTAACAGTTCCATGGAGAATAATAGAGCATTATTTCCATTTAACAGATGAAAAACTAAGTCTCAGAAGTTTTCTGGGGTCACAATCTAGTCTTCTCTCTCCTGGACAAGTGTGCATTTGGACAGTTTTCCTTACATCTTGAGAAGGCTGTTTAGTCTTAATTAATGCATTATTATATGTGTCTGGAAGCATCATCACCAGTGCTGCTCTATTTGTCACAGTCCGTCAATAGTCAGAACAGCCTTGTTCTCACATATTCACTTAGTCATCACCATCTATTCACCACTCTTCCACTTACACAGAAATACATTGAACTATTACAGGGAAGCACTGCAAGGCATACTACCTAGGCTGCTGCTTGCCAGCCTGGTTTCTTACTAATTGCCTCTCCCTGATGACTGGGGCATACAGAATTGGGGGGTCAGCACTCAAGCTACCATTCTGTCACAGTGTGGCTTTGCAAAAGTCTCTTTGTAGCAGAAGGCTGTATATATATATATATATTTTTTTTTTCTTAATTTACGAAGACAAGATTGGATGGATGATTTTTAGGATAACTTCCACCTTTAACACATAAGGGTTTTCTTTTGGTAAGGTCATTACTTCAATTGTTATATATATTATTTCTGGGTAGTAAAGCAGATTATAGCCTGTTTTTTAGAGGAAAACAAGAATGATAAGAGGATCAAAGATACCCAAGGTTTTTAGCGAGTTTAACTGAAACTAAAAATGGTCATAGAATATCTGATTCCCATCTAGTCTCCTGTTAGTTAAATCAGATACTTGGAATAATTACCTGTAGTGGTTTAGAAACAACTTTTTAACTCAGGACCTACCATTTTATTTTTCACTAATACTGATTAAAGAAAGTTGCCAGGTTTGGAATAGAACTAAAAAAGAAATTCAATTATTAATCATTGTTAATCCCTTGGTATTAGCTCTTATCAGTTGCATTTATTATTGTATTATGCTTTTTCTGTGGTTACAAGATCCATCACCAGACAAATTTTCTTTAAATTTTGAAGCATAATATATTAGGAATACTACATATGCAATAATGACTACTAGGAAAGCAATGTACAGGATGTCATACCTTGTCCTGTAATTATCGCTTACAGTAAGAACAAGGGCAAGGGAAGATTAGAAGTAAAACCTTATAGAGTAGTCCAGGAAGTGTTCCCAGAAGTCTGCCTAAGGTATTAGGAAGGAACGGGCTGCAGAGACCAGGTTGGCAGGTAGCAGCAGTTCAGGTGCAAGCTGCTGTCTCTTGTGAGATAGATGCCTCAATGTATTGGCATGACTGTGTAGGGCTGGGGACCTGAGGGCTGTGATGGATAAGTGACTGAGTGAAATCACAGCAAGAAGTAGTAGAAAGATAAAAACAGGAAAACAGATTTTGGAAAATGGCACAAAAGAGCAGTAGGACATTGGAATCAGGAAAGTGCTTGAACATAATGAGGTAAGCCAAAGAAGGCAGGATACCAGAGCTAAATTAAAAGCCTAAGAAGACCTGGATAATTAGGTATGTAAAATTTGAGTATTTACATGGTGCAGTGATGGGTTTCTAAACATTTTTGAGGATATTATTTCATGTGATCCTTACAATAAACCTAACTGTGGATAAAGCAAGTGATTGTTCTTCTTCTTGACTCTTAAATAAAAATTGGGAGGTTACTTGCTTTTTTTCAAGTTCACACAGCTCTGAGTAATTTTGCTAATAACCAGCTGTTACCCAACGTGTTACTTCTTTTGCCTTAGTTTCCCCATTTATAGATTATAATAATAACTGTACCTAATTATTAAGGTAAGAAATGATACTTATAAAACACTTAACATGATTCTTGGCACTTGGTAAATACCAGTGAGTGCTGGGTGTTGCTTTTGTTTCTATGAAAGCTACAATTGGAATAACTTAACGTTCAAATTTTATTTTATTTTATTTTTTAAATATTTCTTTACTTAATAATGAGAGACAGAGAGAGAGAGGCAGAGACACAGGCAGAGGGAGAAGCAGGCTCCATGCAGAGAGCCTGAAGTGGGACTCAATCCCAGGACTCCAGGATCAGGCCCTGAGCTGAAGGCGGCACTAAACCGCTGAGCCACCCGGGCTGCCTTCAAATTTTATTTTCTACTATACTATATTGAATCTTTTAGAATGTAAGTGGGATGCTTAAGCATGTATATTTCCCCATGTGTGTATTTCCAAAATAATACTAACCCGTGTTACGTTTGTCTCTACTCAAAACATTTGCAAAAAAAAAAAAAAAAAAATTGCCAAGTTGGGAGGTTCTATAACTATTGTGATACTTCTTTTTGGTTTTGACCCGATATTATATTTTACTTTCTATGCAATAAATTTACTTTCAGGTTTTTTTGCTATTTGTCAAAAGAAGGTAGAAAATATTTCATAAAATAGCCATGATATCTAAAACTCTGTTATATAACATTCTTTATAGATTTCATATATGTTTTGTATTTTATTTACTTCGTTACCTGTAGTGAACTTCTCTCAGTATTTGCGTTTTTGTAAATGTACCTTCAGCAGACATGCAGTCACATGTAATGTAATTTATTTTTCTGTGGTATTTGTGTAGTTCGTTTTCTCATCCAGAAAGTGTAATTAAAAAAAAAAAAATCACCTGTGACTTTCTACCTTGTAGAAATACAAGGTATTTCTAATTGTTTTGGCTATAGTGCAGAAATTGGATTCTCCCTCAGACTCCTATTACAATAGTATGTCTTTGACATTTCCTGCATCTGTCCCTCTCTGATTTGTTCATGTTTATATAAATTATTATAAGGTCCTAAACAACTTTGTTTTGTGGTAAAATAGCAAATTATCATTCTTATTCAAACTGATATTGCTTGAACATTTAAACCATCAAGCAGAAAGTGTTTTGCATATTCCCAGAATATATAGCTTCTTTGGAACCAAAATGGAAAGTACATGCACATTTCTAAAACAAGTCTGATTTTGGGTCAATGTCTTACACTTAATTGGAACTTCTTTTTGTTGTGTTAATCTTATCTTGGAGGATGTAATCTCTAAATTTAACCCTTTAACCTAGTGGTTTGTTTTTTTCAAACCTCTGAATCAGATCTCTGATATAAGGGATATAGTAAGTCGTAGCAAATACCCCATGATACCTCAACATTTCAGTCTAGAGAGGTCAAAAGTGGTTCAGATTTGTTGGCCTTTTTCAGTATTGCCTTGAATGCATTTTTCTTGGTATCTCTTGTGGTTTTTCCTAATAGAGAATTGTAGTGTTGCCCCTGCCTCTTCACAAGGCAAAGCTACATGTGGCTTTTCTAACTCTTTTTTCTTAGGCTTACTGAAATTTCAACCCAGCGAGGAGAAGAAAATTGGTCAGTGTTTAAAGTGTGCATGTCTTAGTGTGTAAGAAGAAAGTACAGGCTTCAGAGTCAGTTTTAAGTTCAGATTATAGAGCCTACCCTTCTTAGCCATGTAACCTTTGGGTATATTTAACTTTCTCACTATCAGCTTCATCATTTATAAAGACGATTACTGATACCTATCTCATAGAATTGTTCAGATTTTTAATTAAAGAATTTCTAGCACAAGGAAGATGATCAGAAATGATAGCCCTCCCTAGGGAATAGAGTTTAGGTAGTGAAGAAATGGCTTACTTATGTAGAAATCGTTAGCACAATACATCCTACCCAAGTACAGTAAGGTATTTATTATTCTTTGAAAACAGTGTACTTTGAAAAAGCTATAAATAGGTTGTGCCAGTGGTGGTATTATTTTGCTTGGACTCCAGTGTATTGATATGTGGTTGTAAACTCTCTATGTTGATGTCAGCAATTAAGTTAGGTGCCAAATGGATTTTAGTGGTTTGATATTCAACTTATTCCAAGCTAAAGGACCTGAAATTGTTCTCTATCCAGTAGTTCAAGTTGAAAGCATCTCAGGTAGGTTTTTACGAGAGAGGATATAGCAAATATTTGGTAGCTTTTTATAAGAATTGCTTGCTATGATCTTCTTTCCCCAGGCATTTGTATACTTTTTTTTTTTTTTTCAGTAATTCAAGGAGCATTAAGTAGTACCTCATGATTATCCAAGAATTCCAGTGTCATGGGGCACAATGTCCTAATGTTATAGAACCTACAGTTTTTACTTATTTCTGTGTAGTTACGTGAAAAGTACTAAAATGTGGTCTTGGATCTAGTTTGATCTTTCAGTGGAATTGCTTGAGATACATGTGCTAATAAGTTAGTTCCTAACTAAACTAACTTAAAACATCAAGAATGTTAGAATTAATGTCATATTTTTTTTTAAATTACTAATTATTTTTCTTAATGGAATACTACTATAAGAGGAAGTCTTCCTCGCTCTGTTGGTTATTTTTCACTGCTTTGTCTTTAATTGAAGAAAGCAAATCAGTCTTAGGATAGTGTCCATGCATTTGTATCTAGTCACAGTTGATATGGCAGTAATAGAAACCGGTATAATATTAGGATTATACACTTAGTTTTAAGTAACCAAATTATTAGTGGCCGGGGATATTGCAAAAATTCCTTCTATACTCTATCACTACAAAAATCTCTTAAATTTTCTGTTTTTTAAGTTTTTATTTTAATTTCAGTTAGTTAATATACAGTGTATTCATTAGTTTCAGGTAAACAATATAGTGATTCAACACTTCCATGCAACACCCAGTGCTCATCACAAGTGCACTCCTTAATCCCCATCCCCAGTTTAACCCATCTCCCTCAGTTCACTACAGTTAAGAGTCTGTTTCTTGATTTGTCTCCCTCTGTTTTTTCCTTTTGTTTCTTAAATTCCACATATAAGTGAAATCATGATGTTTGTCTTTCCCTGACTTATTTTGCTTATTAGCGTTATACTCTAGTTTCATCCGTGTCATTGCACGTATTGTTGCAAATGGAAAGATTTCATTTTTTTTATGGCGGAATAATATTCCATCATATATATATATGTGTGTGTGTGTGTGTATATATATATACACACACACACACACACACACACACACGATACAGTATATATATCTTCTTTATCCATTCATCAATCACTGGACACTTAGCCTGTTTCCATATCTTAGCTATTATAAATAATGCTGCTGTAAACACAGGGGTGCATGTATCCCTTTGAATTAGTGTTCTTTTATTCTTTAGGTAAATATGCAGTGGTGCAATTGCTAGATCCTAAGGTAGTTCTATTTTTGATCTTTTGAAGAACCTCCATACTGTTTTCTACAGTGGCTGTACCAGTTTGCATTCCCACCATCAGATCAAGAGGGTTCCTTTTTCTCCTCATCCTTGCCAGAACTTGTGGTTTCGTGTTGTTGATTTTAGCCATTCTCCCAGGTGTGAGGTGATATCTTATTGTAGTTTTGATTTGCAAGAAATGTCTAAATTTTTAATTGAATTAAGCAAATAAGTAAGTAAATGATGAATCAAAATTTTAGGCAGTGTTGAATTCATGTTTTACTATTTTATAGAGAACAGTATCTTTTTATTGTGTATTATTACCAGCTATATGAAAATGATTGTGGATCTTTTTAGAACAAAGTACCAAGATTGTTATGTGGCAGAGTTTTTTGTAGGAAAATATTGTAATTTAAAATGCCACACATAAGCAAACTAGATGTACTTATTTTCCACTTGGTACATCCGTGTCCTAAAGCTCTCGGAAGAAAATGATTTAAAAAATTGTTTTCATGTCTAGATTGTAAGTAAAATCACTTGTCATAGTGAGTTGCAAAATGCAGACCTTCATTCTGAAGCTGCCTGTTTCTCATTTGGATCTGACATATTAAAAAGCATATAATTAATGGTTGACATTAGTAATTAACATTAACTTTATGGTGCTTAATATGCCATCATTCATCCATCAAATAACCAGAAATGCATAATGTCTTGGCATAAAGGTTTTAATTATATAAAACGGTATTTCAGTTTTCATATGATATAAATGTTAAAAGCCCAAAATGTATTTGAAGAAGATTTTTATAAGCATTTGTTGGATGTTAGCTATATTTTTATTTCTTTTTAGGAATATGCATCAACAATTGTGTCAGGAACTTCAAAAGGAGAATGTGGACCTAATTGTGCAGTCTTCATTATCGGCTAAAGAGCGCCACCTTGCTGCAGTTGCCAGTGCACTATGGAGACATTTCTTTTCATTTTTGAAGAGTCAGAGAATGTCACAGACCGTGCCTCTCTCAGAACTTGCAGATGCAGCTGCAGGTCAGTGTTGTTAATTTGCTAATTAGCTTCTCATTTTGCAGACTCTGTCAATTTTTTCTTCTTTTTGCTTAGTAACAAACTCTTCTATTATAGTCTAAACAATACAATACAATGTAGTCTTATTATAGTATAAATACTTGGACAACCAGCAAGATGAAAACAATTTTTTTAAAGATTTTATTTTATTATTTATTCATGAAAGACACATACACACACACACAGAGGCAGAGACTTAGGCAGAGGAAGAAGCAGGCTTCCCGCAGGGAGCCTGATGCAGGACTCAATCCCAGGACCTCCAGGATCATGACCTGAGCCAAAGGCAGACACTCAACCACTGAGCCACCAAGGTGCCCAAAGATGAAAAGAATTACATATGTCAAATTAAGTTCCTTTGGCTTGTTTATTTTCCTCTTAGTAAAGGGAAAAATTAAGTGTTTGTTGGCCAGAAATAAAACTTTCAATCATAAAAATATTGAATATATGTAAACTTTTCTTATCATGTGATATTTGGAAAGTAAAGTAGCATTTGATTTCTTCTAATTCAGGTACTTTATTTTCATATTCTGTATGCAGATATCTGGGTATAAGATGAAGTTACTTGTATGGAGAGCAAAAGAATACAGCATGAATTCCACTTCAACACCAAGCAGATGCAACCAGAATAACATCAGATATATAGAATGTGGTTGTTCTGACTTCTACTAGATTCTATTTTAGTTTGTAATTTTTAATTAATTTGACCCTTAGCCTAAGGTCATGTCCTTAGGCTTTAAGGGAAATTGAATCCCAGGACATTGTAGTTAAGAATTTGAATATATGAGCATATATATTCAGTTTTCTAAGAAGAGATCATTATATTTCTCAAAGGGATATTTTACCCAAAATATGTGCAGAAGTACTCAACGAGACAGAAATTAGTCTGGTAACTACATGTATTTAGTTGCAATTTGTGTAAAAGTATGTAATACATTTGAGGGGCACTGGGGTGGCTCAGTCAGTTAAGCATATGCTTTTGCCTCAGGTTATGATCCCAGGGTCCCGCAATAGAGCCCTGCATCAGAGTCTGCTCAACGGGGAGCCTGCTTCTCCCACTCCCCCTGCTTGTGCTCTCTCACTCTCTCAAATAAGTAAATCTTAAAAAAAAATAAAAAAGTATGTAATACATTTGAATGTAATGCATTTTAAAACCTAAGACCTAAACCACGGTTTGTTTTACCCTGGTGTGAATAATGGAAAGCTGAGCTAAAAGCATACATAAAAGACTGAATGATTTAAATTGTGAAAGATCTTGAATTCTGCTAGCATTTCCATAATTAAAACATTGCAAATGACAGATTGAAGAATTGTGACAGGACAACAGTTTTCCAACTACTATAATGTCTATGAAAATAAATATTGATACTCAATCAGTTTAACCAAAGCAGTCATTAGAAGCCAATATGACTTATCTTTCTTCCATTCATCATCCTGACTCACAGTCAGCAAACAAAAATCATACCACATAAGTTTAGTCAGGGCTGTCCTAGGTGCTAAAAGTAAATGACAGATACATTTAAAGTAAAGTATCTGTGGTTTTGGGATTTGTTTTGAAATAAAGACTTGATAGGTTAGGAGAGAAAAAATTCCTGCATTAAAAAAAATGTCCTCAAACACCCACTTTTATTGCCATTGTGGATATACCAGTGGGTGAAGGGACCACAGTTTCTTTTCTCACATATCAGTTACATGTTCTTGTGGAGTTTAGGGTCTAGTGCAGGGGAGAGAACAGTAAGTGAGTAAGCAAGATGTGTAATATATGGTGTTATGGAGAAAAATAAAAATAAAGCGGATAGGTAAGGCCAAAAGAAGCAAACTGTAATTTTATTTTTAAAATATTTTATTTATTTATTCATGAGAGATACAGAGAGAGATGCCAGGGACACAGGCAGAGGATCCATGCACAAAGCTCAATGTGGGACTTGATCCTGGAACTCCAGGATCACACCCTAAGCCAAAGGCAGATGTTCAACCACTAAGCCACCCAGGTGTCCCACAAACTATAATTTTAAATAGGAAGGCCCGAGTAAGCACCATTTAAGTAAAAACCTGAAGGAAGCGAGAGACCAAGGCTGTGCACCAGTCCAGAGGCAAGAGTATGTCTGGTGTGTTTGAGGAACCACAGGGAAGCCATAAAAGGTCACAAGGCATAAGAAAGGGAGAGAGAATAATCAAGAGATATGATCAAAAGGTATCAGGGAGCTAGCTGGTGTTCTCCCTTGTATGCACTCGTAAAGACTTTTGCCTTTACTCTGAGATGAGAAGCTGTTGGAAGAGTTCAGAACAGAGGAGTAGGGAGCATCCTTCTGGCTGCTAGACTGAGAACAGACAACAGCAAGGCCAGTGAGGGACCGCTCAGAAATGAGCAGCTTGGGCTCATGTGGGAACACAGGTGGTACGGAGTGGTCAGGTTTCCAACCTGAAGGCAAGCATTTTGAAAATAGAGCCGATAGAATTTTTAAGTGGATAGGATATAGGAAGCAGAATACAGAGAGAATCCCCTGTGTGCTGCGGTGTGGAAAACTGTGGCAGGAGCAGATATGTATGAGGGAAATCTAGGACTTTGATACTGGACTTTTTTTTTTTTTTTTTCCAGTTATCCACTAAAATGTAAGAAAAGATGTTGAGCAGGCACTTGGATAATGAGTGTAAGGTTCAGGGAAGAGGTTCAGTTGGGAACCTATGTGTAAGTAGTCAAACTATGAACCGGATGAGATGGCTGATGAGAGTAAGTTGGTGAAAAGAAAAGTTTAAGGTTGGGGCCCCAGAATATTCCCATGTTCAGATGTGTAGGATAAAAAGGAACCAAGGGAGGAGACTGCAAAGGAATATCAGTGAGGCAAGAGGGAAACCAAGGCTAGTGCCCTGGAAATCAAGTGACAAAACATTTCAAGGAAGGGGGATGTCCTCAACTGCTCCAATGCCAGTAATGGATCAAGTCAGAGGAGGCCTGAGATGGGTCATTGGCTGTAGCGGGATGGGAGGTCAGTGGCCGGATTGAAGAGGATTCAAGGGGAAAATGTGAGAAGATGAATTGCAGGCTGCGAATGCAGATAAATCTTTTTATCACTTTTTTAAGAGAAGTAGAAAAACGATATTAGCTAGAGGGAGGGAGGCAAGTGTGGGGTCAAAGAGATTTGTGGGTTTTTTTCGTAACACAGGAGAAATTATAGCATATTTATAATTCGGACAGGAATGTTCTGGAGTGAGGGAAAACTTGATGATGTAAGAGGGTCTCTTGTGTTTCCATGCCCAAGAGATAACAAGATCCCATAGAGGATTTGGCCTCCGATCATCTGTAGTAGCAGAAGAGAAGGCAGTCTGTAGCCCAGGTGGAGGCGTCTAGGCAGAGGTGGCAGGAGTTTGTGGTAGTTCTTTGCTTTTATTTCTCATTTCACTGTGAAATAATAATTAAGGCCATTAGCTGAAAGTGAGGACGGGGAGGAGGTGCTGGCTGGCGACAGAGAGGAAAGAAGGTATGTAGTAGTCCACCAGGAGAATAAAAGTCTGAGTGGATTGTAATGAGGTAGCAGGAATGCTGGCCAGCTCTGAGATCCAACTTAAAGTTTGTAGTCATAAATTTAAAGTAAGGTCAGTCAGCTCACCAGCCCTTTACACTGGTATAGGTGCATGTGGAGAGAAGACCCCAAGAGTTGGGATGAAACAGATGCTTTCTTCCAAACAAGTACAACAAATCAAGAAGAAGAAAGGGAGTTGACAGTATACAAAACAAGCATAACAGTGCTTGTGCAATCAAACTGCCTAAAAAGGGAAAGATGAGGCATGAAAGTGCAGTGAGGGACAGGGAAAAAGTTGTAGGATCAATGAATTGTAGGTCCTGGTAGAATCACATAGTTGTTGGGAGCAGGGGACCTAGAGGCAGAGGGTTTGAAAGCTAGTATGGTGCCAGAAGGAGGGTCCCGGAAGTGGAAATTATGGAGAGAATGCACCTATTGGTAATGCCAATATCTCAGTATCAGCCCAGAAGTGAATGGCTGAAACAGAATGGAGAATAGATTCACTGAGAAGGGGAATTCGGGAAACTGAGAGGCCAGGATATTAGAAGAAAGCCATCGAGGATTATGATAGGAGTGCTACGAGAGAGCACGTTGTTAGTAAGCTATGGTCTTAAAGGAATGAGGGGAAGGTAACACAGCAAGAAGCATTCATTAGTGACTGGGATCTGATGATGTGAGAGACAAAGCTGGAGGTTTTCAGGAGGAGGAAAGGGAGAATGCTGTAGAAGCAGCCATGGGACCAGAGAACAAACTCTCCTATCTGTACTTCAAATGTAGGAGAGAGGTGAGAAATATAGACTGCCACTGTTTGAGAGAGCTGCTTAGGAGCCAGTGCTTCATAAGCAATTTATTGACATAAATTAATATAATATAA
This sequence comes from Vulpes vulpes, assembly GCF_048418805.1. Classification (NCBI taxonomy): domain Eukaryota; kingdom Metazoa; phylum Chordata; class Mammalia; order Carnivora; family Canidae; genus Vulpes; species Vulpes vulpes. Next base: position 184,268,160 of record NC_132780.1, on the reverse strand, counting down.
ATTAAGTTGGAGAATTCCCAGGAAATCACAAAATAAAGTATATTTGTTTAATGTGGTTAACTAAGGAATATGAGTTCCTAGGCTTAGTGGGTTCTGAGGAAGTGGAATGACACTGATTATAGGAGTTTGCCATGTAACAGAAGACTAGTGTCTAAGGTAAGTGTGATGTCTTCTCTGTGGCTGGTGGTATATTAGCTTTTTTGGAGAAAAGTCAGTATTAGAAATATTTTTTTAATGGGTTTTTTGAGTGAGAGAGGCACATTAGCAGAAACACCAGATATAGAATTTGGAATTTGAAGAAGCCATTATAGATTTCATGGTGACAATGCTGAGACAGATTATTCTAGACCCGTTCTTGGAGATCTAGATGATTTATGGAGCACTAGATGAGTGCTCCATAAATTTCTTTGGCAACGTGAATGTAGTTCAGTTTTTTGCTTTTTGTTAGTTCTGCATTTCTAAATGTGACATTTTATTATTGAGTGCTGAGTTCTTTCTCTCACTATCAATATAATTTGGTGGGGGGGAATAGTTTTGAAAAATTCTTCACCATATATTTCTCCCACTTTAAACCTAGATTTTACTTTGCTAGCAGTGGACATGCCCAGCACAGCTCCATCAGATCTTCAGCCCCAGCCAGTTATATCAGTGATGCAACTTTTTGGTTGGGATGATATCATCTGGCCCCAAGTTGTAGCAAGATATTTAAGTCATTGCCTACAAAATAGGTAAGTAACCTGATGTCAGGTGTGCACATTAATAGAAACTCATGATTGGGGATCCCTGGGTGGCACAGCGGTTTGGCGCCTGCCTTTGGCCCAGGGCGCGATCCTGGAGACCCGGGATCGAATCCCACGTCGGGCTCCCAGTGCATGGAGCCTGCTTCTCCCTCTGCCTGTGTCTCTGCGTCTCTCTCTCTCTCTGTGTGTGTGTGACTATCATAAATAAATAAAAATTTCAAAAAAAAATTAAAAAAAAAACCTCATGATTGATCAATGCATTAGGAAAGTAAGAATCTTCACAAATAAAAAATGATCTTACTACATATATTCTCACTTGGCTGTTTTTTTGTTTTTGTTTTTGTTTTTTTGCTTTTGGATGTATCAGCATTTGACAATGGCAGTAGCCTGCTTTAAAACACAAATAAAACCTTGCTGTTTATGCCATTTTTCAAAACTGTTTTTATAGGACTGCCTTATTCTATTCTGAAATGACCTTCCTATACTCACTTTGTGAAAGAAATTTTGCAATTAATATTCCTGGTCTGTAAGATACTAGTATATTACTGTATTTTTAGATTTAATACTAGCTTTCCCTTTCACAGTTAGATTTTTAAAGACTTGACTCTTGTACAATTATGAATAAGACTTCATTGCCCTGAACATTGGTTCCCTCTTCTCTGTCTCCTGCTTTGTTACATAACAGATCTGAGGAACCCTAATACAAAAAAACACACAATAAATAAAGATAAAGGGCAGCCCCAGTGGTGCAGTGGTTTAGCGCCACCTGCAGCCTGGGGTGTGATCCTGGAGACCTGGGATCGAGTCCCATGTCAGGCTCCTGCATGGAGCCTGCTTCTTCCTCTGTCTCTCTCTCTCTCTCTCTCTCTCTCTGAATAAATAAATAAATAAATCTTTAAAATAAATAAATAAACAAACAAACAAATAAATCAGTAAAAATAGAAATAGTGTAATCAGGAGGATTTGAATAAGAATATCAAGATGAGGGTAGCCCTGGTGGCGCAGCGGTTTAGCCTGGGGTGTGATCCTGGGGACCCTGGATCGAGTCCCACATCGGGCTCCCTGCATGGAGCCTGCTTCTCCCTCTGCCTGTTCCTCTGCCCCTCTCTCTCTCTGTGTCTCTATGAATAAATAAATAAAATCTTAAAAAAAAAAAAAAGAATATCAAGATGAGGGAAAATAAAATGAATACTCAAACCTAAGAGACCCTTGTAGTTTCTGTCCAAGCTGCCAGTGAGAAGGGAGATGCCATTTGGTGAGGTGGTCTTTGCATAAAAAAGCTCACCAAGCAGACATTAAATCACCTTCTCATGGGCTTTCAGTAGTAAGGTAAGGGAGTTTAACTTCAATTGGATTATTTTTAGAATCTCTTCCAGCTTGAGAATTCTATAATAGCAAAGATTATTAGCATTTTCTAAATACTTTTGCTAAAACCATTTGCTGTAACTAACTTATTTGTTTAGTTTCTGAAACTATTTTACTGAAACTTAGTTTAAAAAGTAATATTTGGTGTATAATAACAGTTGAAGAAACTGAAATGTAAAGGTGTTAAATTATTTGGGGCAGGTCGTATAGGTAATACATGACAAACCTGTGTTCTGCACTGTGTACTCTTTGTGGCAACTTATTTTCATAGTTTTTCAAACTATTTTTTTATTTAATTCATTTATTAGAGAGGGAGAGAGAGTGTGTAAAAGTGGAGTGGGGGCAGACGGAGAGGGATAAGCAGACACCCTGCTGAGCAGGGAGCCGGACTCAGGGCTCTATCCCAGGATGCAGAGATCATGACCTGAGCCAAAGACTGACATTTAACTGATCAGTGAGCCATGCAGGTGCCCCACAGTTATGATTTATATGTATTATTTAAATTCTGACTTTACCTAACATTTTATGGTTTTAAGACCACCCTCATCCTTTCTACTACCCCCCCCCTCCCAATTATAAAATGAGTAGATAGCAGATTAAGTCAGGCCTTTGGCTTCATAAAGATTTTTATTTTTGTTTTTTTCCTATCAGATGGTACTTTGGACTTCCTTAATAATGACCACCCATGGGGAGGGGTAGCAGGAAAGAAAGGAATGGGAATGGGATTGGCTAGAAGACCCACATAAAAATATACTTTGTCTTTAACTTTTTCTTACACAAATGGTCATCAGTACTGCTGTTTTTATTTACTCTGAGGGCCACTATTTTTTTTGTATTTGATACTTCATTATCATCTCACCTAGCTGGTTATAAGCCCCTACCTCAATTTTCCCATTTTAACCTTACTCTCTCTTCCTTGGCATAACCCTACACATGTGCTACCGATGGAAAGAGGAAAATTAAAAATTAGAAGATTACAGATGAAAGCAAGAATATTTATGTAAAACCTCTTTTCAAGTGTATCTGTAGTGTTTATTTTCAACAGTGCCTATCTTCATTAATGTGTATGTCTGTAAAATAAGTGAGGCCAAGAAGTGGGGTATGTTACAGTGTTTTCCTTCATTTCTTAATCTCTATGTTCAGGGAACATACTGTCAGGTTTAGGTTTTGGTTATGGTTTTGGTTTTTAATACCCATAACTTATTTTTACAGCATGTTATGTGAAGCACTTTCTCATTCAGGCTGTGTATCTTTTCAAGCCTTAACTGTAAGATCATGGATTCGTTGTGTTTTGCAAATGTACATAAACAACCTCTATGTGCCTGATGATTTGTTCCTTGATACAAATCCTGGACAGATTGTTGGTAAGTATTTCAGGCATTTTGCTTTTTAGATATCTAAATATGTTTAAAATTTCCTGTTACACAAATTAATAGGAAAAGATACAAAATATATTTGTAATATTATATAAAGTATATTTGTAATATATATATATAAAGTAACTTATTTCCTTTTGCAGCCTGTTTCTTTTTCTTGATATTTTCCTGTTACCATATATGACAAATTTCTCTCCTATAAAGATAAAAGAACTTGTTGCCTTGGAAGCCAGGAACAAAAACTTGCTCTCAGGTGACAAGCTGTTTTTTTTACCTTAAACTGATCACACACAAAAAAGTAGAACTATAAAGTAAATAACCAGATATCACACTGTTAACACCTTAAAAAGAAAAATACCCAATTATGAATAATTCTTTCCCATTTTATATTAGATACTTTACCTTTCTTCTGCTTTACTATTATTAGCCATAAAGTAATACTTGCACTTTCTTTATTTTTTAAAAATATCCATACAGTTCCGGTTGTCTATAGGACATGCCTTTTCATAAAGCTGTTTTTATGGCCGCTTATAAGTCTTACAAAGGCTGGACTGAAAACAATGCTCCAAATTTACTTTGATACCTTATTACATCATTTAACTTTACATGAATAACTTTTGGGCTAGGACATTCACAAGTATATATTTGTTTGGTTTTAATAAAGTATTTCCTTAGAGACTTAATTTAAAGTCTTTAATTATGTGGAAATTTGATTTTTTTTTAAAGATGTTATAAATGAATGTTGCATTCCCTACTCTTTTCTCTCCATATGTGTGTAATATAAATGTGTATAATAAATACAAATTTTATATTATTTTTATCTCAACAGAAAAAGAGTACTTGGAACAGTTGGCTGAACTGACAAGGTTGCTATTTAAACTCTCAGAAGTAAGGAATATTTTCTCAAAAGCTCAGATTGAATATTTCGTCAGTCCAGAAGACCCTACAAAAGCACTTGTTCTATTCTTTGAGGTATTTTTCACTTATTAGTATAACTGTCCAGATGAGTTACAATTATTTTCTCACAAAAACTTTGTTTATATAAAGTTTTCCTATGAAATGAATTATTTTAAATTGAATCATATTATTGCTTGCCTGCCATTATAAAATTATGGAGGAATAAAAATGTGACTCTTTGGTTTAGTACAATTCACTCCTAAGGACAGCAGAGGAATACATTTAATGAAAAATAATTACTAAAGAATGTTACATAATAGGGGCACCTTGGTGGCTTAGTTGGTTAAGCAGCGGGCTCATGATTTCGGCTCAGGTCATAATCTCAGGGTTGTGAGATCGAGCCCCATGTCAGGCTCCACACTCAGCAGAGTCTGCTTGAGATTCTTTCTCTTCCTCTGCCCCCTCCCCACACTTGTGCTTGCTTTCTCTAAGAAAATAAATCAATAAAATCTTAAAAAAAAAAAAGTGAATGCTGCATAATAGCCTCACTCTAAGGCTTCTGTCAATTGTAAGAATATCTTATTGTTGAAATTGCTGGATAGCAATACTTTCCAGGTACTTGGGAACTAGATTGCCTTGTACATGGTCCATAATACTTCCAACTTAATGTTTACCACCCTGTAGCAAACAGTAAATTTTACAGTAAAATTTTATTGTTTTTAGCATAACCACCAACTGCTTCACATCCTTATGGTTGGGGCTTTAAAATCCAATCCATTTGTTTAGTTTTGTCTCCATAATAAATAGTTCCTTTCAACATTTGACTTTTAATTATTAATTTTGCAGGAATTTCTATTACATGGTATTCTTTGCTTTATAGCCTTGTTGAAGTTGTTAACATGTTTGGATTAGTGTTTTTGTAAGCTATTCACAATAAAAGTAGGTTTATTTTCCCACAAAGTGTTAGGTATTAATTGCAATGAAAAAAAATGCAACCTATAAGCTCTTTTTTTTTTTTTTTAATTTTTATTTATTTATGATAGGAACACAGTGAGAGAGAGAGGCAGAGACACAGGCAGAGGGAGAAGCAGGCTCCATGCACCAGGAGCCTGACATGGGATTCGATTCCGGATCTCCAGGATCGCGCCCTGGGCCAAAGGCAGGCGCCAAACCGCTGCACCACCCAGGGATCCCTATAAGCTCTTTCCATAAATGTGAATTCTTCCATTGGTTTCCATTAAGTTAAAATATAATTGTATGATGATTAGTGGTATCATATAAATCCTAAAAATATTTAGTGATAGTCTATACAGATATAAAACAGATATTTCTTTTGAGCCTTTTATTTAGTAGTTGACTGCATCTTAACCTGTACTTACACTCCTATGCTTAGGAACCATCCTGGATCAGAGAGGGAAGTAGAAGTCATTTATTTCACTAATAGTTTTCAGAGACTCGGGATCCCTGGGTGGCGCAGCGGTTTGGCGCCTGCCTTTGGCCCAGGGCGCGATCCTGGAGACCCGGGATCGAATCCCACATCAGGCTCCCGGTGCATGGAGCCTGCTTCTCCCTCCGCCTGTGTCTCTGCCTCTCTCTCTCTCTCTCTCTGTGACTATCATAAATAAATAAAAAATTAAAAAAAAATAGTTTTCAGAGACTCTACTAATTTAAACCAATCTGAATTAATTAATTGTTCCTTCATCACTCAGTAAATAATAGTTGTTTGCTAAATGCTAGGTAGTATTATGCTGGGATTTCTTAAGGGTTTGCAAAAAACAAAAGAAGTAGTCCTTGATCTTAGAGAACTTTTTAACTTGTCTGAGCATACAAGATAAACACAAAGGTTAAAATAGTGAGACAGTATATGCTAAATGCCAATTAGTTGATAGATCATTCAGTAGGTTAATAATTCAGAGTGTCTTGGTCTAAGAAGTTTGGATTTTCTCCTGTGAACAGTATGAAGGCTTTATAAATTTTTAAGTAGGTCTGATTTGATCAAATGACTTTTTAAGAAAATTAGTAACGGTAGAGCAGATTAAAGGTGCAGAAGAACCATTGGCCAGAAATTAGTTAGATTTAAAAGGAATTGTAAATTGAATTATGAGGTTTTTGAAGGGATATGAAATAAATACTGTGTTTAACCAGAAGAATGATTATACCCTAAGGAGAAATAGGAACATCATGATTTAGGGTAAGGGAGAAGTATGTGAGAGTTCAATTTTAAACTGGTTTAGTTTAAGATTGTGTAAACAAGCACCATTTCCAAGTTCTATATGATTTGCTGGGAGGACTAAGCTCAGTATATAGTTGTATTCACATTTATGACTTATTACAGTGAAAATTCATAGCTCAGTCAGCAAAGAGAAAGGGTACCTGTGGTGAAGTCTGGAAACACCAGGTGTGGCTTCTGGGGGTCCTCTTCCGGGGATTGCACTGGACATGGTTACTTCTTCCAGCAAGGATTTGTAACAACACATCTAAAATGCGGTCTGCCAGAAAAACTCATTAGTGACTCAGTGCCCATATTCATTGATATTCAGATATTCAGCATAAACCATATTATTTGCACAAACAGTCTAGGCTCAGTGAGCCATACTTAGCAGGAAATGGTGGGAAAAACCTAAGGCCCCATTCACCAGCCAAGGGGCCAGACTTGCAAGTAGGCCTTTTTTAAAGATAGCAGTCAGTCTAGGGCCCACTATGTTAACTCTTCCCTTCACAGAAATGGTAGTATGACATGCAAATAGTGAGAGTCAAAGAAATACCTGAGATAATCTAAGAAATACATGTCTTATAGTCCAGGGAGATGAAGGCTAAACATGAGAAAAATACTGAGATCTAGATCAGTAGTTCTCAAAAGTGTGTTTCATAGACCTCTGGGGGTTACTGGTACCTTTCTAGGAATTTTACAAGCTCAAAAGTGTATTGGCATTTGCACGAAGAGTACAAAAACTTGAGTACAAATCAGTATTATGGCCCAAGATTATATTGGTGGTCATTATCATTTTCACTGCCATACAGTCACAGGGAAAAAAAAAAAAAAAAGAAAAAGAATCTGATTTCATTACGAATGTCCTTAATGAAGTGGTAAAATTATTAACTTTATGAAATTTTAATCTTTGAGTACATGTCCTTTAATGTCAATGGGAAGTGCACTTAAAGCACATCTGCTGCGTATAAAGCAAAGTGGTTATCTGTGAATAAATAGCACTTGTGTGATAATTTAAATTACAAGCTGACCTGACTGCTTTTATCTTGAAAGAACAACTAACAAAGTATTATTCAGATTTGGGCATTTAGCAGACATTTTCTCAGAAATGTATGAAATGAGTATCACTTCAAAAAAAAAAAAAAACCAACTGACAGTGTTTGTTGCTGATGACATAACTTGAGCTTTTAAGAAAATTAGAATTTTGGAAACTTGTATTTGCCATTATGAGCTTGAGAGCTTCATGATACGTAAAGACTTTTCTTCTGGTGGTAGTATTAACAGGTATGTTTTTTTAAGGAATAATGAAGTGTGTCCACATTGAGAAGATGTATAACTCAGTGAGCCAGAGTTTTCCAAATGACCAAGCAAGCTTTTTAAAAGCATGCATGGGTATTAAACATTCATTTGAAGAGCAAAATCAATCAGTGGCTTTTAATGTAGCAGTGTAGCAGAATCTTGCAAGTCTGGCCCCTTGGCTGGTGAATGGGGCCTTAGGTTTTTCCCACCATTTCCTGCTAAGAATGGCTCACTGAGCCTAGATTGTTTGTGCAAATAATATGGTTTGTGCTGAATATCTGAATATCAATGAATATGGGCATTGAGTCACTAATGAGTTTTTCTGGCAGACCGCATTTTAGATGTGTTACAATTCTTGCTGGAAGAATTAACACAGAATAGGTGTTGACATAGTTTTCAGTACGATAATAGATAACCTTTAAGAAATACCACTTGTCAAATTTTGGTATAATATCAAAGAGGAATCCTCACATTTCTCTGAAAAATCAATTAAAATACTTATTTCTCTTCCAGTTACATATATATGTGAGATTCAGTTATTTTCATCTACAACATACTGCAGCGGATTTTATGCAGAAATAGATATGAGAATCTAGCGATCTTCTATTAAGTCAGACATTAAAGAGATTTACAAAAATGTAAAATTTATCACTAATTTTTTTGTTGTAAGAAAGAAGCTGTTTTCTGTAAAGATTTTACTATTAACATATAATGCTTATTATTTTTAAATGAACAAATGATTTAAATGTCTCTTTTCATTTCTTATATGGTAAATATCCATAAGTATTACTCCAAATAATAATAAGCACTGTAAGATCCTCAACTTTTAAGTGTTTAAAAAGGAAACTGAGAAGTTTGAGAACTTCTGATCTAGGAAAGGAAGTGTGTAGAGAACCAAAGGCAGAAAGCTAAATTGAAAGAGATTGATCCAGTCTATCTTTTGTTGCTGTTTTCATCATCCACTTCACAGTCACTCCAGTTCATAGATTCCTTATCTTTTCCGACATTCTACATTTTATTATCAACATGGCTAACTTTAATATCACCTTGAATAACTTAACCTAATCCCTCATTTCAAGAGCTCCTCCACAAGTCTTTTCATGATCATCACTTCTGCTCTACTTCATTGACCCATTCCCATTACTAAACCTAAGTGATGCTGTGGCATCACCTGGATCATCTGAGAGCTCTTTAGTTATCATGACCTCTGCCTCCAGGTCTCCAAGTGACCTCACATGACCTACCACTTCCTCTTCTCCCTGCGCAGCATCCTTTTCAAGGTCTCGCTGCTTCCCTATCCACCTTAATTAGACCCATTGGGGGCCTCACTGCAGCTGTACTCTTACCGGCATAACTACAGTCTTCCATCTTTGTTCTTCTGGTTCTCCCTACACACCTTCAACCTTGGACTGGTGCAACCACTTGCTTTCTCTTCTTTGTCTTACCTGCTGAGAGCCGCAGGAGAAAAATTACATCACTATGTATACAGGTATTATTATGTCCAATGTAGGTCTTTGAAATCCACTGTTAAGTCAGTCACCAATAATGATTTGAAAATTTTGCCACTCTTCTCAAACCTCCCAACCCATCCCCAGCCAGTCTTCTCTTGATCCTTTTTGTGACGGCCTCTTCTTGCTTATTCTCCACCTACCTGAACTTACTCTTTTATTTCCCGTCCTCTTCCCACTTTACCTTCTCTCACCACCTTACCTCCCATTTCTCCTACTGCCTCACCATTTTGCCATCTGTACCTTTTGTACTTCATCATTTTTCCTCTGAGAAAGTTAAGCTGGCTCTAATGGCTCATAGAGAAAATTGTAGGGGGAAAAAAATCTACTCATATCACAGAAGTGAGCTTTATAGAGGTCTTAATATGTAAGAATTTGGTAACCTTGGGGCATGCTGGGTGGCTCACCCCAGTAAGGTCATGATCCCAGGGTCCTGGAATGGAGACCCATATCCGGGCTGTCTGCTCAGCCAGGAGTCTGCTGCTCCCTCTCCTTCTGCCCCTCCCCCTTGCCTCTGCGTGCATGTACATGTGCTGTCTCTCAAGTAAATAAATAAAATCTTAAAAAAGAAAAGAATTTAGTAACCTTGCTTATAGGTTTTCCTTATAGGAACTTGGGGGTTCTAATTGCCAGTTGTATACTAAGATGTCTGGAAGTCTTAATGTGATTTGATAAAGTTTTTGTATAAGTTCCATTGATTTTTTTTTATTCTTTTAACCTTTATTTTAATTATAAAAGGCAAGACTTAATTCTTTCCACTGGCATTTTTTAATTGCTGTGAACATTTATTGGAAAGTTAAGGATGTACACTTAAAAATGTAATGAGTATGTGTGGAGAGAGAAATTTTCTTTATTTTTCAAAGTCAGTATTGTGTAAAACTTGGAAGTCTAAATCATGTTTTTCCTTTTTTTTTTATAGGCTGTTGGTATTACTTATGGGAATCTGCAGAAACTTTCTGATAAATCTGCCATGGTCACAAAGTCCTTAGAATACCTTGGTGAAATATTAAAATATATAAAACCTTATTTGGGAAAAAAAATTTCCAGTGCAGGGCTGCAACTGACGTATAGGATGATGGGTATGTACTCCTGACATTATTAAAACTTCCTGGATAGCCTCGGTGGCGCAGCAGTTTAGCACCACCTACAGCCCAGGGTGTGATCCTGGAGACCCTGGATCGAGTCCCACGTTGGGCTCCCTGCATGGAGCCTGCTTCTCCCTCTGCCTGTGTCTCTGCCTGTCTCTCTCTGTCTCTCATGAATAAATAAATAAAATATTTAAAAAATAAAAAAATAAAACTTCCTTAGGTTGAACCTATAGTATAATGATAGATAGGAATATGTTAATACACTGGCTAAATCACTGTTCTCCATACAATCATAAGAATAATTTGAAAGACAATGATTTACTTTAGAGTAATTCGTGTTGGCTTTCTACTAGCGTGCCCCTGTCTTGTCCCACCTCCTTTCAGAACTTTTCTTGCTATGCTTGTGTTAATACTAAAATTAATTATGGCCAAAACAGAAAATATGCTAATACCAATTTGCCATCAGTACTCTGTTGTGAATCACTCACATTGTGACTACTTAGATAATTAAAATGGACTTTTTTTTTAGTGATTATCTGTGCTTTCTTAGAATTTAAAATATCAGGAAACCATCACTCCCTTCTATTTTTCTGGTCTGCTCTGTATGAAGGAGGTCAGGAAAGAATTTATTATAACACTAGAGATACTTCTGCTTCAAATCTTCCTTCTCATAATACTCTGTTTTCTCCTTTCAGAAAGAAATCTTTTTCTGTGCTTGTGCTATAACAACACAGTTCATCCTTCTTGAAGAAGTCAGTAATTTGAATACCTTTGTTCACTAAAACCATGTTACTAACCAAAAATAGGAACTGAATAAAGGGAAATGAGAAGGATTCCCTTAGAAGTTTTTATAGGGAATTGAAGGGTTTTGTTTGTTTGTTTTAGTTTGTTGTTTATTTTTTTGTTTTTGTTTTTTTGTTTTTTAATTTCTCTGTGGCCTAAACCTTATATCTGCTCCCTTTGATCTTGTGAACATATGAATAAACCTGATTTGGGCTGTCTGAAACCTTTTATCTTTGTTGTGAAGGATAAAAGAATGCAAAAATGTGTAAATATGGATGATGTTGAAATGTAGTGAAAGCTATAGCAGTACAAGCATCTTAATTTTAGAGAAAAATGTAAGTGATAATTTCTTAGAAATTTAATGTAGTAAAATGTAGATGAATAAGTATTTCAGTGTTCAGGCTCATAATTTATTAGTCTCTGTTAGATTTTTGCCCAGCTAAATGTGTGATTTCAGAATATGTCTTTATTTCACAAAACATATGATCATCATAATTGCAAAATCATATTCAGATTGGTGATATATAGACCGAGGATAAAATTCTCCTCATAAAAAATTGAGGACCTTCTTTGTTTAGTTACATAGTTGAGTTTTGACTTAATGGGAGGTAGATCTGTATTCTTTCCTTTTGTCTAAATCTCAGAGACTGGGGACAGAATATATTGATACAGTGTTCCCCATTTATGTGTTAGAAATTAAGAACAGATAATTTATTGTCTTTATGTAAAAGGCTCAGAACAAAATAGAGGAAGAGCAAGTATAAACTTTTAAGGGTTCAAACCTTCTTTTAAGTATGTGGATTTGGATTATCATATTCACTTGAGAGAAGGAGTTAACCACAGAAACTGTGTTTTATCTACCTGGCCAGTTCCTAACTAGGGATACCTCTGCTGTCCGCTTACAAGATGGCTAGTGGAAGGTACAAACTCTTGATAAAATCACACTTAAGATTAGGGCATCTGGGATTTTACTTTGGTTTTTTTTTGTGTGTTTTATTTTGTTTTGTTTTTTAAGATTTTATTTATTCATGAGAGACACAGAGAAAGAGAGAGAGAGAGAGAGGCAGAGACACGGCAGAGGGAGAAGCAGGCTCCATGCAGGGAGCCCGACATGGGACTCGATCCCGGGACTCCAGGATCACACCTTGGGCCGAAGGCAGGCACTAAACCGCTGAGCCACCCAGGGATCCCCGATTTTACTTTGTAACTCAATAATTTCTGAGAAAGGATTGAGTCATGAGTAGTATCTTCAGCTTTCCTACTCTTTCTCATTTTTTGTGGTTTTTCTCACTCTTTATATCTCTTTTCCATCCCATGTTTTTCTTTTGGTCATTTCTTCTCTTTTTTATCTTTGTAATTGAAATTTGGCCATGACCCTCAGTGCCCAACACAAATCTTCCATGTTTTCCACACTCCTGGGTAGACTTGGTTTCCCTGATTATGCTTCATCTGTCCATCTCTTAAGACATTTCTCATGGTTTGCCAGCTTTTATAATTATTTGTGTACTTAGCACTCCCCTACTAAATTTTAAACTCACTTGTGATAGTGGCCATATTTTTTAAACTTTTTATTCCCATTGTCATGTTGTGTTTTGAACAAATAAGAACATTTCCTGAGTTATATATTAGGTACTCGATTGGGAACTGGGGATACATCAGTTGAAGAGTTTCACCAGTATGGGAGGTGGCATATACTAAATATTTCTTGAATATAATGATTTTATAAACCTAGCTAATAGTACAGAATTTATCTTTTAATGTTCCTAAGTGAGCAAAGATAGTTTCTAACTATACATACATTTTTAAATGCCTATTGTACATGATCCCAATCCTCTTTTCTTTTTAAGGCATAGTATATGCATAGAATAGAAAATAAGTAAACACATAATAACTCTTACAGTGCAGCTCTCTTCCAGTGGTACAAGTATGCTCTCCACAATTTTTCTGCATTTTCAGCATATCATCAGTTACATGTAAGTGATATGTTTATAGCCAGGTAAAAGACTTGATTTTTTACAAAGCTATACTATGCATTTATATCTTTCTCAAAGTTTTTTACTTAAAAATTTTCTTTCTCTTTGCATTTTTAATACCACACACTTTTAAATGTTCTTCACTGAAACTTAAAAAATAGGCTTCTGTGCAGCTCAGTCACTTGAGTATCTGACTCTTGATTTTGGCTCAGGTCATGATCTAAGGGGTTTGGTATCGAACCATACTTCGGGCTCCTTGCTCAGCACGGAGTCTGCTTAAGATTCTCTCACTCCCTCTGCCCCTCCCCTGTGCTCATGCATGCTCTCTCTCTCTCTCTCAAATAAATAAATCCTTAAAAACAACAACAACAACAACCTAGGGTTCTGATTTGGCAGTAAAACAAATGGATTGCCTCTACCTTCTATGAACTCCTAAAACTTAAGATCTTCAGCAAAGTGTATTAACCATTGCAGAAGATGAAATATGAGGGTAGATGATGCGTTTTTGGTTGGAAGAGCCTTGCTCTTTATAAGTCAATTCCTGTGTGACACCTAAGAGTGATATGAATCATTTCAAATGTCATTGGTGATGGCAGTTCCCTTTGCGGGCATATTAATGTTACTTAGGATGTGAGTTCTTCTTACATTGCTGTCATTCTCCAGTTTTCCTCCTACTGGAAAAATGAGGAGCAAGCAAGCATTATTTAAAATACTGCTAAGTGAGCATTGTGTTTCTTTATGATTGATTATTGTATTTCCTTTTACAACAGAAGATTAATGTTGCTGTTTGTTGTTCTTAGAAGTGATTATTGGTTGGGCTTTTTTCTTTTAACATCAATATACTCTTCTATAAGCGTATTTTTGTTTTCCTTTAGAGCTTGAATTTTAAACTTTTTGTTTTATAGAAATAGCTTTGAATTGTATCCTTCTGCTTTCTAAGATGGAATAAAATATAAAAGTTTATGCAGTACGTGTACCACAATGCAATTTGGGCAAGCGCTTAATGATATTTTAAATTCATTTTTCAAATAAAATAAATAAATAATTCATTTTTCCAGTAAAGAAGACCTCGGTAGCAGAATAATACCCTAATTGAGAACTAGATATCTGCTCTTAATTACTTTATGTATTTGTTTGTTTGTTTTAAAGATTTTATTTATTCATGAAAGACACAGAGAGAAAGGCAGAGACATAGGCAGAGGGAGAAGCAGGCTCCCTGCAAGGAGCCTGATGTGGGACTCAATCCCAGGACCCTGGGATCACTGCCTAAGCCAAAGCCAGACTCTCAACCACTTAGCTACCCAGGTGTCCCTCTTAATTACTTTATTAAACAAAGGCTGCTCATTTGTTTAGCTCCACTATCATCAAATATACTGACTCCTAGCATGAAGGAAATCATAATATATTTCATGTACTGAAGAAGTCTGCTTCTCTTCTTTCAGAATCAAAATTTAAACTCACTATGTGTGTTAAACAATGGAAAGTTATAAAAAGTGAAGTTCAGGGAGGTTGCATGATTGCTTTAAGGTATTACAGCTAATCCTTTTTCCCTACTTTAACACAATTAAATTTAGTTATATCTTTTTGTGTTGCAAACTGTGTTGAGACAGCCTATAAAATTTTATGTAAGATAAAGGTACCAAAGAAGTAAACGTGAAGTAACAACATGACAAAGCCCAGGAAAAGTGAGTACACACATAAAAGCATAATGCATGGTCTTAATTGTGTTCTTAAAGTTGGGTTATAAATTTGCCTCTGAGTTTCCTAACAGCCAAAGCAAAAAGGAGATCTGATTTGATCTGTATATTCACATAATGTATAGCCAAATCACATTGTGCATTTGACTGTATATGTACTATATGCCAGTTGTTTAGGAAATGTACATTTTTCTTAGCCCAGAATTCTGAGAAAAAATAGTCTCTTTAGTGAAATAAATGATAGGACATCAGTCTTTTGACTCTAATACATGTTTCTTTTTATTGCCTACTGTAACTTGGTCTTATGTACTTTAAATATAAATGTTATGGTGGAACAGCAAAACTCTGGTTGGAAGGTAACCATACCTGCTGTTACTCTTCTTCTTTGCCAGGAATTCTTGTTAAATCATGGGCACAGATCTTTGCCACCTCTAAAGCCCAGAAACTACTATTCCGGATCATAGATTGTTTATTGCTGCCACATACAGTGCTACAGCAAGAGAAGGAGCTGCCTGCACCTATGTTGACTGCAATTCAAAAGAGTCTTCCTTTGTATCTCCAGGTATAGTAAGTGTGGTTGCTTGCAAGTTTAAAAAAAAAAAAAAATGAAACTTAGCCTTAAAACAGTTCCTAAGCTAATGATTTGAAAACCATACATTTTAATCTCAATATATATGTGCACATGTGGCATTTCTGTTGAACAAGTTTTAAATTCCTTTTATGTTTGGCTATGAAAACAAAGATGGAAGAGGCAAAATCTCTCAAGAAGCAAATAAAGATGAGACAGAAGGCTGACTAGCATAGACACAGTAGTAGGCTCCGTATTTGCCCTTAGAGGCCTCAGCTGTCTGCTAGCCAGACAGAGATGAAGAGACATGAAAAAAGATACTGTAAAGGAGATTAGTTGTAAAGGAGCAGAGTGGGAAGAGTTGAAGGACCAGTCTTGTCAGAGGGAACAGCTGGAAAAAGGCATGAGGTTTAAGAAAGTATGACACCCTGGGGAAGAGCAAATAATTCTGTTGTGGTTGGACACTCATATAGGAGGAGCCGTGTAATGGAAGGCTTTATGTGGCACACTAAGAGGTTTGGACTTGTTCGTTTACATGGGGATTTGAATGCATTGTTGATGGATTTTGATGGATTTTGAATAGGGGAGTGGGAGTGACATATCATTATTACATTTTAGAGAGGTGATTCTTCTGGTGGCAACATCTAAGTAGTTGGTGTGGGAGTTAGATAGGAGACTTGGAAGGCAGTGAGTAGTAGTTCATTATCTGAAAGTTTTGAACTAAGCCAGTGGTGGGTATAGAACTCACACAGCATATTGCAGAAAAAATTAGAGATCTGATTAAAAATACTTGCTGAGTGAATGTTGAGGAGCAACAGAAAGAAATAGAATACTTCCTAGATTCTAAAGTGGCTGCTTATGCAGATAGCAGTGTTGCTAACTAACAGGGCAGTTCTGGAGATGTAGGGATGAAGGTAATAATTGATTTCTGAATGGCTTTCATTTGAGGTGCTATGCAGTATCTAGGTAGGCACTTGGAAATATTGATCTGTCATTCAAGGGAAACCACAGAGTTGGAAGTGTACTTTGTTATCTATTAGTGTCTCATACTGAAGATGAGTGCTTCTTAATTTGGGGTTCAGCAAAGGAAGCTGAGGAAAAAAAGGAGAATGGAATTTGATTAAGTGGTAAGCAGTCTTTCCCACAGATGGATTTTTTAAACAGATTTTTACAGTTTCTAAGAAATTTTAAGTTGGCTTTTCAATTCTGTATTGATAGTAACATGATAAAGTTTAGCATGTTTGCAGGCAGAAAGATGAAGTGTTGCCAACTAGGGAATATGGGTGGGGAGGAACCTTGGGCAGCAGGAGAGTCTGAAAAGTGTGTTCTCTGTGGCCTTCTTTTTTTTTTTTCTTTTTTTTTAAGATTTTATTTATTCATGAGAGACACAGAGAGAGAGAGGCAGAGACACAGGCAGAGGGAGAATCAGGCTCCATGCAGGGAGCCTGACATGGGACTCCATCCGGGACTCCAGGATCACACCCTGGGCTGAAAGTGGCGCTAAACCGCTGAGCCACCCAGGCTGCCCTCTCTGTGACCTTCTTAAGCCAAAATAGTATAATAAGAATTCTTACTAAGGGCACCTGGCTGGCTCTGGCTGGGTCAGTGCATAGAGCATGGGACTCTTGATTTCAAAGTTGTGAGTTCAAGCCCCATGTTGGAAGTGGATCCTAATTTTTTAAAAAGGAAAAAAAAGTTCTTAGAATTTTGTAAGTAGTAAATTGAAAAATTTGGTGAATTTATCCATTTGGCAGAATTGACATAGAGCTATACCTTTAATTTCTTACAGATACTCAGCTGTCCTCTTTAGAGTTTTTAGAACATACCCATTTATTCATCTTCTAATAATGTGCTTTCTTTTAAATAGAAACATTGAAGAAACTGGGTAGGAGGTGTTCATTGCTTTTCTCTTTCCAGTTGTTATTTGATAGTATCTTAACAGCTTTGTGCTTATATTACAAATAATCTTTCATTTGTAATAAAAAATGGAGGCATAAACATTTCTAATTATTTCTTTAGAAAAACACATTATGAATCACAAAGTACCAAATTATAAGTGAACTTTTAGCACATAATATGTCATTATGTTGGTGATTGTATTTTAGTAATATGCGGTATTTAGTACCATTGGCAGAAAAAAATTATATTTCTCAAGGTGTTGGTATACATTTCACCTGTAATCCATATGGAAGTATTTTGTAACTTCTGTACAAAAGGAAGGGATTAAATCAACAGAACTCTTCTCTAAACCTCAGTTTCCTCAGCTATAAAATTAGAGATTTGATAATACCAACTCAATGTTTTTTTGAGAAACTTAAATAAAGGATATAAAGCACATGGCACAGTGCCTGACATATGAAACTCTTAAATTGCCATTAATCAGAATTGTACTCTTCTGTATTTCTTTCCTGTCAATTTTTAAAAAATTTATCACATTTCTTATCATGGAAGATTTTTAGTATAAATTCTGTAGTGTCACTCAAATAAATGACCAGTACCTACAAAAAAAAAAAATTGAAAAATGTATTTTACTGTTTTGAAATCACACACAAATGTAGTTGATGACTGTGGTGGTCACGTTCTCTAGGTATGAGAGGAAGAAGGAAGTTTCCTTTATCTTCTTGCACTTCTCCCCTGCTTCATTTGAGTACACCCCAAAGGCATGCATGTTTGGTTAAGTACCACAGTGTAGGTGTTACCTACCCACGCTCAGCAACTCCCTGAGCCCCATATTAACATCATCTGTTGATGTTGGGCCGTGTCTTTGTTGATTGTGGTTAAATTATACATTCTGACATGAATAGTAATGCTAGGGACTAAAATAGTAAGTTCCTTAATATATATATTTTTTTAACATTAATTGGCCTTATTTCTCTTCTTTTTTCTCTTGTAGGGCATATGTATCGTGTGTTGTCAATCTCAAAATCCAAATGCCTATTTGAACCAATTGCTAGGGAGTGTTATTGAGCAGTACATTGGGCGGTTTCTTCCAGCTTCCCCGCATGTTTTAGGTCTTGGACAACACCCTGTTTTGTTGGCATTGAGAAACTCCACCACTGTTCCACCTATGTCACCTCTAAAGAAATGCATCATACAAGTCATAAGGTACACCTAATATTTTTTTAAAATGGTATTTATAATGTATTAATCTTTATTTAAAAAATAAAGCATCCCCAAAGTATTGGCCACCCTTAGGACACTGATAGTTTTAGAAACTTTTATTTTCCCTGAGAAACATTATCTAAGAATTACTAAAATGACTTTTGCTCATGGCAGTCTGAGTCCATGCTCTTTAAATTGCTTGTTTTCTCTACATAGCTATTATTTTCCTTATATATGTCCTAAAAATACATATATTCTTAGTTCTTATTAAACATTAAGTATATTTTTCTAGTATAGAAAACACATTATTTATATTTTTAAATGGTAATATCTAAGTGAAAAAATGAATACTAACATGAAAAAGGAAGCACTAAGAAATCCTGTTAGTCTACTCTCTGTCTTAATAACTTCACTTTATTATTTGTTCCATAAATGAAACCACCTCTTAGGTTTTCTGCTACCTTTTAACTGCAACAATGAAAGATTCAGTAATAGAAATTATTTTTTCCTTGTCTTCATGGAGTATTTAGCTTCATATGAAATTAGTTTTTAAACTTTAAGATGCTGTGGTGATATATGGTTATACCTTGTTTTATTACACTTCACAGATGCTTTTTATTACAAACTTGTGGCAACCCTGCATCAAGCAAGTGTTTTGGCACCATTTTTCCAACATTATTTGTTCACTTCATGTCTCTGTGTTACATTTTGGTAGTCCTCACAATATTTCAAACTTTGTTGTTATTATATTGGTTATGGTGATCTGTGATCAGGGATTACAACTGGCTGAAAGCACAGATGATGGTTAGCAATTTTTTAGCAATAAGGTATTTTTAAATTAAGGTATATACATTGATTTTTTAAGACATAATGCTGTTGCACATTAATAGACTACAATAGAGTGTAAATATAGGTTTATATGCACTGAGAAACAAAAAAAATCATTTCACTTGTTTTATTGTGACATTCACTTTATTACAGGGGTTTACAACCAAACTCACAATATCTTTGGGTTGTGCCTGTGTATTATCCTTACCTAGTATTTTTTCCTGTGTTTTTCATGAGATTTGATAGTTATTACAGAATTCTATACCTAAATCTGTTTTGTTTTCTGACTGTTTTTGTGTGTTCCTAGTGTTATGTTACTAAGGTTTAGAAGCTTTATATTCTTTGTTCCCTTTCCTTTGCTATCCTTTGGCAAATGACTGCTTCTTTCTTTTCACATCTCTCTTTTTTACCACATTATATCTAGACTACTGTAGGAGTCTCTTAACTACTTTCACTGTGTCTAGGCTTTTCTTCCAGTTCAGTCTAAACAGTGCCCCTAGATTACTTTCCTTGAAAGTCCATTCCATAACGACACTTCTCTACCTGCAAACCTTCATTTGTCCCTTTTTTGCCAGTGGAATAAATTTCATATTCCTTAGCTCTTTGTGATCCGTTACTGAATTTTTCCAAATATACAAGATATGGAATCATATTCAAACCTTAATGAAGACTGGTTTAGCGATTGCCTTTCCAAATGCTTTACATTTCCCTACATCATATTTTTTCATGTCATTTTCTCCATTAAAATGTCATTCCTTTGGGCTAACTTCAGCCTAGACTTTATAAGACCTACACCTAATACCTCTATATACTATGATGCTTTTTGCCTTCTTCTGAAGTCTTGTGCTCTGTAAAGATTCTCTTCACAGAACTGTAATATTTTGGCCTTACTTGTATCTGAATTTCCAACAAGACTATGGTAGTCTACCACTGTATTTGAGACATTAAGTAATTGTAGTACAAACCAAATGACAAGTGCCAAAACGAAATTAAAATTTTAAGGTCATAAAACTGTTTTAAAGCCCACTGCTTAGAATCCTGGCTGCTCTCATTGACTTTCCTATTTACCAGAGAAAAACTTTTTCTCTTGATTTCTAGTTGAAGACCCAAAAATGTAACAGTTCCTATTTTCTGTTTTTAACTACTCAGGAAGGTAGCAGACTGCCTATTATACCTCCCTCCGTTCCCTGCTCCTCTACTGCAGTTCCCCATCTTTGTTCAGGCTCCTTCCTCTGAATTCCTGAGAAATCTAGTTATCCTTCAAAGCACCTATCACATTATATTATAATAGCCTTTATTTTTTTTGCTTGTCCAACTTTTCCACTAAACAGTGATCCCTTTGCCTTCAGAGACCATATTTTATTTAACTTCTCATTCTTACACTTGTACCTGCTATGCTCTAAGTATGCAATAAATGTTTAGTCTAGGAATTCAACAGTGAACAAAAAAGACAAAAAAATCCTTGTCCTCAAAGATTGAATGAATGTTTTAATATGGGATATTAGTTGGAAGCCACCGTATGGACTAGAAATGATTATGAAGACATAGTTCCTGCCTTTAAAGACTTTATAATCCTTAATGATTTCCATGGCTGATTTTGGCAAATTTTATTGCTTTGCAGATACATATGGATGTCTAGCTTAGATTTAGTTGTATTTGACAATTTTTCATGTTGTCCAGACCTTTTAGAAACTGAGCGATTCCCACTTTCATTTATTTACTTAAATATAACTGAATACCTATTATGAGCCAACACCTGCTTAAGAGGTGGCAATATAAAAGTAAGATAAATTACCTTTATGATCTCTGTTGAGTTCTAATGCTAAAATTTGTTTTGCTTTAATAAATCTTAAATTACCTCTGATTCTTTTACCTCCAAAGAGAAGGAAAGAGGTAAAGCTGGAATGAGAAGCTAATTCCTAGGACGGTCCCCTTATTGATTTGGAAAAATAAGACCCTTCCCAAATCCCTAAATAATAAATGTGAGGAGAGATTTCTTTATGCAAATTTGACATTAAAGAAAATGTTGCATTGTTGAGGAGCTGTTAGAGGAAATTGGGCTCATATTAGAAAGGAAAAAAAAAACAAATTAACAATTAGGTTTTTGTTTGGATTTTGATTAAGTTCACTTAAAGATCAGATTGTTTTAAATTTAGTTTGTGTCTGTATTCTACTCTGACCCCTATAATACAGTGGGGATGTGTAGTCAGTGCTCCTAAAATTTTATGTTGGAAGATAGCATGGTAAAATATACATATTTTTTAATTGTGCTTTATTAATTCGAGGGTTAAAATTTGTCAGTATCAAAAACTTGTATGACATTTTATTTTGCTCATTGAAAAATTAACTAGAAAAAAAAACAAATTGTGCTTCTTTTTAGGAAGTCCTACTTTGAGTGTAAAGGGTCCTTGCTCCCTCCTCGCTTAGCATCTGTTCTGGCCTTCATTCTGCAGCTCTTCAAAGAAACTAACATAGACATTTCTGAGGTTGAACTGCTCCTCCCTGGCGTCTTAAAATGCTTGGTGTTGGTCAGTGAACCCCAAGGTTAGTTTGAATCTGTATTTGTTAAACTTTTCTTTATTTAATATCAGTTTCTATATGTTGTGTAAAAACAAACTCCAGCCATCAGATAGCTGAGGTTGGACATGATAAAATGGTTAAAAACCTGACGTGTTTCAGTGTAGTTTACTTCTGTTTTGTTTCTTCCCCCAAGGCAAACAGTTTGTTTAAGGGCTCCTTCCTCTGATTAGAGTTGTTAACCTTTTAAAAAATATTTGTTTAATCCGACAGCAGTATTAAATGCAACTTACATATCATGTGGTGAGGGGTCAGCGTTAAGTTCTTCCGTTCAGATTTCTGCTAGAATATCTAAGCTGATTTTGTGGGCAAACCTGTAAGGATCCTTTGATCCTAATCCTTTTGTTTTCGGTCTCATCAGCCTTACTGCTAGGGATCTCTTTAAAATATCATTTATTTCATCCCCACTGTGAGTAGCATGCTTTAATAAGCTTGTTGGGAATATGCAGAATAGTAGCCATAGTTCTATCCTGAAGGAGTTTTTAATGTAAATAGGAAGCTGTGCATGTGAGTGTGTGTGTGTGTTATCATTATAATGTGATTGTTCAGGACAGGACTTCTCAAATGCATCTACCTAAGTACTTCTAACTGCTGTGATAAGTGAGTGCAATGTGTATCCTGAAGAATCTGAAGGCAGCACCCAAAGTGGTAGCTGAAAGCTCAAATAGCTCTTCGATTTGTTCTTTTATCTCAAAATGTATGCATATTTTGTTTAAATCTCTATTTATTTTAATAATTAAAATTGGGTTTGGTTTTTTTTTTTTTCTGCTCCCAGGCTTGATTGTACCAAAAAAAAAAAGTTATGGTGTGTTAATATAGAATACCTGGTAGTAGCATCTCTGCACTGAAAAATACCCAGATGGCACCCCAGAGTCTTCTTTAGAAATTTTGTCCTCATTGAAAACTTATGAATACTTTCATTGAAAGCCTATTGTGGTGTACAATACAAAATTTGTTGACACAGAGCAGACAGTATAAAATTTTAGCTAGCCTCTTAATTTGACAATAGTAATATTTATCAGGAAGGAGGCCAGGCTGTGAAAGGTAAATTTTGCTACCCACATCTAGCTAGTGAGTGAATCACATTTTCCAGATGGATAGAATACAGAATTACCTATCTCTGCATTGCTGTCTTTGTAAGCTGAGGAAGCAATATTAAACACAGATTTGTGTGCATGGCTGGGAGAAAATTCTCACTGTCCTTGTAGTCTCAATGTTTAAAAGAATAATTTGTAAAATCAAAGGAAGTTAGTGTTACTAAATGACTCAGCAGGTCCACTCCTAGGTATTTGCCCCAGAGCATTTTAAACATACCATCCACTCAAAAACCTGTACTCAAGAGCTTAAATAGTTCCACTTCTGGCATGAAGGAGCTCTTCCGCCCTACTCCGCAGCAAAACTGATGGAAGTTATTTAAAAGAAAGCATTTAAATTCTCCGAAAATAGTCCTAAGGGTATCTAGCAAATGGAGAAACATTTATTTACGGAAATCTACTTTAGTAGATTTTTCCTTGGTAAAGCAGCAGGAGTCTATGGTTTGTGAACAAAGACCACTCCTTTCTTCACTTTCCCCAGCTCAGTAAGACAGACACAGACACTCTACTCCCAGACTGGTAGGTAGCCCAAGAACATAGGGCTTTCTCTCTCCCCAGCTCCTAGTAGGAGGGCTGTCTATCATCCTGTGAG
Organism: Vulpes vulpes; assembly: GCF_048418805.1. Classification (NCBI taxonomy): domain Eukaryota; kingdom Metazoa; phylum Chordata; class Mammalia; order Carnivora; family Canidae; genus Vulpes; species Vulpes vulpes. The sequence continues at coordinate 184,244,464 of NC_132780.1, read as the reverse complement.
AAGGCAGGATATAAATATTTCTCATCCTGCCCAAGCTACATGATGCTGAGGTTATATTCCAGGCAAGTGTGGCTGAGAAGTGGGAACTCCATTCTTTCCCTCTTCCACCTCTCATGAATGGATGCAGTACACTGAGTAAGATATCACTGAGAATAGTGGGACACCAGTCATCCTTGCCACAGCTTAAAGCCGTGAATTCCCTGCCAAGTGAAGCAAGATGAGGATGCCTGGCGCTGCTACCTCTCCTTCCATAAGTACTCAGCTCCTAAAGTGGGTATGTCACTCAACAAATGGTGCGCACCATTAGCCCTGTCCCCAACACCAGAGCCATGCCCCTGAAATTTTGCCTGGTGAAGAGGCAGAGGGAGGAGAAGCAGACCATAGAAGGAGAGCTCTGAATCTCCCAAAGGAACTAACTTCATTTGCAAATGAGTGTAAAAAAGTTTAAGCCTAAGGGTGCTGTCAAGAACAGTGGAGTTTGTGTTGATAGGCAATAGGCAGGAGAATAATAGAGCCTTTGGATGTAGATAGACTAATCTGTAGACTGCCTAGTTTGGTGAGAGAATGGTGAAAGAGACAGCTGGAAAGAGCCCTTGGATCTGAACAAATCTCAAACACTGACCACAGAAATTGTCCCTTCAGAAAAGCTGGAACTTAATTAGATCAGTCTATAAAGCAGTTTATGCCCTTGGGGCATTGTAAAAACAATAGAGTAATCAGCTTTGATCAGTGGAGCTGCTTAACACCTTACTTTGGTCAGAGAAAGGGACAAAGGGAACTCTGTCAAAAACAGTCTTAGAATGGAGACTTGGGAATATACCCAAAGTTATACCACTGTGGGGCAATGTTAGAGGCTTCACCCTGGGAGGTAGAGGGGAAAGGGGAAGAAGTAGACTTCACTAAACAATGACCAATTTTCAACAACAAAAAAAATTACAAGACAGGCAAAGAAAGAGAAGTATGATCTGTGTCCTGGAAAGCAAGCAAGCAATAGAACTTGCCAGTGAGCACAATTAGAACCTGGATTTAATACACAAAGACTTCAAAGTAGCCATTATAAGTATGTTCAAAGAACTCAAGAAAAGCATGATTAATAAAATAAAGGAAGGTATGATGACATTGTTGTATCAAATAGAGGATATAAGTAAAGAGACAGAAATTATAAAAAAATGGAAATTCTGAAATTAAAATGTGCAAGAGCTGAACTGAAAAATTCACTAGAGGGGCTCATTAATAGATTTGAATTGGCAGAAGAAAGAATTAGCAAACTTGAAGATAGATGACTAGAGATGATACAGTCTGAAAAAAAAATGAAGGAAAATGAACAGAGCTTTAGAGAAATGCGGACCACCATTAAGTGCACCATCATACATATAATGCCAGATGAGGGCAGAAAAAAATTAGGAAAAGTACTTGAATAATGGCTGAAAATTTCCCAAATTTATTAACAAACAATTATCTATATATTCAGGAAGCTCAGCTAATTCCAAAAGAGTAAAATCAAAAAGTTCCACTTTAAGATGCATCACTGTAAAAATGCTGAAGGTCAAAGGCAAGGAGAAAATATTTAAGGCATCAGGAGAAAGATGACTCATCACTTATCTCACAACCCCAATAGGTCAACAACTGGCTTCTCAACAGAATATATGGAGGCCAGAGGCAGTGGGATAATACTTAGTGATCAGAGAAAAAACTGTCAACCAAGAATCAACTATTCTGCAAAACTGCTACTTTTCAAAAGTGAAGATAAAATAAAAAACATTCCCAGATAAAAACAGAGAATTTGTTGCTAGTGGACCAGCCTTATGGAAAAGGAAATTCTTCCGAATAAAAGTCAAGTAACCTCACACAGGAAAAAACAATACTTGTAAGGCAATAATGGTAAAAGACAGCAATAATGCATGTTTCTATACCGTTATTCTCTTTCTGGGCTTTAAAAGCAGTTATATAAAATGATATATAAAAAATGATAGGTACATAATATGCTATGTACATATGTGATATATTTACCAATATTGGTACAAAGGAGGTAGTGGGAGCAAAGCCATATTGGGTAAGGAAATGACTCAACTAAACAGGAACAATTTTGAAGAGAATCAGAAACGATCAATAAGGTTTATATAAATGAAGCTAAAATACATACTTGCTCTCCTCTTCTCCTTTACCTTCTTTGAAAGACATAAAATTATGTAGAATAAAAATAACTATGTGTTCCCGGGTTTGTAACATTTGCAAAGATAATATATATAAAAATAATACCCATAAAAAAGGGAAAGGAGAATAGAATTATGTAAGAGTAATGTTTCTGTATTTCACTGGAATTAAATTCATGTAAGTCTGAAGCTCTGATAAGATGTAAATGGCAAGCCTAGAGCAACTTCTAAGGAGATAATTCAAAACCAATGAAAAATCATTAAAGAAATTAAAATGCTGTGTTTTAAAATATATACATAATGCCAACATGAAAGCAGTGAAGTAGATGAGAGGGACAAAAAACACAAGACATTTAGAAAACAAAAGGTAAAATGATGTTAATCCATCTATATTATCAACAGTTAACAATAGTTGTGAAAGAATAGAACAAACTAATCCAAAATTGAGATCATTGGAATGGCAAATAAAAAGATCTGACACTAGTCTCTCTGCAGGACACACTTTAGATTCAAAGATTAAAATAGTAAAAGGAAAGAAAAATACATCCTACAAACTATAACCGTAGAAAACTGGAAGAACTATATTAATATCAGACAAAATAGACATTAGACCAAAAAACTGTTAACTAGAAATAGAGGTATTTTATAATGATAAAAGTGTCATTATATTTAACAATATAAACGTGCACCTACGCAAGAGAGCACCAAAATGTATGAAGAAAAAACAGAGAGAAATGAAGGGAGAAAGAGACCGTTCAATAGCAGTAGTTGGAGGGTTTTTGGTTTCCACTTCAACATGTGAAAAGCTTGGAAGTCCTCACTCTCACCCTTACAACAACAAAACAAATCTGAACTGAAAAACAACTCTACTTATGTACAGGGGAACTGTATAAATATCTGTACCAGTATCAGTTCCTGGTCCTGGTCAGCTGTGACTCTGAATCTACCTGTCTCTCCACTTCTAACTGATCTAATAGATAGTTGTTTTGTTTTTTTGTTTTTGTTTTTGTTTTTTCAAAATCGTAATAACAATGTATTTGGTGATTATACCTTATGAATAAGCAAACTGAATGACACCAGTGAGGATTGGGAATACTGTTAAAAGGAACCTGTGCCACACCTGAAGGAAAGTAGTGCTATTTGAAAGTAGTCTTGGATTAGTTGTGAATGTAAACTACAAACTCTGGACAACCACTAAAAAAAAATTTTTGAAGTATATTTGATATACTAAGAGAGGAGAGAAAATGGAATCTTATAAAATGCTCACATAAAACCTTTAGAGAGGCTCCTGGGTGGCTCAGTCAGTTAAGCATCAGACTCTTGATCTCAGCTCGAGTCTTGATCTCAGGGTCATGAGTTCAAGCCCCACACTGGGCTCCACGCTGGAGGTAGAGCCTACTTAAGCAAAACAAAATCTTTGGAAAAGGCAGACAAAAGGCAAATGATTACAAAAAAAGAGCAGGAGCAATGAATAGAAAAGTTACATGTGTGGTAGATGTTAATCCAATAATAGCAATAATCACTTTAAATGTGAATGATCTACATGAGCCAATTAAATGATTGAGAGTAACAGTAGATAAAAAAAATAAAGCCCAACAGTATGTTACCTACAAGAAAACTACTTTCAATATAAAGACACAGATAAGTTAAAAGTAAAAGGATGGAGAAAAATGCTGGCACAATTCAAAACAAAGCTGTAGCATCTATATTAATTTCAAACACTGCAGACTTCGAACAAGTAGAATTATCAGGAATAAAGAGAGACATTACATAATGACAGATTGGGAATAGAACTGCTTCAGTGAAGGACATCTATGAAAATCCTATAGCTAGTATCATACTTAATGGTGAAAGATTAGATGGTTTTCTCCTAAGATTAGCAGTAAGGCAAGGATGTTCACTCTTGCCACTTCTATTCATCATTGTACTAGAAGTCCTAGTCAGGACAAATTAAGTAAAAGGCATCCATATTGAAAAGGAAGTAAAACTATCCCTATGCATAGTTGATCTGATCTTGCGTATGCAAAATCCTAAGCACTTCAGTAATAGAACTAATAAACAAGTTCAGAATACAAAATCAAGATACAAAAATCAGTTGTATTTCTGTATACTTTCAATGAAATAAAATTAAGAAAATGATTCCATTTACAATAGCATTTTTCAAAACCCCAAGTAGAAATAAGTTTAATAAAAGAAAAATACAAACTTAAGATCTGAAAACTACCAAACAGTATTGGAAAGAATTAGAGAATATCTAAATAAATGAAAAAATATTTCATTTAATGGATCAGAAGAAGTAAAATTGTTAAGGTAGTAGTACTTCCCAAACTGATCTCAGAATAGCCAAAACAATCTTGAAAAAGAACAAGGGCTTCCTGGGTAGATCAGTGCGTTGAGCATCTGACTTTTGGTTTTGGCTCAGGGTCAGGAGATTGAGCCCCGCATTGGGTTCCATACTCAGTGAGGAGTCTGCTTGAGATTCTTTCTCTGCCCCTACTCCTGCTTATGCTCTCTCAAATAAATCTTTAAAAAAAGAAGAACAACAACAACAAATTTGGAAGGCTCACATTTTCCAGTTTCAAAACTTAGTACAAAACAACTAATCAAGAGAGTGTGGTACTGGCAAAAAGATAGATGTAGATCAATGGATTAGAATTGAAAATTTGGGAATAAACCCATATGTCTATGGTCAATTAACTTTTTTTGACAAGGGTGCCAAGATGATTCAAAGGGGAGAAAATAGTATTTCACAAATTGTGCTAGGTCAAACAGATATCCACATGCAAAGGAATGAAGCTATACCTTTATTTCACACCATATACAAAAATCAACTCAAAATAGACCCCAATGTCTGAGATCAAACTATAAAACTCATAGAAAAAAGCATAGTAAGTAAAGCTGCACGACCTTGGATTTGGCAGTGAATTCTTAGATACAACAACAAAAGCATAAGACAAGAGATAAATTGGGCTAATCCAAATTTAAAAACTTTTGTGCTTCAAAGGACAATCAAGAAAGGGAGAAAAAGACCCCCACAGAATGGAAGAATATATTTGCAAATCATTTATATGATAAGGAACCTGTACCTGGAATATATAGTTAACAATTCAGTCATAAAAACACAATTTAAAAGTAGGCAAAGAATTTGAATAGACATATCTTTGAAGAATATAAACAAATGGCTAATCAGCACCGGAAAGGGTGCTCAGCATCATTAGTTATCAGGGAATTGCAAATAAAAACCATGGTGAGATACCACTTCATACTCCCTAGGTTTGCTATTACGGAAAAGTCAGATAATAACAAGGTTTGGCAAAAACATGGAGAAATCAGAAACCTCAATTACTGCTATTGGGAGTGTAAAATAGTGTAGACACTTGGGGAAATAGTCCAGTCATTGCTTAAGTTGAACATACAGTTACTGTGTGACCTAGCAATGTCACTCCTGAGTATATGCCCAAGATTAATGAAAACATATGTCCCCAGAGAAATGTGTATATTCATCTTTATAGTGATATTAGTTATAGTAGCCAAAAGGTAGAGTGTCCATCAGCTGACACATGGATTTTTTTTTTTAAAGATTTTATTTTATTAACTCATGAGAGACACAGAGCGAGCAAGAGAGAGGCAGAGGGAGAAGAAGGCTCCACGCAGGGAGCCCAATGTGGGGCTGGATCCCGGGTCTCCAGGATCAGGCCCTGGGCTGCAGGCGGCACTAAACCGCTGCGCCACCGGGGCTGCCCCCAGATGGATTTTTTTTAAATGTGATCTATCCATACAATGGAATAGTATCTGGCCATAAAAAGGAATGAAGCACTGTTATATGCTATACAATATGGGACAAGCCTTGAAAACATTGTATATGAAAGAAGCCAGTTACAAAAGGCCACATATTGTATGATTCCATTTATATGAAACGTCCAGAATCTGTAGAGACAGAAAGTAGATTTGTGGTTGCTCTTAGGGTATATCAGAAAATAGGGAGTGATAGCTGGACTATCAAGTTACTTTGCAAAGTAAAGAAAATATTCTAAAATTAACTCGAATGATGATTGCACAATTCTGTGACTAAAAATCATGGAACTGTACATGTTAAATGGGTAAGTTGTATAGTATGTGAATCATATGACAATAAAGCTGTTAGTGTAAAGAAAACTAAAAGAAAACCCAAACACCAGTTTTTTTTTTAAGTCACTTCAATTAAGTAAAGATGGCAAATAGTTTTTTAAAAAACCACTCTTAACACTGACCCATAGCAGCTTGACTCGTAATAGCTTCAAAATGGAACAACCCAAGTGTCCATCCACCAATGAATGGATAAACAACATGGGGTACATTGATACAGTGGAATATTATTTGGCCTTCAAAATAAATAAAGTACTGATAACCTTCAACAACATGGATGAACCTTAAAACATTATGCTAAGTAAAAAGAAGGCAGAAGACCATGGAGGGGTGCTTAGGTGGCTTAGTTGGTTGAGCATCCCGCTCTTGGTTTCAGCTCAGGTCATGATCTCAGGGTCATGAAATTGATCCCCATGTCAGACTTCGTGCTCAGTGCCCAGTCTGCTTAGATTCTCTTTCCTCTCTCCCTCTGGCCCTCCCCCCACCACACACCTTCTCTCTCTCTCTAAAATAAATAAAATCTTAAGAAAAAAAAAAAAGACCACATGATGTCTAATTCTATTCATATAACATTTCCAGGAAGTCAAATCCATAGAGACAAAACAGATTAGTGGTTGCCAAGGGCTGGGGGAGGAAGAAAATGGAGAATGACTGTTAATGAGTATAAGGTTTTTTGGGGAGATGATGACATTGCTCCGAAATTAGATAGTGGTGACGCTTTCTCAATTCTGAATATTCTAAAAACCAGTGAATTATACACTTTAAAAGATCAGTTTTTATGACATATGAATTATACCTCAATAAAAGTGTTATATAAACCCAGTGCTTACTATTAATTCTCTGTGAAAACTATTTCTTCATATTCTGGTACTTTTCCCACAGAAGAGCTTTTGGAAGCCTTTCAAGAAAATGTCTTTTAAGAAGAACCAATTATACTGCGATTTCAGAATTGTATCTAATATGAGGAGTTATTTGTTCAATAAAGACAAATGCACTGTATCTTCTTTATCCACCATCCTCATACCATAGAGAACATTACTCTAAGTACATGTTAATTAATTGAAGTTCATATGTATCCTGTTTTATTCTCCTGCTATAATAGATTAGACTTTCTGATTTTTTTTTATTCTAAGACAAAGCACATTTTCCATAGCTACTTATATTTAATGTGCCAAAACCAAAAATTTAGTAGCATTTGGAACATACTGAATTTTCTATTTTTCTTCTTGATATTTTTCCATTTTTATGTACAAATGCACAATTTTAAATGACTTGGTTAAATATTTAAAGAATACAAATGTCCTTTTTATAATTCACTGTCTTTCTTGAAAGGAAGAAAAAAAAAAGGAAGACAGCATCACAAATAGTTTATTTATATATATATCTTTGACTAATTGGGAGTGAAGGTAAATTGGTGGTGGTTTCTAATTTAAGAGAGTGGGAGGACTATGCCTATGAATATTAAAAAAATTAATCTGCTTGTCTGTAAATCAGCTGAATGATTAAAGGCTATCTTCTGTCAGTATGTAACTGCTTGTAGGATTAGGGTGTTAAAATGTTTTTGAGTATTTAAGAGACCTATCTTCACATATATTTTTTTCAGTTATAAGGTTATAAAAAATAGACTCAAGCTTTTTAGATTTTCTTAAAATGGGAGATGAGATATACTTTAGTAGAAAACAAACACTCATAACTATTTCATTTTGAAAAATAATAAGAAAAAGCTGTATAAACTTTAAGAAAACAACATATTTTTTCTAAATTAAGAGTGTTCATAAAAACGAGGATCCAGATGGTCAATTGAAACACAGTTTGTAATGCTATAATTTTTCCTCCTAGTTAAAAGGCTGGCCACAGAGAACCTGCAATACATGGTAAAAGCCTGCCAAGCGGGGTCAGAGGGAGAACCTGCCACCCAGCTGACTTCTGTGTTTAGGTAACTGGAAAATATGCCAACTGGCAGGGGGACTGTTGCCAGCCATTTGACAGCCAACATGTTTCTTAAATAACTAATTATCCAAAACATAATGTGTTACTACTTGTTATACTATTTGAATTATTGTATTTTTGGCAGTAGTTTTGTTGCATTGTGTTGTTTTATTAAAAAGACAAAAGTGCCAGGGAGGAAGATAGCTGGCTGACATAAAATTACCTGAGAATTGGTGATGAAGACTCCTACATGTATTTAAGAGAATGGGGATATGTGGGTCATGTTGACAGGTGCACAGGCCCTGAGAGCCACTAAACATGTTATTCAGGATCCAGTGTAGAAGTATGTCACTGGTTTTCTTAACTTGCTTTAGATACCGTAGACCCAGAAAGCTTCATTGTATTTCATCTGTGAGTAAGGGAGCAGACGTGATGTTAGTTCCCAAGAATAATAATGCAACTTGAGGAATGTTTTCTGTGTTTTGTGTTTTGTTGTTGTTTCCTGCCTTGCCTGCTCTAGAGTCTTCTGCTTTCTGTTAGGGCAGTATTTTTAAGTATTTCTCACAATATCTACCAGTTAACTTTTATTCTACATATCTCTGCCCTAGCACTACTGTGATAAATAATTCAAGTCCATTTTCTTCTGTGGATCTTTGATTCCTCAGTTTTTCTCATCACATCATTGGCATTTGTCAGTTGGTTACCATTTATTTAAATTGTGATCACATGAAATACATAGTGAATTTGTAAGAACTATTACCCCCCCCAAAAAAAGGGGAGGGGAAGAAACCTATAAAAACACAAAGAGGAGAGAAAAGATTTTATGTGAATGAAGATTGAATATTTATTATGTACAACTTACTGAGCTAGGTGGCTTTTATTTTGTTGGAGGAGTGGAAATTTTAGGGTTAAAGCATACAATTCTTTATATGGGTCTAAAATCTATTCACTTAAAGGATGTAAAAATATATATTATGAATAACTTGTTTCTCTCATTAAAATATTGTTTGATTTATCTAGATATATGAAGAACTAAGAAATACCTAGGAAACTGGACTCTTTTCCACATCCTTATCGCTCAGATTTTGACATGCAAAGAATAGCATGGGACTAGATTCTAATAGCATAGGACTAAGATTCTCTTCCTTATTCTCCTTCCTGAGATTCCAATTCTTCCCTTTTCCTACCAGTGTCATCCTTCTGGTCATGGTTCACACTGAAATAAACCATTCTGTCCTTAATTTTTAAATGTTATAAAGTCTTCATTAGGGCATCTGGATTCTTAAGGTAATCTTATGTGAAATGATCTTTCTTATGTTCACGTTACAGCAGAGTGTCCTATGGATAGCAGCCCATGGAGTTTCCCCAGAAGTAATCCTATGTAACTTGATTTACTTTCAGGCATTTTATCCAGGATTATGGTATGAGATATGATTATCAGATTTACAGCATTCTAGAAACAGTAGCAGCATTGGATCAGCAGGTTGTTATCCACTTGCTTTCTACCCTCACTCAGTCTCTGAAGGATTCAGAGCGGAAATGGGGCCTTGGCAGAAATATTGCACAAAGGTATATTTGGATCATTTTACATTTGTGGGCAATGATTACAAAATCTAGATTCATTTACTGAAGATGGTTTATTTTCCCATTCCTAAAAGTTTTGTGTATGTTCTTCAACTTGTTGAATGTTTCCATACTGCAATTGACATATCCATTCACATGTTGTTCTTTTCAAAGTGACCACCTTAGGTATTTCAGCAGTGCTGCTGTTGTTCAAAATATATTCAGTGCTCCTCATTGGGAAGGGGACTTGAGAGCCTCACATGTCTTGTTTTTGTATAAAATCCATGCTGGCAAATCTACCCTTTGAGGGATTCTTGGTCTACTGAATCAACTATATCATGTGTATCTAATGAGTAAAAAGAGTGACCCAATTAAATAATATGGTTTGAGGTGAAAAATAGTAATGATTAGGGCTTTTTTTCATATAGGCTTACAACCTAATTTCAGATTGTTCTGGACTATGTAAAATAATGCAACATCATGGAAATAGACCTATAGTTCCTAAAGAGGAGTCAGCGCTCATAAGAATTCATGTTCCAAGTTTGTTAAAGAATCAAAGTACTTTAAACACATAGTGTGGGCATGGGGGTGCTTGTGTGCAGACAGACATTCAGGTAGGCTCAATGTGTAAATACTTAAATGAAAAATAATGGAAAAGGTAATAAATACATCTATCCTCTTCTCTTTTTTCTTAAACAGGGAAGCCTATAGCAAACTTTTATCTCACCTAGGACAAGTGGGACAAGATGAAATGCAGAGACTGGAGAGTGATAATACCTAATATATTTTGTGATTTGCCTTCTCTCTTAACTGTCCAAAGCCACTTTGCACTCAGTTGTATAACATTCTGTTAAAAATGCTTTCAAGGATTTTTTTTCTTATATACCTGTAAGTATAAAGTACATAAATAAGGAAATAAAAGTTAAGTAAATGTATTATAGGACCTTTGGAAGTTGGCCAAATTGCATTCTCTTTTGAAGAGTTTATAGTTAAACTAATTTAAAGTAACTTTTTCTAACTGGGAGTGTTTCTGTGTATGTCTGTGAAGCAGGTTTGTACTGGTTGACCCTGGCCTTCTCACTGTAATATGACTTTCTGCCTTGTGAGTGATTTGTGTTTGTTTCTTACAAGTTATGTTTTACTATGATTTTTTTTTTCAGGTTACTTGGCTATTCTATGCTGATTTTTGTGAAAGGGGAGATTCAGGAGATAGGATCGTATGTTTGCCGTCTTTTGTAATACCATGTGTGAGGCAAGAGAATAAATATCCAGCACACTTAACTGTGCGGAATGAGGCAGGGTCTGGCTAAATTAATATACAGATAGCATGTAAGATATTTTAAAACTTAAGCCAGGAGTGTTTATGCTTAGGTTCTAACAATTGACAGATTTTTCTTCTCTAACCATCCTGTGTTTTTTGGAAATTTATTAAAACACATCAGGAGAAGTATAAATAAGAGCTTTTAAGAAAAGACAATAAATAATATTTCTAAAAATCTTAAGATTACAAATTAACAGAAGAGGTCTAGAAGTCAGCTGATTTATCTCCTTGCTCTAAGTTAGAGCCTCTTAATAATTTAGCATTTTATTTATTTACAGGAAACCAGTTTAGTTCCTTTAGCAGCTCTGTGTCTCAACTCTTTAACTATTTCATCCAGATTTTTATTTTACTGATTGGGCTTTTGTCCTTGACTCCATTTTGTGGTGAGCATTATTTGGTGAAAGAAATCCAGTCATAGTGTTAGGAACATTCCTAGGTCTCAAACCCCAGCTCTGCTTTATAAACTTGATCAAGTTACTTAGCCTTGTTAAGTTTCTCCATGGAGAAAAAAGAATAATATTCCTTTTTCTGTTTCACAGCATTATGGTAAAAATCAGTGGAATAATGTATGTGAAAATATATTGGTGACATATGTTCTGTTTGAGGCACAGGGACATGATCATTCATGCACAGAAGTAAAGAACACCTCTTAATTTTGTTCCACTGTCTCTAGTATGTCCTAGATGAATGATCCCCTTTTTCTTCAAACTTTGTCTTACATGTCATGTTTGCTAACCGTATAATAACTGTTTTCTTCTTGGGACTCCAGTCTTCTACTATTCCCTCCCTTTTCTGACTCAAGAAGTATCTTTAAAAATGAAATATATTACAATCAGTGAAATCTAGTCATTAGTCCTCTCCTAACTTTTCTCTGTGAATTCTAAGGGAGTACCTTTTGTTTTCATAACTTAACAGTCTATTTCTGCCCCCACCCAATCTATTCCACAGTCATTACTTCCACAAGCTGGATGAATAAAAGCCTCTTTAAGGTTACTTAATAGACTTCACAGCAATGAGTTTCTCTTTTTTATGATGGTGACTTATTAAGCCTATATCACTTGGCAAGTTTCTGCAAATGAAATTTAATCTGCTTAAGGTGATGCTTTTAAAGTAGTTATTTGTGTGTGTGTACATATATATTTGTTTTCCAAGTGGGATTGATATCTGAGAATCTCACTCCTGAGTATATGAAATGTTTAAGGCTGAGAAATGCTGCTTCTGAATCATGCATTAGGGTATATAGATCTGTAGATGCTAAGAATAAATAGTTTGTACTTCAAAAATCAAGAACAAAAAAAAATCTGTGACTGTACTTGTATTATATGTATATACATGAGTGTTTATTTATATATAAGTAAAGTCTTAAAGATACTTTTTTTAATTGAAGAAATTTTTGGACTCAGTTCATTTTCTTGAAAATCTTCACAGACCCATCACTTATTCACCTGAATAACCAATCATCTTTAGAGCTGCTGCTTCTACCACTGTAATGTCAGCCATTCTCTTTTAGTGATATCTAAGACTACGTTCTCATTTCTTATGTTCTTTGACCTTACGTTTGCATTTTCCTTTATCTTCTCAGCCCTTCTCAGTGGTGTTTGCTCCTTCCTACATCCTGTACTCTGAAAGCACCTTCATGTTCTTTCTTGTCCTCAGTGGTAAGATCTGGCCCTTCCCTCAGTCTCAAAATTCTTCTAGTAGTAAATTGATAACATCTACTTCTAGTACTAATTTCTTTCTAAACCCCTCTAGCCACTGGATCCTCCTGAAATCTCAAGGCAACATGTCAAGCTGCCCTTATCACCTGTTTTAAACTAGCTCTTGCCTTTCTTTTCTACCCAGGGGATACACTATTTTCCCAAGTTATTTAACCTTGAAACTTCAAAAGCAGCCTGGATTCTTACCTGTTCCCCACTTTCAGTAATCACCATGATGGGCTCTTGCTGTTCTTTTGTTTTTGTCATACTGGCCGTCCCAACTGTCTTTTGGATGCTACTGATCTCTTTCTTATCTCCCCATCTATGATCTCCTTTCCTGCAATTTAACCTCACACAGTGACTGACATTAGTGTTTCTAAAATATTATTTTCCTCGTTACTTTTCTGCTCAAGGACATCCACTTACTTCCCAGTGTCAGTAAGCTGACATTCATACCTCTCAGAAAGTCAGGAGACTTTGCCATCTGACTCTGCCTTTCCTGTGTAAACTGAACTCAAGCAGATTAGAATGCCTTAGAACATCTGAAGGCCACGTTCAGTCTACACTCTGAGCCTCATTCATTTTGCCAGCATATAACACCAACCTTTCTATAGAAGCCTAATCTTAAGACACTAAAATAGGAAGACAGTTAAAATATATTTTAGATATATGAGTATTCCAGTCAAATTTCTGTAAAGTATCAGATGGAATGTAAAAGAGATGATTGAAGGACAACAGGGTGATAGAAGGACTTTATTAGACATTCAGATTTGGTTATGATTTAAATTTTAATTGAACATTTAATTATGTTTTCATGGGGGAGTAAAAAACATGGAATACGATCTCTGTACAAAAATCACTCAGTATTGAATTCATTTGCATTAGAAGAGTTTCATAGTTTAAAACTTTTATATCTTTATTCCTAGCATATTTTTTCTTAAGCATATTTGACTTTTCCTACCTGGACATCTATATAAAAAATACTTATCTATAGATTGTGTGTTCCTTACCCATTATTATTATCTTCTTCCATGCTTTGTCACAAATTTTTAAAACGACTTTGTTCTTAAAGAATTACACATACTTTAACAGTCTTTGACAGTTTTTATTTTTAATTCCCCTTTGTTAAGATAATCTGCTGTATAAAAATTTGACAAGCTTCTGCAATTGGGAAAAGCCTCTAGGAAACCCACCTTCCCTAAATCCTATAGACTTTATGTAAACCTTACATTTTCCAAAAACTGATCTCCTGCCTACTCTCTTCTAAGGTTAAAAATACTACCTTGTCAGTCAAGTGTAGAGTACACCAATATAAATACCATGCCTTGCTTAAAACAGTTGATTTGGGAAGCTAGCAAAGTAGCATATTCTTTCAGATATTTAACAATATGTAAGATTTGTATTAGGATTCTGTGATGATCTATATTGGTAAGGTTAACAAAGAAGTACCACATGGTTGGAATTAAATAATTTCTGCTTATTAAAGTTTTTGGTGTGTTAATAGTTATCCAACTTACTGCATTTGTGATATGTGCTTTCAGAAAAATTCTGGGCCTTCTTGTTATATATTAATGTTTATAAGTTAAATATGCCTATAATAATGATATATAATTTTTAAATGTATATATTTAATTTGCACTTCATCCATGAATATTCCACTTCCTTTTTTATGAGAGATTGACTATTTGAAAACCAAAATAAAAATGAGCCATGTTACCTGAAGGAATAATTTCTATCTTACTCCTGTTGTTTTTATATTCTGTGGTAAAACAATAGAAAGTTTTTCAGTTACTGCAGTAGCTGAAAGAGATACAATATACGTGTGGTTAAACTGTGAGAAAAATATGAAGAGGAAAAGCAGGAAAAATAGCCTAATCATAACTTAAATAGGAATTTTGTTACGAAGGATCTAAGGAATTTACTGCACTTTACAAATACATTATTTTTGAGATTAATGTCTTTGCTGGCTTTTCTTCCTACACAAAGGAACACTGCAAATATCTATGTGGTATTGTGTAAAGTCAAGTCTTAGAATGATGTTTAAAGGTGTTAGAAGTTTCATGATCTTCCAACAGAAATTCAAATTAGCATAATTTAACTACAAATACAATATGGTCTATAATTTTGGAGAGTAAAAATGAAGATGAATACTATAGCTCACTTAAATGGAAAATATATATTTAAATAATTTCAATGGAATTTGGTTATCTGACCAAACATAGTTTTCTAGAATTTTTATTAGCTCTTACTATTAGTGATTTGAAGAGAATGATCAAATCATAATAAGTGTTCTGGATTTTATTTTTCCTTGGAGAGGAAAGTTGCACTTTGGATTCTATTCTCTGGCTATAGCATAAAAAGATGTTTTCAAAAACTATGCAAAACTTTAAAGTTCTCTGAGTTCAATTCTGTAATATTAGTGAATAACACATAAAGTTCACCCAACAAGGGGTTTGATAATAATATGCTGATTTGTTTTAAGCGAATAGTTAAAAATCTATATAGAAACTATCAGGAGTAATTTCAGGCTACTTTTTCATTATTAGTCAGGAAAACTTATTTTTTAAAGATTTTATTTATTCATGATAGACATAGAGAGAGGGGAGGGGGGCAAAGACACAGGCAGAGGGAGAAGCAGACTCCATACCAGGAGCCCAATGTGGGACTCCATCTTGGGACTCCAGGATCACGCCCAGGGCCAAAGGCAGGTGCTAAACCGCTGAGCCATCCAGGGATCCCAGGAAAACTTATTTTTAGACCATTTCCTTTTCATTCATTGGATATAGGATTTGGGATTGCAAATGTAATGATTTTTATAAGGTAAATAGCTGGCAGTAAATTCATTTGTCAAGTAAAATTTTAGTAAAACTGAAATACTTATTGTTTAGGTTCTTGTTGAAAGCTATCTGAAATACTGGAGTCATTTTCCTGACTTGGTAAGGAATTTAAAATATTTAGTTTACATGATCTATACCCTTTAAAGAGACTGTCATCCTTCTAAATATCAATAATCAGTATCAATGTTCACTTTTCAGAACTGTAAAATTAAGATGTTTTGGCTAAATCTCTGGGAAGCTTTTTAGTTATTTTTTTTTTTCCTTACCACAGTCCCTCTTCCTATTCTTATAATCTGAATAACCAGATTATTTAGAAATCAAAATTTTTAGGTAGAACAGTGTATAACATTAGTGAATTTTGTATTTAGGATGAAAAAGGGTTGATGTTTTTATTCACTTCTGAGTGGTTACATGAATAAAATGACAGTTTCCTTGTAAGGTAAGGATTGCTAAATAATTGAACTGTGCAGAAGGAAAAAAGTCTCCCTTTTAGTAAAGGTGACTTAGATCCTAACAAGATTAGGAAAAGGGAAAAATTCAAATTATACTTCCTGAATTTATGTTCAAATGTGATTGAATTTTATTTTATATATGTATTTTTTACTATAGACAAAGCAATTCCAAAAACCTCACCTAAATAAGAATTTTTATGCATTATTAAAAGTATGTAGTAATAAAATATGTATTGGTGGTGGTGAAGAATCCCACAAGTGCTCAAGATTGACATAACCTTTAACAAAGTAGAAAAACTTTTATTAGAATTACCAAGTCTAGGTTCAGATTTATGTCAGAGCACTTTATGGCACCAAAATTAGTACAACTAATTTTTTTTGAGCTTTAAAATGTCATTTTTCACTAAGTGAGTTTAAACGAGAGGTTTAAATTATTATTTGAAGCAAGAATTTGTACAGACTTGGGAATCTTTGGCTTTGGTAAACTCCCCTTTTCCTAATTAGCATCTCTTTCACATGTGTATCAGAATCATTTATTCCATTGCATGTGTTTCAAGTTCTGTTTAGTAATTTTTAATTTTGAAAATAATCTCCCCATTCAGTTACAAGGTTCTAGAGATAGTAAAATATCTTGTAATTTGAGTAACTTTTTTTTTATTAAATGAAGCACTTGAGAGGGCATTTGCCTAATCTTCACAACATTCATTCATTCACATTCATTCTTTCCATGAATTAACATGGAAATCCATGATTATCCTCCTTAAGTGTGGGAAAACAAGTCATGAAAAGTAAGCACCTAGCCCAAGGTCACAGATTAACCAAGCCGAAAAATATGGCTATCTGACTGCTATTCCGGTGTACTTCTATACCTTCCGGTGTACTTGTATATCTTGAATAAAATATGGCATTTAAAATTTTATGATGTCGTAATGCTGAGTCTATACTGAGTGGGTCTGCATAATGTTAAATTTTTAAAAGAGAAATTACAAACCCAGGTTTAAGGAATAAGGGGATTAACTACTGAATATTTTTTAAAGACCACTGATGACAGTACTTATGAAATAAATTCCTTCCTAATATTGTCCTGTTTTTCTAGACAGCACTGATTAGAAAAAGTATACAAAGAAGGCTATAAAGACCCATGGAACAAGTATGGACCATTAAGTTGGCACTAAGCTACACCACAGTAAAAGTCATATATATTGTATACTGACACACAAAGAAAAGGGTGACAGGAGTTTTCGGTAATGTATTTTAGAAAACGGTTCATTTTTTGCTAATTTTTATCTGAATATAAGACATAGAAAACAAAACAAGGAAGCATTGAGCACTGGGTGTTTTCATGCCCAGTATCCAAAAGTGAAGCTTTTCTTTCCCTTCTGTTCATGATAGTTATTAACAAAGCATTCGCTTTCAGATGGTCCCAATCCTGTGATGAGGCACTTGAAGAGTCTGAAGGTTAGGGCATGTGAAATATGGAGCTGGAAGGAAGCATGCTGCTATTCCATTGGAAGCAAAAGGGAGTGTAGGCCCATAGAATACTTCTTCTTTGCCTTCTCTACTTATATCCACTACCTACAAAAGAAGAGAAGCCTGAATGTCAAAGATGATTGCTCAAAATAATTTGAGCATAAATATAGAAGTATACACATAAAAGGATGCCTGCAGTTGAATTCAGTAATGCCACCATGACCATACGTACCTTAGGCATTGGTTTTTTTTCCCCCATCACAGTATGGTATCAGAAATATATATTAAGATCCAGGTAAGTGCTATTATATACATTTATATATTTGATTGTCTACATAATTTGTTGATAAAAGTTTATAATGATTTAATCTTTAGAACAGTGATGAGGTAGGTAGCTTTTTCCTCCTTTAATAAAAAGGTCTTGTGGCTTTAAGCAACACATTATACCAGATGGACCTAACATATCCATCCAAAAACACTGGAATACACATTATTTTCAAGTGTACCTACAATATTCTCCAGAAAAGATCACATATTAGGCCATAAGACAAATCTCAAGAAATTTAAAAAGACTGAAATCATATCAAGCATCTTTTCTAACTACAACACTACCTAGAAATAAGTTACAAGAACTGGAAAACTACACAAACACAGAGGCTTAACAACATGGTACTAGATCAATCCGTGAATGGAAAAAATATTCATTGAGCAAAATGTAAATGACCACCTTATGATACAAACTCTACACCTAAAGATCTAGAAAAAAAAGCCCAAAGCTAGTAGAAGGAAGCAAGGAATAAAAGGAATGAGAAGAGCAATAAAAGAACTTATTAATGAAAAGATAGGCAAAATTAATAAACCTTTACCCAGACACATCAAGACCCAAATCAGGAATGAGGGAAGAGAAGTAACAGCCAGCACCACAGATATACAAAGGATTGCAAGAAACTACTATCAAATTTTTATGCCAACAAATTGTACACCCTAGAAGAAATGGATAAATTCCTAAAGACCTACAATCTTCCAAAACCAATTCAGGGAGAAATAGAAAATATAAACTGACTGATTACCCATTCAATTTCATTACTAGTAAACAACCAACAACAAAAATCTGGGACCAGATGGCTTCATAGGTGAATTCAGCAAACATTTAAACAAGAGTTAATGGCTGTTTTCCTCAAACTATTCCACAAAATAGAAAAGTAAGGAAAATATCCAAATATATTCTGTGAGGCCAATATTAACCTGATACCAAAACCAGACAAAAACCTTACAAAAAGACAAAAAGCTACAGGCCAGCATACATCATGAACCTAGTTGCAAAAAATGCTGAACAAAATACTAGCAAACTGAATTTACCAATACATTAAAAAAAAATCTTTCACCATGATCAAATGGGATTTATTACAGAAATAAGTGTTTCAATATTCACAAGTAAATCAATGTGATATATCACATTATGAGGAATGACTAAAAATCATATCACCTGAATAGTTGCAGAAAAAGCATTTGACAAAATGCAACATCCATTCGTGATAAAAACTCAACGAAGTGGGTTTAAATATACCAAAAAAATAATAAAGAGAATATACCTCAACATGATAAACCAAATATGAGACACCCACAACCCAACATCATACTGAAAAGTGAAAAACTGAAAGCTTCCCCTCTAAGACCAGCAACAAGACAAGAAGTTCCACTCTCACCACTTTTATTAAACATAATACTGGACGTTCCAGCTGCAGCAATCAAAAAGGGAAGGTATCTAAATTGTTAAGATAAACCAAAAAAAAAAAAAAATGTAGAAAGATACATATTTTCTAATTCTAGAAGACTACCGATGAACAGATAAATGTAGTTATTAGTAAAGTTGCAGGGTACAAAATTAAGATACAGAAATGTGTTACATTTCTAGCAGCAGAAAGAGAAATTAAGAAAATCCCATTGGAGGACGCCTGAGTGGCTCAGTGGTTGAGCGTCTGCCTTTGACTGAAGGTGTGATCCTGGAATCTGGGATTGAGTCCCACATCAGGCTCCTCCCTGCAGGGAGCCTGCTTCTCCCTCTGCCTGTGTCTCTGCCTCTCTGTGTGTGTCTCTCATGAATAAATAAATAAATCTTAAAAAAAAAATCCCATTGGAGGGTAATCCAAGATGATGGCTTATGAAGACTGAACTCATCTCCTCCACAGACATACCAGATATAAGCCTATCTGGAGCAATTCCTCCTGAGGGAGAAGTGAGAGCTGACTGAACAGCTTCTGCACAAAAGATAAACGACAACTCCAAGAGAGATAGAGATATAGTAATGAAGATAACCCACGGTCCCAGCAATGCAAATAGCAATGGGGAGGGATAGTACTAAGGAACTGTGAACAGATGTATCTTCTCTGGGGCACAGAATGAAAGCCACAAACTAAAAGCAACTAGACTGTCAAGGATCCAACTCCCACCGTCAAACAGGAAAGCAGGGAGAACTCTCTGCATTGGAGGTACCACTCTTTACATTCCCTGTCCACCTTGTTAGCATAGACAGGAATAGGGACCAGACCCCCTAGCCAGCCTACTGATTCAGTGAGTCCCTGGCCTCTAGATCAGAGCAAGCCATCCCAAGAAGATAGCCTCCAGCTTGTCGCATACCAAGACACCCCTGCTCAGCACTCATTACAGCTACAGCCATCTTGCCAAGGTGACACAGGCACAAAGCATTGTGGAACACTCTAGGCACACACTAATTTAGCTTCTAATGTCTTGCTACATTATGACACCCCCAGCTCAGAGCTTCCAGATTTATGTGCACAGAGCATCCCAGGATCCCCAGTCTGCACCCTGCCTCAGCTATCAGCCACCTGCCCAGGGCAAACCCTGCATCAAATGCCTTGGGACAACCTAACCCATACCAGCCATGTGTCTAGTTGCCCTACCAGAGCATCTCATGAACTAAGCATTCCAGGACACCCCAGCATGCACCCAGTTCAGATACAGCTCTCCTCTCAAGGCACCTATTGTATGTGGCACCCCAGGATGCCCCAAACTACACTACACCTTGGCTTCAGCCCCTGCATAGAGTGGCAAGGACACCCCAGCTTGCACCCCTCTTTGCCTCCACCTAACCTACAGGTGCCCACCATTCAGAGAATCCCCCATCACCCTCCAGTTTGCATTAACTTTGGTTTTAGCTATCCTGCCAGGGCATCCTCTGGAGATGTGTGGAGAGTCACAGGAATACCCTGGCCCATGCCCATGCCCACTCTCAGTTCCAGCCATCCCTTTAGGGAAGCCCCAGCACTGAGGGCCCCAGGACCATCAAGCCCATGCCAACCGCAGTTCCAGCCAGCCAGTCACTGGACACACATGTCTACATAGGAAAGGACCATACACAAGACCATTTCTTCAATGTTAGAAGTAGCTGTTCTACCTAATTTGTAGGAACAAAAAGAAAGGCAATATGTGGAGGCAAGGAAATATGCTCCAAATAAATATGATAAAACCTCAGAAAATTAACTAGATGAAATAGAGAATTAAATATAATGGTCATCTCCATCAGGTAGATTGGTTATAAGGAAACTAACTGTACTACAGAGAAGAATGGAAAAACTCCGTGAAAATCTCAAGAGAAGGAAAATACAAAAAAATCAGAGCTGAGAATATAATAAGTAAAATATACACTAGAGGGGATGAACAGTGTCTTTAGATTTATTCACTTATTTTAGAGATAGAGTCCACACATTAGCAGTGGCAGAAGGAGAGGGCAAGAATCTCAAGTAGATTCCCTGCTGAGCATGGAGCCCAACATGGGGCTTGATCTCAACCCCAAGACCATGACTTGAGCCGAAATCAAGAGTCAGACATTCAACCAACATTCAACAGTGTCTTTATTACCCCCACCCCAAGGACTTTATTTGACAGAACACAAGAGAGCACCAGCTGAGGGAGTGGAAGGGGGAGAAGTAGGCTCCCTACTGAGCAGGGAGCCAGATGTGGGGCTCAATTCCAGGACCCTGGGATCACAAGATGAAGGCAGCTGCTTAACTGACTGAGCCACCCAAATGCCCCTCTAATAAGGTCTTTAAAATGGTATGTTAGACCAGATGGATACATATAGAACATTCCATCCAAAAGCAAGAGTTTTAGTGCACATGGAACATTCTCTAGAATGTCATAGGCTAAAGATCATAGGCTAAACCACAGTAAGCTTAAGAATGAAATATTATGCATCTTTTCTGCCCATAGTGGTATGAAAGTAGAAATCAATAACAAGAAAAAAAAACCCACAGATACATGGAGGTTAAATAAAATGCTACTACATGACTGGTAGATTAATGAAGTATTCACACACACACACACACACACAATTAAAAAATATTTGAGGACTAATGAAAACACCACAGTCAAAAATCCTAGAACAGCTTTCAAAAGAGGGAAATTTATAGTGATCTAAGACTACCTCCAGAAACAAAAATCTCAATCTAATTTACATCTAAAGAAATTAGAAAAAGAGCAAACAAAACCCAATGTTAGAAGGGAATAATAAAGATCAGAGCATAAATAAGTGAAATGGAGACTAAAAGAAAAGATCAACAAAACCAAGAGCTAGGTCTCGAAAAGATAAAATTGAAAGAAAATTAGACTTAAGAAAAAAACACAAATAGAATTAAAGAAAAGTAACCTGATACCACAGAAATAAAAATACTATGAATACTATGAAAATTTATATGCCAAAAAACTAGACAACCTGGAAGAAATGGATAAATTCCTAGAAACCATTTCAAAAAAGAAGAGTCAATACCTATTGTCCTCAAACTATTCCAAAAAAATAAGAGGAAGGAAAGTTTCCAAACAGATTCTATGAGACTAGCATTGCCCTGATACAAAAATCAAAAATACTATTAAAAAGAAAAAAGAAACCTACAGGCCAGTATCCCTGATGAACATAAATGCAAAAATCATCAACAAAAGATTAGCAAGCTGCATTCAACAATACATTAAAAGAACCATTCACCACAATCCAGGGGATTTATTTAAAGGATACAAGGACAGTTCAATCTTTGTAAGTCAATCAGCATGCTGTATCACACTAATATACACAATGATAAATATTGTGATCTCAGTAGATACAGAAAGAGCATTTAATAAAATTCATGTTTCAGATAAAAATTAACAGTGGATTTAGAGGGAACATATCTCAATAAACGACAACATGAAACCCACAGCAAAGATGTTAGTCAATGAGGATAAACAGGGATCCTGGGAGGCGCAGCGGTTGGGCGCCTGCCTTTGGCCCAGGGCGCGATCCTGGAGCCCCGGGATTGAATCCCACATCGGGCTCCTGGTGCATGGGGCCTGCTTCTCCCTCTGCCTGTGTCTCTGCCTCTCTCTCTCTCTCTCTGTGTGACTATCATGAATAAATAAGTTTTTAAAAAAATCTAATGAGGATAAACAGACTTTTCCTCTATGATCAAAAATAATGGAAGAATGTCTACTCTTGTCTCTTATTCAGCATAGTACTGAAGTCCTGACCACAGTAATTAGAAAAAAGAAAAAAGGGCATACAGATTGGTAAGGAAGAAAATTAAGTTGTCACTGTAGCACTGAAGTTGCAGGATATAAAATGAATACTCAAAAGTGAGTTGCATATCTGTACACTAATAATGGAGTAGCAAAAAAATTAATAATTCAAGTTACAATTCTACCAAAATTCTACCAAATACCTAGTAGTAAACCTAACCAAGGATTTGAAAAACTTGTATACTGAAAACTGCAACAGTCATGAAAGAGAATAAAGACAACACAAGTATAAAGATACACTGTGTTCATGTACTGGGAGCATTAGTATCTCTAAAATGTTTAAGAAACCACAAAAGATCCTGAATAGCCAAGGAAACAATGTTGAAGAACTAAGCTGATGGTATTGCAATGCAAGATTTTAAGACCTACTATAAAGCTGTCATGGTAAAAACAATGTGGTTTTGGCACAAAATAGACACATGGATTAATGGAACAGAATAGAGAGCCCAAATAAAAGTCAACACTTATATGGTCAATTAATCTACAATAGAAGATGAAAAATACATGTTGGAAGACAGTCTGTTCAATAAATGGTGTTGGGACAACTGGACTACTACAAAAGAATGAAACAAGACCCTTTCTTACACCACACACAAAAATAAACACAAAATGCATTAAAGACCTATGTGGGAGACACGAAACTAAAACGTGTAAAAGAAAACAGGCAGTAATCTCTCTGACTGTGACCTTTGCAACATTTCTCTAGATATGTCTCCTGAGGCAAGGGAAACAAAACCAAAAGTAAAGTATTGGGACTACAGGGGAAAAAAATTTTTTTTGCACAGCAAAGTAAACCATCAACAAAGCCAAAGATATTTTTAAATGACATAGCTTTTAAAGGGTGAATGTCTAAAATATGTGAAGAAATTGTACATCTCAACACCAAAAGAACCAAACAATCTGATTAAAACAATCGTAAAGGACCCGAACATTTTTCCTAAGAAGACATACTGATGGCAAGCACATGAAGAGATGCTCAACAACAGTAATCATCAGAGAACCACAAATCAAACCCACAATGAAGTATTACCACACCAGTCAGAAGGGCCAGTATCAAAAAGACAAGAACCTGTGAAGAAAAGGGAATCCTAATGCACTGTTGGTGGGACGACCGTGCAGTCACTGTAGAAAACAGTATAGAGGTTCCTCAAAAAATTAAAAACAAATACCAGAAGAGCCAGTGGTTCCAATACTATTTACTGAAAGAATACAAAAACACTAATTTAAAAAGACACATGCACCCATATGTTTATCGCAGCATTATGTATGTATATATAGCCAAGATATGGAGGCAACAGAGTGTCCCACTGATAGATGAAGAAGTGGTATGTATGTACAAGAAATATTCAGCCATAAAAAGATATTCCCATTTGGGACAACATGAGTGAACCAAGAGTATTATGCTAAGTGAAATAAGTTAGAGAAACACAAATATAATATGATTTCACTTATATGTGGAATCTAAGAAAGAAGCAAAAACAGACCCATAAATACTGAGAATAAATGGATGGTTGTCAGAGGGGATAGAGTGGGACATAAGCAAAATAGGTGAAGGGAAGTGAGAAGTATAGGCTTCCAGTTATAGAATAAATCAATCACAAGGGTAAAATGCACATCATAGGGAATGTAGTCAACAGTATAATAATGGCATTGTAGGGTGACAGATTGTAGCTATACCCATGGTGACCATAGCATAATGTATAAACTTGCTGAATCACTGTGTTGTACACCTGAAACTAATTCAACCGTCAAGAATATTGCAATTAAAAAATCTATAATTGCAACAAAAAGAATAAAATAACCGAGGAAAAATCTAAGAAGTGAAAGACCTGTACTCTGTAATCATATATAAAACACCAGTGAAAGAAACTGAAGATGAGAAAAATGGACAGATATACCATATTCATGGTTCAGAAGAACAGTGTTAAAAAATCCATACTGTCCAAAGTAATCTACAGATTCAGTGCAATCCCACAATATAGACACAGATCAATGGAAAAGAATAGAAAGTTCAGAAATAAACCCATGCTTAAATGGTCAGTTAACCTACAACAAATGGGGCAAGATACACAATGGGGAAAAGACAGTCTATACAATAAATGGTGCTGGGAAAACTAGACAGCTACATGCAGAAGAAACTGGATCACCTTCTTACACCCCACACAAAAATACACTCAAAATTCATTTAACACCTAACAGTGGGGCCCAAGACAATATAAATCTTAAAAGAAAATATAGTAATTTCATGGATATCAGTCATAGCCATATATTTATGAATAGGTGGTCTCAGGCAAAGGAAACAAAAGCAAAAATAAACTATTGAAATTTTACCAAAATAAAAAGCTTTTGCACAGCAAAGGAAACCACCAACAAAATGAAAAGGCAACCTCCTGAATGGAAGAAGATATTTGTAAATAATCTAGCTGATAAGCGGTTGATATCCAAAATATATAAAGAACTTCTACAACTCAACACAAAAAGAAAATTTTAAAATGATCGGAAGACTTGAACAGACATTTTTCCAAAGAGCACAGAGAGACTGCCAATACACACTTGAAGAGGCTCATCATTAATCATCAGGGAAATACAAATCAAAAACCACAATGAGACATCACCTCACACCAGTCAAAATGGCTAGTATTTTAAAAAGTTCTAAGAAGTGTTACTGAGGACATACAGAATAAGGAGGAACACCCTGCATTACTGTCAGGAATGAAAATGTGCAGCCACATTATCCATTATGTGGATAACATTACAGAGGTTCCTTAAAAAATTAGAAATACCAAATGATCCAGTAATTCCACTGCTGGCTATTGACCCAAAGAATATGAAAACAGTAATATGGAAAGATATATGCACTCCTGTGTTTATTGCAGCATAGTTTACATAGCTAAAATGTGGAACAATCTAGGCATCCATTAACAGGAATGGATAGAGATGCGATTGTACATACATACATACATGCATACACAAATGGAATATTACACACATAAGAATAAACATCTTGCCATTTGGGACAACATGGATGGATCAAGAGGGTATTACACTAGTGAAATAAGACAGAGAAACACAAATACTGTATGATTTCACTTATATGTGGGCTCTAAAAACACACAAATGAATAAACAAGGATATTAGACTTGTAAGTACATAGAACAAACCGGTGGTTGCCAGAGGGAGAAGTGAGCTAGCCAAACAGGCAAAATAAAGCAGATTAAGAGGCACAAACTTCCAGTTACAAAATAAGTCCTGAAGCTGAAAAGTACAGGATAGGGCATACTGTCAATAATGTAGTAACCTTATATGGTGACAGATGATAAGTATGGTCATCATGGTGAGTACTGAGTAGTGTATAAAATTTCAAATTAATATGAACTAATACTCTCAAAAAAATAGTATGAACTAATATAACGTATGTCACATAAAACTAATATAACATATGTCAATTTAATTTTTTATATCTTACACTACTTAAGTAACTTGCCCAAATTTGTTAGCATTATGATATGTTGGTTTACAAATCCTCATCTGTAAAATGAAGCAAACATCAACCCTGCAGCTTTGTTCTGAGAATTGGTGACATCTAGCATAGTATCTAGGACACAGAATATTATAGCAAAGCTAAGTAGCAGATTGAAAATCAATTGGGTCTGGATATTTTCCGCCAGTTATTTCCCTTTTAAGCTGGAGTTAATCTCTTTTGTTATATGGAAGAGTCTCTTTGTTAGTCTGGACCTGCTGTCACCTCACTGAAGCCTGCTTAATTTTAATAGAAGTCTTTAACTTACAATGGAGTGATGTTCCAAGAAACCCATCATAAATTAAAAAGATCAAAAGTCAAAAATATATTAAATACACCTATCAAACATCATAGCTTAGACAAGTTTGACTTGAAATGTGCTCAAAGCACTCACCTTAGCCTACAGTTGGGCAAAGTTATCTAACACAAATCCTATTTTATAATAAAATATTGAGTAGGGACAACTGGATGGCTCATTTGTTTGTCAACTCCCTTGCTCAGGTCATGATCTCATGGGTCGTGGGATCAAGTCCCGCATCAGGCTCCATGCTCAGCGGGGAGTCTGCTTGAAGATTCTCTCCCTCTGCCCCCTCAACTGTGCACACTTGCTCTAAAGTAAATATTTTTAAAAATAATAAAGGGTTAAGTATCTCATGTAATTTATTGAATATTAAACTGAAAGTGAAAAACAATGGTTGTGTGTTTACCGTCATGGTTGTGTGGCTGCCTAGGATCTGTGGCTCGCTGCTACTGTCCAGCATCATGAGCATATTGTACTATATATCACTAGCCTGAAAAAAGATCAAAATCCAAAATTCAAAGTATGGTTTCTGCTGAGTATTGCTTTTGCACCACTGTAAAACTGAAAAATCATAAGTCAGCCATCATAAGTTAGAGACCATATGTGTATTAGAAAAATTATTTCTTAAAGAAAGGTGGTCATATCCTACTTGTCAAACCCATCAGGCCCTTTCCAGCCCTCAATCTTCTTAATCTATCTTCATTTGACCTTCCTCTAACCTCATTTGAAACCTTTCATCTCTTGGATTCCATGATTTTAAAAAAGTTCATAATTGACACTATCCTGTTGCTATCCACCTTTGGTCCTCTTTTTTCCACCTGCATCCTAAGTGTACATGTGCCTTATTATTCCCAACCAGAGACCTCTTGGTACTTTTCTTTAATGATCTTGTCCACTGCTGCCTTCATCTATCACTAAGCTGAATAATTAAGGTTTTAACTATAAAAACACATTCTTTAGATGAAAGGGGCCCTTGTCATTTGGGGATCCAAGTTCATAAAGAGAGAAATCACTACAGCCTAAAATAAAATATCAAACTCCTTGCTATTTTTTCCCTCATTTAGATATTCCATCCCGTTTGTTGAACAAAATATACTACTAGCTCTAATTTAAAAAAAAAAATTATGCAACCTATAAACTTTTTTTTATGGTTCTCTTTTGTTGATTTGTGCATCATCCTACAGTACCACATTTACAGTTGTTTTGACTGGGTAGGGCAAGTCGCCTTCATTTAGTGTTCAGAAACTTCTTATTTTTATACATTTAACTTTCTTAGAGAAACTTTAAGATCAATCTGACAACATTATCTCCCTACCCTAAGAGAAAAAGGAAAATCCCAATGGGATTTTGATTAGTATTTCATTAAATATAGAAAACAGAGACCTTTCACTATCTCAGTGATATAAGGGTAAGTATTGTCTTCAATGTATAAAGAAGAAATTTAGATATTGAGAAAGTTCACTGACTTGTTCAAGGTCATACAGTAAGTGGCAGAGCCAATATGTGAGCTCATGGTTCCAACCAAAGAGAGAACAAAGATTTTGTGCCATTCACAATATCCCCTCCACAACAATACATTTTTAGAAGACAAAATGTCAGTTGAGGTCATCATCTAGAGAGCTATTGTCTCATTCCCTGGGCCAATGGAGACTGCATATGTTAAACAGATGTAATTTATTTAATCTGTGAGAAGGGAAAAGAAGTTTTGGCAGTATTTCTCTAAAACACTCCCCTGTAAACTGCCAGAGAGAAGGCGTTTGGGAGAACGAGGTGCCAGCTTGGCAGCATATCCTCCAGCCAAAAGGAAGTAATTGTAAATGAAGAGTAGTGGAGGTGATCTGGAAATACAGACTAATCACTTGCACACTTATGCAGCTGCTCCCTTATGTGCTGCTCATCATCCACAGCACATCAGGTTAGAGTCAACCCCTGTGCCAGATGATTCTTGCACACCCAGTAATTAACAAGAGCACTTTCCTTATGAATCTATCCTCAGTTTTCTCCATGAGTTATTACCAACAAGTCCAAATCTCAGTCTTTAAACAAGCATTAACTTAAGAGCATCTCAGTTTTTCCCTTGTTTGCATAGCCCTTGTAATGGATCAAGGAGTCTATGCTAAGTCAAGTAGTAGAAGGAAATAAAATAGTATACTTTCTCGCTATCTAAAATGCTTCATCCCTATGTGGCTGAATCCTACAAGTGACAAAGAAGCTTTGATTAGAGTTCAGAAGGGCAGCCTAAAGAAACTGGTTATTTTCTGGTATTTTCAATAGCAAAAAATGACCTTAGTCCTTCTGGACATTAAAGGACCAATCTCTGAACTGTCCCTCATTAATCTTAGCTATGCCCTTAGAATCCAAGGATTATATATATCAATGTGTGACTAATGAAAAATTTAATCTTTTATATATAAGTATATATATATTTATTAATCTTTTATATTTTTAATGTGTTTTCTCTACCACATTTTCCTGTACTTTTCAACCTGTTGATGAGACTGAAATTCCTAAGTACAAATCACCATTTTCTCAAAAACATTATTACACTCTCTCATCTATGGATAGATATTCTTCCTGCAAGTAGTAAAGAAGTAGCTTGCTTCTGAACGTATAAGTAGTCTCTCCAGGGAAGCCTCGGTCGCCCAGCAGTTTAGCGCCACCTTCGGCCTGGAGCGAGATCCTGGAGACCCGGGATCAAGTCCCACGTCGGGCTCCCTGCATGGAGCTTGCTTCTCCCTCTGCCTCTGTGTGACTCTCATGAATAAATAAAATAAAATCTTATAAAAAAAAAAGTAGTCTCTCCAACCATCAATATATTACTATTATTTAACCAAAATAAATGGTCCCTTAGTCATGCCTAAAGTAAGCAAGTATTTGAAATTGTGCAACTACCATTCAGAATGAATGATAATACAACCTGTAACCAGTTGTCAATAACTAAAATAAAACATGATAAATGACAAAATGTAGTCTGTGAAGACTTCCATTCCAAACATCTCTTTAAGTCATGATTCAAATGCTTAAATGGACACGTGTTACCCACAAATAGTAAAGGCTCTTAAAGGCCTTTATCAAATGT
Organism: Vulpes vulpes; assembly: GCF_048418805.1. Taxonomy (NCBI): domain Eukaryota; kingdom Metazoa; phylum Chordata; class Mammalia; order Carnivora; family Canidae; genus Vulpes; species Vulpes vulpes. Next base: position 184,214,452 of record NC_132780.1, on the reverse strand, counting down.
GTACTACGTAGGACCACTGTGCCAGCATGGGAATAAACACATTTTCAAAATGATTGATTTTGTACATCAAAATGGCTGTTAGAACACAGAACTAACTATAATTTTGACTTTCTAAGAAAGCAAATTTATTAGGACTTATGGAGAAGGTTGCAGAGTGAGATGATCCTAGTTTCACCTTGTCCTCTGGATACACCTAGATAAGACCCAAATCAGTGTAAATAACCCAGAAAATGACCAAATACTCTCAATAAGTAAATGTAGACAAAGGCCACATGGAAGAGGGAAGGAAGGGTGGAGATGTGATTGGGAGCCAAAGTAATATGCAGGGCTGTCTGCAGGTGGAAGCAATGCTATAGGCACAAGAAGGGAAAGTGGTAGACCATACACCAGGTATCCCAAACATGGAGAACCTACACTGGGAAGTCAAATCCCCATAACATTTGGCCTTGAAAGCCAGAGGGGCTTTACTTCTTGAGTTCTTAAAATTAGTGGGGCTTCACATATAGAACTTTGACAAACAGCTCAGCTCTGAAAAAACAGGATGGGGATTAGAAATGGAGTCTCCATCCTTAAAGATAAAGTGTAACTGCCCCACTGAGATACAGTATAGAAACAGTAGTTTGAAAGATCCTTGGGGAATATGAAATAGAGATTTTTTTATCAATATCAGAGCAGGTACTAGAGGGGCAGAGATCTTTGGGAGATTTCTCTGGGGACAAAAGACCTGGCAGGTGTCATTTACCTTCCCTGCCCCCTAGCCTAGATACATAAACACATGGCAAGAATCAACTCAGCATAGAGTCCATCTAGCTTGCTAAGAGCTCTTCCTACCACTGCACTCTCCTGCAGCCCCTGCATTCTGGCTTCAGTAGGAATTTTCAAAGTAGCTAGACTTTCTCCCAAAGCAGAACAGTGCAAACCTTGCTAACATCACAAGTACCACCCCCATGCCCACCTCCACATTCTCCTGTGAACCCACTCCTTCCAACACACTCTCAGCAAAAGTCCATCCAAAGTGGTTCCATGAGTGTGGCAGTATACAAGCATCCCCAACAGGAGTCAGCACCACCCCAACACCTTCCCAGGAACACCACAACTGTCCTGGGGAAAGGGGAAGAAAACCACACAAACCATTTAAAGTACTGCTCCGGCAGTGGGCTGGGATTGCATATCTGGTCTGACCACACATCTCACCCACCAACAAAAGCTTCTCAGGAAACAACACAAGAAGAGCACCCTGCAGTTCAGTGCTACTGTACTCTAACAAAAACCTGGCCTGACCCAGCTGAAACTCAAGGTAAACTGACTGGCCCAGTAACAACACAGAGAGCAAACACTGCCTACAGTAGGCAAAGAGAGCCACTAAAGGAGACCAGGCTAATGGCAAATGTAGCTCAGCCACAAGAGTAAGGCACACACAACACACACAGGAGACATCCCATGAAGTATCAGGTTCTGATGAACAGGCAATATTGCACTACATGGCATCACAGAGCCTCTTCTTTAGAAGGCCACTACTTTTAAGAGCAAGAGACATAGCTGACTTTCCTAACACATAGAAACACAGAGTTAGACAAAATGAGGAGACAGAGTAATATGCCCAAAATGAAAGAACAAGACAAAACCACAGCAAGAGACCTAAGTGAAACATATAATATGCCTCCTAGAGTATTTAAAGTAATAATCATAAGATACTGGACTTGAGAAAAGTGTAGAGGAAACAGATATCCAAGTCTGGGGAACACAAAAAGTTTCAAACTAGATGAATCCAAGGATGTCAACACCAAGACACATAATTAAAATGTCAAAGATTAAAAATAAAGAGAATTTTTAAAAACAGCTAGAGAGAACCACCTGTTTGTGTACTAGGAAAACCCCAGAAGGCTATCAGTTGATCTTTAAGCAAAAACTTTGTAGGCAGTAAGAGAGTGGCATGATATATTCAAAGTACGAAAAGAACAAATCTACCACCAAGAATATTCTACCGGACAAGGTTATCATTCAAAACGGAGATGAGATAAAGAGTTTCCCACAAAAACAAAATTTAAGAGTTCATCACCACCAAACCAGCCTTACAAGAAATGTTAGAGACTTATTTAAGTGGGAGAGGCCATAATTACTATTCTAATAATGAAAGAAAAAAATGTAATGAGTATACACTAAAGGCACTAGATGAATCACTAAAATCTAATAAGAAGGCTAAAACACAAAAGTGGTAAAATCAATAATAGTTAGCTAAGGGGATTCACAAAATAAGAAGATATAAAATATGACTATATACATAAAATATGTAAAGGAGAGTAAAATAAACTTCTTGTAGAATATGTTCAAACTTAAGTGACCATCAATTTAATATAAGTGGCTATATACTTAAGATGTTGTATATGAACCTCATAGTAAACAAAACTAAAAATTATAATAGATACACAAAAAATAAAAAGAAAGCCAAGCATTACACTAAAGAAAGCCATCAACCACACAAAGAGCAAGAAATAAAGTAACAGAGGAATTACAAAAACAACCAGAAAAGAATAAAATGGAAAAATGCTTACCTATCAATAATTACTTTAAATATAAATGCTCCGTAAGTTTCAAACAACATAGAGTAACAGAATAGATTGAAAGAAAAAAAGACCCATCTACTTGTCACCAACAAAAAAAAAATCACTTCGGACCTAAGACATACACCATACAGCCTGAAAGTGAAGGGAGGCAAAAAGATACTCCATGCAAATAGAAGCAAAAAAAAAAAAAAGACCAGGAAATAATAGTTATATCAGACAAAATTGACTTTAATACAAATGAGACAAACAAGGGAATTATATAATTATAAAAGGAATCAGTCAAACAAGTAGAGATAACAATTGTAATTATCTATGCACCCAATATTGGAGCACCTAATGCATAAGATAAGTATTAAAAGACATAAAGGGAGAAATTGACAGTCATAAAATAATAGTAAGGGACTTTACCCACCTACAGCAATGGATTGACCATGCAGGCAGAAAATCAATAAGGAAACAGTATCTATGAATGACATATTAGACTATATATACACAAAACATACTCTCCAAAACCAATAGGAAACAGATTTTTTTTCAAGTGCTCATGGAACATTCTCCAGGACAGGTCACATTTTAGGCCACAAAAGGGTCAGTATTTTTAAGACTGAAATCTTATCAAGCATCCTTTCTGACCAAAACAGTATGAATCAAGAAATGACAATTACAAGAAAATTACAAGAAAAAGCACAAATACATAAAGGCTAAACAACATGCTATTACACACCTCATCGGTCAATGAAGAAATCAGAGAAGAAATGAAAAAATACATGAAGAGAAATGAAAATTAAAACAACAGTCAAAAAAAATAGTCAAAAAATTTTGGGACACAGATAAAGCAGTTCTAGGGGGAAATTTATGGTGATACAGGGGAACCTAGAGAATAAGAAAAATCTATGATAATTTTACATCTAAAAGAAATAGAAAAAGATAAGCAAAAAAAAAAAAAATGTCAGAGCAAAAATAAATGAAAGACCAAAAAAGAAATAGAAAATATGAACACAATGAAGAGGTAGTTCTTGAAAAGATAAACAAAAATCAACAGACCTTTAGTCAGACTCATCAAGAAAAAAATAGAATTCAAATAAAAGTTATAACTGACACCACAGAAATAAAATTATAAGAAACTACTATAAAAATCATATGCCTACAAATGGGACAACACAGAAAAAACAGTAAATTCCTAGTAACATACAATCTTACCAAACTGAATCAGGAAGAAATAAAAAATATGAACAGACCAATTACTAGTAACAAAACTGAATCAATAATGGAAAAAACTCTCAACAACCAAAAGCCCAAGAGCAGATGAGTTCACAAGTGAAATCTACCAAACATTTAAAAAAGAGTTAATCACTATTATTCTCAAAATATTCTAAAAAGTAGAAGAGGAAGAAAAACTTCCAAATATACTCTAGAAGGCCAGCATTATCCTGATACCAAAACCGGATGAAGACATTACAAAGAAAGAAAACTACAGGCCAATATCATAATGAAAAGAGACACAAAATTTTTCAATAAAAGACTGGGTGTCTGGCTGGCTCAGTTGGCTGAATGCCCAACTCTTGGTTTCGGCTCAGGTCATGATCTCAGGGTCATGAGATTGAGCCTGTGTCAGGCTCTGAAATCAGTGGAAAGTCTGCTGGATTCTCTACCTCTCCCGCTACCCCACTCATATTTTCTCTCAAAAAAAAATAAATCTTTAAAAATTCTCACCAAAAGATTAGCAAACCAAATTCAACAATATAACAAAAAAATTCATCATAATCAAGAGGGATTTATTCTAGAGATGCATGGATGATTCAATATTTACAAATCAATCAGCATGATACACCACAGAACAAAATGAAGAATAAAAATCATATAATCATCTCAGTAGATGCAGAACAAGCATTTGGCAAAATTCAACAACCCTTCATGATAAAAACACTCAACAGAGTTTAGAGAGAACATAACAAAAGCCATATATTACAAACCCCAGTTAACATCATAACTCAACGGGGGGAAATGGGGAGCTTTTCCTCTTGATCAGAACCAAAACAAGGAGTCTACTCTTGCCCTTTCTGTTCAACATAATAATGGAAGTCCCAGCCACAGCAATTAGAAAAGAAAAAGAAATACAAGGTATCTAAGCTGGTAAGGAAGAATTTAAGTTGTCACTATTTGCAGGTGATGTGATTCTATACATAGAAAACTCTAAACATTCCATCAGAAAATTATTAAAACTTATAAATGAATTCAGTAGGGTTGCAGAATACAAAATTAACATGCAAAAATGTTTTGCATTTCTATATACTAATAACAAAGTAGTAGAACAGAAATTAAGCAGACAATTCCATTTACAGTTGCACCAAAAGGAATAAAATACATTTGAATAAAGTTAACCAGGAAGATAAAAGACCTGTACTTTGAAAACTATGAAACATTAATTAAAAAGATTGAGGATAACACTAACAGATGGAAAGATATACCATGTTAATGGATTGGAAGAATTAAGATCATTAAAATGTTCATACCATCCAAAGCAATCTACAGATTCAATGCAATCCTATCAAAAAACCAAGAGTATTTTTCACATAACTAGAGTAATAATACTAAAATTTGTATGGAATCATAAGAGGCCCTTAACAGCAAAAGCAATTTTATGAAAAACAAACCTGGAGGTATCACAATCCTAAATTTCAAGATATACTATAAAGCTACAATAGTCAAAACAATTTGGTAGTGGCACAAGAATAGACAATAGATCAATGTAATAAGATAGAGATCCAAAAATAAACCCACACTCACAAGGTCAATTAATCTATGACAAAGGAGGCAAGAACACACAATCAAGAAAAGACAGTCTCTTCAATAAATGGTGTTGGAGAAACTGGACAGCTACATGCAGAAGAATTAAACTGAACCACCTTCTTAAATTACATTTCAATTACCAATACTGTATTAAATATTTCGAAGTGGCTTGGAGAATAAATTTTAAAAGTTCTCATCACAAAAGGAGAAAATTTTGTAACTATGTGGGGTTACAGACATTAATTAAAATAAAAAAAAAAACCCTCAAAATGCACTAAAGACTTAATGTGTGACCTCAAACCATAAAACTCCTAAAATAAAACACAGACAGTAATCTATTTAGACATTGGCCTTAGCAACATTTTTTAAGATATGTTCCCAGGCAAGGGAAACAAAAGCAAAGATAAACTGAGACAACACCAAAATAAGAAGCTTTTGCATTGTGAAGGAAATCAACACAATGGAAAAGCAATCCAGTGAATGGGAAAAGATAATTGCAAATGGCATATCTGATAAAAGAGTTATTATCCAAAATATGTAAGGAACTGACACAATACCCGCCCCCCAAAAAGCCCCCCAAAAATTGATTAAAACTTGGGCAAAGAACCTGAACAGACATTTTTCCAACAAAGACATACAGACGGCCAACAGACACATGAAAAGACACTCAACATCACTCATCAGAGAAATACCAGTCAAAACCACAATGAGCTATCACTTCACACCAGCTAGTATCAAAAAGAACATCTAGTATCAAAAAGACATAGAAATAATGAGTGTTGACAAGGATATGGAGAAAAGGGAATCCTTATGCATTGCTCGTAGGGAATGTAAGCTGGTGTGACCACTGTGGAAACAGTATGGAGTTTCCTCAAAAAAATTAAAAATAGAAATATCATATGATCCAAAAATTCTACTACTGGGTATTTACCCAAAGACTACAAAAACGCTGATTCAAAAAGATATCGCTATGTTTACTGCAGCATTATTTATAATAGCCAAGATATGGAAGCAACCCAAGTGTCTACTCATAGACAAATGGATAAAGAAGATATATATAAAAAACGGAACATTAGCCATAAAAAATGAGATCTTGACATTTCTGACATGGATGGACCTACAGAATATTATGCTAAATGAAATAAGTCAGATAGAGAAAGACATATACCATATGATTTCACTTATATATGGAATCTAAAATAAAAAAATAAAACAAACATACAAAGCAGAAAGAGACCCATAAAAACAAACAACAAATTGGTTGTTTCCAGAGGGAATGTGGGTATGTGGGATGGGCAAATGGGTGAAGGGAACTGGAACATACAGGCTTCCAGTTATGGAATGAATAAGTCATGGGAATAAAAGGTACAGCATAGGGAATATGGTCAATGATATTGTAATAACATTGTATGGTTACACATGGTAGTTAACACTTGCGGTGAACATAGCATAATGTATAGACTTGTTGAATCACTATGCTATACACCTCAAGTTACTGTAACATTGTACGGCATATATAATTCAATAAAAAAATATACAAACTTCCATCTCTAAGATAAATTCTGAGGATATAGTGTACAGCATGTGACTACAATTACCAATACAATATAAAATATTTCAAAGTTGCTAGGAAAATAAATTTTAAAAGTTCTCATCACAAAAGGAAAAAACTTTTGTAACTATGTGGGGTTTGGACTAAATTTATTAACTAAACTTACTTTGATCATTTAGCAATATATACATATATAACATTTTTTGTATACCTTGAACTAATACAATATTAAATGTTAATAATATCTAAATCTAAATAAACTGAAAAAAAAAACCCACTCTATCTTCTTTAACTGGTCAACCCAGAACTCATTCATCAGGACCAGATTGTTTATTATGTTGTTCATATATATGTTTCCCTTATTTAGATCTACTTAAGAGAAGTATGTTAAATACCCAGACAAACCTCTGGCAAGAAAAACAAATTTCAATACAAAACAGCTACATGCTAACAATTTTGAAAACTGAGACAAGATGGAAAAGTTTCTTAAGAAAATATATATACCTTATGAGATGTGACTGAAGAAAAAAATTAAAATCTTGAATAGTCCTGTGACTATTAAAGATAATGAAGCAGTAGTTAAAAATCTCCCCCCAAAGGTGCAGTTAGATGTTAAGAGTAGTTTTAAGGATGTCTTTTTTCTAAAGATCATGAGAAAAATCAGGCCTAATACATGTCAATACATTTTCAGAGAGCATGTATAACAGAAACACAACTATGGTAACAACTGTAAAAAATAAAATAATAAAACCTTGAATATGTATACCAACAAAAGCTATTGCTGTTCTAAAAAGCTCAGCTGGCGACTTGCCTCCCCTCCGCTGCTCACATGCTGATGCGCCAGGGCTGTTCTCTGGGACAGAGGCTATCTCCATCAGACTAATCATCAACCACTACTGCTCACAAGTTGGCCAGGAAGGAAGAGCACCTTTGTAGGTGGGATTTATTGGAATGAACAAATTGCAATATGAAAATAAAACAACTGAGTGGAAAGGAGGCATCTGTGATTTGTTAGGAGTGTTATAGTACTATCACTAAAGATTTTTGTGTGTGTTGTGTTTGTTTGTTTGGTTGGTTTATTAGAAAGAGAAAGGTATCCCACTTTCCCCATCTCCAGGATATATTATATGTATTTTTCAAAGCTCATTCCCCTCTTTATTTTCACTAGGGCGTGATCATTTATTAGGCATCATTTTTAGGAAGCAGGATGAAATTTAGTGGCTACACCAACTGCAAAAAGGGAGCTCAAACCTCTTTCTACATGTAAATATCTCTTCTTTAGTAGCAGCACTGCAAAAAGTAACCTCACTGAACCATTTGAATAAACTTCAAAAAGAACTTCAACCACTCACCTGGATACAAGCCAGAGGCTCATTTGTCCAAATCGAATAACCACCAACTAAATATATTCTCTCATTATGGACAGCAACTCCAGATTCATTTTGGCCTAAAGTAAAGAGAATTGAATAAAAAGAAAAAATAAATCCATCTCCTTGCATGTCTTAATTAACCCTTTTGCCACTGAGGGATACAATTTCCCCCTGTGGCACACTTGTATGCTCCACAGGATTTTTGCAGCAACTAATCACCACCTCCCAGTACTCAGAGGGAAGAATTAACCACTCTTTCACAGAGAATGAATCTGTGTCAGGTCAGAACCAGGCCAAAATACTTATTAGTGAGCCAAGTTGGTAAATGCAGCATTAAATACAGCAATAATAAGCAATAACAAAATAATAGTTCTGTGCTATGTTGTATACCATTAACTTACAGTGGCAGAAATAAGGTATATTCTTGAAATGCAAAACACCTCCATAAATGCTTTTAAAGCAAATGCTTACATTTGTAGAGTAATAGCTGCAACCCCAAGAAGCCAATAAAACAGAGCCATACCCTTATTGTCCTTCAAATGAAGACAAATGACAGAAAACATTGATAAAGTTACTATCCTCCCTTTCCTTACATACACAACAGTTTAAGACTATATTAAAGTTCCTGATCTGGGACCAGCCCAGGGTTCCCTAGATACTGACACGCCAAAATGATGGAAGCTTCCTCCCCCATTAAAAAAAAAAAATATACAGAATTACTCACTATCACCTATTCTTCCCTGGAGGCCATCAGAGAGTGAGAGAGTCTCTTTTTATTGATGGGCTGACACCGGATTGACTGTGGTAATAAATAAGCTGGATCCTACAGCAGACAGAAACACAGATCCAGGGACCGAGGGGCTAAGGTACCACTACAGCAACTTGGAGAGAGTTAAGTACTTGTAGGTGGGCCTCAAAGATAGTTTTCACAGTAACAGGAGCTCCACACTCAGGAGGCCTCCTTGGCAGCAGCTGTGAGTGGTGGCGAGCCTACTCAGCATATTAATATGTCTGCAGGTGCTAGCCCAGCCCACTATTTTGAGTTTGTGTGATTTACTTACTTAGTGGAGCATCCTGGAAGGGACCCAATCCCCTGTGGATGTTTAAAATGCAAGCTGACAAGGGAAAGTTTTCGATTCTATAAAGGAACCTCAGGGAGCAGCCCGCGTGGCCCAGAGGTTTAGTACTACCTTCAGCCCAGGGCCTGATCCTGGAGACGGGGGATTGAGTCCCATATTGGGCTCCCGGCATGGAGCCTGCTTCTCCCTCTGCCTGTGTCTCTGCCTCTCTCTCCCTCTGTCTCTGTCTCTCATGAATAAATAAACAAAATCTTTAAAAAAAAAAAAAACGTTAAGGGTAAGTTGTCCACTGCTTTTCTTTTATTCCCTTTTGGGATGAGGAGGGTCCGTACCTAGTGTTGCCCTGGGTAATGCCTGAATAGCTATGTGGCCAGAAACACCACCAAACCCTGTGCACAGAACTGGCCTGAGATTTAGTTGTCAGAAGAATATAGACAGAACCCGTATATGACAGTAACAAATAATGAAGATCAGACTCCTGACCTCAAAATAAATCAAAGAGGACTAAACGCGAAAAGAAAAAAAAAAGATAAATTGCTTCTGTAAAGAGTTATCAGTTCTCTGGTTCCTCTTAATTGTCTCAAAGTTCCTGTGTGAATATTTATTGCCAAGAAATGGCTTGACAGACCTCTCTCAACCAAGTGAGAAGACACAAGAAAGTAGCGGAGGCCCTGAAAAACTAGACTGATCATCTGAGAGTCACATTTTGTGAGACAAATAATATGCACCTTTCTGGTTAATATGAGAAAGTTATTCTCCCACCATGCACTTGTATTTAGAGATGCTGTGAAGACGTATAAGAAAACAAGTGTGGCAACTTGTTGAATCTCTTCTCTTCCTGATTGACTTAGTCAAAGGTACTTGCCAGTCAAAAGGTTGAAATTACAACGCGTCCACTGGTCAGTGTCGATGTTATAAGAATCTATATGCCGCACAAGGATCCGGTCATTATTATAGTCCAAGTCATTGCCTCCAAGAACATAAAGCTTTCTTTGAACAGCAGCCATGGAATGGTAGACCCTTCTCTGCAGCATGGGACTACGGCTTATCCATTTATTCTGAAAAGAAATTCAGGTGAATTCTGTTAATAGGAGAGCTCCACAGCAGAAAACAGCAGTGCCTCCTTAGTAGCTGGGACTCTAGTTTGTCCATCACGTTCTACCGGAATGATGTTTACATATTTTGAAAGGTATGGCTTTCTTACCTGAGAACAACTACAGAAGAACCAAATATTCCAACTTTATTTTGCAACTTACAAAGGCATTTCCTCTTGTCTGGGTTGCATTTTACAGGGCATTTGCATTTTATAAGGGAAGCACACGAGAATGTAGAAATTTTCATGATGGTTCTCTCACCCAATAGAGAGAATGTACTCGTACAAATTGCTTAAGAGTGAAAGCACATGGCTAGGTATAATGATGTAAGAAACAGGCTCTCGGGGCCCTGGGTGGCTCAGTGGTCGAGCACCTGCCTTGGGCTCAGGTCATGATCCGGAGTCCTGGGATCGAGTCCCTCCTCAGGCTCCCCACAGGGAAGCCCCTCTGCCTATGTATCTCATGAATTAAAAAAAAAAAAAAAGTCTTAAAAAAAAAGGCCCTGAAGCCAGAATGTCTGAGTTTATAACCTTTGTGTGACCTTGAGCAATTTATTTAACCTCTTTGTACCTGTTTCCTCATCTGTAAAGTGGGGAGAGTCCTCCCTTACCTGACAAGCTTGTTATGAAGATCAAATTCATAAAATATTTATAAGAGTGACACATAATAAATATACACTTTAAAAATTATTGTGATAATAATCACTGGCTACCCAAGGCCTCTACATAAACTAGGGCTGGGATAACCTTGCTGTTCTTTCCAAAATTAACCTCCCAAGATCAATGGAAGAGAAAAGATCTGGTTTCACAACAAAGTTCCATGCTGTCTTAGTATTAGCCCATTTTAACGCATTTATAATCACATCTCCTACCAAACTGGGAAAGTTATTTCTAAGCATAGGTTTGTTTTGGTAGAAGGCCAAATTTTATACAACTTCAGGAATGATGAAAGGTCCACTATTTGGTTTCTGGTCATTCTCAGTAATGAGAAAGACATGCTCAATTCCTTTTAAATATGGCTCCTTTCTAAAATCTAATGTAAAATGCAAAATTAGATGAAAATCAAATATGACCTTAATTTTAAATCTTAAGTAATGGACAGGTAAGTAAACCTAACTATTTCCTTTGTACATAAACACTAACCTACAGGAAGAACCCAGATTCCTTTTTGTCAAGAAAAATTTGGATTTTGATAGATCATCCGATGTTTCTAATACATAGAACTTCACCAGTTCACAAAGCTGTAAAGGAATACGTTTTTAAAAAGTTTACATAAACATCGGTCCATTCACTAAAGGCCTATCTACTAGCTCATTTCTAATTTCTCTTTTAAAGATAAGACTTTAAAAAGAGTGGTTTGTCCAGTTTGAAAAGGCTTGCATATATCTGCTCCCCCCCTTTTTAAACATGTTGGAAGAATCTTGTTCCAATCAAATGTCTTTTTTAATAAAATAGCCAAACCTTTCTTTCAGATATTCTGTGAAGAAATATATTCAATACATTTCACATGAGTGGATTTAACTCAAAACTCTGATGATGCCTTCCTTGGGTGCTTTCTATAAGGCAACCCATCCCGGTATTAGGAATCAGCGTTTGCATTAGCAGTCCGGTCCCCTGCCACAGGACTGTGGACGCCATCTGGTTTGTAAAGCCTGCCTGCATCCCCTGATTATATCTTTAGCTTCCTTCACTGCCGTGCCTGCCAGGTGAGCCGCCAACCACTGCAAAGGCAAAGAAACAGAGAGGCCTAGTGGGGTCATTCCTAATAAGCTAGCGTGTGAATACTAATCAGTAGTGGGGAAGCAGAGGTCACCCCAGCCTGCCTGTTGGCAGGTAGCGATGTGCTCTGTGGCAGATGGCAGGCATTATCGACTCTCCACAAAGGCCTAGAAGAGAAATAAGCACCAGGGCTGAATGATAGAGTTATTGAGATTCTGAACAAGATGCAAGCAGATGTGATGTTTGCCAGTACCCACCGTAAACAATATGCCAGTAGAATTTTTAAAAAGAGCATGTGTGTACAAACATGAAACAGAACTCATTTGAGAAATGTTAACACCTTCTTCCTCTTTAACCACGTGTGCACCGAACTCAAGCAACTGCAATTAATGATCCCTCTTGAGACATCTGGCCCATGGACATGTGGTCTCTGAAATCTACAGCTTCTAATGACATCAGGAAACACACTTGCAAAGACAGAAACACCTTCGTTAAATTCAGAATCAAATCATGTTGAAATAAAAAGACACCAAATCAACTGAGGTCATTCAGGACACACAGTTGGTGGCCAATCCTGACCCAGGCTGCCAAAGCCAACCTGTTGTTCCATGTTCCATTATCTCCAGCTGATGGATATTAAATCCCCATATCAAATCATTTTGGAATACTGCCACCATCATGAAAAATATTTACATTACCAAAATCATAGAAATGGTGAAATTCTGAAAACATTTGCCAAGGCCACAGATACTGTGGTAGAAGGAAAAGAGAACAAAATTAGTTCTTCTTTTGGGGACAAAAGACTCATTGAGGGTCAATGGCAAGTGAGCAGAAGAAGGGCCAGATGTCATCAAAATGCTACTAGTTCAGGCACCAGCTGTTAGACAAAATACATCCTCACACTTTCCAGATACTTCAGACTTGTCCTAGATAATGAGCTAAGACATTTTGGCTACACTGAGTTAAGTAAAAGTTATTATTTTATTTGGCAGTCATGAAACAGTAAGCATGTTCCCCTCTTGAAATGATAATCTTCTAAAAGGACATACAACAGGTTAATCAAAATCCTTTCTCTGGATGCCTCTATGAACAGCCCCTTGAGATAATGGAAATAAAGGGCATTGACCTCATCAACATATCTCCCCTTTTTCTACATCATCCAAAACTCTGAAGGAGTTAAGCATAGTGTATAGCATAAAGCTAAGGGAACTAAAATTTTGTGAGAGGAAAAAAAGGCAACCAAAAGGCAGTTGATCCAGATGCTTCCTTTTCTCTATATAAGTTTAGGATGTATGTGTGTGTGTATAGACTTGGCATTTCAACCACTAATGACTGTGGAAATCTTTTAAAATTCATTTTAATTAAGGTAATGAGTTTTTCTTATATGATTCTTACCTGGTTCGGTTCATATACCATTAGTCTGTTCTGATATTGTGCTGTGTTAGTTACCCCACCTGGAATGGATTAACATGTGTTAGAGCTTTCATGAATACGAAATAGGATATTCCAACGTAAGAATGAGATACAATTAAAGGAAAATTAGCTACTGCTGAGGATCTGTTTGTATACCCTCGTGGTGAACCCATGACATAATTAAGAAGCTTATTGTTGAAGCAGTTTCATTTTCAAGAAACATTTCAGAAGCAATTCAATTGAGAGCAAGCAACAAGTATGCTGAGATTACCAAGAGGTCCCAATTCTGGCAAGCTGCTCTGCATGGCCAGAATGAGGGGCAAAGTATGGAAGGAACAAAACACACATGGACAAATCTCTATGAAATTTATGCCCAGGACAGAATTATATGGAAAATTCTTGTCCTTAGCTAAACTGGCAATTTTACAGCTCTAACCTTCTGTACACAAACACAGTGATATCTTGATAACTCTTTGGAGGAACTATATCTAAGAAAAGACATGACTTATCAAAAGAAATCTAGAGCCAGAGCCAGAACATAATGGGAGCCATCAATGTGAGTCACGTATGCAAATTTAAATTTTCCAGTAGCCACATTAAAAACTGAAAAGAAATATTGAAAGTAAACTTAATATAAATTTTATTGTACTCAACATAGGCCAAATATTATTATTTCAGTGTGAAATTAATATAAAATTATGGAGGTACCTTATATTCTTTTTTTAACGTATTGTCTTGAAAATCCAATATATATTTGACACAGCACATCTCAAACCAGATTAGCCACATTTCAAGTGCTCTAATAAGGCACATGTGACTATGGGTGACCATATTGTACAGCACACATCTAGAGCACTGCACATAGTCGGTATTGTTATCAACTTTTCTAAAGCCTCCTGACAACTGCTTAGATCCAAGACTCAAGACCTTCTGCTTACTCAAGAACCACTAAAAAATCATCACTTTTCTAACAAAGTTTCTCTTATCTGTCCTCATGCTTCCTTTCACATTTGTGGTGTGCAGTGAACCCTATAAAACCCAGAAATTACTGATTCTACTTTAATTTTTACCACCAAATGGGAAAACTAAAAACCATATAAAACAGCACTATAAGAAAATCACACTAGGAGATATTAAATGTTAGGTAAGAAAATAGCAAGAATATGAGAATGTCCCCCCCAAATCTCCTTAGAAATAGTGCTTTTTATATAGTTCTAGATGCTCATTTAAAATGAGCAACATTTTCATAAGTATCACAAATAAGCAGCTAATTTTGCAATAAAGGTCTCAAACTGAACCAGACTAAAAGTCTTTTCTATTGAAATTTTTTGAATTCAAAAAGTGTATACTGTTACAATAATGACCAAAACAGCCTTAACATTTTTCTCAGCTTGACTCAACTTTACTTTATCTTTCTATCTCTAGGCCCCTGACATCCCTTTTCTTAAAGGACTTAACTTTAGAAACCCTGTAAATGCTTTCTCCACCTCCGCGAGATACAAATCACTTAAGAAGCTTCTTGCAAGTTGTACAACCTGGGAATAACTTCCTCAAAGACCTAGGAGCCATCCCACTGAAATATAATCATCAAGGAAGATGATGTTCCTATCTCCCAGTTTCTATGCAGGAGGGTGGGAGCCTCACTCTGATGGGTGCCAGTCAGCAAACACAAATGGCCTAATTATAGTGAAAAACATTTACAAAATCAGAGGGAGCTGAATATGCTCAATACATCACATTGATCAACCTTCCTCCAATGCTCCTTCAGTATTTTTTTCATAAAGTTCAGTGCTGTTTTTTTTTTAAGATTTTTTTATTCATGAGAGACACACAGAGAGAGGCAGAGACATAGGCAGAGGGAAAAGCAGGCTCCCTGCAAGGAGACCAATGAGGGACTTGATCCCTGGACCTGGGATCACACCCTGAACCCAAGGCAGAAGCTCAACTGCTGACCCACCCAGGCATCCCAAGTTCAGTGTTTCAAAACCCTCCTACCTCTTATTCTTCAGAGGAGTTGATACCAGACTGCATTCTGGTCTCCCTCCCCTATTGCAATAGTCTTGAACAAAGTCTTCCCTGTCTGCTTAACTTTGCCCAGTATAATTTTTGCTTTGACGGTTCAGTCCTTAGAATAAGTCACTACCATCAAGTCTGTGGCCAGGAATTAAGTCAATGAGAATCCAGAGGATTTGTGCACAATCCTCAACTGAGCTGAATAACCAATCAATACTAATGGATACATAAAGGGAAAGGGAACCTGTCCAGGCCAATCATTACTCTCTCATTCAACCCCAATAAGGAGATCATATCTTTCATATAATTGACTATGGCTTTTATTAACTGGAGGGCTTTTTTTTTAATTCTCTCTGAAGTCTGCAACTACTTTTAAGATCAATGAAAGCTTTATCTGCAGAGTAAATTCACAAAGAACAGAGAGAAACGAGCTTCCTGCCCTCAAAGAGTCTTCTCTGCATTTCTTATTGAATGTCTCATTTTAAAATAAAATCAAAGGAAAAGAAAATACACTTAAGCAAGCAGAGGCTGAAATGCCTACATAGAGTCAAAATGTATGTCCAAATAAACACAGAGGTATGTTTGCTTTTTCCTCCCAACCTTCCTTTTCTTATCTGATTAAAAATTGAATGTCCAATCATTCTTTCTTAGCATAACTACATAAGAATAATCAAATCTATTGAGACCTCACAAGTCTTCAGGTTTAAAATGATTGCCAAGTGCTTTTGATCTGGGCCATAACCACCAGATTAATGTCCAGCTCACCTATAATCATTTCTCCAAATGAGAGGGAGCAGAGGGTAAAGCTCCCACCCATTATTTCAAAACTTTGACAGTTTCTCTCCTTGTTTTAGAAATATGGGACAAAATTAATATCTACTGCAGTAAACTATCTGTTTATGACACTATTTGAAAATATTTACACTACTATATGTATCAGGCTCTGCCCATTATAGATTAAATGTACAACCAATGGATTAGAATGTAGCTATTACATCCTCTCTCCTAGGCAGGGCACACAATTTATCTTCATGCTCTTCAGACTTATTATTTACTCTCTTCTACAGTTGCATTTGTAATAGTTTTTTCCCCCCTTAATCTGCACGCAGTAATTAGATTCCTTACCCTTACATACAAATTTTCACTCACATGACAATGTTTAAAAATGAGATACTGGGTTACTAGGTGAGAGTAAAAATAAAAATCCTAGTTAGTTATTTGGTTGATTACTTCTGGAATGTTAAACCACAGGAGGTGCCTAAAAACCTAGTGTTGTAACTTTTGCCAAGTCAGGATTGCAAGGGAGAACCTTAGAAATTGGTTTTATTGCTTTCCTCCTTTGAAATAATTTACAAATGATCATATAAATAAAAACCATTTGTTCTCAGTACAAAAAATAAATTTCAAAAAAGCATCCAACTTTGTGGCCCACATTTCTTTAGCAGTGTTATTTGCAGAGCTTTATCATTACATTCTCTTCACATAACACTCTTCACTTTTAGATTAATCTGCTGAAATGAGATGCTAAGGATTTGCATACAGATTTGACTATACAAAAATAGATATGGAATTAATAACAGTCTCTATATGTTTTAATTTCTCCTAGACTGGAGTACCCTTGCCTGCAGCAGTATTCCTGGCTTTGAAAGTCATCAAGCTGATTTGCCTGCTCTGGGTTATGATGCCACATGCTGCTATACTGTCCCCTGCAATCAAAGCACTTGCAAAGATAGATTCTATGCCTCCCTCTATCGAGTACATTTCATAGATTGGCAGTTTTGATCTCCCTCCCCCACCCCAGGGGGGGATAATCTGCATCTTAACAGCTTTCTATAGATACATTTGTCATTAAATATGCCATCTCGTATCAGCATCCATTTTTAAAGCCAAGTTTTCCCTAACTTTGAAGTGCCACAGTCCAAGTTAAGACTTTTCAGCCAAAATTGAAAATGAACAACCCTGTCTTATACTTTTGAACTGTGACTTAAAGATATACTGCAGGTTCCCCCAAAGTCAAATAAGTCTTTAAAAACTGCCAGAAGGAATGAAAAGTTACCACCATGCTACCAGCAATGAGAAATGCTTTCTATCATCAAGACAGAGTAAAGCATTTTTCTTAAGCTTCCCTGTTCAGCTCTTCACAAAACGTGGTGACAAATGGATGAACGCATACCGAAGAAAGGATGACAGGTGGTTGCCAAACAAGCGATTTTTGTCTCGACTACTGCAAGTCACTGACTCCCAAACTCACTGTGCTCAAAAGCAACAACTGGTCAATACTGACAATGTCTACATAATACTGGGTTTAGGAAAACAGCTCTCAATATATATGGGTCAGGGTAAGTCAAGTCAGGGGCTCTATTTTTTTTCCTCCGAGGAGAGAAAGTACATCTGTTGATACAGACTCTTATATACTACACTCTTTAGTAGAAACCCGCAGTACATGACACAGCACTTGTACCCTTAGAAGGACAGAGTGGAATGCGCAGAACTGAACGTGTCCGCGCTCTCAGGGAAGACTGCAGGCTGGAACTCTGCCAGCCAACTGAGGACTGCGGAAAACCATCTCAAGTTCTCTGCAGCTCTCCTGGAGGCCTGCAGGGTCCAGCGTTAGGCTGGTCTAGGGGCAGAGTCTCAGGACGGGCTGGGGCATCACCCCGCACAGGTTCCTTTAGGACGATCTTTGTGAGAGAATTTAACACAGCCAGGCTCAGGTTCCTTTTATGCAAACTGGAGATGACACTATCTCTCCCACAGGTTTTGGATTCAGAGCGCACAGCATAAAGGCAACCCACACACAGAGGAAGTTCACTACAGTACGGCAGTAGTTTATTTATGGGAGTTTCTTATCATTTCCATAAAAAGTACAAATGAGTATATACGGAATATTGAAAATATAATGAAGTATAGAATATTGAATTAAGGAATGAATTTTGTCTGAAAGTAGTAGTATTATTTTTTTAACTTTTTTTTTAGTATTTTTTTTTTCTAAGAACGAGATTGCTGGCTATAAGGTATCAAAGGCTTTTTTTCTTTAATAGTTTAAAGCTTCGCCTCTCTAAATAAGCTCTAATTCTCAAAAAACTAAAACTTCACACTTATTGTCTAATTACCAAATGAATGACTGGCATTGGGGTGTGAGTTCACATTAGTCATTTTTTAAAAAAAGCCAAACTCATTACTAGTCCTTAATAAAAGGGACACCATAGGGATATTTACAATAAATAAAATTTACAATGAAAGATAAACTTTCATATTACCTAGTTTTACACAGTAGACTGTCCGTATTTTTAGTGTTTATAACACTACAAAAACGGTAAAAGAATCTTTCTACTGAATTAGCATCTTGAATAGGAGCATACTTAATCCATGCATCAAATTAAAACTACTATCCATATTATTTCTGTCACACTTGAGGAAACCACACAAATGGATGGGTAATTAATAGACTCAAAATCCGTAAAGAAAAGTCTCAAATTTACAAAATACCTATAAAGAAAGGGTGATGCACTTGAAAATATAAATTTGTAAATTATGTTTACGTCACCTAGAGAGAACAGATACAAACTTGTGATGCAAAACATGTAAATAATGCACCATGTGTTATTTAAGGTAAGTGCGATGATAAATGAAGATAAAATCCACCACAATGCAGATGTCATCTGCCCTTTAAAAATCTCAATGAAATTCCAACTCCCATTCCTCATTCTATAGAAAGGTGAAATCTTGCCTCCAAAGATTTCTGCACATTCCAAGCAGAGTTAAGCTCTCAAGGTCACCTCTACCTGTCTCTAGTGTCCTGGCTTGCTGTATTCTTGTTGAGTTTTTAATCTCCCTCCTGCCATCAAATTCTTTAACCACTTCCCATTTCCATGATGCAGCTTTAGCTTTCCCTCCTCTTAGAAATAAAAAAACGACATATTTCCCATATTTTTAGGTAAAGTAATTCAGCTCCCTCTTTATTCCACCTTTTTTTTAGATCCATCTGGTCAGACACAAATGGATCACCTAAACAAAGACTGTTCTCTCCACAAAAAGGAGAGAATGTCTATTTTGTGGCTCAACTCTTGTGCCCTGAGGAAGTGGTCAAACAATTAAAGATAATCAAGTGATCGTTGATCTAAACAAGTCTCCAGGAATGACAATTCTTCAGTATATCTTTGACTTTCAGTCATGTCATTCGGGAATTCTTTTTACAATGTAAGCATCTGTTTTTGAGACCTTTATTGTAGCGATAAACAACTGGATTGTACGGTTTTATGCGGAAAGCATGGTTTTCAAAAACCAGAGACACAGAGATCAAATTCTGACTTTGTCAAATACCAGCTGTGTGATCTATCAAAACTATTTAACATCTTTAAGCCTCATCTCCTGAGCAGCAATGGGAGGGTAAACAAAGTGCTACTTCTCCAGAATAAAGGGAAGTCCATTTAGGATGAAACCTCTGTTAATTATTTTGGAGACTGAAGGTGATGGCTTGAAAGCCATTTAGCTCTTTTATTTTAATTTTTATATACTTAGTTAGCCATTTGGCTCATTCAAAAGCATTGTGGATGGTCATTGCTGTTTGGTTCATTCTCACTGCAATACAATGGTGGTTTTGTTTTTGTCTTTTTCAGATGGGGAAGAGTAAAGGCTGGGGGAGAAGTG
The DNA here is from genome assembly GCF_048418805.1 of Vulpes vulpes. NCBI lineage: Eukaryota > Metazoa > Chordata > Mammalia > Carnivora > Canidae > Vulpes > Vulpes vulpes. The sequence continues at coordinate 184,194,209 of NC_132780.1, read as the reverse complement.
AAAAGAAAAGAAAAAGCTGGAGAGGGTTGTAAGAGTCTAAAGCAACGAAGAAGAAATTTCATTCTTAAGGGGATACCAGGTCACTAAGAACTTTTAAGTGGACATACCACATCTTCAAGCTCCAAACCTCCAGCAGGCCGGTGGCTTCCTCATACGGTAGCTGCCCGCAGGGGCAACAGACAGATACTCTCTCATGTACTTACTTGAGACACACATTTGTTCACCCTCAAGCAAACCTTAAGTCCTTGACACTCACCCAACCCAACAAGCTGAACCCTTCCAATAGGATCCTTTGGTCTATTCACAGCCTAAAAACCTTCCATCTTGAGTGAATCCAAGGATCGGCCCTCTCCATTCTTTAGTGAATATACAAAAAAAAAAAAAAAAGACAGAAATGTACAAACTGGGTCACCATCATTTTGCTGTTTCCAAACTTAATAAGAGCTCTGACACTTAATTTTTAAAAACATGTCAGTTCCCTCTGCTTTATCTCAGAGGCTTTTTTACCAACCCCCTGTCCCCCACCTCCACCCCCGCCCTGGAAGGCCACCTCCCTCAGACCCTCTACATGGTCCTGACATAGCACAACTTCAACAGACAACCCTGTCTCTCACTTGATTCCATCATCAAGCAACCTCCTCAGGTTCCTGACCCTCATGTGGGAGCTTCTCTAGGTCCACACCTAGAGTTGTCCCCCATCTTCCAAGATTAGAGTTTGAGGGGTCTCCCCTTCTCCTGTCCAAATCCCTCCTGCCTGTTTGAGACCCTGTGCCTATTGTCATCATGGACTTGGCACCATTCCTAGAGGATATGCTTAGGCTTTACCAACCAAAGAATGACCCCTTCCCTTCACCTTCAATTTTGCTCTCTCCTTTCCTTTAGCTACCAGTATGCTTAATGCACTTGCATCCTTTAAAAAAAGTTCCCTCCTTTGACTGGATTTCTCCCAATAGCTACTCTCTCTTCTCTCAGCCAAACTCGCATCTTTTTCTTTCCTTCCTATTCTTTTTTCTGAAAAAAGTATGTGTGTACCTAGAAACAAAACAGCACATCCTCTCCTGGTAGGTAGGTGGAGCATAAGAATCAGGAAGTTGTCGGGTAAACTCCAATTTAGGAAACCAAATTGAGATGGTATCCCAGCTTCTGACCTATACCTGCACTTTCTACTTCGTCATTTTCCTTCCACGCCCCAAGCTACCACATTCTTGCTTCTACTTTCTTCCATTCCCCTAAAGCTACTTTAACTAAAGTTACCAAGGGGTTCCTGATTGAAAATTACAGAGAAAATGAATATTCTGGACTGTGATGTCCCAGCAGTACTGGGCACCTCTCACCATGCCCTTTCCATTTTGGTTTTGATTTAACACTCCTCCTCTGACCTTGCCCATCCCACATTCTCAGGCTTATTCCTCAGACCCCTCCTCTGCACCCTCCTCCCTACTAGCTCCCAACCTTCCGCGTTGGTCTCTTTTCATCTACCTCTTGCCCATCTGTCTCCTCTCACTCTCCTCTGCCTCATCTCATCTCATCTGACTTGCTGTGAGACCCTCCTCTCTGATATTTGCTCCAAAAAATAGAAGAAAAGGTCCTGTCTCTGAGTCTGAGGGGTGAGGGTTTTGAGGAAGTTCCAGGCAGTGAAGGGTGGCTGAGGAGGAGCTGAGGGGGGCAGGGGTAGCGAGGATGGAAGGACACTAGTGTAGGGCACAAAGAGGACTCGGAGAGCTGAGCAGATCCCACACCACGCCCTCCTGTCAACTGGCCTCTTCCCACAGGATTTAGCTGTCTTGGCATAGGCACAGATAAAGTGGACCACTGGGTTGGTCCAGAGCCAGTGCTTGCTAGATGGCGGGAGAATTATTGAAATATTTGGACCATGAAGCCCACTCACAAGGAGAGGGAAGGGTTAATGAGTAAATGGGAAGCAGCCAGTGGACCTAAGGCCAAGTTAGGATGAAGGTGCTGTGAACCTTCGTGAAACCCGCATTGAGCCCTCCTTGCTTTACACCAGTTCTGTTCCTGAGAAAAGACTTCGATCCTCACATCTATCACCCAAAATACCATAATCATTTGTTGAAGAGTCTGTTCCCTCTACCACACTGTGAGTCCCAATTCAGGATGTAGGTCTTACTCTCCTTTGTCAGTCCACACTAGCCTGGAAAAAGACTAAGGGAGGATAGGAAAGTTGCTCAGCATCTCCTGGCCAGTGAGAAGCAGAGCAAGTCCCACATGCCCTGTGACCTGAGGATACCATAAGCCAGACTTTACTGCACCCCCATATTAATTACCAATATTTTGTATGTGACTTTTTAGATACAAGTAAAGTATTATTTACAAACCTAGAGAAAAGCTAAAGCTATGGCACTTAAAAAATGTTTATGAAATTTACATTGTTCTAATTTTAATGAATACTAGAAAAGCCAAAGTCCCTTTAGTAGGTTTGAAAAAATTAAAGTTATTTAAAATGGGGCAATGCAAGCTTCATATAAATTTAATCAAGATGAAAATAAACATATCCTCTAGGGAGTTAAAGAAGCATTAACAAATGTTCTTTCATTAATGAAATATCTGAAGAGTTCTTTGATTGTCAGCTCCTAGAGGGTAGGAAGTGTGTTTCCTGAATTAATCTTATTTATCTATGAACCAGCACAAGACTAAGTAAGGATGTAGCATTCACCAAGAGAATCAGGAAAGCACTAAATACCACTTTTGAATAAATATAGTAGCATTTGTCTTATGTTTATAGTTTTAAAGCACTAATTTTGTGGTTAGCTTCCCATTATCTTGGTGCCATTTGACAAAAATGAAAAGGTAAGTTGTTCTGCAAGACGAGCTCAGGATTAATTTTCACTCACAAAAAAGGGATCTTTTTAGTAGTTCACAAACAATACCTCACAATGGAGAGCATACCTTTTAAAGCACAACGACAGAATATTTAATGCTTCTTTTGCTTCAGTATTGTGAATTTCAAGTAGAAATGATGTAGAGCATTTGTGAATTGGGTCACAGTGTCAAATGCTACAGGAGCCTGTAAAATTTGACTATCTCTAACATCTTAAATTAAATGCTAATGGGCATATCCATACAGCCTGATTTTCTGAATTCATCTCTGCTTGTTTCATTTTAAAAACCATGGACAGGTTTCAAGGTGTCCTGACCCCAAAATGGACAGAGAAAGGGGAGGGAGTATGCAGAGCCAGTGAACATGCCAGAAATATTGAATCTCTAAAGAGACATTCACTTTGTGTTTTATGGAACAGAAATAAGCTCCTAAAATCCACATTCTAAAATCCTTACTTCTTCACCTCAGGCAAAGCTTGCAAACTACCAGAAGTATGCCAATGACCTGATCCCCTCATCAATTAAATTGGAAATACTTGATTATTTGATAAAGGATAAGGAATAGCCTCAAACATTTTTATTTGCAACAATAAATCTGGGCAACACTTCTAAATCAGTGATAGGGTGACATATACCTGCTTTGTTTTTTTTTAAGGGGGCTGTTAGCAAATCTAGTACCTTTCCCCATTCATGGTTAGATTCACAATTGATTTATTATAAGCTGGTGCTGAGGAAAGAGGCAGACAACTGATGGTATTAGAAATGTCACTGGTGATTTCCTTTTCTTTCCAATTAAAGGTATTGTACTATACACAGGGAAGTGAGTTTTCATCTCAAGTACACAGTAGGGAGAAACAAACCTGAGAAAATTGTGATTGTTTTCATTAAGTATGGTTAACACAGGCAGCATACATTAGTGCAAAAGAAGAACAAAGGAAATGTATTTCCTTTCACAGTGGGGGAAAAACAAAGTGATAGAGCAATAAGATCTATAATAAGTTGATACATTTAATAAAATGGAAAAGGAAACATACAGACTCATATTGAAAGAGAAATCAGCTTGATACCAGAATGATAGATTTAGCCAGTCTAGGATGAGTTTCTGTGTTTTACTAAGGCCTCACTAAAGAAGATGTTAAATATTTCAAACCTTTAAGAATATGTATGGGAAACTGCAGTATTTTTTTAAAAACTAGTTTTTAAAAGCTAAGAAAACAGGAAATATTTTTTAAAATATTTGTGAGAAATTCATATATAACTTAGAAATGCAATGCAAAATTTAGGAATGCATTAATGACATATGAAAACTAAATGAGTCAATGGAAGGAATATAAGTTGGAAGAAAATATAAATTACATTGATTTCATTAATCCATCATTGTTTTGTCTCCAAGTCAAGCACATATCTGTTCCTTCTATTAGCAAAGGCTTATTTGTAGCCAAGTTTGAAATTTCTTCAGCAAAGCCAACAAGATATAGTCAAGGTGGTTATTTTCTTAAATATTGAAATATATACTTAAAAGATAAATGAAGTTTTTATCTAACGATATCTACATATACTAATGTTCACTCATATCTAATGTTTTTGTTATATAAGACCAGCAATTATTGGATCTGTCTCATTTATCTTCTTCGTTAATCCAATTCTTAACTTCATTCATTAATTATAGAGCACTTAAAACCTGACATGAGCTATCTTTCTCCAATGAAAATCAATGAATTGCCAATAACTGAGGCATTGTCCTGTAAGCCAAGACTACCGCTGTCTCCCTGACTATTGAGGACAGTGGAAGGAAAAATGGGCAGAATACAAATGAATTTAATTCAAATGCAAGGGAGAATTTTGTCAGAGCAGATGTTAAACAACTAGAAAAGATTATTGGAGAAAGCTGAGAAGTCTTCAAGATTTACTTAAAGGTGTTTGCTTCTCTCACTTATATCAATGGATAAATCATCCAGACAGAAAATCAATAAGGGAACAGTGTCTTCAATGACACATTAGATCAGATGGACTTAACAGATACACAAAACATTACAACCAAAAGCAGCAGAATATAAAATCTTTTCAATTGCATGTGGAACATTCTCCAGGAGAGATCACATGTTAGGCAACAAAACAAGTCTCTATACATTTAAGAGGATTAAAACTATATCAAGCACCTTTTCTGACCAAAACAGTATAAAACTAGAAATCAATTAGAAGAAAAAATGGAAAAAACAGAAACACAAAAAACATGCTACTAAATGAACAAAAAAATAGGTCAGTGAAGAAATCAAAGAGAAAATTAAATATTACATGGATACAAATGAAAATGACAACACAAGGGTCAAAAACCTTTTGGGCACAGCAAAAGCAATCTAAGAGGAAAGTTTGTAGTGATACAGGTGTACCTCAAGTAGCAAAATTATTTCAAATAAACTTACACCTAAAAAAAAAACTATTAAAAGGGCTGCCCAGGTGACTCAGTGGTTTAGCGCCGCCTTCAGCCCAGGGCATGATCCTGGAGACCCGGAATTGAGTCCCACGTCCGGCTCCCTGCATGGAGCCTGCTTCTCCCTCTGCCTGTGTCTCTGCCTCTCTCTCTCTCTCTCTTTCTCTCTCTCGAATAAAATAAATCTTTAAAAAAAGAAAACTAGAAAAATAAGAACAAACAAAGCCCAAGGTTAGTAGAAGGAAGGAAACAATACAGTTCAGAGTGCATGTAACTGAAACAAAGACTAAAATAACAATAGACAAGATCAGTGGAACCAAGAGATGGTTCATTGAAAAGATAAACCAATAAACCTTTAGACTGACTCACACAGAAGATAAGAGGACTCAAACAAAATCAGAAATGAAGGTAGAGAAGTAACAACCAATATCACCAAAATACAAAGGATTGCAAGAAATAACTAGAAAAAAATTTAAGATTCTATTTATTTTTTTTATTTGAGAGAGAGCGATTGTGCACAAGGGGAATGGCAGGGAGAAGGGAGAAGAAGAGGAAAAGAATCCCAAATAGACTCCACACTGAGCACTGAGCCAGATGCAGGGCTCAATCTCACAGTCCTGAAATCATGACCTAAGCCAAAACCAAAAGTTGGAGGCTTAACCAACTGAGTCACTCATGTGCTCCATCTATGAAAAATTTCATGTCTACAAGTTGAACAACCAGAAAATACAGATAAATTCCTAGAAACATATAATCTTCCAAAACATAGAATCCAGAAATAAACAGAAAATCCAAACAGACAAATTACTAGTAACAAAATTGAATTGGTTATCAAAAATTCCCAACAAACAAAAGCCCAAGACCAGACAGCTACACAGGTGAATTCTACCCAACATTTAAAGAGTTAATACTAATTGTTTTGAGACTATTCCAAAAAATAGAAGAGGAAGGGAAGCTTCCAAATTCATTCTGTGAGGCCAGCATTACCCTGATACCAATACCAGATGAAGACACTACAAAAAAAAAAAAAGAAAAAGAAAGAGAAAAAGAAAAAGAAAAAGAAAGAGAAAAAGAAAAAGAAAACTATAGGCCAATATCCCCAGTGAACACAAATGCAAAATTCTTCAAACAAAAGATTAGCAAAATAAATCTAACAATATATTGGGATCATTCACTCTAATAAAGTGGGATTTATTCCTGGGATGCAAGGATAGTTCAATATTCACAAATCAATCAACATGATACATCACAATAACAAAACCAAAAGTAAAAACTGTATGATCAGGACTTCTGAAGAAGGTGACAGAGTAGAAGGAACCTAAGTTCACCTTGTCCTACAGCTACAACTAGGTAACAACCACTTCAGTGCAAATAACCCAAAACAATGACCTAAAGATGGCAGAACAGACTCTCCACAGCTAAATGTAGAAAAGAGGCTACATCAAAGAGGATAGGAAGGGCACAGACATAGTCAAGAACTAAATGGACCTACAGGAACATCATTAGAAGGAAGGGACTCCATAGCATGCAGAGGGAAAAGAAAGGACTCTCATACCAGGAAGCCTACACAGAGAAAATGAATCCCTTTATCATTTGGCTTTGAAAAGCAGAGGGGACAAAATTCACAAGATCTTATAATCAGGGGTTTTAAAACCTGGAACTTAAAAAAATCAGTAGGCTCATGAGGTGGGAGGGTGAGAGGTAACTGATTCCCCACTATTAAAGATACAGCACAACAAAGACTCCCACATAGATACAGCATAGAAGCAGCAGTTTGAGAAACACCTGGGGGTACACAGGAGAAAAATTTGTTTACTACTCTCAGAGTGCATGCTGGAGGGACAGGGATAATTGGGGGACTTTTCAGGAACAAAATAGTTTGGGAGCACAATTTCCCTCCCCCATCCCCAGCCTAGATACATTGACACCTGCTGGGCCCAGCACAGTGCCAACACCCTCCACATAACTTAAAAGCACCCATCCCATGTCGTCTTGCAGACGTGCCCCCACCAGCCAGGCCTCAGCTGCAGATCCCCTTCCACAGCAGAACCACATAAACCTTGCTAACACCACTTGACCTGCCCCTGAATGCTTCTCTATGCCCACTTCCTCCATCCTGGCCTGCCTTGGTTGAGGCAGCTACAGGTCTCGCCTATCAACACAAACCTTGCTGGCACCACACACCCCACCCCACATTCTCCAAAAGTTCAGTGGTACTTCATCTCTGGCAAATGCCTGGTCTGGCTCAACTTAATTCTAAGGTGGTCCCACACTAGCTACTAATAATGCAAGTATCAAATCCTGACCACAATAGACAAAGAGGGCCATTGTAGATAAGTGACAACAGCAGGACATACACAACATGCATTCAAAACACCCCTAAAGTGCCAGGTTTTGGTGAATAGGGGACATTGCACTGCAAGGAACTCTAGGACCTGTTCTTCATAAGGACATTATTTTCAAGAGCAAAAGATGTAGCTTATTTTCCCTACACATAGAAAAAGACACAGAGAGTTACACAAAATGAGGAGACAGAGGAATATGTCCAAAATGAAATAACAGGACAAAATCACAGCAAAAAATATAAATAAAACAGAGATAAATAATAAGCCTGATAGAGAATTTAAAGTAATGGTCATAAAGATACTCACTTGACTGGAGGAAAGAAAAGAGGATTTCAGTGAGACCCTTAATAAAAAGATAGTAACAGTAAAAAGAACCCATCAGAGATAAAGGACTCAATAACTGAAATTAAATGTATACTAGATGGAATACATAGCACACTAGAGGAAGAAGAAGAATGGATCAGTGACCTAAAGTACTGGGTAATGGAGAGCAATCAAGCTGAACAGGAAAGAAAAATATAATAAAAAATGAAAATAGACTTAGGGAACTAAGTGACACCATCATGCATAATATTAGAATTATAGGGATCCCAGAAGGAGAAGAGGGAGAAAAGGGGACAGAGAATTTATTTGAAGAAATAATAACTGAAAATTTCCCACATATGGGGAAACAAATCCAGTTCCAGAAGCCACAGAGAGCCCCCAACAAATTCAACCCAAGGAGGTACACACCAAGACACATAGTACTTAAAATGGCAAAAAGTAGTGATAAACAGAGAATTTTATTTTACTTTTTTTAAAGATTTTATTTATTCATGAGACAGAGAGAGAGAGAGGCAGAGACACAGGAAGAGGGAGAAGGAGGCTCCATGCATGGAGCCTGAGGTGGGACTCAATCCCAGGTCTCCAGGATCAGGCCCTGGGCTGAAGGCAGCGCTAAACTGTTGAGCCACCCAGGCTGCCCCAAAACAGAGAATTTTAAAAGCAGCAAGATAAAACAGTTACATACAGGGAAACCCCAGAGCTATCAGGTGATTTTTTTAGCACAAACTTTGCAGGTCAAAAAGAAGTGCCATGATATATTTGTGTGTGTGTGTGTGTGTGTGTGTGTGTATACCTAAAATTTGGAGGGGTAGGTAAAAAAAATACATTCAAACTTAAGTGACCATCAACTTAATATAGACTGCTATATGCATGTTATATACACACACCTAGTGGTAACCACAAATAAAAACCATAAGAGTTATGCAAAAAACAAAGAGAAAGAATCCATGCATTTCACTAAAGAAAGTCAACAAACCGGGCAGCCCGGTTGGCTCAGCGATTTAGCACCGCCTTCAGCCTGCGGGGTGATTCTAGAGACCCTGGATAGAGTCCCACGTCAGGCTCCCTACATGGAGCCTGCTTTTCCCTCTGTCTGTGTCTCTGCCCACCCCCCCCCCCCCCGCCCCCGTCTCTCCTCTGTCTCTCATGAATAAATAAATTCTTTAAAAAAATTTAAAAAAAGAAAGTCAACAAACCATGAGAGAGAAGAGGGCAAAAGAAGATAGGAATAGAGAAGAACTATAAGCACAACCATAAAACAAGTAACGGAATGGCACTAAGGACATGCCTATCAATTATTGCACTAAACACCAAAAGACACAGAGTGACAGAATTGATAAAAAAGCAAGACCCATCAGTATGCAGCCTACAAGAGAGTCATTTCAGATTTAAAGACACATGCAGATTGAAAGTAAAGGGAAGGAAAAGCATTTATCATGCAAATGGAAGTAAAAAAGAAAGCCAGGGTAGCAATACTTATATCAAACAAAATAGACTTTCAAAAAAGACCATAATAAGACACAAGGACACTATATAATCATAAGGGGAACAATTCAACAAGAAGATATAACAATTGTAAATATTTATGCATCCTACAGGGGAGCACCTAAATACTTAAAGCAGCTAATAACAAACATAAAGGAAGTAATCAATAGTAATACAAAATAGTAGGGAACTTTATAGTAATACTAAGTAGTAAGTCCCATGCTTATATCAATGGATAGGTAAACCAAACATAAAATCAAAAGGAAACACTGGCTTTGAATGAACATTGGACCTAAGAGATACATTCAGAATATTCCATCATAAAACAGCAGAATACACATTCCTTCCTAGTACACATGCAAAATCCTCTACAATAGACCACACATTAGGCCACAAAAGAAGTCGCAACAAATTCAAAAAGACTGAAGTCATACCATGCATCTTTCCTGGTCACAACAATATGAAACTAGAAATCAATCAAGAAAAAAACCTGTAAAGAACACAAATACATGGAGGTTAAATAACATGATGCTAAACAATGAACAGGTCACCTGAGACATAGAAGAGGAAATAAAAAAATACTTGGAGACAAATGAAAATTATAACACAATGGTCCAAAATCTTTGGGTTACAGCAAAAGTTGTTCTAAGAGGGATCTTTACAGCATACAGGCTTATCTCAAGAAGCAAGAAAAATCTCAAACAAACAATCTTAAACTTGTACCTAAAGGAGCTGAAAAAGAGGACTAAACAAAACCCAAAACCAGTAGAAGGAAGGAAATAACACAAACTAGAGCAGAGATAAATGAAATAGGAACTAAAAACAAAGCAAAAAAACCTCAATAGAATAGATCAACAAAACCAGCAGCTGGTTCTTTGTAATGATCAAATCTTTAACCAGACTTATCAAAAAAAAAAAAAAAAAAAGAGAGAGAGAGAGAGAGAGAGAGAGAAAAGAAAAAAATAGGAGAAAGATAGAGGACTCAACTCCAAAAATGGAAGAGGAGAAATAACAACACCACAGAAATATAAAGGATTATAAGAGAACATTGTGAAAAATTATAGGCCAACAAATTGGACAACCTAAAAGAACTGGCTAAATTCCTAAAATCATATAACTTCCCAAAACTGAATCAGGAAGAAATAGAATATTTGAACAGATGGATTACTAGTAGTGAAACTGAGTCAGTAATCAGAAAATTCCCCAAAACAAAAGTCCAGACCAGATAGCTTCACGGATGAATTCTACCAAACATTTAGGGAAGAGTTAACATGTATTCTTCTCAAACTATTCCAAAAAATAGAAGAGGAAAGGAAGCTTCCAAATTCATTCTATGAGGCCAGTGTTATCCTGTACGAAAACCAGATAAAGACACCACAAAAAAAGAGAACCTCAGGACAGCATCTCTGATGAAACACAGACGCAAACATTCTCAACAAAAGATTAGCACACCAAATCTAATAGCACACTAAAAAATAATTCACCGGGACTCCTGGGTGGCTCAGTGGTTGAGCATCTGCCTTTGGCCCAGGCGTGATCCCATGGTTCCGGGATCGAGTCCTGCATCAGGCTCCCTGCATGGAGCCTGCTTTTCGCTCTGCCTGGGTTTCTTCCTCTCTCTGTGTGTGTGTGTCTCTCACGAATAAATGAATGAATGAATGAATGAATCTATCTTTAAAAAAATAAATAAACATTAAAAAATAATTCACCACAATCAAGTGGGATTTATTCTTGGGATGCTGAAATGGTTCAATATTTGCAATTCTATCAATGCGACACATCACATCAACAAGAAAAAGAATAAAAACCATCATTTCATAGATGCAGAAAAACTATTTAACAAAGTACGTCACATTCATGATAAAAAAACCCTCAACGAAGTAGGGCTAGGTGGAACATAATTTCAACATAATAAAGGCCATAGATGACAAACCCACAACTAACATCATACTTAAAGGGAAAAAGCTGAGAGCTTTCCCTCTAAGATTAGGAACAAGATAAGGATGTCCACTCTCACTACTTGTATTTGATATAGCACTGAAGTCCTAGCCATAGCAAATAGACTAGAAAAAAAGGCATCCAAATTTGTAAGGAAGAAGTAAAAATTTCAGTTTGCAGGGATGCCTGGGTGGCTCAGCAGTTGAGCATTTGCCTCTGGCCCAGGGTGTGATCCCATGGTCCCGGGATCGAGTCCCAGATGAGGCTCCCTGCATGGAGCCTGCTTCTCCCTCTGCCTATGTCTCTGCCTGCCTCTCTTTATGTGTCTCTCATGAATAAATAAATAAAATCTTTAAAAAAAAATTTCACTTTGCAGATGACATTATACCATATACAGAAAATCCTAAAAATTCAAGCAAAAAAAAAAAAAAAGCTACTCAAACTGACAAATGAATACAGTGAAGTAGATACAATGAACAGATGGATACAATACAATGAATACAGGAATAAAAAATCAATATATAGAAATGTTGAATTTCTATACAGTGGTAAGTAGCAGAAAGAGAAATTAAGAAAACAAACCCATTCAGAATTGTGTCAAAAAGAATAAAATACCTACAAATAAATTTAACCAAGAAGGTAAGACCTATACCCTAAAAATTATAAAACACTGAGGAAGGAGGGGCACCTGGGTGGCTCAGTTGGTTAAGTGTCTGCCTTTGGTTCAGGTCATGATCCTGGGATCCTGGAATTGAGCACTGCATCTGGCTCCCTGCTCAGCAGGGAGTCTGCTTCTTCCTCTTTGCCAATTCCCCTTCCCTGCTCATGCTCTCTCTCTCAAATAAATAAATAAAATCTTAAAAAAAAAAAAAACTAATGAAGCAAATTGAAGATGACACAAACAAATGGAAAGATACTTCATGCTCATGGATTTCAGAGAATAAATATCGTTAAAATGTCCATACTACCCAGAGCAATCTACAGATTTAATGCAATCTCTATCAAAATACTAATAGCAGTTTTTGCAGAACTATAATAAACAACCCTAACATTTGTATGGAACCACAAAAGGCCCTGAATAGCAAAAGCAATCCTGAAAATGAAGACCAAAACTGGAGGTATCACAATCCCAGATTTCAAGATATACTACAAAGATGTAGTAATCAAAACAGTATGGTACTGAAACAAAAACAGAAACAAAGATCAATGGAATGTAATAGAGATCCCAAGAATAAACCCATATTTATATGATCAACTAATCTTTGATAAAGTAATAAAGAATATGTAATGGGAAAAAGACAGTCTCGAACAAATGGTGTTGGGAAAACTGGGCAGCAACGTGCAAAAGAATGAAACTGGACCACTTTCTTACACCATACATAAAAATAAACTCAACATGGATTAAGGACCTAAATGTGAGACCTAAAATCATACAAATCCTAGAAGAGAGGACAGGCAGTGATTTCTCTGACATCAGTCATAACAACATTTTTCTTGATATGTCTCCTGAGGCAAGGGAGACACAAGCAAAAATGAACTATTGGGACTACATCAAAATTAAAAGCTTCTGCCCAGCAAAGGAAATAATCAATAAATCTAAAAGACAATCTAATGAATGGGAGAAGATATTGCAAACAAAATATCTGATAAAGGGTTAGTATCCAAAATGTATAAACAACTTATACAACTCAACACCAAAAACCAAATAATCCAATTTAAAAATGAGCAGAAGATATGAACAGACATTTCTCCAAAGAAGACATACAGATGGCCAACAGACACATGAAAAGATGCTTAGCATCACTCATCATCAGGAAAATGCAAATCATGATCACAATGATATAGTACCTCATACCTGTTAGAATGGTAAAACCAAAAACAAAAGAAACAAGTATTGGTGAGGATGTCGAGAAAAACACTCATGCACTTTTTGTGGGAATGCAAACTGGTGTAGCCGCTATGGGAAAACAGTTCGGGGATTCCTTAAAAAAAAAAAAAAATTACATATGACCGTGTAATTTTGCTACTTGTATTTATCCAAAGAATAGAAACACTAAATCAAAAAGATTTATGCACCCCTATGTTTACTGCAGCTTTATTTTCAATAGCCAAATTATGGAAGCAGCCCTAATGTCCACTGATCTACGAATGGAAATATTACTCAGCCATAAAAAAAAAGAATGAGATCATGCCACTCGTAACAACATAGATGGACCTAGAGGGTATTATGCTAAGTAAAATAAGTTAGAAAAAGACAAATACCATATAATTTCACTTATGCATGGAACCTTAAAAACAAATGAACAAGCAAATAAAGAACATCAGAAACAAAATTATAAATACAGATAACACATTACATTGGTGCTTGCCAGTGGGGAGGCAGGTAGGGCGATGCATGAAATACATGAAATGGATTAAGATGTACAGACTTAAAAAAAAAAAAAAAGCCTGACTGCGTCTTCTAAGTACAAACATCTCAATGTTACTCTTAGAATTAAAGTTATCTGATTTTCCTATTTCTCTTTGTACTTGACATGGAAATTCAACAAGTTCCATCTGGGTTACAAAATGAGTATCCTCCAACTGAGAGAAGATGGAACTTTCTTCCCCAACAGGCAACCCTTTCAAAAGAACAGTTTAGGTCTTTTAAAGAATTGGGTTAGAAATACAGGTTGATAATGTGATTTTGATAAGTTATGCCTCATAGACTCCTTCTGTACCAGTGAAGAGGAAGCCATGAGGGGTTCGCAGAATATGTGGTGCAGATGAAACAAGATTGGCAACGACTGGAATACTGTTGGAACTGGGTCATTGGTACATGGAGTTCATTATATTAGTTTCCTTTATTCATCATCAAAGGGCTTTAAAAAAATTTGAAGAAAATGTAAACTAAAATAAGTACGCCCCTAATAATCAGTAAGAATAGGAGAGTAAGCAAGAATAAGGAATTTAGGTTGTTGTGTATATCTACAGTCCACAGACAATACAAAAGCATTATTTTAGCCAATAACTGAGATCCCTTCCCTCCATGCCCAGCACGGCTCCTACCTGGATACACAGAGCCCATTGCTATACCCATCAAAATGGATTTACTGGGTTTTTACTCTGCCTGCCCTGTCTTTGATGAGACTTCTCCTAGTCAAGCAGCCCAGAATGATTTAAAAAAAAAAAAAAAAGTGAAGAATCTGGAGAAACCACAAGGTATGCAAAACAATCCACGAATATAAAAAAACTGACAATCTAAACAACAGAAGGTTTGGTAGATAAAGGTTGTGATGCGGGATCCCTGGGTGGCTCAGCGGTTGAGTGTCCACCTTCAGCCCAGGGCCTGATCCTGGAGACCCGGGATGGAGTCCCACGTCGGGCTCCCTGCATGGAACCTGCTTCTCCCTCTGCCTGTGTCTCTGCCTCTCTCTCTCTGTCTCTGTCTCTCTGTGTCTCTCATGAATAAATACACAAAATCTTAAAAAGAAAGAAAGAAAGAAAGAAAGAAAGAAAGAAAGAAAGAAAGAAAGAAAGAAAGAAAGAAAAAGGTTGTGATGAGCCATTAATTTCCACCTTAAACTTTGCTCACTCAGAAAGTCACGAAATGGACGCCTGGGTGGCTCAGCGATTTAGCGCCTGCCTTTGGCCCAGGATGTGATCCTGGAGTCAGGGGATCGAATCCCACATCAGGGTCCCTGCATGGGGCCTGCTTCTCCCTCTGCCTGTGTCTCTACCTCTCTCTCTCTGTGTCTCTCATGAATAAATAAAATAAAATAAAATAAAATAAAATAAAATAAAATAAAATAAAATAAAATAAGGTCACGCAAGGTCGATTACTTCCAGTGACACTGCTCTCCACAGAGCAGGTGCCCAAGAAATGAATGCTCAGCAGCTGAGGTGGCATCCTCCGGTCAGGGGTTCAGTCACACATGGCCCCAACTACCGAAGCTCAACTTTTAAATTCATGCCACAGCGAAAGTACTTTTTGACAAATCCAACACATGAGCCATGTTCTACCTGATATCCAAAGAAGGCCATCTGCCACATATCCGGCGTGACATGAAAGCGATCGGTCAAAGGACTGCACAAAAGTCCACTTGTTCTTCTTGGGGCAGTATCGCTCCACGGTGGGCAGCACCTGGCGCAGTTCATTCCTGCCCCCCACCGCATACAGGTACTCATCCATGGCCCCCAGCACAAAATGCTCCCGGCAGTTTTTCATGGGTGCTATCTCGGCCCAGGAATTACTGCGGGGGTCATAGCGACAGGCAGTCCTCACGGCACACGTCCGGCCACTAGCATGCTCAACTTCTCCTCCTGCTACAAACAGAAAGTCCCCCATGACTGCCACACAGTGGTGGCTCCTTCCCACGGGCATGGGAGCCAGCTCACTCCAGTTGGCAATGGCAGCTATGAGAGCATTCTCCTGGTCAACGGGATTGAAGTACCGAAGTTCCTTGACTTTACAGACCTCACGCTTTTTCCCGCCAATGATATACAGAGTGTCTGACTGGAACCGCGGTTTGGTCCTGCGAGTTTGCCAAACGGGCTGTGCATAGATGCTCTGGTGGTATTCCAGGGCCTCATTGACAAGAGCCGTTGCAGTTTCACTGGCCTGGACCAGGGGGTGGGACAGGGCAACTGTATGGAGAGTATCCACGTCCATCAGGCCGAAGCGGATATACTGCAGGAGCTCATCCATGTACTGGTAATGGCAGTTGTGTTCCAACCACCTCACGGCTAGCTGAAACAGAGGGAGGGGGGCACGAGAGAATACAAAGGTAAGAAAGAGAGCCAAGCAGAGGTACATGGGCAGGTCACCTTGTATTCTTTCTGACACCTTATAATCCATTTCTTTCTTCTTACAAATAGTGTAACAGTAGAACAATTTGGCTGAGGAATCTTTTCTTCCTGCACCAACAGAGACACATGAGAACTCGAGCATTGTTGTAGAGGTCAAGAGCGATGTTAAGCAACAGTAACAGAGACTTAAGGTAGCACTTGGGGTGAACAATAACCACTTTTCAAAGAATGAGAACACTATTGTGAAACAGCCTGCTCCCTTATTTCATGCCTGGGAGGCTTGGCACACTCCAGGAATATCAACGATGAGCCGTGTCGCCAAAACACAAGCAGTGTGTGTCAACCCACGAGTCAAGGTGCTGTATCAATACGAAGAATGTAAGAAAATATGTGATCATCTGAGACCACAGGGTGTACTTGAGAGAGAATCAATATGACACTAGTAGAACGATGTAGAAAGAAAAAAGACTCTTTTCCCTGTTCCTCTGGTAGGTCTATCAGTCAGGAAGCAAGAGAAGAAAAAGAAAGATTGTAACCCATCAATTTTATTTTTATTTCCCAATTAGTTTTCATCTTGGAGACAGCTGTCGTTTGCACATGTAAGACACTGGCAATTTGTTAGAGCCATTTTCACAAAAGCAGGATACAGAGGAGATTATCTTTGTATTAGGGACACAATGGTGGAATGTAATCTTAACCTCTTTTGTTTAGGTCTAGAATTCTTTCAAGAAGGAAAGGAAGAAGAACTCTGGGCTAAAGACAGTAAGAGTTTCTTAAAACTAAAGCAGGAGCACAAAGTCATGAATAATAAAACGGTACAATAATTTAGAAAATACCAACAACAAGAAAGCAATTCATGTTATGGAGCACATGATGGAGTTTAATTAATATGACTTAATATTTAAGTTTGGAAGCTTCCGACACCAACATGAAGTACACCTAATATCTCCAGTCATATTCGATATGAATTGTCCTTAGCAGCACCTACATTAAGCTAGATCTCCTAGACAATATAAATGTGGGTGTGAAGGAATTAGCACGACAAAGTCAAGTAATAATTATAATATTAAATAATTGTGTTGTGCTTTATTTGTGACCAATGGAATTGGGGTTCTGGTCTCCCCTTTTCAGCTGATATAGATCACTGGGGGAAAAGTCTACAGAGGGAGGGAGAAGGAAATGCAGTGCTCTTGGACCATTAGCCTAGGCAAACATGAGCTGCGTTTTCATCTGGATAAAAAGGATCACAAAACTCTTTGAAGCACTAGATGACTTCATTGGAGAGTTTCATACACAGTTTCTGTATTCATTTGGCAAATGGGTGCAAAAGGCAAGATATTTTGGGCTTTTCTTTTTAGCTTTCTGAATGAAGATAATGTAGGAAATGAATTCACTTCCAATACACACTAAATTGCATCTCTTAATGAATTACATGGTGAAGAGAAATGAAAACAGAATTGCAGGTAAGCCTACCATTACCAAGGAGGCAGACACCATGGAGGGCAGACAAGTGATACCCTCTAGCTGTTTTTCTAGAAACTAGCATTTTTTAAAAATTTAAATAAGATACCAACCTGATGAAAAAATGTTTCTATGTATGGTAACCATGAGCAATAATCAAAGATATTGTAGAAGAAAAACGTCACTCATCAATCACAAGGTCTCTGCCAAAAGTAGAGTTCCCATAGGCAATATCCTGGTTTCTTTCCACCCTAATTTTAGAATTTTCAAGGGATGGGGTTGCAATTATTTCCCTGGAGAGATAATTCAACAATTTAATAAATGATCTTCCATTTTTTGCCCACAGAGCTTTCAACAGTTCTCAGGGATAAAGTCATCCCATTCACGGTCATTTCTCATGGACCACGTAAAATTTTCTGAAACTTTGATATTGCTCCTAATTTAATTGAGTAGTTAGAGCCAATATTGCTTTGTTCTGTAACAAATTTCTCAGCATCCTTACATCCTAATATTTTTGCATCTTTCATATGGATACTACAGGAAACAGCATAAGAGAAATATCAGATAAATATCCATGTCTCCATAGCCTCTTTTTTATAGCATAGTGCTGCCCATTTAATTATTTTTCTCTTTCCTCATAAATCAGTTCTTCCTATGTCATAATCAATCTTTTAGCCCATCTCTTAACACTCTCCAGTTTATTTTTATTTTTCTAGCAAACAGTGACACTTACTGCATGAAAAGCACACGAGCGCTTCTGCCTTTAAGAAAATCCCTAACAAATCAAACCAGCCGTGGAACAGTGACCACTATGATCTATCACTGATTCATTTCTGACACTCTGTCCACTATTAGGCCTACATTACATGTATCATGATGTTTCCTATGTTCAATTTCCTCAATACAATGCATTACAGAATACTATGTACACACACATTTAGTTCATGTTTTCTGGGATAATTTTTTATCTTACTTCTTACCAATATTTCTAATTTCTCACAGACTTCATATAACTTACACACTTTCATCATTGTCAATATTCTCAGACTACACCAGTCATTCACAGTTGTTGGGTTTATTTTTTTCTCCAGATCAAAAGTAAACGTAATTTACAATTAACTGTTCCGTCACCAACCTCAAAGCAATCTCAGCTAGAATTAGTGTGATTTATACACTTAGCTCCAGTGCTTCTCAAATCTAACATGCACACGAATGGGGTTTCTGGCCAAGATGCAGATTCCAATTCGATAAGTAGGGAGAGAAGGATAGGGAGTTTGCATTTCTAACAAGCTAAAGGATGATGCATATGTTGCTGCTCCATGGGCCATACTTTGAGTCAGAGATTCTAGACAGATTCCTATTCACAAAACAGTAAATCTCTGCCTTATTAGAGTAAATTAATTCTGTTCTCAAAATTAAGAAGGCTTAAATCAAATGAAGCCTAAGTAGGATGCTTTAGTAAAAATATAGGCTACTCATAGCTTAGTATTAAAGGTAAAACTATTATCTCCTATGTAGTAAGATATGGGTAAGATATTGCTATAGGTAAGACAGCATAATTTGAGACCCTGGTTTTATAAGGTCTATGAATCAACCCCTGATTCTGATAGCATATAGTGAGTCATACAAACACTCTGTGCAATTGTACTTTCACAATAATAAATACGTGTTAAGGAGTGCAACGATGTGAATGGAGCTAGAAAGTGAAATAAGTCAGAGAAACACAAATGCCATACGATTTTACTCATATGTGGAATTTAGAAACAAAAAATTTAGAAACAAAACAAAAGAGCAAAGGGAAAATAGAGAGAGAGAAACCAAGAAACAGGTTCTTAATTATCAAGAACAACCTAATGATTAACAGAGGGGAGGGAAGCACGGGGATGGATGAAATAGGTGATGGGGATTAAGGACAGCCCTTGTTGCAATAAGCATGGGGTGTAGTTTGGAAGTGTTGAATCACTACATTGTACACCTGAAACTAATATTACAAGGTATGCTAATTAACTGCAATTTAAATAAAAGCCTTTTTAAAAAGAGTTATTGTGGGATCCCTGGGTGGCGCAGCGGTTTGGCGCCTGCCTTTGGCCCAGGGCGCGATCCTGGAGACCCGGGATCGAATCCCATATCAGGCTCCCGGTGCATGGAGCCTGCTTCTCCCTCCGCCTGTGTCTCTGCCTCTCTCTCTCTCTGTGACTATCATAAAAAAAAAAAATTAAAAAAAAATAAAAAATAAAAAGAGTTATTGTATTCTGTTCTTACTTCTGTAAAAATGTAAAAGAGAAAACCACGGAAAGCATGGATAACTCTTACTTATCCAAATAATGCAAGAAATGACAAAGAAATTTCAAAAAAATGAGCTACTTCAAAATCACTTCTACACTGTGAATCCCACAGAGCCATGCTGAATTAAGGGCAAGGTGGTAGAGGAAATCCTCAGACCCATTTAAGGGGTTTAGAGAATACAGTAAGCAGAAAGCTGATTCATCACTGGGGCATCATGCAACCTAAAGACCACAGTTAGTTTTGTAATATATTTTCATGCTTATGTTTGAAAACAATTACTCTGGGAACTAGTGGTTTTTAATGACGCTACATTGAGAAAGCATTAGTCAGGGAAGGCTGAAATCCTATTCTATCTTACTTAATATATCCCCATCACTCTAAGCTCTAGCATATTTTAACTGAGAGAAAAATGGAGCAATTAGCAAAAGTCTTATCTCCCACTTTTTTGGTGACAAAGCCAGAAAGAGCGAAAAAGAAATTAAGGATTCCATTTGGGAAGGCACACAAAGGGTACTATTAGGCAAGATGTTTCCTAAACCATCTGAAACACAAGGGACTATCATCTCTTAAGACTACAGGAGATCTCCCAAGCACCTTGCCTGACTCAATCTAGTACATCCTCATCCTGATGGAGAACTGTTCCTTCCTAAAAGGAGCATTTGCTACAGCTTATTCTAACTTCAACTCATCTCATCCTCAGATCCTTGATAAAAACAATGCCTGTACTTAGTAGGCTGTATATAAATACTTGTTGCATAAATGGAAGAACATTTAAAACTGTTCTTAGGCTATTTTTTATATTCCTCTGGAACAAACAGTATTAATTCCTTTATATTTATCTGCCTATCCCAAGTTTCAGTTTCCTATTATCTCCTCTTTGTGGCTTTCCTAAGAAGTCTTTATAAGCTCTCAAAATGTCACAAGATAGTCCAATCACATACTGGACTTATACACAAAAGACCCTCATTTTACTCTTTCACATGATTGGTGTTAACCACCTCTACTTGAGAGTCTTGGCAATGTAATGAATATTATAGTCTTTTAAGCCCTCAAATAAATAATAAAACATTAGGGCAGGCAGCCCAGGTGGTTCAGAGGTTTAGCGCCGCCTTCAGCCCAGGGCATGATCCTGGAGACCTGGGATCGAGTCCCACGTCAGGCTCCCTGTATGGAGCCTGCTTCTCCCTCTGCCTGTGTCTCTGCCTCTCTCTCTCTCTCTCTCTCTCCTCTCTGTGTATTCTCATGAATAAATGAATAAAATCTTAAAAAAAAAAACACATTAGGGCAAGAAAAAACTTTGGAGTACATTTGGTTCAAGTTTCTCAATTTTACAAATAGAAATCAAACCTAGACAAGTTATCTCTCTAACCTCAAGTCATGCAACTAATTAGTAGAAAAGCTGGAACTAAACCCCCAGGTTTTCAGACTCTTAAATAGAGAGAACAAACTGGGGGGTTGCTGGAGGGGGAGATGGGTTAAGTCAGTGATGAGGATTAAGGAGGGCACTTGTGATGAGCACTAGGTGTTGTATGTAAGTGATAAATCACTAAATCCACTAGAAACTAATATTAAACCGTTACATTAACTCACTGGAATTTTTTTTAATTTTTATTTATTTATTAATGAGAGACATAGATAGAGAGAGACTCACTCTGGGAAGCCTGATGTGGGACTCAATCCCAGGCCCCCTGGATCACGACCTGAGCCAAAGGCAGACGCTCAACCACTGAGCCACCCAGATGCCCAACTCACTGGAATTTAAATAAAAATCTGAAACTATAAATAAATAAATAGCTAAATAATAAATAAATAAATAAATATTAAAGCTGAAAAAAACCCCAGTTTTTAAATTATACAATGTACTTTTTGTACTCTATCACATCATTATTTTTCCATCAGTAATTATTTTAAGACAGAAATAGGCAAATGTAATTAAGACCAAACGTAATTTCCATATACTCTAAATTAGAAAAATAAAGCCTGCTTTTAAGTATGTTTGCTTGAAGACAGGTGGACAATATTTTTCCATTAAGTCTCATTTGCTGATTACTTCAACATAAAATATTTTATGCCTTTAAAAAATGCTTTTAATGCTCTTAAAGAGTGTGTAATTAAAGAACAAGTAGGGTAAAAGGTATCCTTTGAGTCTTGAATTACTGTTGTACTTTTAAAGTGAGTATATATTTTAATTCTACGTCATTCCTTGGTAACTAAACCTGGATTAAAAATATGTAGAAAAGGGGCACCTGGGTGGCTCAGAGGTTGACCATTTGCCTTCAGCTTAGGTCCTGATCCCAGGGTCCTGGGATCAAGTCCCGCGTCAGGCTCCCTGCAAGGAGCCTGCTTCATCCTCTGCCTATGTCTCTGCCTCTCTCTGTTCTCTCATGAATAAGTAAATAAAACCTCTTTTTAAGAATATGTAGAAAAGGGCAGCCCCTGTGGCGCAGCGGTTTAGCACCGCCTGCAGCCCGGGGTTTGATCCTGGGGACCCTGGATCGAGTCCCATGTTGGACTCCCTGCGTGGAGCCTGCTTCTCCCTTTGCCTGTGCCTGTGCCTCTCTCTCTCTCTCTCTCTCTGTCTCTATGAATAAATAAATAAAATCATTTAAAAAATAATACTCTAAAAATATGTAGAAAAGATAATCCTTTCCCTTTGTTTTTCTCAGTGTACCACCACTGATTACCATTCTATGGAGTAGAATGTATGACATATACATAATACTAAATATAGTAGTATATAATCCTAAATTCTACAAATTTTGCTTGAATTCAATTACGTTACATAATTTACTCATGTATTTCAGAAATATATCATATGAACAAACATTACATTCCTAATATTACAAATCCTAAAGTTGTGATCCAAATTCCTTTATTGCTCACACTCAGACAGAAGCTACTAAAATTCCTAATCCTTTACAGGAAGCAGCTGTTCTAAAGTCTAACTCTGCTTATATATGTAACACCCATATGTATGTATACTACCCAACATGACCCCCAAGTAATATCAAAACAATAAGAAATCTTACACTCACAGGTTTCCTGGAAAATATATGAATTATAAAGTCATCCCAAATCCAAAAATACACATCAATGCACTCTTCCATACAAGTGCCTTTGTCTTGCAAATGTATATAAAAATGCCCTTTACAGAGGTAGTTCTCATCAAATGAGAGATCAAATCTTTCTAATCAACACTAACCAAAGATAAAGTCCCTCCCGCATTGTCCAAAAGCAATAACTATTTCTTTGTCTTGATTCACAAATATTCTTTTTCACTGAAAAGGAGGTTCTTATCACAGCACTTATCAGCCAGAGCTAAGTAAGTAAGGACTGATATTTTTGCCCAGAGCCTTATTCTGCCCCCTTGCCCAGGGGCAGCTATAATTTCTCTCCTATTTAAAACTTTGTGGCAGACAGCTTTGCTGAAGGGGCAAACTGAGCCCACCCTTTAGCAGGAGCCCATGCTGTGAAGGCACAGGTGTCTCTGTCCTTGCCAGTCCTGTCATCCCACTGAGATAAGCAGGGGCACCGGTCTCCCCTCAGTTCCCAGGAGGCAGCAGAAATCCCACACTTCTGCAAATTCAGAAAGGGACAAAAGAAGGGCACAGGAGCAAATCAACAATCAACTGACATTCCTGACCCTCCACCAAAGAGCCAGCATGTTAAAAAGCAGTGCTTGGCCAACAAGGGGTGGGAAGCCATGGAAGCATCTTTCAATACACTGAGTGACAATGCATGGACAGTTCCTCCTCTCTAAGCGGACGGAGTATTGAGCAAGCTCTCCACCTTCCAATGCATGTCTTCACATGTATGGTGCACTGACTACTGTTATGTTACATGGAAGTACACTATTTTATAGATATTTTTAAATGACTTAAATTCTAATATAACATAAAACTTTAGCAAGATACCCTTTTAATATTATGTACAATTTCTTTAGGTCATAAGTGTGGACAGTTCCCCCAGGCTGAGCGAGCAGGTGTTGAGACTCAGTGTGTCAAACTACATAGAAGCTCACTTCGTTAACATGAGTCATGTTTATTAATATCAATTATTATTATAAATTAATATTCAGCTGAGCAGATATGATAATAAGACTTATTCTTTCATTGTTCACTTAAAACTGTATGAAGTTGGAGACTAACAAATTAAACCAGAATAATGACTGCCACAGAGAGGAAAGTCCCTATTCATAAATAAATGCACCAAAAAAAATAAATAAATAAATAAATAAATAAATAAATGCACCAAATTCTGTGTACCATATTCTCTTCTTTGAGACTAAATGAAAAATTTCTGTTCAAAAGTAACATTCCCATAAAATCCTAAAGCACCAGAAACTAGGGACACGGGATCAGGGCATTTTTCCCTATCAGAACAATAAAAATGTTACCATGGAGGAATATTAAAAATTGTAACAGTGTTCACTCGAGTGCTATAATGAAAATTGTGTCAACATTTGCTTGTAAAACAGATTCTTCAAGGGAGGGTGCACATTAACCATTATGGGTGACTACAGACTTATATAAGACACATAGGCTATTTTTTCTTCTAAGAAATATATTTCAATAAAATCAAATCTGATGAGATTCCCAGGTTTATAGATTGTCAGACAAGAGACCTGACATATTTTAAAAAGAATATTCAGCTGAGCACATATGATAATAACAGATATTCTTTCATTGTTCATGTAAAACTTTATGAAGTTGGAGACCAACAAATGCTCTTATTTTCATCTTCACATAAAACATGGGCCTGGTAATATTCTGGTTTCTCTTCAAATCCTATAAATCTTTTGCCTTTTGCTAAAGGTTTCCATAAAGAGGAACAGTTTATAAGGTTTTTTAGGGTTTTTAAAAATATGTATGATGTATATATACAGCTTACTCTCGAATGGCACAGAAAAAGCTCTCTCTCTCTTCCACATGCCTCCCTCTCCTCCCCTCCTCTCTCAATATGTGTGTATACACACAGACACACACACATACATACAGAGAGAAAGACAGAAAGAACACATGATAAAGTGAATGAGGTAATCTGTTTAAGAAATTAGCAAATCATATGGGTTTTCTTTGTACTATTCTTTTTCTTGCAACTTTTCATTAAGTCTGAAATTATTTTGAAATAAAATATCAAAAACACAGAAGAAAATTATGGCTGGTAATCGTCTTTATATATATATTTTAAAAATACATGCCACAGAGCATCAAAAGCAAGAGCCCTTGAGACCAAGGGTATCACCTTCCTATAGAGTGAAACACCCAGGTTTGGAGGAATCACAACAAAAACTACCCCAGGCCTGCCACATTTAAGTCCCAGATATTTAGGATGGCAAACAAAAAGTGACCTAAGTTGTCCTTTGGTTTAGTCTTATAACACAAGAGGATTTTTCACAAGGCTTTTATAAGGGTTGTATATCAAAATGAAGAGAAAATAAATATGGGAAAAGAGATGAAGTTAGGATACTGTGATATATTATCCACCTGTGAGAGTGGCCACCAGTTTGAGCTGATCTTGGAAAACATAGCAGAAAGAACAGTACAAGTATGACTGACACTGGACCAGTCATTTGGCTTCCCACCTGTAAAATCAGTGAGTTGATGAGAGTCTCTTCGACCTCTAGGATATATAAAACCTATAGATCCACCAAAAGTAACATTTTAAAATAGAATCCTCCAAACTTCCTATAGGTGGGAGAGGCAACCAAAATTAATCGCTAGGTCTGGATTCCAAGCCTCAGATTTCCATAGCATATATAGTTTTTATAAATCTCTTTTCAGAAAGACAAAGTGATTTTTCTGGTCTATAATTCTATACTCACCAAAACATAGGGATGAGTGTGTGCAAGTGAAAGTGTGTGTGCACACAGGCTCACATGCAGACAATGAGGTTTCATTATGGTCTTTTCTCCCTGGAAACTACTTTGCTCGGAGCATATTATCTCACTTAAAAGTAACTATCTCTTGTAAAAATAAAACAATCTCAGACAAAGAACACACATTTCAAATTTGTAAAACAACAGCTTCAAGGTACTAAGGATTTAAAATCTCAGAATGAGAGATGCCTGGGTTGCTCAGTGGTTAAGTGTCTGCCTTTGGCTCAGGGTGTGATCCTGTAGTCCTGGGATCGAGTCCCACATCGGGCTCCCTGCATGGAGCCTATTTCTCCCTCTGCCTATGTCTCTGCCTTTCTCTCTCTCTCTATCATGAATAAATAAATAACATCTTTTTTAAAAAAATTTTTAAAGAAAATAATAAAATAATAAAATCTCAGAATGAGGGGTGCCTGGGTGGCTCAGTGAAACATCTGCCTTCAGCTCAGGTCATGATTTCAGGGTCCTGAGATCGAGCCCTGCATCAGTGGGCTCCCTACTCAGGGAGGAGTCTGCTTCTGCCTCTCCCTCTGCCCTTTCCCCCCTCATGTGAACTCTCTCTCTCAGATCAATAAATAAAATCTTTGGGATCCCTGGGTGGCTCAGCGGCTTGGCACCTGCCTTTGGCCCAAAGATCCCTGGAGTCCCAGGATAGAGTCCTGTGTTGGGCTCCTGGCATGGTCCCTGCTTCTCCCTATGCCTGTGTCTCTGCCTCTCTCTCTCTCTCTCTCTCTTTCTCTGTGTGTGTGTGTGTGTCTGTAATGAATAAATAAAAAATAAATTAAAATCTTTAAAAATAAATAAATAAGATCACAGAATGAGATTTTATGTCAGTGCAAATATTTTGCAAACTAATCACATACATTTTTACCTGAGGATTCTCTTGAAATATATCATTCTCATATCTATATACAAAGCTTTTTAGATGGGAAAAATATCCCACAGGGCAATAAAGATAACCAACATTATCTGTACCAATGATGGTGCAGGGAAAATGGAACCTATTCTTGGTCTCCTCATCTGTTAGCAAAATACAGAAACAACTAGAAAACACTTCCTATACATGCCTTTCAGTGATCTGATACTGGTCTCTGAGACAAAAAAATAATACCCATTTACCTAATCCTTGATGGCATCAGAGTACTTACTTGATGCTGGACTATTAACAATAAAATAAGTAAAATCTTTATACAGGTATCCCTCTGAATATCAAAGGGATTTTGCATGTGGTCAGTGAGATATTAAGATTATATTGTTAGAACAACTCCGGGAAATGAAGGAAAGCCAACTTAGTCAACAGAATAAAACACCACTATATCCCATTGGCAACAGGGACTAGGGTGACCCTAAATGGGTCACAACACTTTGTATTATTTCCCAGCTACTGTATGCAACGAGGATGGATTATTAGGGTGAAGTCAGCTGAGGTGGCCAGGAAAACTTGATGCTTTCTTCTACCACTAATGGCTTTGTGCCCATAGAAGTGAATGTAATTCAGTGAAAAAGGAGGCTTGACTTGTTGCTGAAGACCTGTTTCTGCAACCTAACTTATTGGGCTTTGTAAAAAAACACTAGCATACTGAGCCTCAGCTTCAGCATCTGTAAAACAAGGATGATACTAGTTACATCACAGGGGTCTCCAGGGGACTGAAAGAGAGAACGTGACAGTGTTTGGCAAACTACAATATTGAAACCATATACGGAACTAACATGATGGCAAGGTGCCACCAAATGATGGAACTAATCCTCAATTCAATTATACTTGTGAATCCATGATAAAGGCAGCGCATTCAGAGTATTTTTATAGAACACGAAAATCGTGCAATTTTGGTATAAATTTTAAGAAACTGCTGTAATTAATAAGAAATTTGCTACACAGCATTAAATACTTCACGTTGTAAAGTGAGAATAAAAGTATGGCAGATAATCGGTTGCAGATTACAAACTAGCCTTTAAGATGAGCCTGTTTTCACAGACATGGACTCAGTAATCCTAACTTGGTAATTTAAGGTCTGTGGCTTTGTTAAATACCGAGTCAGAGAAGAATGAATGAACAAAAGATAAAAAGGAAGGAAGGAAGGAAGGAAGGAAGGAAGGAAGGAAGGAAGGAAGGAAGGAAGGAAGGAAGGAAAGAGGGAGGGAAGGAAGGAAGGAAGGAAGAAAGAAAAAGAAAGAGAGAGATATAGACATAAACCTAGTTGTTTTTGCATAGCACTCAGTGTGTATTTACTTTTTGTACTTGGCTTGAGTCTCTCATTAAAAATACTTGAATTCATGTCCATAAGTCCCCTCAAATCTCAACTCAGTTCACTGGGTGGCAAGGAAAAAAATATATAAGCCAAGCTATCAGGCTTGAGACAACTAAAATAATGATTGATTGTCTGAGCTGATTACTTTCCTTGTTGTTTCGTTGCTCTGAGGTAAATGATATAACCATGAATCTTTTCTTTTAGTTTTTTTTTTTTTTTCAGCCAATTCCTCAATTTCTTGTTGAGTGTCCATTATGTGCCAGGAACTTTCCTAGTTAGTGAGAAAGAAGATTCTAATCAGTTCACATATATACACTCTTTTTTACCATTCACTTCCAAGCTCTATTAACACCATAAAACTCAAGGCTTACTCTTGACCTCAAGTGTCTTACTGTATCCCTGTAAAACATACATATGGAATAATGGAATTAGGGGGAAAAAAATCCCACAAATTTGGAATCCTGCAAATTCTGTTTATTGTAAGCAGATTTTCAGACACATGCAAAAACCATCTTTTATTTTTTTTATTTTTTTAAAAAGATTTTATTTATTTATTCATGAGAGACACAGAGAGAGAGGCAGAGACACAGGCAGAGGGAGAAGCAGGCTCCATGCAGGAAGCCGACGTGTGACTTGATCCTGGGTCTCCAGGATCACACCCTGGGCCAAAGGCAGGTGCTAAACCGCTGAACCACCCAGGGATCTCCCCCAAAACCATCTTTTAATGTTGCCATTTCCCTCATGGATGTTTTAAATATTACCGGTGCATGTATATGAATTTTATCTTAAAAAAAATCACTGTTTAATTTGTAAACATGCCCTGGAGCATCCTGAGAGCATCGAGCTTTTGAATATTTCTTTATGAACTGATTCAATAATAATGAACCAATAGCAGGCTCACTGACGCACATACTCCCTGCCTGAAATTAAACCTTTAATGACCAAAAGGACCTCACAGGCTCAAGCAGCTGCCCCAAGTCACTGATAGAGATAGTCAAATCCCTCAAACAAAAGTTACTATGATGGATTTAGATGTCCCCGAAGTATCTAAGCTGCATTTGAGGTTTTAATGTTGGCAGCCTCCAAATAACAAGAAAATCATCCTCAGTGGTTACTTTATTAAACAGTAATTTAGAGCTACAGAGCATAATGATTACAGTGGGGAATCCCCTAACTGAAGTGTATGACTAAACATTGTTGGGGGCCCGACTCTACTATCTGGAGCTGATGTGCTGGGGCTGGGGAGCCAGAGCCTATATTCTCAGTGAGTTGCAGAGAATTCACATAAATGCAATGCTCACCACTGACCACTTTCACTATGTGAAATTCAGCTTAGTTACTGAGGTTTAAAGAGAATATTTCACACTGTAGTCTCTAACTGCATTTCGTCATAGGATGATGAAACAGGGCAACTGTGGGAACAGTGAATCCTCTATTCATACCTTGCAACTACTCAGAGTATAATACACAAGTAATATTGTTGTCAGAGAAGATATATTCTCCAGCACAATTATCATATATTCTTTGGCTAGGAAAAGTAGCTTAGAGAATCAATCTATGATGATCATGTAAGGAAGACAGCTATGTGGAAAAACAGGCTCAGTGCAGGAGAACCAGTGGCTTGACAATCTCGGAAGACTTGCAAGCGATAAAGCAATTGCATAAGGTAGGAGCCATTCCAGGAGCTACCCTAAGAATCTGTTTCAGCCCCACTGCCTGGCACCCAATAGGAAACCTGCAAGTGTTTGCTGAACAAGAGACAGTGGGAATTGAGAGACTGCAACCTGGAGAAATCACAGATCCGAGAAGGTTAGAAGGAACAAAGAGTTGGAAGAGCAAGGGAAACTTTGAAGGTAGGGTTGGAAGAATTGAAGAAGAAAGAGAAACTGCCTCTGATGCCCAGGCCCAGCCCCAGGAGCAGAAGGAATGCCAGCACAGGCCAGGAGATGAATCCTGAGGCGCTCAGCAGGACGTTTGCAGGGGGACCTCATGGTGGATCGGATACTGAGCCAAGCTGAGAGCAGAGCAGTGGCCTGTGGTGGAGGGCTTATGAGGACCCAGGAAAGGTAGTCTATCTTTGGATAGTTAGATATAAGGTCCAACAGATCAGGGACACAGGAACTCAGTCAGGCTTAAACCAAAACAATTTGAAATAATGAGCTATACCTCCTTTAAGAAAAAAATAGTCTTCCTCCGAAACTAATCATGCATTATTTAATTAATTGAATTTAAATTTAAATATATATATATATAAATTAAAAAAAGGAGGAAGTCTTTGCTCAAGTCCCATGAATTTGCAAACATAGTGAAATCTACAAGATAAAATCACTCACTGTCACGGAGACCATAAATTAATATCAAAACTGAACCTCACCCTACTTTTTTAAATACCAGAGGCTATCGACTGATTTGACATTTCTCCCCTAATTACCTTTTAATTTCCCATTACTTCAACAAAACAAGACATAACTAATCAATAATTTCACTAAGCATCCCTGAGGGCTACTTTATCTGTGCTGTCCATAGAGCTAAACAAAACTAATCACTTGTGGTCCTATGTGGCCAAGAAGCTGGTGAGACCATATGTGTATACGTGTGTGTGTATGTGCGTGTGTATTCCCAATCTTATTCTCATTTCTTTTTAAATAAACATTTTAAAATAGCACTATTGCTGAAATAAGGACTGCATTAAGACAGCAACTGAATTGAATGACTTAATTCATTTTTGGAGCCTCTTCAGGTGAGACTGAATTATCACTTAATGGCTCTCTTTACCATTCAAAAATGAATAGCTAACTTAAAAAAAAAACCAAGAAATAAATAATGTGAAATAGAATACTTGAAGTGAAATTATAATCATTATGATGCTGTCACCTTAACATCTATAGACTTAATTGTTTTACAATTCACTTGACATGTGAGAAAAATGTCCAACACTAGGTAGAAATACGCTGCTGAACATTCACTGGGGGAAAAGGAGCTGAAGACAACACAAATGAAAAAGCAGGACCACGAGGCTCGCTCTCAGGTGTCT
This sequence comes from Vulpes vulpes, assembly GCF_048418805.1. Lineage (NCBI taxonomy): Eukaryota > Metazoa > Chordata > Mammalia > Carnivora > Canidae > Vulpes > Vulpes vulpes. The sequence continues at coordinate 184,163,155 of NC_132780.1, read as the reverse complement.
AATCAAGGAGACCACTGTGCACAGCCAGGAGACAGAAATAATGGTTTTTCTTCATTTTTTCTTTTCCTCTATTTTTTCTTTGTAAAAGGTATGCATTGAAGAGGATTGTAGTGGGCCACATCCTGTAAACACCAGCATTATTAGCTGGCTGCCTGCCTACCCTCAAATAGCAGTAAGATAAGGGGCCGAACTGATACAAATTGATATTTGCAACTTCTAATAACGTCCTTACTATTAACAGACAAATTTCTGTCTCCTTGCCCCACACTCCCCAAGAATGTAGCAAAGGGAGTAAGATGCTGCCCTCGGAAACAGGCATTCAACAAATCACTGTGAGACGTGCTAGTGAGGGAAATGTCAGGAGAATGGAACCTTCGCTTCCATAAATGTGCCCATCTGAATTTCCAGCGTTTGCTGGCTAGTGTAAGAAACTGCAGAACCGCCATGTGAGCTGCTGCATTAGCAAACTGGCCGTAGTATCCCCGTCGTTTAAACTTCCCCACTGCACAATCGGAATGGAAACATTTGCTCTATTGGAAGGCAGTGATAAGGATGGATTTTTAAAGTTTCCATTTTTAAGTGAAAATGAAAGAAAAATGCTCTTCTAGATGTGTTTTGCCTTTGAGCTCCATTTGAAAAAAGAAAAAAAAAAGGCAGAGAAAGCTGCTATGAAGGTCACCGAGTGAAAGAACTTCCTCAGGGCACAGAATAAATTAAATCCCAAGGAAAAAATAAAATGTGATTTCCAGAGTGTGAGGCACAAACTCCAAATGACAATGATTGACAGCCAAACTATATCCGTGCAATATCCAAGACTGCACGTTCTCATTTACCTCAGTGTAGCCAGCAAGCGCCCATTAAACATCCGTCTGATGCCCAAATTAACCTTCTTGGCAAACTGAAAGAGGCACAAACTATCATAATCAACCTTTCATTATCACAGCAGCCTCTAGTTAAAGGGTCAGAATAATTGTGCCATCAGAGCCTTGATTGTTTTCAATCAACAGACGGCTGGAGTGACAGCTCGGTGATGGAGGGGTCTGATGAAACCGCACCAGGCCTAATCAGAGCAGATGAAAGGAAGGCATGATTGGTGCAAATGAACAGTCGTGCCTCTCCTTTTCATTTACAATCTGAAATTACTCTTAAATTTGTGGGGTTTTTTTTTCCTCCCTTATGAGCACCACTGAAAGAATGTTTGACTTATTATGAGTTCTGACAGTGCAGAGTTATAAAACACAGGTAGGGTTATCAGCTGAGGCTTTAAGTGGGTATTCAGCATAATTCTAACAAATTCACTCTTGAAAAGCACAAAATGACTAAAAAGGCTTCCAATGACCTAACCTCTCAGCGCTGTTTGATTAACAGACCCATTTATTCCGTTGGCATTCTAAATGATGAGAAGATAAAACCGAGGGCAGAAATACCCTGTAAATGTTTTCTCTCAACCAACTGCTCTGTTTGCTTCAGTACCAGTTCCTCTGCCCCAAATCCTTCCTGCCCTCGAGGAACACCACACTAAAGGCTCGGAAGAATTCATCCATCAGAGGATATGCATCAAATAGGAGTTGGTTTTGGCTGAGAACATAAAGCTATGCTGGGAACCACAAGAGTGGAAAGGGACTGGAACATACCAACCTAACGCTGATATCAAAAAGAATATGTGGGAAAAAGGATTACGAAATTCTCTGATAGGCTAGGCTAAACTTGCCCTAAAAGGAATTGGGAGAAAACCCAAACAACATAAAAATTGCATTTACATAGCAGTCACTGTTAACAAACTACAGACATTAAACTCCTTAAAAATTTTAGTGACGAATGGAATACACACTTTGAGTGGCAAAAATAAACTTCTAACTTCTATTTTTGTCTTGCATCTTGAGATCAAGCACCAATTATAAGAGTATTATGATTCAGGATAGTACTGCAACACAAAGGAAAAGTCTTTTAGCTGCAAACATTAATATGCATCTAATTTCCGTGTGTCTACCTCCGAGTGTGTTTTAAGAGGCAGGGGACAGCATGGCTGCTGGTTCAGGTTCTTAACCTCTCAACTCTAAGTTTCTACATAAAACGTAGGTCATTTTATTTGTTAGATTGTGAGTTGGAATGATGGCACACAGGTATATAATTAACAAAGTAAAGAGTTATTAAGGACAGCCTGAAGTTTTCCATGCAATATTTAGCAAAATTCGTTCCCTCATACCTAGACCTCTTTTGTAGTCAACTGGTCACCACAAATGTACACAGAATGTGCAAAATTCCCACAGTTCCACCTACATGAAATACACTTGAAGCAGGGTATTACTGTCACACAACTTTCTGCAGCACCTCAAAGTTTCTGTTTTGATTGTTATTTAAGGGACAATTCTCAAAGGAAGATATCTGGCAAAAGGTTCAATCACAAGTATTTTGCAAATCCATCCCTGCCCTCCTGCTGCTTTCTCAAGTGCCCATACTCTTCAGTGGCCACTTTACTTCCCGTGGGTGCACAGGCATCTCCAGCAAGCTGTACCAATGACAGACGCTTCATCATCTCCATCGTGGACTAGTTCTCCCAGTGTGGTATTGGCTTTTTAAGGCATGACTTCCTCTGCTCAGGAGCCAGTTTTGTGTGTTGACCAAAGAGGAGTGACTTCAGGACACTGAACTCACGTGGGATTTGAACCAGGATTTCCTAGCTGGTTCACAGAACATAAAGACAGAAAGCAAGCCAACCTGGGTAAGCGCCTGTTCTAACCCCCAAAACCCAAGTGTGGAACTGATCATTCTAAGGCACCACACAGTCCCTCTATGTGGCCTAAATCTTGAATGAAATGAGAAAGGCAGAAAAATTCTTCAGGGGACCTGGCAAACCTGATAAATCAACCCCTTTGTTTATTATTTAATTGAGCTTCACTCCAAAGAGTGAATAGTCCCAGAAGTGGGTAGAATAAGAAATCGCTCATAGTCCTCGGCAAGTCCAATGTCATTCTTGCAGCCAACGAGAGAGGTGCCTAAAGTGTATTTGCCTCTTAACGAAGTGCTGTCCTTTCTGGATGGAGAGTTTCAGTTTTACTTTCAGCTGTGAGTAATTTCCCATTGTGATTGGCTGACTTATAGTCAATTTAGTATAATTAATGCCAAATTACATTGTAATTCACATAGAATTACAAATTAAAAGCTATATTAAGAGCAAATGAATTAATCAAAATTAATGATATTATGCTCACTTGTTTTAAAGTGTTAATAAGATAGGTCCTTCTAAAACGTTTAAACTTCAGAGCACCATCCATCACTCCTTCAATTACCTGATTTCGTGTGGTCAGAGGAGGTAGCATGTGGGCATTTCTCATCAACAAGAACACACACAAAGAAGATATGTGCATTCAGCCTCTGGCTTTCAGGGCTCCTTTCTGGTTTCTGTTCTTGAAGCATAAATAATGTCTGTGACACTTACTGACACTGATTTGTAATACGTCCTCTAGACAAAGGGAAGCAATGTCTAGAATTTTTGATATCTATCTCTAGAATTCATCAAGAATTTTTTTTTTCCTAAGGAGATTTTTTTTTTCTGGCTGTGATTTGTCTACCAGAATATCAAAGTCTGTTTGCTTTCTTCCAATGTGCCACCCCAAGTAAGGAAGAAGTGGTCAGTCTAAGGAGTAAAGTCTCAGCTCAGAGAATAGATGGCTCTGTATTATGGGCACAAAAGAAGTCTAAGAATTATCTTTATGAGCACTGCTGACAATCATTATCTATTCTAGAATGGCTGCCTTTCTCCTCCAGATGTGCCAAGTTGAGATGTTCTTTATTTTTACCTGAAGCAAAAGTTCTGGAGGCAGGAGCAGTAGAAGGAGTGAGTAAAGATGTCAGTATTCACCAGTAAGTGTCAAGGCTTCTACAACTCTTTCAAATATAAATAATTCTGGAGCCTCTGAGCCACTCCATGGTTAATTTTAGTTCCTATCCCTTAAAATGCCCAGAAAAGGAAAGCTCTAAGGTCTCCATGGCCAGTGGACACTCAACTGGCCCCAAGAGGATTCCCACAGAAATAGTCTCAGATGCAGGATATGGGCCACAGACTCATTTCTTCTGGAAAGAGACTAACATTTATCAATTCCAATAAATTCATTTTCTCTCCTTTTCTCTTAAAACCCATATTTAGACCATCACCCAACTGTCCATTTCTGCTACATGAATTTCTAAATTTTCAATGTGTTGTTTATAAAATAAAAATATAATGATTAATCATTTCCATTCATTCCATCCAATTTCTAACAGCCTGCAGACTTTCCACCACACAGTCTATACAAATCCAGCAAAAATAATGGTGCCCCAGGCTCTCTTTCAAACTGATTTAAATCCCTTGATGGGATTTTAAAGTGATCCTCCCTTATGGACCTTCTCTTCCTGCTTCATACTTTATCACCTATGCCTTGAAGGAATGCAAGGTGGTTCCCTACCTCAGCCGGAATTCTCTAGTCACTTCTCATCAAACCACCTAGAGCCCCAATTTTCCAGGCTCTGATAAAGAAAGGCCCTCTGCTGCACTTTCTCATACTACTTTTATTGGAGTCATGTTTGCAACTTCCCACAAAGCCGCACAACAGGTAAAAATGAAAATTGTTAAGTTATTAGGAAATGTATACGGTTGGATTATTTATTACAGATTAATATAACCTCTTTGACTTATGAGAAGACATTTCAGGTACTTTGGGTTTCTGATTTTTTAGAGATTTGGTATATTTCAAGAGAATACAGTGTGACCTATGTTGAACATATACTGTGAAGTGAGTTAGTCACTTACCCTCCGTGAGCTTCAGTTTCCTGACTTGTTAAAATTTGGGTAATATTTGCTTGATCAACTTTAACAGACTGATGAGAGACTCAAATGAAATTAAGTACGCAAAAATGCTTTTAAAATATAAAGCTATCCAGGATTATTGATGAACTTCTGTGCCTAACCTCCGGGTTTCTACCTCATATATAGCTTACAGTTGGGTTTTATTTCTAAATCCCTGATAACCCAGGTAGCAGCAAATATTACTGCAGGCCACCAATGCATAAGTAATATTCTCCAGCCATCTTTTTTCCTTCGCACAGCAGCAACAACAAAGTATCAGTCTGGAAACAACATGAATCACGGTGAAAATTAGAAGCAGAGAACATAAATATGTCATATCTCATAAATCACCTTGTTGTTCTGTTGTGCTCATTTAAAAAAAAAAAAGAAGAAGAGGGAAAAAAACGATGAACTCATGGGAACAACAGCCCATGAATACAAGTTAGGTCTCCTGTAATTTCTGATAATCACTGCCCCTCACAGCTACTTGACAAGGCACAGCTCTAGTGCTGAGGATTAGCTGAAGCAAAGTCCCTCTGAAATGAATGTGTCATGCATCTTGCAAAGGCACACAGCCCAGACAAACAACAGCAAGGCCACCAGTCAAGCTCCTCTGGGATGCGTCTTCACTGAGGAATTAGCCGCATGTACTTTAGGATAAATGACTAACTATACACTCTGGCAGCTTCAAGCACCAAGCCCTAGAATAGCAGCGTTGCTCAGTGTCCAGTTGGGGGCCCTCAGAGGATAAAACATCCTCCGGGCACAGCACTATTTGGGATGAGAAGGAGCCATGGTTTATTCTCTTCCCTCACACCCATCTATAAGAAGGAAGTGGAGATATCCTCATTACATTTGTAGAAAAGACTGTATGTAGCAGTGGGGGAGTGCCAGATGTTTCAGGAATAAAATTAAGAAATGGTACACCTTTAATTAGGTGAAGGGATGGGAAGGAAAAAAATAAAATGGGACGGTATGAAGATACCCAGAAAGCACTGATCTGAAAAAAATAGTAATGCCACATGCGTATATGAAATTGAACTGAGGGAGGGTGGGAACATAATGAAAGGGGACAGTTTTGTTTGGAGATAAGAGTTTTCAGGCCACAGCATTTTATTGCATTTCTAGTTACCAAGGTCCAAGTGTTAAAAACGAGAATGCTATTCACAGAATTTTCTGATGAAAAAAAAAAATAGAATTTTCTGATGAAATGGCCCCCCACAGTCTTATATCTTTGAGGCTTGGACAGCACCACATGGACTGACAAAGGTTTGCAAAGCTATTGAGCAGGTATGTACAATGAACTCGAGTCAACAAAGTGTAAAGTGCTGAAGAAAAGGGAAAGCGACACTTTGTCGTGTTGAAATGTCCAAACAGAAGCATTCCACTTTCTAATGTACCCAGATCATGTCAACAGGACCCAAAATAGCAAACTATTTGGCGCAGGTCAGTCCCTACTGGGAGGGAATCAAGCACAGTGGAAAGAGTAGCAGGTGGAAAGCTTCACATCCGACTCCGAGATGCGTGAACACAGGGCCACGTCAGTCCTCTCCACTGTGACTGCCCAGAACCCACCATGGAGCTGCCAAAGTAGTCCTCAATAGCACAGACTGGGCAGGGAGACACTCGGTAACTATTTGAAATAAATAAAGGAACGAAAGAAGGTGCACGCCACAGAGCACAGAGTCAGGATTAACACGTGACACAGACATGGAGGGAGGCAGGCTTGGCCATTACCCTTTCAACCTGTGGACACTACAGAGGAGAACAGGAATGGTCCAGCCCTTCCAAATTTCTTCTAAAGTCACAGGATTAATTTGATGCATCTGTGCCCATCACTCCCAAGGATGCTTGAGGTTCTGTTATGAATTTAGAAGCTATGGACCAAAGTAGGAAGGGCCCAAGAATTAGAAGACATGAATTTCATTTCTAGCCTTGTTACCTCAGTGTTTCCATTTGCACCATAGGACAGCAAAGCAATGATAAATGCGGAAGCATTCTTGAAATTCTCATATGATATTCAAACATGAAGCATTATGAGAGTACTGTTTATTATTTTTTTTTTAAGATTTTATTTATTTATTCATGGAAGACACAGAGAGAGGCAGGCAGAGACACAGGCAGAGGGAGAAGCAAGCTCCATGCAGGAAGCCTGATGTGGGACTCGATCCTGGGACCGTGGGATCACGCCCTGAGCCAAAGGCAGATGCTCAATCACTGAGCCACCCAGGCGTCCCCAGAGTACTGTTTAACGTGTAGTACTATTCGAAGTCCTTGCTTCTCTCTGGCCAGAAGTACACTTGGGTCAATTTATAATATAAGAAATAAAAGATGAAAGCTGCATATATCACTCATGTCCTCTATGTTCTAACTATAAAGGGATAGTAGTATTTGTTTGGGCTCGTCTTCCGGGACTCCTTGTAAGTCAAACTGTAAGTGCGTGGTTCTTTGGGGTAGATAAAAGCCTAGAAGAGGCTTGTCACAAAAACACGGCATCTGAGGTTGTTGACTACTCTAAACAATGTGTGACCCGTGTCTCTAGAGATATAAAGTAAATGTGTTATTAACAGTATGACTGATGGAAGCAAATTTCCAACAAAAATATAAGGGAAAATACAGTTTTAAAAGGCTAAACTTTGGGCAGCCCGGGTGGCTCAGCGGTTTAGCGCCGCCTTCAGCCCAGGGCCTGATCCTGGAGACCTGGGATCGAGTCCCACAGGGGCTCCCTGCATGGAGCCTATTTCTCCCTCTGCCTGAGTCTCTGCCTCTCTTTCTCTCTCTGTGTCTCTCATGAATAAATAAATAAAATCTTTGAAAAAATGAAATAAAATAAAAGGCTAAACTTGGGTGGCTCAGTCCCTTAAGCAGCTGACTCTTGATCTCAGCTCAGGCTAGATCTCAAGGTCGTCATGAGTTCAAGCTCTGCATTGGGCTCCGTGCTGAGCTTGGAGCCTACTAAATTAATTAATTAATTAATTAATTAATATAAAATAAAATAAAAGGCCAAACTCATTTTGTATACCAATTTTCCTAGAATAAACTCAGCCTTGTGTAGGAATAGTAGGATGTGTTCTTATCCATTCAGTACATTTTAATATGAAAAACATTATTGTTTTTATTTATTATTTATAGAGAGCAAGAGAACAACATGACAGTGTTCAATGCAAATATAACAGGCATGGCCTCTGCCTCTGGGGAAAGGCAGTCGAAGACAAATGTGAACACAATTACCCTCAACCCCAAACCCGGTGAACTGTCCCTCTTGCCATTCCGAAGTAGAACATGACCAGGATAAAGAAGACTGTCGCTGCTAAGGTCTGATCCCGTTCAATGTCAGTGATGTGACCACTGAATTGTTTGTTCAAAATACAAAAGGATGAGCCTTTAACCCAAGGTTAATAAAGAAAGAAAGCACTGATACGTGTACTGTTCATCCTTATACTAAGTCCTTTTCACTGAAAATAGGAAGCACTTAGTAAACTAATAAATGAAGGAAACCAAAGTTCTCTACATTCAGAGATGAAACTAAACTAAATATCTCTAACTCAATAATGGAATATTTCTAGAAAGCTTTTTACTCCAGGATCTAGCTTCTAACACTCTACCTACAGCATAATAGGTGCTTAAGAAATACTCATTTTTATTTCTGCAAACTACCTTTATCCATTTTAAAATATCCTTCTTGTTCCTACTTCAGAGATGAACTGAACTAATTGTTTAAAATCAGGGACACCTGGGTAGCTCAGTCAGTTAAGCAGACGACTCTTGATTTCAGTTCAGGTCATGATCTCAGGGTCGGGAGACTAAGCCCTTGGTTGGGCTCCACGCTCATTGGGGAGTCTGCTTGAGATGGTCTCTCTGCTTCTCCATCTGCCACTCCCGTCACTTTCTCTCTCTCTCTCTCTCTCAAAATAAATAATAAATCTTTTTAAAAAATCATAAGGATCCCTCCCTTTCGGGGTGAGGCATGGGAGAGGAAAACCGAGTTAACAAGCCTGCACCCGGCCTTACGCTCCCCCAAGGTTTGGGGCATTTCATAGGTGCTCAATAAATAGTGATGGATGAAGAACCACATCTTCTCCATGGGCTAGCAAATATAAGAATTTACATCATATTCAGGCTTTTTCCAGTCCTGTGGAAAGTGATGTCTGAGCCCTCATTCTGGTAAAAGAGAATCTAGGGTAGAAGAGGCAGAGAATGCATTTTCCTCAGGAAAAAAATGGATTAGCCAGCACTTACTATGAAAATGAAAACAGACCCAATACGTGGGAGTGGTATGGAATGGATTCATTATTTCACTCAAGTTTTATAGCAGGACCCCAGCTCAGCAGTGTGAAACTATATGTTGAATCTAACGGGAAAAATTTAACAAGTCCCTACTGAAACAAAGTCCTATGTTAGAGCTAAAACCCGAAAGCCAAACAAAACTGGTAGAGATTTGCCAGGTCACGAATACGCGGGACCTCATGCCCCACGTTTCCTCTCCAGCTGATTTGCTCATTTTTAGTGTCCTGTTTCTTTGAGCCCCATAACCAATTTGGTGTCTTTCATCTGGAACCTGGAAATCACTGGCCTTGAAACATCAGACCAAATTGTTAAGCTGAATTGAACTGAATTTTTTTAAAAAAGCATTTTTCTGAGGGGACTTCTATGCCCCTTTTACACTAAAGTGTGTATACGGTGCGGGTCTCTATGTTACCCTATGAATGTAAAGAGAAGTTACCTAACAGGCCAACATGGTTTCAGGCCATGGAAGGCAGGAAAAAATTGTTTATGGGGGAATAAAGAAGCCCTCTCTGTGAGAGAAGAGACTAAAGGTTTAAAAAGGTCAGATGGGGGGGAAAAAAGCAGATATAAGGCATAATCTTGGGGGATTTCACAGGTTTCCAGATCCACAGAATGGTTATTACAGCCTGCATCACATTTTATCAGGAAAGGAAGTGGATAAGGGATAGCAGGAGGAAGTAAAAAAGAGTTTGTTCAGTGAGGATAATTTGAAGGTTCTTATGACGTCTTCAGAAGTGTGAAATCTGGCGAATAATGAAAATTAGACCTTTTACCAAAGAAAGGGAACACCCTGGATTTACATTATCAGTTGACAGAGGAAGAACTACATGTGTAAACACGTGTGCACATATGTGTGTGTGTGTTTACTGGGCTCTCACCTGAAGTTACTAGTTGCACATATTAATCAAAGAGCACTACCCTTTCCATCCACTTTTCTATTACCTGTCCTACTTTGTGTCAATTTCCTTTCTCCTCCCCCACACCCCATGCTTCACTGTTCTTCTTTAAGACATGGGATGGGGATTTGTCAAAGTCAATGAGCACTTTATTACAGTGAGAACGTTCCGTAATGAACAATTCAGCAATTTAATGAGATTCTGTAGATCTGTCTCCAGCCTGTCCATCAAGATTCACTTCTATAAAGCACCCTGACACTAATCCTCTGGCATACCCAATCTTCACCCTGGGCTGAATATTAGATTCTTCCATGGTATATTGCATTACTAGTAGAACCTCAGCAAAAATGATGAACTTAACTATACTTGAGGCAATATAGCTAGTCTGATTTAATATTTCTCTATTGGATTGAGTATGAGGGAATTACTTATTTACTAAGATAAAGCAAAAACAGTTTCTTATTGCCTGCTGAATGCCTAAATTGATCATATTTATGTGAGTCTTTTAATTCTTTTTTGAGGACCAGGTATAAAAAGATATTGCCCGCAGCAGAAAGCACTTTTAAAAATTCTATGTGATAATATTAGTAGCCTTTAGAGAGGCAATTATGATAACTCTTAAGTGGACAGTATAGAATTTTTTTTGGATACTCAGACATCTGCACATTACCACTCTGGCAGGCCCTTCAACCATGCCACAAAAAGAGATAGAAGCCACGAGGATGACTGGCTCAGATCTCAATTCAGTTAGAAATAATTAAATGCAGAATCCATTCCAAGTCTTCCTTTTTCCCTTTGGGAAGTGAAGAAAAATTTGGCAACCTCCCACTATGAATTGACCAGAAAATATTGATGATTTATGTTTATAGGGGAGAACCACAATTAAAATTCATGCCAAAAACTCATCCTCACCAACTTTTGACCTCTGCGTGAACAAACATTATCAGAAATACCTAAGAAGCAGTAAAAAACAAAACAAAAACAAAACAACCCTGGCTTATTCTTTTTCCTCATGTTTTCTTTGTCAAGACAGTGTGGGATCCTAGAGAGATGAGGGCATGTGTCTTGTCTGCAGACTTGGATTTTCAGGTTGGCTCAGCTCTGTAACCCTGAGAGAGGCACTGAAGCCCCATTTTGCTCATCTGGAAGATGGGGTGATTAAAAACTATCCTTCAAGTCCTTTGTAACAATATGTCAATAAGTTTGCAAAGAGTCTGGGTCCTGGGAGGCCCTCAGTACACCACAGCTCTTATTATCCTCACTGGTGGAGCAACAGTAAAGAAGGAAGTTGCTGATTAATGTAATACTGTAATACAAAGAAAGTGATAAGGGAGATAAGGGAGACAGACATCAGGTAAATGATCAATCAGTGAGGTCAGGGTCAGGGTAATTAACAGCTACATCTGACTGTTTTGGCCAGAGTGAGAGTACTCTCCGAATGTCATTTGCTAAGATACCAGGAATTTACTGTCTCATCAGTGAACAGAAGACTTCATATTTTCCCTTATATTCTATACGTAAATAGCATGATCATGCATATAAATGAAATGTATATAAATAAAATGATTTTTAATTTGTCTTTAATGTATTCTGTATGTTAATAAGATGATCCTGAAATCTTGAAGGTATGCTGCCCTGGGAATAACAAGATGGCTAGCCAGTGTTCAGAGTGTGAGGGAGATGATGTAAAACGAAAGGGGTAAGATGGGCTCTGTTTCCCAAAGACACCATGTGGACTGTTCAAGTCAAGTCAGTGGGGATGAGGAGAAAAGGATTTAAATTGAATAATCAACTCGAAAATACAAAACATCCTCCCAACCCCTAGACAAAGGATACTCGGAAAGAACACTACATCAGGCGAAAGGCAGGGCTTAAGAAAATGGCAATGAATGCAGAATGAACCGAGGGAGGTTTTTCCACCGCAGTGCAAGAGCTTCATTTCATTTAGGGTCCCAGCTGCTCTCTGCTGCAACAAAGAAATGTTTCTGAATTGTTTATAGGAAAGCCCAGAACCTATTCTGATTCCATTGGTCTTAAATATGCATATGTAGCACTTGACAATCCGGTTTCCTCATATTTAGTTTAAGAAACTATCAGGAGAGAGAAATTCTTGATTCTTCCTGATGTAACCCCACTCCCCTAGGGTTTTGGGAAGCCCCAGCAAGGGTCTGAGAAACCACACTTGTGATTGCCTGAGCTAAGCTGAGCAGAGGCTGAGGCCTCTAAGCCTCAAAGGCCGGTGTTCTCCAATCACTTGCCCATCAGGGAGCATGACTTCTAACACTGTGACTCTGAGATGAACTGAACCAGACAAGATAGTTATCGTTGTTCCTCAACTGTTCAACTTTTAACCATGCCACGCCTTCTCCCCGCCAAAAGAAGACCCACGTAGAGTGCCCTTACCTGCCAGATCTGCTCTTCACTCAGGGAGGTAAGGCGGTCGCTCTTCAGAACCTCCTGGAGCAGACAATAAGGGAGCGTTAGAACGTCTTCTGGGCGACTCTTCAGGAGCTCAGAGAGATGTTTCACTAAGAAATCGATCACTGCCTTCTCCAGCAAAGTGAGGTTAAAGAGGTCAGCAAGTCTGTACAGATCCAAGTAATTAAAGCTATTTAATTCCTGGGTGCCAAAAAAATAAAAATAAAAATGGGGGGAGAAAGATCTCTTAGAAATTAATCCAAGAAAGAGCAGGTAAGAAATTCAGACTGACTCACTAAGGTTTGCATGACAGGAGGGGGGGAAACAGGACTCCACTGATAACGTTTAAAAAAAAAAATCCCTCATGTAAGACTCTAGCAGAGAACTGCTTGTTCTAGAATTCACCATTTCTCTTACTTCGCCCCTCTTAAAACCCATATATTTAAAGACATCTTAATAAAGGGGTTGAAAGGAGTTTCTGGCTTCATTGACTGAAATGTTACTTTGCAACTTTTTAAGAAACATTTTACCAATGAAGAAAATTGATTTTTTCTACCCTTACCGTATTTTACAGCTCTCAGGTGATAAGTTTGTTCTACTAAAGAAAACGTGAGTGAAGGTAAAGCAGGAGTTGTGATTAGATGACGCAAACTATATGAAGACAGACTGATTCTACTTTTTCCAAAACTTCAAATGAAGTATGTCTTCAAGTAAAAACAACCATCCTGACTTAATGAAATTAAAACACAGATTTTTACACTTAAGGTCTCAGGAAATGAATCTCATTGAAAAGATTCCTGTCCTGAATAATTCTACATTGAACCTACCTAAGATGAACAATTTATGATTGTTCTTTATTTTTTGCTAGCCTCAAACATGCAGACAACTAATGACCATCTCTCCTTCTTATTCAAAGAGTTCCTGTAGCAATGCTCATTTTGGGGGGATTTTTCCTGTCTCTATCAGTTCTCAAGTTCATAGCCATGGCTCTAAAATAATCCCCCCAGAGAGCCATGACTCCTGTGGAAACTTTCTTTAACTCTGCAAGAATCACAGTGGGCACACAGACTTATTGATAGAAAAGTTACCTATTTCAAGAAGAATGAATGTCCTGTTTCCCCCCTATTTTAACTTGAAATTTTTAATACATGAGCAGTATTTTCCACTAGCTTAAGGAACTCAGAATACCATCAGATAGCTATTTCACTCCATTGATCTATTTAAGTACTTTTCAATATATTTTCCCCTTTTCTAGTTTTCCAAGATTAAGAACTTTTTCTAAAATATTTATAGGGATCCCTGGGTGGCGTAGTGGTTTGGCGCCTGCCTTTGGCCCAGGGCGCGATCCTGGAGACCCGGGATCGAATCCCACGTCGGGCTCCCAGTGCATGGAGCCTGCTTCTCCCTCTGCCTGTGTCTCTGCCTCTCTCTCTCTCTCTCTGTGACTATCATAAATAAATAAATAAATAAATAAATAAATAAAATTAAAAAAAAATAAAATAAAATATTTATATTCTATTTGAACATATTTGTTTCTAGAACATTTGAAAGTTTAAAGGGATATGCTCTAAATCTGTGCTGTAGAGCATAGTAGCCACTAGCTATGGGTGGCTACTGAGCACTTAAAATATGACTAGTCTGCTGTTGAGAGGTACTATAAAATGTGAAAAATACACCAAATGCCAGGAAGAAGAAAAACAGAATGTAAAACATCTCATTAATAATTTTATATTGATTATATGTTAAAATGATATTCTTCTGGATATAGTGGGTTAAGTATATTATTATAATTAATTTCACCTGTTTCTTTTTACTTTTTTTTTAATGCAGCTACTAGAAAATTTAGAATGATAAATGTGGCTCCCATTATATTTATATAGGATAGTGCTGTTCCACAGAAAAAAATGTTAATAAAGAAATAGTAAAAACAGCTCTTGGAGTAACCGCGGCATCCTCATCACAGCTACCTGATTTTTTTTTTTAACTTTACATTCTATTTCTTTGGATGGGAAATGACACTTTAATTATATTCTAACAGGAGCCAACCTAGATGATTTCAGGGATGAACATAAGATTCTGGCTCCTAATAGCTCTATTTGCCAACACAATTGAAAAAGAATAAATGCTTATCTTTAAAATGAAGTTTACTACAGATGACCACTAAAATTCATTGCAACTCAAATATCTAAGAGTCCACTCACAGCCATTCAATCAAAATACCTGGCATCCCATTCAGCAGATTTTATCAAAGGAATATTGAAGAGTTTAACTCCAGTACCAATTATTTCAAATAATGTTTAAACTTGTTCTCCAAATCTTACTTTTTCAGGTTGGTAAATTTTATTCTGAGAGGAAAGAATGTGGAACCCTTGCTTCCATAAAGGACTTTGGGACCAACTCCGAAGGATGAATTTTTTTTTGTTTTTTTGTTTTTTAAATTTTTTATTTATTTATGTATGATAGTCACAGACAGAGAGGGAGGCAGAGACAGAAGCAGGCTCCATGCACCGGGAGCCCGATGTGGGATTCGATCCCGGGTCTCCAGGATCATGCCCTGGGCCAAAGGCAGGCGCCAAACCGCTGCGCCACCCAGGGATCCCGGATGAATGTTCTTTATGGTCAGTACATCTATGAAGCAAGTTTAACTGCTCAGGGTCCTGAATATATGTAACTTCGGTGTCCCAGTAAATCCCTCTGCAGTCCCCTAGAAACATGATAGGTAAAGTGAGGGTGGTGTCAGAGCCTTTCAAGTACCCCAAGCAAATGTCCAAGGCATGGCTCAAGGCCCTGAGGCAGCGCCCAGCAGCACCCCACGGAGAGGCTAGCATGTGCAGAAGCAGAAACAGCTAAGTTCAGCAAAGTCCTGAGGCAGAGCCCAGCAAAAAAAAAAAATGTTTCCCCACCTGTTCTCCTGCCAAAAAGTATATGCAACTGCAAGTTTGGGAATGGGTTATGTAGCAGCAATCAAATATTCTTTACTAAGCATCATTATTTCCTTGTAGAGAGATACTGGGTTTCTTCCGATTAGATGCCTGCAGCTTAAAGGTTGGCCAATGCAAAACTACAGAGAACTTGAGAATTAATTTGCCTTAATTGTGCTGCTTTTCTGCTGCATTTCTTTTGAAGGTAGTCATTGAATGCCTGCTTTCCCAGTCTTGAAATGTTTTCATTTCCTAAGGGTCTAATTTTATATAACCCTTAAATCCAAACTAACAAAGTATTTTGTATTAGTAGAGAACAAAGAAGCTAAATGGACAAGTGTCAATGTCTATCTGAACAGCAAAAAGGAACTGAACTGACACAAATTCTTGTAGAAGAGAAACATCAGTTAAAAATCTACTCCCTATCTCTATCTTTTCATGGCTCTTCTCTTCTTTTTAAAAACATAATTTCCTGGGACACTAAGGTTGCTCAGTCAGTTGGGGTCTGACTCTTGGTTTGGGCTCAGATCATGATCTCAGGTTGTGAGACTGAGACCCGAAACAGCTGTGGAGCCTCTCTTAAGATTCTCTCTCCCTGACCCTCTGCCCCTCTCCCCTCTAAAATAAATAAATAAAATCTTTTTAAAAAACCATAATTTCACTAAATCTCCAGTGCTTCATATACACATCAAAGCTTTCCACTCCCTTTGCCATGCATACTCAGCACTTCAGTAGTTAAACTGTATGAAGTGGGGAGATCAGGGAAAAAAGAAAAACCATCTTCAGTGAGGTCATGATGCTATGACATTGCATTCCTCTTATTGGCATCTTGTGAGCTCTAAGCAAAATCATCACTTCTTGTCCTTTTGGCTAAGACTATGTTTTAGCGAAATAATACCAATAATGTTGCTTTTAAACATTCTCATAAATGTAATGTGGGGAGGTGGGAAACAATGATGAAATTACATTAAATGCCCACCTATAATACTGTGTATGAAAAAAATAATCACTGTTATAAAAACAGTGCCATTATGTTTCCAGTTATAAAAGTAATAAATGTTTATTCCATAAAATTCAAGAAATTATGGAAAACAAAAGCCATTCATATTTTTAAAAATTCATATTTCACCATGCAGAAATAGTCACTATTAATGTTTTCATCTATATATTCTAGATTTTTTTCAAACAGTTTTTTTAATAACAGATAAGGAAAGAATAATTGTATTCAAGGGCAGAAAAAACCATCAACAGCCACAGGCACTTGGAAGCAACCCACATTGGTGAAGAGTAAAGGCCATATACACAATCAAGTCAACCTGGTTCAAATCCAGCCCTAACACCTATCATTGTCCATGACCTTGGTCAATCATTGAACCTCCCATTGTTCCTCAATTATAAAATGGAGAGTTCAAGAAGCTCAAAGCGTTGTCAGAGGGATAATGAATGAAAAGTTCTTACCACACACAACTTGACACATGAAAAGCAGACAGTAGATTTGGTGGGCAAAGAATAATAAAGTATATTTGAGCATTGTTGTTTGGTATCCATAAGCCCTGATTCAACAATATTTTTCTAGATATGTCTTCTTAGACAAAGGAAACAAAAGCAAAAATAAACTGTTGGGACTACATCTAATAAAAAGATTTCACGTAGTAAAGGAAATCATGTCAAAATGAAAAGGCAGCTCACGGAATAGAAGAAGATATGTGCAAATGATATGTGTGATAAGGAGTTAGTATCTAAAATATATAAAGAATGTATACAACTGAAAACCAAAAAAACAAACAAAAAACAAAAACCCTAACAATCTGATTAAAAAATGGGTAGAAGATCTGAATAGACATTTTTCCAAAAAACATACAGATGGTCAACAGTCATAAGAAAAGATGTTCAACATCACTAATCATCTGAAAAATGCAAGTCAAAACCACAAGACATCACCTCACATCAGTCAGAATGGCTAGTATCAAAAAGATAACAAATACCAAGTATTGGCAAGGATGTGGAGAAAAGGAACACTTGTGTACAGCTGGTGGGAATGCAAACTGGTGCAACCACTGGGGAAAACACTATGGAGATTCTTTAAAAAATTAAAAGTAGAAATACCATATGATCCAGTAATTCCACTACTGGATATTTATTTACTACCCCCCCCCCAAAAGCCAGAAAATACTAATTTGAAAATATATATTTATCTCTATGTTTATTGAAGCATTATTTGTAATACCTAAAATATGGAAATAATCATGAATGGACAAAGAAGATGTGTTACACACACAGACATGCACACACACAAACTGAAATATTACTTCGCCATAAAAAAAAAATGAGATCTTGCCATCTACGACAACATGGATGACCTAGAGAGTATTATGCTAAGTGAAACAAGTCCAACAAAGACAAATACCATATGATTTCATTTCTATGTGGAACCTAAAACCAAAACAAATGAATACGCTGACGAAAAGCAGAAACAGACCCATAAATACAGAGAACAATCTGATGCTTACCGGGGAAAGAAGGGTAAGAGGATAGGCAAAATGGGTGAAGGGGAGTGGAGCATATAGGATACCAGTTATAGAATAAGTCACAGAAATAAAATGTACAGCATAGGAAATACAGTCAGTGGTACTGTAACAGTGTTTATGGTGACAGATAGTAGCCACACCTGTGATGAGCATAGTATACCATGTAGACTTTTTGAGTCACTATGTCATACACCTGAAATTAATGTAATGTTACAAATCAACTATACTTCAATTAAAAAAAGAGAGACAGAGAAAGAGAAACCATTAGTGGGTTCCCATTTGCTTATGGTTAAAAATATAAACTCAGTAACACAGCATAGCCTTCCATGATCCACACCTTGACCTTCTTAACGTACAGGGTAAATAATTCCACCCACTCTGGCTTGGCTTCAGCCATTTCAGGGGGCTACACATTCACATCAGGCATTGGCAAGATAATGACAAGGGAAAAAATAGGCAAATTTCAGGCCTCACAGAGTGCATATATTGGAAGAGTAAGCCATTAATCAAAACATATTACAAATAAATGAAAAATTATGGGCATCCCGGTGGCTCAGAGGTTTAGCGCCACCTTCAGAGCATGATCCTGGAGACCTGGGATCGAGTCCCATGTCAGACTTCTTGCATGGGGCCTGCTTCTCCCTCTGCCTGTGTCTCTGCCTCTCTCTTTCTCTGTGTCTCTCATGGATAAATAAAATCTTAAAAAAAAAAATGAAAAATTATAATTGAGGTAAAGGATACAAAGGATAGAATATAGGGCTGTAAGTGCCCATAATGAGTGTGATCTGACCTGGAGTGGAAAGTTAGTAAAGATTTTCTGAGAGCCACATGGAGCTGATAGATGAAAGGAGAGCAGATGTTAACTTGGCAAAGGGTGGGTGAGGTATGTATGTACAAATGAGAAAAAATGTACTCTATTTCTCATTTTCTGTATTCTTAATGCTCTGGCATTTGGGGAATCATGACCAGGTAGAGACTGCCCCTCCCAGGGGCAGTCCTCTAGCCAGTTTTTAGATAGCAAACAACTTGTTCAAGAGTGCACTCGGTATCTGGCTCCTACACCCCAGGAGGTAATATTCCTCTGCCCTAACCATTCCACAGATGAGCATTGGACCATTACAGACAATCCGTAGGTCCCAGAGCCTGCTTCAACTATTCAAACTAGACAGTAATAAGCCTGCTTACCTGCTTCTCTTGCCTTTCCCACAGAAGCCGCAATAAAGACCTCTTGCCCATGCCTTGCCCTGGTTCCTTATACCTTCTGAGCAACCTAGGTGCCCCCCCCCACCACTGTTTTCCTGAAGCTATTCTGTGCCCTACTCCTTCTGGAAACTGTAACAAAGTATCTTTTCAATGTCAACTGTTCCCTGATCTGTTGGCTTCACCATACCTGAATAATAAAACCTGCATTTTAAAACACAGCGGTGACAGGATTGGAGAAGAATATTCCAAACAGAGGAAGCAATATATGCAGAATCACTATGGATGAAAAATCACATTTCCATTGATCTGTCTGACCACCCTGTCTAAATTAGCAAACCCCACCCCCTTCCTCTCCATGTTATTCTCCATCACATTACTCCATTTGATTTGCCTTTGGTACTCATCACTGTCTGTAATTATCTTCTGCATCTATTTGCCTACTTAGTTATGTTTGTCCCCCAAGCCCCAATAAGTATGTTCTCTGGGAGGAAGGACCTATTTTAGCCATTGCTTTATCCCTGGTGCCTAAAACAGTGCTAGGCACATGGTAAAGGCTCAAGCTATGCTTGCTGAATGAACTCATTTCATCTTTTTCAGCTTCCCTGGCCCAGGCCGACCTAACTGGCCACTTCCCTCTCTGTGCCTCCACCCTGCTATCTGCAGATTTCTAACACAGCACTTGTCACTATAAGTGCCCCCTGATTATAGATCAGCCTCCTTCTACTAAATCTAAGCTCCCTGTACTGAGGATTGCATTGTGTCCCCGGTATCTAGCAGGGAACAGATGCTGAACACACGTGAAACAATGTCCATGAGCTTTTTCTGTTTACCTAAAACTAAGCAAAACAGAACAGGCCATGTCTTTCCAACATACTCTCCAATTCTGAACATCATTCAAATTAGCCTATTTTTCCTATCTCATTGGCCTCCCTCTTTCACTTCTCTATGTTTTTGTTCTTCCTACACATACACACAAAGGCAAAGCCAGCGGCTGATCAGTTTTCCAAGTGGAAAAACTGGTATTCATGACTAGTGTTGAAAGTGTTAATGGATGAGTGCAATGTAGCAGCTCTCCTGTGGAAAAAAAAAATATATTGCAATCTACCCAAAATGTCTTTTTCATTGTCCAAGAGAGAATTATTTCCTCTATCAATTGGCTATTCAGATCAAAGTAGCTTTGTAAATGATACTTTGTACTAATTATGAGATTGTCACCATTCTCATATATTCTATGACTTCAAAATCCAAGCACCTAGGTAGAGGCAGTGATTTTGAATGGAAATTATAGCTCAGCAACAAGAAACTCTCTTGAGTAAAAGGACAATCTTTTTTATTTTTCTAAAAAGGTTTCATTTCTGTCACACTGCTTCTCACTTGAAATTTAGTTTCTATTCAGAATTATGGTGCATACACTGTTGTTCTTTGGGGAATCTTTTTAAATAGTATTTATTTTCCTTTGGTTTAGGGCTATTTGGCTTCTCTCTTCCCTTCTATTTGTTTCTTATAGTGTGGATGACAAGTTAAATAATAGAAGAAGACCCATGAAATGTGTCCACAATACTATCCTAGCTATGGAATAAACACTATGTTTCAAGTGCAATAATTCTTAAACCTTATATATTCCCCAAATTCAGTCTTTCTGTGTGGTCTAGGCCCTTAATTAAATCACTAAATGGTTATTCTCTGGATTAACACCTGAAGATAGTAGGGAAAAATAATGCATGAAAAAGGCAAATACTGTTTTTATTTGCCTTTATTTGGGGGTTATATTCAAATGTGATTACATTTGTGAAGCAAAATATTAGGTGGTGAGGACATGTGTGGGAGGACGCAGGACAGTTTGGGGGCTGTGGGTAGACCCTGTGGCCCTTCCACCACTCTTCCCAAGCCAGGGTAGCAAGAGAATGAGTGTCAGCCTTTATGATGGTTCTCGGTGGGGTTCTTCTCATCTGTAGCATAGTGACTGGCTGTTGTATTAGGAAGTCTTTCTCTCTATCTCAATTAAGCAAATACAAATAATTAGTGATCAAAGTTCATACAAGATTTTCTCTTTTTTTAAAGATTTTATTTATTTATTCATGAGAGATACAGTAAGAGAGACGCAGAGACACAAGCAGAGGGAGAAGCAGGCTCCCTGCAGGAAGCCTGATATGGGCCTCGATCCCAGGACCCCAGGATCACAATCTGAGCCAAAGGCATATGCTCAACCACTGAGCCACCCTAGGTGCCCCACAAGATTTTCTTTATTTTACAATTTTGAGCAGATTTAATCCTATTGCTGAATTCTCTTGCATTCAAATACAGTTTCTTGAATGGGAAATCAATGTGTATACAGCCTTACAGTATACAGGGTCTGCACATTCACTGCACACAACCCACAGCCTAGCTTATGCATGTCACAGCCAAGGGATGTGTCTTGATGTGTGCCAACAGCGACACAAGGTGCAAATCAATCATGCATGTTTCTAATATACAAAGTCTATCTTTGTTTAGCCACACCCATGCATTCCCTGTCCTGTCAGTAACCTCTTGCCCTATGATTACACTGCGGTTACACTGCCATAGCCCTGGCACAGGAATTATACAGAACACAGGAAATATCCATGATTCCATCTACTGTAGACTAGCCCCAACATCTGCCCCACTCACTGTTTCCCAAATCTAGGAGTCCTTGTTAAACTGACAAGATTTAGAAATCTGATGGAGATGTTTTGATTTAATAACACTAAGAACACAAAACATGGCCTTATTAACACTGGTTTCTCTTGCTGCCTCATCAAGTTCTGAGAACATTACAGACTTGTGAAATAAAAATAAGCATCAGCAACCTGTATCCGGATGGAGCACTATGACTTGTGTTCAAGATAATAAAAAACTTCTCTCAAGGTCAAAACAAAAGTAATGCCATTTTGATTTCCTGAACTTTTTTGCCCTCTAAAATGGCCAAATTGAACAAGATTTCCAGATTTTTCTAGGTAATAACATTCAACAGATAGGACTATTTGAACAATGCTCTTTTGCCACTATAGTTATGATCCTTCATATCCAATTATTTATGCCCTTCAAGTTATACCCTCCTTCAAAAGTCACCTAAATTATTACACATCAATACTACAGATAAAGATGATCAGGAGACATAGTTTCTATGACCATCATGTAATAGCATACTTGAAACTTGAAGTTCTATTATAAAATGTTGACATTACATCACATTTTGAGAACTGCTATAAATGAAAAGTCACCCTTGTAATGGAAGTCAAAAATTAAAAAAAAAAAAAAACAAAAACAAAAAACCCTACTCCTAAATTTAACCCAAATAGCTTGAGATACCTACTCTGCACATTGACACTAGTATGGTTTGATTTTTAGCAATGTTAATTACAAGTTAAAACATTGTGTTAGCTCCTCATAGGGACCAAGTATCAAGTCAGATACGATAAATATGAAGCCCCTTGTCACTGGCTGAATCCTAATGCTTCCTACTTCAAGTCCCCAGTAACATACCAACTAACTTGTCTCTAAGCTATTCATGCATGTATCTTCCTTCCAACAAGCTAAAATGTGTCTACTGGACTAGTAAAAATAGGTTAGCATCTTAAGATTTTTGTGTCCTGGGCAATGCCAATCATAATACCTTTATCAAAGATTGTAACTGAAAAATACTTGTTGGATTATGAGTTTTAAAAAGCCACTCATTTTTTAAAAAGCACACCCATGACTTCAAATGGAAAGAGGAAATGACAGTTTCTCATAGGTATGATTTTAGAGTTGGGCAAATAAACAGATCTCCTACAATTAACTAAGAAAGGTGCTCTCAAATATTTGATCTGAGCATAAATAATTCTCTCCTGATGTCAATCGCATATCAGGTTTTTCATATGCCAGATACATATGGTGGAAAGGTCACTTGTGATGCCAGATACATCAGGCCCAGCTTTTACAATGAATCTAGGGCCTTCTGACTTTTCACATCCTGGGTGGTTTTGGGTCTTTTTTTCCCTTCCCAGAATATTGAAAAAGAACCTTACCTCTCTTGGCATTCAGTGATAACCAGAAATATACAAATATCCATTCTGTGGCAAAAGTATATTGTTTATGAAGCATTTAAAGACTGATTCGGGCAGCCCCAGTGGCCCAGCGGTTTAGCGCCGCCTGCAGCCCAGGGCGTGATCCTGGACACCCTGGATCGAGTCCCACATCGGGCTCCCCTGCAGGAGCCTGCTTCTCCCTCTGCCTATGTCTCTGCCTCTCTCTCTCTCTCTCTCTCTCTGTATCTCTATGAATAAATAAATAAAATCTTTATTAAAAAAAAAGATTTTGATTCAACAGAACTTTAAAAAGCTTGGAAGAAAAGGGAAGTTCTGTATTATATATGCTTTTTCCCCTTCTGAGGCAAGAAGACACAGAAGGGAGGGACAACCAAGACCAGATTCCACTTCCAAGAAAGCCAGCAAGCCAGCCCATTACAGCTGGAAGGACTGTCCCCTCTTCTTACTTCTAATCACAGGCGCTACTTGTATCATTTGTTTAACCCTTTGCAGTGGTCACATACTTTCCTCCCCAGCTATGTATAATGGTAGACTGCACCTGTACTTTAGATCTGTCTCTCTGTCTTTGCAGCTACTTAGTTTTTACTGATGGATAGTGGATAGGCAAGAAAGAATGTAGGACCTTTAAGAATTTAACTCTTACTGCTTTTATTTCTTAGTTTACAATAAACATATCCTACTCCTTAAAATATTGATATTTTAATTTCATTAAATATTGAATACATTGATGAAATATTTTAATATTAAAATAATTAAGACTTTTTTAAAGTACATGCCTAGAATGTTAGCCACCCTGGAAATAAATATGGTAGGCCAAAGAGAGAATTTATTGTCTAAACTTTTCATAACCCTATGTTATTTTTAGGCTATCCTTCAATATCAGCTGTTTTGCTATCTTATTCTTTATGACTCAGAAAAATTATATATTCAACTGGTCGTGGATATTTATTTGGTTTTATAATTTTATCTTTTCCCTGTCTCTTTTACTAGGTCTAAAGTTGTGGTGACGAGGAGCCAGTGGCATCTTCAGTTTAGAGGTGTGGGGAAAGCACATGATTTGAAGCTGACTCATCTGGAAGGCCTCAGGAAATGTGTAACCTCTCTGAGTCTAATTTTCTCAAATAAAAATTGCAAAAGTGATCTGTGGTAAGGATTCTAAAAAAGCATGTAAAATGTCTTCCTCATAGAAGATGCTCAACATACAGTAGCTATCTTATTATACTGTACTTTTTTAATATTTTTTTTATTTTTTTAAATTTTTATTTATTTATGATAGTCACACAGAGAGAGAGTGAGAGAGAGGCAGAGATATAGGCAGAGGGAGAAGCAGGCTCCATGCACCAGGAGCCCGACGTGGGATTCGATCCCGGGTCTCCAGGATCGCGCCCTGGGCCAAAGGCAGGCGCCAAACCACTGTGCCACCCAGGGATCCCCACTGTACTTTTTAAAATGCTATTAACAGTGCTTAAACTGTAGCTTTGAATATTCCATAAATTTTATTCAGTGACAGGGTGAAGGGAAGAAAACACTTGAAATGTTTAATGTGGTCTTAATTTTTCTACAAATATCAGCAAAAATCATAGTTGTCATGTAAAATTGTTCATTTCTTTTTGCATTTAAGAAAACTTCACCAGAGATAACCAAGGAGAACAGATTGAGACATTATACTGGACCATCACCAAGTACTTATTACTAGAAAATACTCTGGTTCCCATGCTCTATGTTACACATAGCAGGAATAGCACATGAAGAAATCTAAGGATGGAAGAGCTATATTTCTTTATGACCTTCTTTGAAAGATAAACTCCTTGGGGAAATACAATTTATTCAGATTATCAAGACCCTGCTGTGCAAATCTACAGTCTGGGAGCACACTATGGAGATCAAAAAATATTTACTTTATTCTGTTGGGTATAAAAGCTTTTAATGAATGCATAATTAAGGCAAAAAAGTGTGTACAGCTTTAGAAATTCCACTGCTGAGCCAGGCCATTAATATCCAAGGCACCATACCCAGTTGTGATTCCACCTGTTTCCTATTTGGATTACAACCTAGTTATAAATCAAGGTATTACGTGACTACAGGACCTGGTGCTGCAGAAAAGGATTGCACTCCAGGAGTAGAGGAAGCAGCATGAAGGGCTTTGTTGTGGGTGTGTGGGGAAGGGCTGGCCCTTTGGAACATGTTGAAACAAACAACCAAATAAACAAAACCCAAACATTCTAATAGCCTGGGGATGAGTCATGTAGGAAAAAAATTAGCATGTATATCATGTATGCAAAGAGATCTGTGATTTTTCTCTATAATATTTTATATCAGGGTCGATAGGGTAAAGTTAATTTTTATGAAAGAAAAAAGGAGCAATTCATTGACAATGCAGACCAGATTACTTGTAATATGATAAAATAACATAAAAGCAGGTATTTTTATCTGGCATACCTTATTTTTATTTCTGCATAAATATACAGAGATATAAGGATACTTGTTATATAAACATATACATATATATGAACAACTATATGCACCTATATATTCTTATATTTATATAAATATGTATATGATACATTCTGATTCAACTAAAACAAAATATTAGCAGCAAGTAAAAAAAATACAACGGGAAAAAAACCTCAGCATGCTCTAATTCTTGGAGTCTTTGAAGACCTATTTAAATATATTTGTGGTGTATAACAGAGGAATTCTACAATTAGGTTACTAATACATTTTCATAATCAGTTGTATGCATAATATCCAAGGCTCATGAATAATTTTATACTGTTCCTTGGGAAAGTCTGTAGTAAGCTGGAAATCCAGGAAGGAAGCATAGAGACAAGGCCACATCAACAACTCATAATTCCAGCTCCTGTCACCATGTGCTTCAAAATGCTATTGCAAAGTTTACTAAAGCTGGCTCAGCACATCAAGCAATTACCACTGAATTATGAACTATAGAGGAACGTAATGTATACATAGTTTTCTTACTTTAATTGAAAAGAGTCTATCTCTGCAAGTGAGGCTTTAAAACGAAAATTTTAGTAACCATCAATGTTTTTTGAACTATGAGAGGCAAAATCAGGTTAACATTTTTTAAAGAAAAGCAGAAGTAATTATGATCTATTTCCTTACTTAGCTCTGGTACACAAATCAGAGTGGTGAAAGTTCAATTCTGCAGACTTTTTTTTTTTTAAGATTTTATTTATTTATTCATGAAAGACACACAGAGAGAGAGGCAGAGACACAGGCAGAGGGAGAAGCAGGCTCCATGCAGGGAGCCTGACACGGGACTCGATCCCAGGACTGGGGGATCACGCCCTGGGCCAAAGGCAGATGCCCAACCGCCAAGCCACCCAGGCGTCCCTCAATTCTGCAGACTTTTGATAACCTGCCAGTTATCCACATAGACTGTCTTTGTCATTATTATCCATAAAATGAGGATTGGAAGGTTTTTTTTTTTACTGTTTGGTTGTTTCAAATCTGAATTGTTTTGACTTTTTATATTTTGGATGCTGTGAAGGATACATATATCAATATTTTTATGAGTACAAACTAGGATCAATTTGAATTTATCTGAATATGACGACGCTTTTGAAATCCAAATAGCAGTGATTTACCAGGCATGTAATTGAAGTGACATGGTGTGGCAACAGTATCTCAAGCAGTGGTTCTCAAACTCTGGTCCCAGACCAGTAACATCACTGTCAGTTGGGAATTTGCTAGAATGAAGGTTTTCAGTCTTTGCCAGACCTTCTGAATCAGAAACTCTAGCAATGGGTCCAGGAGTCTGTTTTAACCAGCCATTCAGGTGATTCCACATATACTCAAGTTTAAAAACCATTAATACACAGTATGCATTTGAGTAAAGAAAGGAATGACTCTAACTTCTATATACAAATATCTACATATGTATGTATGTTCTTGAAGCAGAACTGATCGTCTCACCCTAGTCCTTCATCCCAGTGTTGGATGTGGGCAAACATTATACTGAATGCATGGGCTGAGGCCAGGGTACCTAGAGCTGAATTAATGATTCAGACAAGCACTCATTTTCCCAAGACCTGAGCACATGTCCCTCAATGTGAGAAAAGGCCAGAAACCTGCTCTAAAGGACATTTGTAGATATAGAATAAGAAAGGGGTGAAGAAGTCTAGAAGACAGCTGGAGGAAGGGTGGGCATGTGAATAGCAGTCCCCTAGTAAGGAATAATTTACATTTTTCTTCTTTTAAACAAATGCACTGCTTTCATTTTCCCTAGTCAGGAGATCTTAGGACACCATGCAACTACATTATATAAAGTTCCTGTCACAGAGAGCTTTCACAGCACATGTAGAAGGACTGCGAGCAAACCTGGGTTTTTAAGCAACTACCACGCACTAAGCTAGAAATGAATGATTTTTTTCCCATTTTTTTCTTGAATTCTATGTATGAGAAAAGGGCAAGATGTCTTATTTACAGGAAGGTTAGGAGACACAATAAGACAAAACTGCCTAATTACAAAGCAGTAATACCAATGTAATGTGGTTGCTTTTAAAAGCATCAATTTTACTATTTGTTAAAGTACAATTTCAGTGTGAGGTTTTCACAATTCAGAGGCAGGGAGAAAGTGATGGTTCATCTAAATTATTTGCAGCTTTTTTCCCCTAAAACAATACATGCACTTCTACAAAAATCAAAGAGAAGTGGCTGAAAGAAAAAAAATACCTCTTACAGAATGGTGATTATTTTCAAAATTTTCAGGAACAGACTTGTCCAATATGCTGTCAATTGGAGGTAGGTAGTAAAGTTGCTGACATTTCCAGGAATGAAGGGAGACAAGAGTAAGGGAAAGAGGTAAGAAGGTAACCGTAGAACTAAGAGAGGAATTCACAAGTGAAGCATTCCATTCTATTGGCTCTGGTTTCCAGGGCACCTACTGCAGGTAGGATACTTTACACGCACTAGCTCACTGAACCCTCCAACGTCCCAAGAGGTAGATTGTATATTAGATACCATATCTGTATTTTACAGATGAGGAGTGGGGGCAAAGAGGGTAAGTAGCTTGCCTAAGGTCATATAACTCTAGGACATGAACTTATATCACGGGGAGATAGATAAGTAAATCAACACAAACAATATAGTGTGATCGGCACCCTGGGAGACTACTCATAATTAAAGAAGAGGAGACAAATTTGACTCCAACTAGGTGGACTGACCAGACAACTCTGGAAGAGGAGATAATACATGAGCAAATACTGAAAGAGGAATTTGTACAGTAAAAAAACAAAGGAAGAATAATCCATGGAAAAAAAAAAGGCTTCATACAAAGAGTTTCAGGTACAGAGAAATGTATGAAGTTCATAATGACTGTGGCATCGCATATGGGTAGTAAATCTTTTTTTAAAAAAAAAAAAAAAGGCTAAGAGATAGGAAGTTTCATAATAAAAATGGGACCTGTGTGTCAAATTAGGAGAAATGAACCTTATCTAGAGGCTGTAGTGAATCTCAGTGTGGTGACTAATGAATGATTTTAAGCATGACTGTGACATAATCAGGTCTTTTCTTTCTTTCCTTTCTTTTTTTTTTTTTTTAACAAATCAAGCAGAATTTTTAAAAGTTATTTTTACAAATCAATCAAACAGAATTTTAAAGGAGGTGCCAGAGTGTGGCAAGGGTAAAGGCAGGTTCGTTGGATACCAGGAAGCTTCTTTAGTTCAGGAAATAATGAAAGTTCAAATTTGGATAGTAGTAATAGAAAGAATGAGAAGGATTTAAAATTAGGAGGGTTCACACAAAAGCCTGTACATAGCTGTTTATAGCAGCTTTATTCATAATTGTCTGAACCTGGAAACAACCAAGAAGTCTTCCAGTAGGTTACCAGATAAATAAACTGAGATACATCCAGGTAATGGAATATTATTCAGTGATAAAAAGAAATGAGCTATTAGGACACCTGGTTGGCTCAGTCTGTTAAGCACTGGACTCTTGATTTCCACTCAAGTCATGATCTCAGGGTCCTCAGATCGAGCCCCATGGAGGGCTTTACACTCAGTGCACAGTCTGCTAAAGATTCTTTCCCCAGTTCCTCCCCCTCTACTCCTTATACTTGTGCTCCCTCTCTCTCTAAAATAAACAAAATCTTTTTTTTAAAAAAAAAAAAAAGAAAGAAATGAGCTATCAAGTCACAAAAAAAGATATAGAGGATGTTTCAATGCATATTACTAAGCAAAAGAACCCAATCTGAAAAGGCTACATTCTGTATGATTTCAACTATACAACATTCTGGAAGAGGCAAAACTACATAGGCAGTCAAAAGATCAGTAGTTGTTAGGGATTGAGGTGGGGAGGGGAGGGATGAATAAGTGGAGCACAGAAAAATGATAGGGCAATAAGACTACTCTGCAGGATACTATAATAGAGATACATTTCATTATACATGTGTCCAAACCCACAGAATGGACAATACAAGAGTGAACCATATAATGTAAATTGTGAACTCTGGGTGATAATGATGTATCAGTGGAGGTTTATCAATGATAGCAAGTGGACCACTGTGGTGGGGGACATTGATAATGAGAGAGGTTATACGTATGTGGAGGTAAGGTTATTAATAGGAAATGTCTATATCTTCCTCTCAATTTTGTTGCAAACCTAATGCTGCTCTAAAGAAGTGTGTTTAAAAACATTAAAGAGATGGAGCTGAAAGGTCTAGGTGACAGCATATGTGGCCCACAAGGAGATAATGATTTTAGGATGACTCCTGGGTTTCTGGCTTGGGTTCGCACTCAGAAAGCTCAAATCCTGGGATATCCAACAGGAAATGCTGATTAGGCAGTTAGCCTAGAGATGATAAAACACATTCTTCTCCGGGTACTGTAAAAATAGAACACATTAGGGAGATAAGAAAGAAAAGGAACAAGGTTGGAAACCTATTATGTAACCAGGAGATAGGGATCCAGCTTGGGTTTTAGGAAAATAAATTGTTTTGTGGGCCATAAAGTAACTTATATTGTACAGCAAGGTATTGATAGGCAACAGGCAGGGGGCACAGCTGACTTATTGCAGGAATGTTCCAGAAAGATAATCCAGACCTGACTGGTGTCAGTGATAATGAAGATTTCAAAAACAAGGCATATTTAACAGCTGTTTAAGAAGCTAACCCAATAAAATTTAATAGGATTCATGAGACTGTGTTGCTGTGTAAGATTACACCAAGGCTTCTGGTTTGGGTTACTGTAAAGGTCCCTAACAAAGGCAGGAGAAGAAGCGGGTGTGTGAAACTGAAAGCAGATGAATAGGAAGTGCGTGTAGGATGCCAAATGTTGAATGAGCACAGAGGTCCGGTGCTCTGGAGAGGGGACTGCAATAACTAGCCCGCGTGTGGATGAAAGAGAACGACCGTAAGTAAAGAGTACCAGCGTGGCGCTGCTGTGCCCGGAGGGAGAGTCAAGGAGCCGCTCAAAGAGCTTATATAGGATCTGAATGAAAAGAAGAATTAGGAGAGAGTCTTGAGAAAAGAAAACTGTAGCAGAGTGGAGCTACCAATGTGGAAATACTGGAGAGCAGTCGCATTAAGACACCACGAGGGGCCCACTGCGTTTGATAATTAGGCGGCTTTGGGACCTTTGTTGGACAGCTGTTGAGGAGTAATGAGGCAGAGGACTGAGTTCAATAGGACTGAAGAATGAATGGAAGATAAGGAAGTGCAGACACTGATCACAGTTTGATAGTGAATGCAAGAGTGTTGCGATACTGAGAGAGGAAGAAAAGTTTCTCCCATCTTATTGATCCTATTTTAAAAACGAAAGGAAGGAGCCAATGGAGAAGGAGACATTGAAACCACAGGGAACACAGAAGGCCCCTGGTAGAGTAAGGAGCAGCAAGGCTGTTTGGCCTTAGAGGAAAGTGCCGACACTTAACTATGGGTAGAAATATCTGCAGGTGGATGGTGGGTGGGAGGAGGAATATCTTCAATGAAACCCAGATTTTCTTGTAATGCCTCTAATTTCCAAGTATTAAAAATAGAATTAGGGGCACATGGGTGGCTCAGTGGTTAAGCGTCTGCCTTGGTCTCAGGTCGTGATCCCAGGGTCCTGGGATCGAGTCCTGCATCAGGTTCCTAGCATGGAGTCTGCTTCTCCCTCTACTTGTGTCTCTGCCTCTCTCTGTGTCTCTCATGAATATATACATAAAATCTTTTAAAAAATAGAATTAAATGAGATTTATATTTGTTTGCTTTGTACATTGATTCTGAACTCTGGCATTAATAAAACATTGCAAACATTTTGCTTTTGAGAAAAATAGGCTGAAAGTAATTTTAAAATGGCCCAGCTAGCAATAGTTAACTAGAATAAAAATTACTAGCATTAGAAAAATCCTTCGAGACAATCTTTTTCTCATTAAAAACTTACAAACAAGGATGATAGAGTCCACCTCAGATTATCCACATAATAAATTAAAATGCCAAAATGACTTGCCTGGCCAACCAGCATGCCTGTGGGTGGTCACTACTGATATCTTTGGCACGGACTTAGGGTATAAAAGTCAACCTAGTGGCATTTGAAAAAATTAACTGTGATCCTAAAATGGTTACTAAAAGATCTTATGATACATATTAGAGTCAAATATTAATGATATTTGGCAAATATGATAGTCTGTGCCAGACAGCAAATATTCTTGATTAGAACAAATAATCAGTAGTTAGCTATGATTAACTAGGACTGATACATCTCCACCCTTTCTGATCATTTTCGCTGATTAAAAAAATATCCAGAAGATAAACCATTTGTAATATATTTTTCCAAACTTTGTACTCATCCAAATACAAGAGTATCGGCTCCAGTGAACTCTGGAACAGCATCTGGTTGGTGTATTTGATTAGAGGCATATTAAATATATATGTTGATACAATCATTTGTCTTATCTAATGTGGAAAAAAATAGCTCAGTGTTGGAGAAAAATGAGCATGAGTTTGAACTTCTTCTCAACCTTGAAGATAAATTATTCTATTCAGAACACTCACTATATATTATATATTTAGGAGACACTGTTAATTTAATAATTAAAATTATAATAATACATTGTTTGGAAGAGATAACCTTCTATAAGTCATTGTAGTATTACTTGGTTAAAAAACTGACAACTCTATTATATTCTAAAATATGCAAGATCCTCAGTGCCAAATGCAGTCCTCACAGAAAGTATTTTCAGCTTATAAAAATGTATTCAATGAGTAAAACTAATGAAAGACTGACTTATTAATATATTTTCCTCTCATAATACAAAATCTTAATATTGAACAAGCGGGACAAAATTACTGGATACACATTTGCTCCCTGAACTGTGTCCCTCCAAAATCCCTATGTGGGAGCTCTAAGCCTCCATGTGATAGTATTTGAAGATGTGGCCTTTGGGAGGTAATCAGGAGATAATTTAGAAGATGAGTGAGGGGGGATCCCTGGGTGGCTCAGCAGTTTCGTGTCTGCCTTTGGCCCAGGGCGAGATCCTGGAGTCCGGGATCGAGTCCCACGTCAGGCTCCCGGCATGGGCCTGCTTATCCCTCCTCCTGTGTCTCTGCCTCTCTCTCTCTCTCTCTCTTTCTCTCTCTCTCTCTCTATGTCTATCATGAATAAATAAATCTTAAAAAAAAAAAAAAGAAGATGAGTGAGGGTGGGGCTCATGTGACAGGATTAGTGTCCTGATTCGAAGAGACACCAGAGGGTCTGCTGCCTCTCTACCAGACAAGGACACATCAAGAAGAAAACCATCTGCAAGCCAGGAAGGGGGCCCTCACCAGAACCGACCACCTGGCACCCTGACTTCTGACTTCCAGCATCCAGAACAGTGAGAAATAAATGTCTGCTGTTTAAATCACCCAGCCTGAGACATTGTGGTATGGCTACCCACGCTGACAAATACACATACTGAGCTCCCGTGATGAGAAGGGAGGGTAAGGCACGGAGAGGAGTTAGGCCTGCTAGCTGCCTTCCAGGGCCCTGCCATAAAATGAGGTAGAACATTCTCCAAGCATATTAACCCATGAGGAAATGGATGCAAAAGCAGCAGTAGAGTACTTTCAGCTTCTGTGAAGCTATTTTAAGGATCCAGTGCTTCTTAAAATAGAAAGCAGAAAATATATATTCTTGGTAAAAGAACAATAAAATCGCCATTCATGAAAAAAAAAAAAAAGGAACAAAATATCCAGAATTCTTCTTAATACCCTCACGAGAGAATAACATTCTTTAAACCTTTGTACCTTCACTGAAGAGAGAAAAATGACTAATTCTCACGGTAGCCCATTTAGTGTAAAACTAAATGAAGACAAGGGATGACTAATAAGCATCAGTCACAGAGGAGGGAGATTTAGGGCTGGAAGCTGTTTGCTCCCTCCCGCTCCTTTACGTTCTTGGCTCCAGAATGATTAATAGTAAGAATTTTGGCTTTGCTTTACGAGATGATCCAAATGTGCACACCGTAAGCAGAACAACGCCTTCAATCTGGTGAAATGATCTTTTACACTTATAAAAGCAGGAAATAAAACAAATGAAAAAAATGATAAAACAAATGCTCCTCTGTTTTCCTTGCAGTGATAAAACGCTCTACCTAGAGCGCGCATGTCCCTTCCCTCTCCTATCACAGCAGCACGTCTCCTCTTTCAGGTCACGTCTTCCACATAAAAGTGCTAAACTAATGCCGCTTAATGACAAATTAATGTCCATGAATAAAAAATACACCTCTAATAGCATAGAGTAATTTGCCATTACAATATCATCATTGGACATGCCCCTGGTTTAATACGATGTATTTAATTCATAACCTAATGAGTGATATATAAAAAGAGGGAGATGAACCCTGCAATTACATTTATGTGAGTCTGTCACCTTATTTGTAAAACCTTAGAGTCATTTACATTCAAATTAGAACAAATGAGTGATTTCACAAAGTGCAGTGATAAATGACCACAGCAGCCCAAGACAAAACTGTATTTCCTGTGAACACATTAACAGTTTCCTATTATTTGTTAAAAATTACAGTGCATATTGCCCAGTGTGGTGTGAATAATGACTTTTTTACTGATTAGGTCAGAAGACTAATATGTAGCAAAATAAATAATTTTTCTTTTCATTTTTTCTGATTTTTTGCTTTAAATTAACTACTGAATTCTGGTGGATTCATACTGCCACCTGCTGCCTAGGAATAGCTACTAGGAGTATTCTATCAAAAGTTGTTTATTCACCACTTAGGTGGCCTTATTTAGAGAGTCTATACGACCCGTCTTTCTTTTCAATATATTTAAATTGCATATTATCCTAAAGGCTGATACTTGGAGAACAAACAAGCAAAAACCTCCTGCTAATTAAACAAAAGGGTATATACTATTTGCTATTTGGGAAAAGTGGTACAAGATGTAAAAAGTTGTTTTTTGTGGTTTTTTTTCTTTTTTTTTTTTAGAGCTAACTATTAAAAAAAGATATTTTCAGCAAAGCATGTATCACTTTCAGGGGCTACAACACAAAGTCCAGTGGCCAGTTACCCTGATCTTGCGAGAGGTGCATCAGCAGTGTGAGTGTGGGATGGTTTCCCTACTCCTGCTCCTTGCACAATCTGAAGGGGACTGAGAGGCTCTCTGCCTGCCACCTCACCTTCTCCCCTAATGGCAAGTCCAAAATGAAAGCTCACCTTAGAGGGCAGAACACGGTAGGCTAGGGAAGGCAGGAAGGCTGCTGAGGAGCCTGGGGAGGAACAAGCCTGGCCTCAAAGATGAAGCTAAGGAGGCTCCAGAGTGGTCATCATCAGGGGAGCTCATGGGTGTTTCCACGGGATCAACACCCTAGTTCTGAATTTAAGTCTCTCCATCTGTAAAAAGTAAATAATGCTTACCTGCTTTAAGGGATTCCTTAGCAGAGGGAAAATGAGAACCACTGTCCAAAATGCTTGGTATGGAGAGGACTTTGACAAATGCTGTTTCCTCACCTTGAGAAAGATAATGAAGGCTCTGGGGACTATGGTTTGGCATGGAGAAAGGCTAGAAACAAGCAGACCCCTCAGGAGGACATGAGGAACTCACTATAATCTAGCACTAGTAATGAAAGCCCCCCCAAAAGAGTAAGAGCTTTACTGATGAAGAAAAGGATCAGGTCTGAGAGGTATTTGGGAGGTAGAATTAACTCTGCTTGGGAACTGATTGGATAGCACAGTGAGGAAGGAGTATGAGACGATGTCGAAATTTCTAGACAACTAGTGGATTAATGGTACCATCCACAGAGAAAAGGACAGGGTTTCTCATGTTAAGTTTGAACTACGTGTGTGATAGGTCAGTGGAGATGTTCAGCAGCTCATTTAAAAAGTCTAGGAAAAATCAGAGTTTGTGAAAACAAACCAGATTCCAAAAGTCTGGAATGTTTACCTGAGGGACTCGGTAAACCAAGGGACTCATAGGCACCAGTACCTCTGTAGCCCATCACTCCTCAGGGAAGTCTGCAGAGTATCCTTTATAAGATTTAAAATCGTGAATGGCATGTATAGAAACATGTATACTCTGAAAAGCATGGTAATTCCTGCATTTTACTAGACCCATTTTGAAGACAATAACTGCACTTTAATGAATTTAATAAACTGCATCTTTCTGATGATTTTTTAAAAAAGCACAATGTACAAGAAAGGGGAGCAGAAGGAAGAGAAGGGAAAGAAGCATTCACATTTTATTTGGACCTTGATCTCAGCGGATAAAAAGTCCAACAGGTCCTGTGTATTAAGAATACCCTGACAGAGCAAAGTCCTCTGGAACTGCGCAGGCAAGAGGGTGAGGAAGGATGCAAACCCGAGCTGTTGTAAACCCCTTATCTCAGAACAACAGGCTACTGCTGTAGCCACTGCCTGCCCCAAGACCCCTCCCCAACTAACACACATCTTAGGCACTGCCAGCCTCCCTGTTTATTCCACAAACATGCGCTGAGAACCTGTGTTCACAAGGACCTGCCATCCAGAAGGCTTGGGAACTAAAAATGAGGAAGGTGAATGCTCCACAGCATAGGAGGCTAATTCACTGACTGTCCTCACTGAAGGGTGGGGGGGGCACTGTTCCTGTGGCTTAAAGCCCCTGCCCTCATCAGCCTCCCAAAGGAAAAGCCAGAAAAAGGAGAGCACAGGGGTGTCTGGGTGGCTCAATTGGTGAGGCTCTGCCTTTGGTTCAGGTCATGACCCCAGTGTCCTGGGGTGGAGCCCCTTGATAGGCTCCATGCTCAGTGCATAGTCTGCTTCCCCTGCTCCCTCTGCCCCTCCCCCTGCTTGTGCTTTCTCTCTCTCTCTCTTTCTGTGTGTGTGTGTGTGTGTGTGTGTGTGTGTGTGTGTGTGTCAAATAAATAGAATCTTGAAGAAAAAAAAAAAAGGAGAGGACACAGTGACCTCAAGTATCTCTTCCCTTTGCTGGGGAGTAGCAGCATTCACCCTTGTGCAGAGGAGTTTCTGGGCAAGGTAACGGCTGATATCCCAAAGACTGGTATCAACCCAGGGGTTCCCTCAGGCATGAATGAGCACCAGAGGACAACAGGAGGTATCAGAACAGATACCTTTCACAACTCTGGAAGAATACTGAAGAGAGAGTGGTAATTTGAAAATAACAAACAAGACCAGACATCTTAGTAGGGAAGAAGGGCTTCACAAACTCCTAGTTGGATAAAGTACTGAGCAGGAATGGAAAAATGTCTATCCTTCATTGATAGGGCACAACTTTTTTATTTCCTTTTTTTTTTTAATTTGAGAGAGAGAGAGAGAGAGAGAGAGAGAGAGAGAGAACAATGGGAGGAGCAGAGAGGGAGGGACAAGTACAGTCTACGCTGAGTGCAGAGCCAGATGCAGGGCTTGATCCCACAACGCTGAGATCATGACCTGAGCCAAAATTGAGAGTCAGATGCCAACTGACTGAGCCATCTGGGCACCCCAATAGGGCACAACTTCTAAGTATATTTTAAGCACTAAAGATTTTTCATTTAAACAAAAAACATTTTTATATACCCAATAAAATGGTCCCCTATGAAATTAAGAATCAGTTGAGCAATAATACCAAAACACAGTAAGTAGGTGTAGTTAACAAGATTACGTCAAAATGTAAAAGCAGACCGACCCAGACTAGTAATTTTACAATCCTAGAAAAAGAGAGGAAGGATATGCATTTTCAAAAGACTGACATTATGAGGAATTCTACATACACATGGCTTTGGTTCTCCTGTAGCTAAAGTTTTCTTCCATTTGTGGGACATCTTGTAAAATCACGGATAAAAAGGAAAAATAAAGTTCCATGAGAGAACAAAATGAAAACATTGGAGAAAAGAAAGTGAAACAATGAACTACAGAGATTAAGTTCCAAAGTGCACAAATCACTTGGTATCTCAACAAATTCATCTGATGGGACAGGAGAAAATACCCATGAAGTTCCGAAGTTCATCTGGAATTCTTGTTTATAGACATTATAGGTGTAGGTAAACACACACACACACACACACACACACACACATACACACACACTATTTAAATATGCATCATGATAATGAGCACTCAACCAAACTTTTGGCAAGATACATCATTGAATATTACTTGCCACGGAAAAAGTGAATCAGGTGATGATGGTGGTTCAAGTTGCAATGTTTGATGTAAAAATGTCAAATAAAAGTAATTTCAATTTCACAAGTCAAACACACACCTCTGAAGCCTTGTAACCTTTCTTTTTGCTACTTGCAGAAAGGGATTAAAAACAGCTCTCCCATACCATCCAACAATACTGAAGGGAAAAGAAAGGAAAATAAGATGATAATAGTTAAACATTTACTGTTAGATTAAATGTGCTGAGATAATGATAAAACTTTCATATATTGTGTTTGAACTGCTCCTCAGGTGAATGTGGCTGACACTCCCCACACTTTCTTCCCAAGGTTGCTGGGAAGATGAAATAAGATGATATATGAGAAAGCTTTAGAAACTATCTAATGAATAACAGAAGTCAACAATATGGCTATATTTAGAATTAGAGAAAAGGACAAGGAAGAAAAGAAAATAATTGGGCAGGAAAACAAATAGGATTTTTGTACTTACTAATATAGTCACATGCACAAGGATAGTAAAATTAAATTGTGTAGATTTATCATTGTTAAAAATTTATTTTCACTGTTGTTATAATGCTGTAACAAATGCAAGTAAAATTCATGCCAGTGGAGGAGAGGAGCCCAATACAGGGAACTAGTACTTAATTCTGTAAAATAAAAGCCTCACAGCCATACTGTCTGCTTAAGACATCTCATGTCTTCCTAATGAACCAAAAAGTTTTTATCCAAGAAGAAAACAATGGTCTTCGGAATCAGAAAAGCCTATCACTCACCAGCTCTATCACCTCAGGCAAGCTGGGTACTTTTTAAATCTCTGATTTCTCACCCATAAAAATGTGCAAAGATGTGCGGATTAAATGTGAAACATTGGTGCTCAGAAGCTAAGTGTTTTCTCTTCCTCCCCCTCCCAGAGCCCCCTCCTGAGCATCCCAGCAAACCACGGGAAGGATGCACAGGCCACTTATCACCTCTCCAGCACTAATGCCTAGAAAGTTCTCGTGGTACCAGATTATATAGGACTTTGTGATATACTAGCCACTGCTGCTGAAATCTTACATGACTATCCAGCTTTTTGTGCATTTGGGATTGTTCCTGCAGTCAGACAACGTTGCTTCAAATGGAGACCCTTCCCAGTGTCATCTCCCAGAGTCCCAGCAATAAACCTGGAGCATGGCTGTTGAGTTACTCTGCTGCCAAGGGCAGTGGGGACCCGGGTGGATGGAGAGAGTGGGGAACATGAGAGCTGCAGCTGCCCTCCGGGGAGCCTCTTGGCCTGTGTCCTGGAGAAATTCTACTACCACAAGCCACATCTCCCCCACTGCCATTTTACCCCACAGGTTGGGGAGCAGGGGGTACAGCCGGTGACTGCAGGGGTAAGGGCTAGGAAGCGCAAAGCAGCAGCACACAAGTTCACACACCTGGATGAGATAGTGCGAACATAAGTTGAGCAGCTCCAACAGCTGTAGGTGACTGCCAGCTGCCAACACATCCTGGATCACGCCCGGCTCCAGCAAAATCTGTTTGGTTTTTTAACGAAAAGAAAACTACCAGTTACTTAAAAATTAATGTTTGCTTAATATGCAAGTCCACTATATTTAAATTGTTGCTTAACAGAGTAGATCTGAATTAATACTGTACTTTATTATGGAAGCCACTTCTCTTTTTTCCTATTCTGATGGAGCTGCGGCCCTCACTCAAATAGCTGAGTTGTCGCTTCCAGAACTCATTTCCCGTGTGTAAAGCTCAGCTCTTAGCCATTTATTTTTGCGGGAGGACAAGAACATTTGCAAAGAACAATGTAATAGTCATAAAATTCTGTTTATGATGGAAGTCATCTTGTAAAATACAGAAGAACCAAATTTTAGTTTTCAAAGTATATTTCACGGTTTTGTAGATCACAGAAAGAGCACAGCTAGCAGATAGTTTACGTCAAGAGCCTGTATGCTTCCCCCTTTCAACAGGAGACCAGAGGAGGCTACTACTCCATTTTACTTCTAAGCCCTAAAAATTTTCAACCACAAGCTTTCATTTTTCTTTTTCTCAATCTCAGATTCTCTAATCCCTTCTATTTCAAATGTATGATGTAGAAACAGCATTTTCGGGCGACAAGGATCACAGAGAAGTAAAGCTTTCCAAATATACTAGTCAGGTCAATTCTGCATTTTTTTTCCCTGGGTAAGTTCAAACTTGTCCCTACTGTTGCCAGCTCCTGAGCCACAAAACAGGGCTAGAGAAAAACACACGACTACATTGACTAGATTCGGTCTATATGCATGAATGCCAGACACAGGGAGGCCTTCAGGGCTACTCCACCATCCCAACCCAGCTCAAAGCCCAGTGGTTCCCAAAGTGTAGTCTGGGAACCAGCAGCAGCATCACCTGAGAATCTCTCACAATTGCAAATTCCTGGGTGCCTCCCCAGACCTAAATGAATCAGAAACTTTTGGGATGAGGCCCAGCAACAAATGTTACAAGGCCCCTGGTGGTTCTAGTGTGCAAGAAAGCCTGAGAAATACTGGTGTGGTCAATTCACTCTACTTCTTCCCTCATGCTCCTTTCTCCTCAAGCTTCCCCCTCCTCCTGTCTCTCCTTACTCTAACTCCATGATCTTCCAAGCCTCCCACCACCAAATCTATCAAGCCACCTACTCCTATTTGTATCAGCACTTTTGGCTTTACTCAACACTCCACTTGTGCACTAGATCTCCATCCCTCCCACCAGTAACTGTCCCCTCTTGTTTCCACAGCATTATGTGTTCTCTTCCTACTGATGATAACTCCCATCAGCATACAAATACTCCTCTCGATAGCTCTTTCTTAAGAAATAAGAATCCCCTCCCCTGACCCCAAGCTTCCTCCATGCCCCCTTCATAGTAAAGTTCCTCCAGAAAGTTGTCCATATAAAACACCACTATTTGCTCTACTTCTGTCTTGAATCTACTCCTGTTTTGTTCCCAATGTTCCTCTAAAAATGGTCTCATCAGGATCACCAATGACCTCCAAATCCAACGGCCAAATCTAACAGCGATTCCATTTAA
The DNA here is from genome assembly GCF_048418805.1 of Vulpes vulpes. Lineage (NCBI taxonomy): Eukaryota > Metazoa > Chordata > Mammalia > Carnivora > Canidae > Vulpes > Vulpes vulpes. Next base: position 184,122,424 of record NC_132780.1, on the reverse strand, counting down.
TCTTACTCAAGCCAATAGCAGTTAGCAAAGTCGATCTCTCTCCTTCACTCCCTCTCCATCTCCTTCCCGGATGGTAAGCTTTGGGGACATCCAGAACTCAGTAATAAGATCTCTCCTTTCCTCTCTCTGTTCATTCCATGGATGACATCATGTAATCCCATGACTTTAAAACTACCTATACTACTACTCATTATGCTCACATTTATTTTTTCCCTAGCCCAAGCTCACCCTTAAACTCCAGACTCTTATATCCAACTGCCTCTCTCCACTTGGATATCTAATGGGCAGCTCAAATTAAACATGCCCCAAACTCATCTCTTGATCCTCTGACAAAGCACCAAACCTGCTCCTATCCCAATTCTACCACTGCAGAAAACACCAACTGTCGGTTATTGAGGCTACAACCCCAGTCAATTCCTGACTCCTCCTGTCTTCCTCATATTTCACATCTGATCCATTGTCAGTCACTTGTATTGGCTCTATCTTCAAAATAATTCCAGAATCCAAACACAACTTATGCAGAACTCTCCAATGACTTTTTCTCTTACTCGAAAAAAATCCAATCTTCACTACAACATAAAAGTATCTGTGAATATCCTGAGCACCTTCGTATCTACAACTAGCTGCTGTTTTCTCTGCCTGGGCCACTCTTTCCAAGATATCAGCATGGCTCACTCATTCATGTCCTCTGCTCAGACCATTGCTCAGACACCATCTTACCTGAGAGGCCTTCTCTGGCCATCCGAGGTAAAACAGTACCCTGCTCCCCATCACTCTCATTCCCGATCTCCCCACTTCACTTTACTCTTCCTAGTCCTTACCACCTCTTGACATCATACATATTTATCTATTTGGTCATTTTCTGTTTCTCCACCCACAGAATATAATATCCTCGAGGGCAGGGACTTGGTCTATTTTATACCCCCAGCGCTTAGAATAATGCCCAACACATAGCTTTCACTCAATACTGATGAATTTATTTTAATAAATTATTGATGAATTAGCTTATCTCTAGATAGGTTTTTACATTCAGAATTACTTTCATTGATTAGTGTAACATAAGAAGAAAGGGATTATAAATTATATTCTAAACTACTAAAGAAGTGAAAAAGTTAAGCATATGTTGCAAAAATACCAACACTCATCTTATTCTCAAAAATTCTTTATAGTTCCTTTCCCATTTAGTCGGAAGGAGAAACCTGAATTTATCCCACTCCTCAAGGAGAGCGGCTTTGACTGACATTCAGGAAATTATTGCAGCTCCCCTCACAGAAGCAAGGATGTAGTATATTCTTGCAGAAAAGGCATGGCCTAAGGCACAGAATGGGGAATAGATGGATTAGAAAGGTTAGTCTGAGCCTTTAAATCCTGTCAGTTGCGCTTATTTCACACAACTGGCATTCACGATAACCTCCAAGGCTCGGTAATGCCAAACACAAAGACAGATATCACAGACAGACAAGATGAATATTCCACAGCATGTGTAACACGTCCAGCGGGCTCACTCCGAGAAACCCTCGCAGGAGATACCCATACCAGGATTGTTTTTGCCTTTGTTTCTTACTTTTTGTTCTGTAGTTTTTTCTTCTCTCATTATAACATACGTTTTTCTAGAAGATGCTTTAGTACAGGAAATCCCTAAGTGCACTGAAAGGATACAGTCTGGGGGGAAAAGAGAAAGAGAGAGAGAGAAGAGAGAGAAAGAAACAAAACAAGAAACAAACCCTACCAGGAAAGCTGGGTCTCACTTATGGAAACAGAACGAGTGTTGGCAAGCCCCACTTGCACTGGAGTCTTTCAAATTCAGCTTTGTTATCTTTGGTGACTGGTTGTTCTAACATATTTTTCCAGAGAACTCGTGTTTGGGCAGGAATACAAACAAAGGTTTGATCTCACGATTTACAGTACGCTGAATGTGCCTGACACCTGCCCGGAAGAGCTGATGAAAACAGCTTTCTGCAGAAGGAAGGGATCTCAACACGCCTACTTGCGGAGGACAACTAAGGCAGCTAAGTTTAAGTGCTGCAAAGGATATGCTGGTTACGTTTAGGCCTTTCAGAATTGGAGTCCCAACAACATCTAGTCTGGCACTCAAGGCAGGGTCACTGAGGACCACCAGCAGGAAGGGGGGTGTTGCCTGAGAGTCTAGAGAACTCAGTGGCCATGTGGGAGCTCATGTTAGTGGCCTGACACATCCAGTCATTCATCACATTGGAGGAGTTTAGCTCAGATGGAGGTATCAACAGGGGATAATCCAAATATCTGAATAACAAAAGGAATCAAGAAATGTAGGAGGCATAAAGTCAAGTGGTCCAGGATGCAGTGAGGGAAGGTATAAACCACTGAAGCTGCCACACTGCATTGGGTAGTCTTTCCACAGGGACACTCACCTGCTTGGGTGGAAGCAGGGCTGGGGCTTCTCCAGACTGGACAAAGAAATTCTGATGTGTTCTTAGGTGGGATGTGAGTGCCTCTTGTTCACAGGGCCCTCCAGATGGAATATTTTCTTCCTTTCATCCACTCACACCCGACCTCTGGATGCCAGGATACAGGAAGCTGAACTTGAAAGAGGGGAGCTGGACAAGGCTAGCTGGGGAGGAGACAATCTCACCATAGAACCTCTCCGGCAGTTGGTGGCAAGCTAGGTCACGTGAACTAAAATCTGCATGTGACTCCTACCCCAAGTGCTGAGACTCAGCACTCATTTTGATCAACTGGGAATAAGAACTCATCAGTGGCTATGGCTATGTCAGAGTGACACTGGGTGGTCTGACAAACTTTTAATAGAAGGAAAAGCCATGAGTGTAATAGAAGGTGGTGGTCTCTAAAGACACCCGTGAGAGTCATTACATCAGAATTCAGTCATGAGGTCGGTCCAGTTGCCTGCCTGGAAGGAGGCACCCTTAAGTACTCCAAATCTGTCCTCTAGCCACTAATCTAAGCAGGGTTGGTCGTGGATAGCTGAACTGGCAACAATCTCTAATGAAGGCCCTCCAAACTGGAATAAGACAGGGGCTCCTGATCCCCCCAATACCCTTGGGCATGACATGGGGCCAAAAAACTCAAGAGGAGAGAGGAGCCTGAGGTGAGATTCTGCACAGGGCATGATGAGATGGGCAACCTCCCTCAGCCCAGACTCACCCAGCTGGGCTCTGGGAGGGCAGAGTAGGCCTGGCGCAGCACACAGACCCCAAGGCATCCCTGGGTTTCCTTCTTCACTCTTCCTCCCAGATCACTGAGCATCCACCCCCTTAATTCTCTCTTCTTATTCTTTTTCTTCTCTTTATTTTCTCTCCCACTTTTACCTTGCTTCTTAGATTAGCTACTGCTAGGGACAGCCTTTAATAACCATGGCAAGGGGATCCCTGGGTGGCGCAGCGGTTTGGCGCCTGCCTTTGGCCCAGGGCGCGATCCTGGAGACCCGGGATCGAATCCCACGTCAGGCTCCCGGTGCATGGAGCCTGCTTCTCCCTCTGCCTGTGTCTCTGCCTCTCTCTCTCTCTGTGTGACTATCATAAATAAATAAAAATTAAAAAAAAATAACCATGGCAAGTCTCAGAGTGACTTTTTGTTCTTTGTTTTATTTTATTTGAGAGAGAGAGAGATTAGAGGGGCAGGAGAGAGAAAATCATAAGCAGGGTCCACATCTAGCATGGAAACTGACGTGGGGCTCAATCTCATGACCCTGAGATCATGACCTGAGCAGAAATCAAGAGCCGGATGCTTAACAGACTGAGCTACCCCCATGCCCCCTGGTGTGACCTTTTTTTCTACCTTGTGAACAGATGTGTTGGCATCTTCAGGAAATCATGTATCTTGGTTCTTCAAGGTTTTCTTCTTCATTTTTAACTTTACTTTTAAATCACTTACTTCAAGGGATGCCTGGGTGGCTCATTGGTTGGGCATCTGCCTTTCACTCAGGTCATGATCCCAGGGTCCTGGGATTGAGGCCCACCCCACATCAGGCTCCCTGCCGGGAGCCTGTTTCTCCCTCTGCCTTTCTCTCTCTGTCTCTCATGAATAAATAAATAAAACCTTAAAAGAATAGTTACTCACTTATTTCTAGACTGTAGATAGAGTAGGCTGAAGGAGTTGATTATGTGAAAGCCAGGCAACCAAGGTCTCTACCTAACACGTAACTGTGCAAACAGGAGCACATGCACTTTTGCTAGCACTACTATAACTGCAAATTAGATGGGCTTAATACTATTGATAAGAACAAATGAGCACATTTTTCTCTTTTTCATGCTTTGTTTCTTTGGGATTTTTTTTCCTGTATGGTATAGTGAAATGGCAAATTATTACAATTTTGAATGTCTAAATCATTAGGTAAATTACAACAATGCAAATAACTTTCAAATGATCAAATATTTAAGACACATAAATAAAAACATCTGCATACAGCTTTTCAAGAGACTTCTTATAGACAGAATATGAATACAATCTAGCTATGAGAACTTGCCATCAATTTAGATTTTGTTTTAAAGCTGTTAGACTATGGGTTTTTTTTAATCCACCAGGTGGCGCCTATGTTTAAAGCAAAATTATTTTCTAAATCACTCCTGTATTGTACCTCTATTGCTGACAGCTTAAGTTTATTTTTAAGAACAAAATAATTCAAGTAAGGAAAATAAAACACGAATTGTAGTTCCTAAATGTCTTTATTACTTGGGCAAATGTTCACCAATTTTTGTTGAAATGCTCCGTCTGAGCCCTGCTGGTTAGAATTCAGTAGCTCTCCCTAAGTCAGGTCCGAATTTAGAGATACAGCTCAAACTTTTGGTCCTTGTATTCAGAAACCATCAAGAAATGGCCACAGCCTACTTTTTAGAACTTATTTCCAATTGTGCAACCTATGGTCCCTTTACTAAAACCAATAGCCCATTGTTCTTCACACTGAAGCAGTACTTTTCCTCCACCTTGAATGCCCTCCTAACTTCCTCAATCTCCCTATTTCAAAAATCCTACTCAACCAAGAGTTAACTCAAAGTTCATTACCTATACAAAGCTTTGCAAGATATTCCCTGACCCAGGGATTAATCTCCTGGACTCCAAACTACCAGAGATGCATAGTGAACTAAGTCCATGGGCTCTAGGTCACACTGTCTGATTTCAAATCCTGCCTCCTATACTTGCTGGCTGAATGAGATCAGGAAATCCCCTCAATTCTATGTGCCTCAATGTCCTTATCTATACAATGAAAATAACATTTATATCAAAGTTGGTTTTAAGGACTCAGCAAATGCACATGTATTACAATTGTGTATGGCTATGTGTCAACAAAATGGCTTTAAACAAGTAAGAGACTTACTCACAAAATGGATTAGGGGGCTTAGAGTACCAACAAACCAGACTTCTTGTATTTTCCTATTTGTCCAATCTTAGCCCATGGTTTCGTGGTCACAAAATGGCTACTATACCTCCAGGCATTGCATTTGTATTCAAAGCATAAAGAAAAAAGACTGCAAAAAAACAAAAATTATGTGCCAGTTCAGTCTGTCATTATTTCCCAGGAAATAATAGATTTCCGACAAACTCTGCACACAGACTTCCATTTGCATTTCATTTGCCAGGACTATGTCATGAAGCTACCAGTAGCTGGAAAAGAACCTGGGAAATTGAATATTCACGGTTACATGCAGTATTGTCCCAAATCAAATTGGAATTTCCTATAAAGAAAAAAGAGGGAACAGATATTGTATAGGCAACCAGAGTGCAGGTAAGTCATGACTCTCAGCACAATATCTATTTATGATAGATCAGTGATATCAACTATTATCTGGATTTTTTTCATGCAACTAAGTGTTTTTGCCCTGCGTGGGTTATGTGTGTGTATGTTAGTTTACCTAGGACATCTTAGTCCACCCTATTTCTTGTTCATTGCTATTGAACATGCTAGAAGGGTGCTCTAGATTTACTTACTAAAGAAATCCACAGGCTTGACAAATACAGTTCCTGAGGAAAATGTGAAAAGATGTCAAAAGCCTCTACGGAGGAGCCTGGTCACATGCTCAGCCTTATCAAGGATTATTCAATTGAAGGAGATAAATAAAAGGACACAAGAGACATTTCAATAACAGTTGAAATAATATGTTTATATAAAGGTAACCTTTGGGTTGGGTAAGGTATATAATGAGTTTGTGATTTGATTACTGATTCTTTAAGTAACAAATTTTGTCAGGTGACTTTCTTCTGGACATACTAGTATAGTTAGACAAATTTTTTAAAGATCTCAATATCAAACCTTTAAAAATATCAATTTACCTTCAATTTCTTTTTTAAAAAATCAACTCTTCCATGTACTAGAACACGCAAAAATAGAAAACAGATTTGATGTTGATTATTTTCAGGATTTTTTTTTAAAGATTTTATTTATTTATTCATGAGAGACACAGAGAGAAAGACAGAGACACAGGTAGAGGGAGAAACAGGCTCCCTGTGGGGAGCCCGATGCAGGACTCGATCCCAGGACTACGGGATTACCCCTTGAGCCAAAGGCAGATGCTCAACCACTGAGCCACCCAGGTGTCCTGATTTTCAGGATATTTTTAAAGAATGTCATAAATCACAAAGGTAAAATAATAATAAAAATGTCCTAATAAAGTGTGGAAATCACTTTGAGATTCTATTATTTTTCTTTATACATCCTCACGTGGTTCTTTTGAAATTTCTAAGGTTACAGACAGGTGGAAAAAGCATAACCTTCTCTACGATACCAAGAAGAAATCTGAGAATGGATAAGGACACTAACGCTACATTGCCAGGTAAACTACATGATGCCCTACCTGCAAAAATTTCACTTGTGATCATTCATGCAATTCTGAGGATGTTCCCGTCTATAGATGCTGCTAGTGAAACTGGTTCTTCCTTCCCTATTCTAGGATATGCAGCAGGATGATGGATGAAATACTCCAGCTAGATGCTTAAGTAGAGACAGAAGAAAAAAATCAAATAGAATCATTAAGCTGTGGTATAATTAATGCTGAGATAGTGGCAGGCACAGAGGGCTGTGGGAGTACTTGGCTGGAGACCATTCATTTCATGAACTTGTGAAATAATTCTGCATATGAAAAAAACTTGGTCTTTTTATATTATATGAACAAACTCCCCCCCCTTTTTTTTTTTGGCCCCTTCTCCGTTAGCATGATCCCGGCATTTCAAAGCTCTGAGATCAATAGTTCTGTCAGAAAGTCATTTCTAACAAAGTTTCCTTCATTATGTTTAAATTAACAAAATATATTATTCAACCAAATGTAAAGCTAAATTATACATACTTACATTACCTAAAAAAATATGGCCTAATTATGTGAAAAAGCAGAACAAATTTTTGATAGTTTCTAAGAGAAAGAAGCAGTCTCAGCAATTAAATATAATGAAACATGAAAGTCATTACAGGTTATAAGAAAAGCCAAATTAATTATTAAGACTTACTTTTATAACCAGTGCTCTTTCAAGTGTGATGAACAAGGGAGGTTTCATCCCACAGAGCTTTATTAGTGAAGCTGGGCTTCTCCAAACAGAGCTAGTTTCTTACAATGCTAATATGACCAAGCAAGAAAGAAATACTTAAAAAATACTGATATTCAAAAATGGTTAGGCCTTGAAAAATGCACAGGCCTTGAAAAATAACCCATTGGTTATTTATAGTTGGCTTCTACTATGTCACTGTTAGGTGCTTAAACACAAATAAAAACAAAGAAACAGACAAAACGATTATGCTGTGGGGTAATTCATGCTAAAACAGTGGTGGGCACATTATGCTCCAGGAGCACTGGCCTAGGAATGCCTAATTTTTGCGAAGGAAGCCATGAAATATTTTTTTTCCCATGAAAAATATCACTTATATCCAATTTCATTTAGGAAATCCTTTGTTTTTGCTTTATAAAGAATGGAGGTAAAATATGGCTGTAGGGTCCATTGTAGGAACATAGGCAAGTCCTTGATACGTTCTTTTTTAGCACAGTCATATACAAAAAGGGAGATGACTACTATCTACTTCCATAGTCTACATAAAGATAAAATGAGATAACCCACGTAAAATTCTTAGAGTAACACTTGGCATGTTTTATAGAGTTAAAAAAAGTAGCTGTTTTTTCATTATGGTTGTTGCCAATTCCATGAACAAATAAATCTACTTCACAAATAATGACCCCCTATTTCCAGTGTTGACACATTGCCTACTATGTGCCAAGTACTTTGTGGGGTAATTTCATAGGTTTTCTTTCCTTCTAACCCTCTTCCCCACTCCTCACTCCTGCAAGGTAGGTATTAGTCCCACGTGGTAAATAAAGAAACTGAGGGCAGAGAAATTTAACCTTTCCACTGGCAAACCTTTTCTGTCTACAGTACTCTATGCACCTTTCTGGGACTGTAGATAAGACTATAACAAGACACATAAGTTCCCTTGTCACATGGCACTCAGAGTCCAGGTTTCAGGCAACTAGGTAGACTTGCAGTGCGAAGAAGATTTTGGGATTCCTGAGTGGCTCAGTGGTTGAGCCTCTGCCTTCGGTTCAGTGCAATCCCAGAGTTCTGGAATCGAGTTCCGCAGCGGGCTCTCCTCAGGGAGCCTGCCTCTCTGCCTGTGTCTCTGTCTCTCTCTCATGAATAAATAAATAAAATCTTAAAAAAAAAAAAGAAGAAACAGGTTTGAAGGATGAATCAAGAGTTCCATTTTGGGATATATGTTTAAGTTTGTGATGCCTATTGCCATCCAAATGAAGATATCAAGTAGACAGAAAGGAATCAGTCTACATTGTAAATAAACCACATGCCCCATACCAAATTTTCCCATCATATATTTGTATATGACCTATGAGCTAAAAATGGTTTAAGAAAAAAAATTACTTGCATTTTTAAAATTCTATTTTTTCTAATAAACTTCATGTTTTAGAGCACTTTCAAATTCACAACCAATTGAGCAGCAAGCACACAGAGGCCCTTATACCTCCTGCCCCCACACACCCATACCCTCCCCCATTACCAACACCTCCCACCAGAGCCATACAGTTGTTACAACCAATAAACCAACACTAATACATCATCATTTCCCAAAGGCCATAGTTTTACATAGTGTTCACTCGAGGTATGAGGTTCAGATAAAGGTAAAATGACATATATCCACTATCACAGTAGCAAAGATTTTTCACTGTCCTAAAAATCCTCTGTACTCTACCCTATTCCTCTCTCCCTCCCCCTGGCCCCTGACAACCACTGATCTTTTTACTTCACAGTTTTCCTTTTTCCAGGATGTCATATGTAATTGAATTTTGAACAACAGGTATTTGAAATGCATGGGTCCACTTACATGTGAATTTTTTTTCATAAATACAGCAATGTATTCTCTCATGATTTTCTTAATAACATTTTCTTTTCTCTATCTCACTTTATTGTAAGATTATAGTGTATAATACATATATAGAATCTGTGTTAATTGTTCATGTGATGGGTAAGGCTTCTGGTCAACTTTAGGTTATTGGAAGTTAAGTTTTGGGGGAATGAAAAGTTATACGTGGATTTTCAACTGCACAGGTCAGGGGTTGGTGACCCTAACCCTCACTTTCTTCAAGGGTCAATTGCAGTTGGCATCTCAGAGTATGTAACCTTTTCAGACTGGCTTCTTTCACTCAGTAATATGCATTTAAGTTTCCTCTATGTCTTTTCCTGGCTTAATAGCTCACTTCTTCTTAGCACTGTATAATATTCTATTGGCTGAATATATGATAGTTTATCCATTCACCTCCTGAAAGACACCTTGCTTGCTTCCAGCTTTTGGCAATTATGAATAAAGCTGCTATAAATATCCATGTCCAGGTTTTTGTACATGTGGATGGTAAGTTTTCAACTCCTTTGAGTAACTACTGAGAGTGATTGTTAGATTGTATGATAAGAACGTTTGGTTTTGTAATGTGTTTTTGGCAAATATTTTCTCCCAGTTTGTGGCTTGTATTCTCATTCTCTTGACATTGGCTTTTGCAGAACAGAAGTTTTTTAATTTTAATGAAGTCTGGCTTATCCATTATTTCTTTCATGGGATGTGCCTCTGCTGTTATTTCTAAGAAGTCATCACTATACTCAGTCACCTAAGTGTCTCCTGTTACCTGTTAGCAGTTTTACAATTTTGCATTTTACATTTAGAGTCAGTGATCCATTTTGAATTAATTTTTGTGAAGAATGTAAAGTCTTTGTCTAGATTCATTTTTTTGCAAGTGGATATGTAATTGTTCCAGTACCACTGGTTGTAAAGACTATCCTTGTTCCATTAGATTCCCTTTTTCCTTTGTCACATTCCAGTTGACTATATTTATGCGAGTCTACTTCTGGGCTCTCTATTCCCTTCTATCAATCTATGTGTCTATTGTCTTACCACTACCACACTGTTTTGATTACTGTAGTCTTACAGTAACTCTTGAAGTCAGGTAATGCCAGTCTTCCAACTTTGTTCTTCTCCTTCAATATTTTGTTGGCTATTCTGGGTCTTTTGCCTTTCTGTGTAAACTTTGGAATCAGTTTGCTGATATCCATAAAATAACTTGCTAGGGTTACAATTACGATTATAGTGAATCTATAAGTCCAAGTGGGAAGAACTGGGATCCCTGGGTGGCGCAGCGGTTTAGCGCCTGCCTTTGGCCCAGGGCGTGATCCTGGAGACCCGGGATCGTATCCCACGTCGGGCTCCCAATGCATGGAGCCTGCTTCTCCCTCTGCCTGTGTCTCTGCATCTCTCTCTAACTATCATAAATAAATAAAAATTTAAAAAAAACAAAGTGGGAAGAACTGACATCTTAACAAGTCCTCCTACTCATGAATGTGTAATGTCTCTCCATTTAGGTCTTGAATTTCTTTTATCGAGTTTTATAATTTTCCCATACAGATCTTGTTCATATTTTGTTAGATTTATTTCTAAGTATTTCATTTGGGGGATTACTAATTTCTAAGAGTGGTCTTAACTTTATAAAATAGTTGGGGAAAAAACCAAGAGATTAATATAGGCATACCTCAGAGATACTGCAGGTTCATACCATAATATAGTATATAGTGCAATAAAGCAAGCCAAATGAATTTGTTGGTTTTCTAGTGCACATAAAAGTTAGGTTTACACTATACTGTGGTCTAATAAGTGTGTAATAACATTATGTCTAAAAAAACAATGTGCTTACCTTAATTTAAAATACTTTACTGGTAAAAAATGCTGACCATCATCTGAGCTTTCACAAGTCAAAATCTTTTTGCTGGTGGAGGGTCTTACCTGGATGTTGATGGCTGCTGACTAATCAGGCTGGTGGTTGCTGAGGTTGATGTGACTATGACAATTTCTTAAAATAAGACAACAATAAAGTTTGCTGTATCAATGGACTCTTCTTTTCATGAATGATTTCTCTGTAGCATATGATGCTGTTTGATACCATTTTGCCCTCAGCAGAATTTGTTTCAAAACTGGAATCATTCCTCTCAAACCCTGCTACCACTTTAACAGCTAGATGTGTGTAATATTCTAAACTCTTTGTTGTAATTTCAACAATCTTCACAGCATCTTCACCAGAATTAGATTCTATCTCAGGAAACAACTTTCTTTGTTCATCCATCAGAAGCAATTTCTCATCTGTTCAAGTTTTCTCATGTGATTGTAGCAATTTAGTCACATCCTTAGACTCCACTTCTAATCCTAGTTTTCTCACTATTTCCACCACATCTGCAGTTACTTCCTCTGCTGAAGTCTTGAACGCCTCCAACTCATTCATGAGGATTGGAATCAGCTTTTTCCAAACTCCTGTTAGGGTTATTTTGATCTCTTTCCATGAATCATCAATGTTCTTACTGGCATCTAGAATGGTGAATCTTTTCCAGAAGGTTTTCAATGTACCTTTCCAGATCTATCAGAGGAATCATGATCTATGGCAGCCAGAGCCTTATGAAATGTATTTCTTAAATTAAAAAAAGTTGAAATTACTCCTTGATTCATGGGCTGCAGAATGGATGTTGTGTTAGGAGGCATGAAAATAACATAATTCTCACTGTACATCTGCATCAGAGCTCTTGGGTGACCAGGTACATTGTCAATGAGCAGTAATATTTTGAAAGGAATCTTTTTCTGAGCATTATGTCTCAACAGTGGGCTTAAAATATTCAGAAAATTATGTTACAAACAGATGTACTGGCATCCTGACTTTCTTATTCCAGTTACAGAGCATGGGAAGAACAGATTTAGTATCATTCTTATGGGCTCTGGGACTTTCAGAATGGCAAATGAATGCCGGCTTCAATGTAAAGTCATAAGCTGCGTTAGCCCCTAACAAGAGTCAGCCTGTCCTTTGAAGCTTTAAAACCAGGCACTGACTTTTCTTCTCTAGCTATGAAAGTCCTAGATGGCATCTTCTTCCATAAGACTGTTTTGTCTACAGTGAAAATCTGTTGTTTGGTGTTTCCACCTTCATCGATTATCTGAGCTAGATCTTCTGGATAACTGGCTGCAGCTTCTACATCAGCACTTGCTGCTTCAACTTGCACTTTGTTCTGTTTTGTTTTGAAGATTTTATTTATTTATTCATGAGAGACACAGAGAAAGAGGCAGAGACATAGGCAGAGGGAGAAGCAAGCTCCATGCAGAAGTGTGATGTGGGACTTGATCTCAGGACTCTGGGATCATGCCCTGAGCCACCCAGGTGTCCCTCAACTTGCACTTTGATGTTACAAAGACAGCTTCTTTCCTGAAACTTCTAGAACCAACCTCTGTGAGCTTTGAACTTTTTTTCTGCAGCTTCCTCACATTTCTCAGCCTTCACAGAGCTGAATAGAGTTAAGGCTCTGCTCTGGATTAGGTTTTGGCTTACGGGAATGCTGGACCTATCTGATCATCATCTCTCCAGACTGCTAAAATATTCCTCATATCAGTAATTTGGTTGTTTTGCTTCCTTATCAATCATGTATTATTCACTGAAGTAGCGCTTTTAATTTCCTTCAGGAAGGAAATTCACAATTTGGCTCATCATTTGGTGCAAGAGGCCTTGCTTTTGGCCTGTCTTGGCTTTCAACATGCCTTACTCACTAAGATTAACCTTTTCTAGTTTGCATTTCTTTCTGTTACCTGAACATTTAGAGGCCAACTCTAACTGGCTTAATCTCAATAGAAGGAGAAATGGAGAAATGGAGAAAGAGATGAAAGAAAGACAGAGGAATAGCCAATAACTGGAGCAGTCAAAACACACATAACAGTTATTAGTTAAGTTTGTGGTACTATATGGATGTAGTTCAGGACACCCCAAACAATTACAACAGTAACAGCAAAGATCACTGATCACAGATCGCCATAAGAAATACAATAATCATGAAAAAGTATGAAATGCTGCAAGAATTATCAAAATGTGACACAGAGACACAAAATGAGCAAATGGTATTCAGAAAATGGTGTCAAGAGGCTTGCAGATGCAGACTTCTCACAAACCTTCAACTGGTTAAAAAACAAAAAACAAAACAAAAAGCCCCACAGTATCTGCAGGGAACCCTGGGAGGCTCATTCAGTTGAGCTTCCAACTCTTGATTTTGGCTCAGGTCAGGATCTCGGGGTCACGATCACAGGGTCATGGGATTGGGCCTCACATCAGGCTCCACATTCAGCATGGAGTCTGCTTGAGGATCTTCCCCTCCCTTTGTCCCTCTCCCTACTCATGCACACGTGCACACTCTCTCTCTCAAATAAATATTTTTTAAAAAACCAGCATCTGCTAAGTGCAGTAAAGTGAAGCACAATAAAACAAAGTGTGCCTATGTTATATGATGTGAGAAAGATATGAAATTCAAATTTTAGTATCCATAAAAAAAGTATTATCAGAATATAGTCATTCCATTTACTGGAACATAGCTATTTATTTAGATATTTGTGTCGGGTGGTTTTCATGCCATAACAGCAAGATGGAGTAGTTGCAACAGAGCTTTATGTGGCCTGCCAAAGACTTTATTAAATGGTCCTTCACAGAGAAAGTTTTCAATCCCTGATCTGGAGTATAAATGGGGCTGGGCATCAATAGCATAATATTGTACAAAAGAGCATGGCTCCAGATGACACTACAAAAGAAGTTAGACTAAACAAAAGGATCCTGACAATGAGGAATTAATTCAGAGCCTATAGAGGGGGAGGAACAAGCAAAGTCATCTGAAAAGAAATGATGGGAAGGGGATCTGAGAGGGTACATAATAAGAGTCCAGAGAGTGTGATGTCACAAAAGCCCAAAGAGAAAAGCCTTCAAAGGAGAGGCAGGTTGGCTGCATTGAATGAAGTTGAGAGGTCATGGTGACATTATTTAATTAATTTGGCAATACCTGAGACTGTCAAAAACAATTTCAGTAGAATGATGGAAGTCTCAGGACTTGAGTGGAAAAGTGAAAATGAGTAAATGTAAATTCATGCAACTTTTTTTCAAAATTCTGCTGTGAAGCCACGTAGAGAAATAAGTGGTAGCTGAAAGGGAATATAAGAATAAAAAAGGGTTTTTGAAACATGAACAATAAACAGAAGAGACAGCAATGAATATTTGGGGAGTGAAGCCTGAGAAGATCCAGAGCTTCGGTGGAGAGATTAATTTTTGACAAGATACCTCTTCCATCATAAAAGATAGGAATACACAGAACAAGTGCACAGAAACAGGGGTTTGATGGTGAAAAGATGCAGATTTTCTTGTCTGCATCTATCTTCACAATGGAAGGTGAGTTTTCCTTGTGCTGTGTGTACTGGAGGTAGGGTAATGGGGGTACGGGGCAAAGTTTGAGAAGAGAGAAGAAATGAGAAAATTGCCAGGAAGAGGAGGAACAGAAGTTTACTTGGAAACCAATTAGCACTGCCTGGCAAGGATGAGTTTCCATCTGAGAAATGGAATCATGGATTTGAAGTGAAAATTGTAACTTTTCCCAGCAACCACCCCAAAGTTGATACTTATAGTGGGATGCAATGGAAAATTCTCCAAAATTGCCAAAGGCTAGAACCAGGCTTGGTTCCCTCTAAGGTCAGTGGCTATATTCTTTGAACTGTGCCAAACTCTTTCTATCCTGACAGATCCATGCATGGCTATGACCGATTTTTCAGGATCTAGACTGTTCAATTACCATATATCAAATAGGTAATTTTTTCTCCCTGCAAAGTAAAATGCAAATTAACCAGAACTAGTTCCTATCAGAACTAGTACAACTTTTGCAGTATCAAACATCCTCAAGGACTTCACTATGCTCCATACACAAATTTTTATTCGCCTTTAAAAATATATATTTACAAAAAAAAAAATATATATATATATATATACACACACACAGGAACAATTCCCCATTCTCTGGGACTTTTAGAAAAAAAAGATCTACTTTTGGGGAAGTAAAACAAACAGTGGAGACAGGTGTAGCACCGTCCCCCAAATCACCAACCCCCAGGTCCCCAGGCCTGGCCTGGGCTGGTGCTGACAGGAGGTGAACCCAGGGTCCTTTGAACCCACCTTCTCCAGCCTGGAATTCAGGTAGGACAGGCTTTATGTCCCCCATTCCTCCCTCCCAATTCCAGGGACACTTAAAGGGTCTTTTGTACCGCCCGCAGGAAATTGGGGGGCTGGGAGAATGATAATCCATTTCCATAAATGCAGTGGTATGTTGATCTGGCATTTCCAACCACTATTCAATCCACTCTGAGAAAGCACTCACCATGTATTTCTTTTTCTTTAGTGCATCCCTAACATCTAGTAAGTTTTTAACAAGTAGGTGCTCATTAAGTATGATGAGTTAGTGGCTCTCAACTTGAGAATAAACTATAAGTGGATTTTTTAATGAAGTATACAAATGAAATACAAATTAACTGAAGTCATGTGATGTATTCAAATCAGTCCATCTGAATTGAATGTCTGCATCATTATTCTATTCAAATGGAATACCTACTTGTAATATAAATCTTAAAACTTCTGTTTGGCCAGTTGTTTTTTATATTGAAATCAACCACAGAGACCATATATTTTTGCTATCAGATTGTTTTCTTTATAAAAGTCTTATATTGGAACCGTAAAACTCCCATATACTACTACTTCATACAAATACTAAATGCTTCCAGCAGAGGGCTCAAGAATTCTATTTTAAGGAAAAAAGTTTAAAAAGTTCATTGTCCAACAGTGGGCTATTGTAAAATTCCTTCAGAAGGCAGTTCTCACGAAAAATACTTCCTCCTCTTGATCAAGTAACCCCAGGTGTATGAATTTATTTAAAATAATCCAAATGCAGGGTGCCGGGGTGGCTCAGTCTGTTAAGCACTGAACTCTTGATTGGGGCTCAGGTCATGATCTCAGGATTGTTAGATTGAGCCCAGTCAGGATAAGGTTCAGCACTGAGCCTGAAGCCGCCTAGGATTCTCTCTCTCTCTCTCTCTCTCCCCCTCCCTCTGCCCCCCATCCCTGTTCTTGAGAGAGCTCACTCACGCGCGTTCTCTCTTTCTCTCAAAACAAATAAATAAATAAATTTTTTAAGTGATCCAAATGAAAGAAAAAACTAGATTATAATAAGACAGCATTTACGGATAAACATGCTTTTATCTAACTCCAAGAAAGAAACTAAATTTATATACTGTGGATAAATGTACTTTTATCTAATTCCAGAGAAGAAATTAAGTAAATTATAATCACAAAAAATTATATAAAACTACTTAGGCATATGAGTAAAGGCCAGGGGGAAAAAAACAGAAAGAGAACATATAATGTGTAAGTAAATGAGAATTTGGGTGAATAGAATTCAGATGAATATTGCTTTCATTTTTATTCTTCTTTATGTTTGTGTAACCATTTGGGTGATTTTTTTTCTTTATTTTAAAAAATGAAGAATGATATGCCCTATTTTTAGCGCTGAAAACAAGGATGGAAAAAATTTAGAAAGCAAGTGGAATGGTTTATTTATGGAACAACTTGGGAATTTGGAGACACTTCATTTTCAAAGGCAGAACTAATCGGGTATAGCACCACTTTATTCATGCCTACAAATAACATTAAAGTACCTCTGGGATTTCAAAGATGTTCAGAGGCCCCAAATCTCTTTATTTACCCAATATATTTATTTATATGATATCTCATTTTTAAAAAAAGATCTTATTTTAATTCATTTGACAGAGAGAGCACAAGCAGGGGAAGGGACAGGGCAGAGGGAGAAGCAGACTCCCTGCTGAGCAGGGAGCCCAGTACAGGGCTCAATCCCAGGACCCTGAGATCATGACCTGAGTTGAAGACAGATGCTCAACCAACTGAGCCACCCAGGTGCCCCATAATATCTCATTTTGATATGGATCTGAGGGATCAATAATAAGCATTTAAAAATTAGGAACAAAAATAACTCAAGCTAAGAGAAAATAGGAAACAAAAAGTAACATGAAGTCAGGAGAGGAGGTGTATATATACATATGTTTTTATATCCTTATAACTATTTTTTAAGATTTTATTTATTTATTTATTTATTTATTTATTTATTTATTTGAGAGAAAGTACAAGTGGGGTAGGGAAGAACAAAGGGAGAAGCAGACTCCCTGGCTGTGCAGGGAGTCCAATGCCGGGCTTGATTCTATGACCTTGGGATCATGACCTGAGCCAAAGGCAGACACTTAACCATCTGAGCCACCCAGATGCACCATCCTTGTAACTATTAAAAGTGGGCCACAAACATGCCTCTAAGCTTCCTAGAATCAAACTAAAAAGGAAATGTAACTTAATAAGGGTAAAAAGATAAAAAATGTAACCTAATAAGGGTAAAAACCTTAATAAGGGAAAATGAATCCTAGCTTCTCCAGGCCTTGAGATCTAATGGAAATTTTCCTGAAGACATTAAGAGTGTCATTGCATGACTTACCTGGTGATGATAGTGTATTTTATAAAGCATTGCATAAAAAGTAACTCAATAATTCTTTGAACCCAGACATTTAGTTTTCTGATTTTCAACCTTGATCCAGGTACAAAATTTAGAATAGTTGGGCAGCCCCGGTGGCGCAGCGGTTTGGTGCCGCCTGCAGCCTGGGGTGTGATCCTGGGGACCCGGAATCGAGTCCCACATCAGGCTCCCTGCATGGAGCCTGCTTCTCCCTCTGCCTGTGTGTCTCTGCCTCTTTCTCTCTGTGTCTATGAATAAATAAATAAAATCTTAAAAAAATTTTTTTTAAATTTAGAATAGTTGATCATTGCTTCTTAACAGAGGCATTACAGCCTTCTAGGGAGCAATATGGAAATTCATGCAGGTACTTTTGGTTGTCGCAGGAGGAGGGACACTATTGGCATTTATTGGGTAGTGGCCAAGGATGCTAAATGTCACACAGTGTACAGGACAGTCACAAACCACAGAAACACCCTCTATCCTACACATCTGAATTCCCTGCTGGACATGCACATAAATGAAAAAGCTTACTTAGAAAAATCTGAGCCCAGAATCTAATTCTGTTTTACATATAAACACAATTTTTTTCTTGTTTTTATGTCAAGATACACTGAATTCTCCAGGAATGCTACCACAGTAAAAACCAAGAAAAGTTGAGGTGCCTGGATGGCTCACTTGGTTAAGCATCTCTGCCTTTGGCTCAGGTCATGATCTTGGGGTCCTGGAATTGAGCCCCAGTCAGGCTCCCTGCTAAGCCAGGAGTCTGCTTCTCCCTGTCCCCCTGCCCTTACCTCCCCCATCATGCAACACCTGTGTGCACACATGCTCTCTCTCTCAAATAAATAAATTTTTTAAAAAGTCTACTATTTTGCTTTCTATGGAATTTTACTATTTTAGAAAATTGTTTCATTATGTTTCCTAAAGAGATCTACCCCAGTATGTATCTACTGAAATACATATCATTTCTATTATACTTTCTTTTCTTCTGTTTACTCTTCATATATAGTTAAGGTTTCTTTTTGATGTGTAAAGTAATTATAATATCTAAGAATTTCATTTCAGGATAACCTAAAACATTCAATGTTGCCTTTTTATATTAAGGCCTGATAGATGAGGTTGAGAATCACCAAGCCTGAGAGACAGTGTATCTTCTAGGAATCCATTATGTATATAATTTCTCCAAATGAACTTTTAGTGAAAACTGTCCCAGAAAATAGGCTGAGGCTGGAGTGCAATTATTCTCTTTTGCTGAATCAGGGGAAAAGCTTAGGTACTTTAAAAAGCCATCAATAGGCTGACATCTTCTTATGAAAATTAATAAGCTAATCAAGTTTCTCCATTAAGTAAACTGTTAACCTCCTTCCACTCAGAAGTGATTTGATGGAGCCCCTAAAAGAAGGGTCAGAATTTCCTTAGGGAATGTTTTGGAGAGCAGCCAACACTCAGAAATTCTAATGACCAAGAAAGAGCCCTGCTGAGAAATTCCACTTTGATTCTGCTTAGAAATACTATAAAACAAGAATTACTGTTCATCCACCATAGCAAAGGAAAAAATTTCAGATGGATATCATAAAATACAAAATGTTTGGCAATAACACTTTCTGCTAAAACATTCAAAAGAAACAAGTGCACAGAAGTGCAAAATCTACCCTGAATTAACTAAGCGGGTTGACCTACTATTTTAAGTTGCTGGGTATTAGCCAATTCCACTTTGGAGGACATCAGCTAGAAAAGGGCTGTTTGTTTATTGCCCCACTTATGACAACAGAACCATTATCAAAAGCATACAGGAAATACTTCTCTTTCTATACTGGCAATAGGGTGGGGATGGGAGGTAGGGAGAGTAAAGAGAGGCAACAAATCCAGTTCATTTGAATGGAGTTTCATAAATAAATAAATAAAGATAAGGTTAAAACACAGAGGGGCCACACTCATCCTTGTCATCTAAAGCTAACTCAGATATCCAGAGACTCCATCTGGATATGCATGTTCTGTACACAATGAGCTCAAGCACCCTGACCCCTGAAGGGTTCCTCAGCACAGAATTAATGCTGAGAAAGATCACAAATGCTTTTAGCATATTGTTGAGACATGTTTTGTTTTTCTAAGTGACTGAGTTTCACAATATCTCAAAGGAAAATATCTGTGCCTAAAACGTGACTTATCACTCAAGTAGAATGCTAGACTAATGTAACTGAGGTCTGACTCCATTTTTGATGTTTGCCTGCTAACAGCTTTCAAGTCTCAGCACCCCCTCCTCCCTGCTTCCCTCACACCTAGAAAAAAGTAGGAGAAAGACTCAGTGCTCTCTCCTGTGGTGCTGGTAGGAAGTTCAAAACCATACAAGCCCCTGCCTGTGTGAAGATCCTCCAGCTCCATCCCCTAACCACAATAAAAGCCAAAGCCAATCACTGCCCTGCTTGCCCTGTGAAGCCATTTTTGAGCCTGCTTGGGAGCTGCCCTGTCCTCCCCAGAAAGCCTCATTGTGTGAGTAATAAACATTTTTTACATCCTCTTGGTACATGTGTGTTATTTCCAATTTCAACATCTGAATCAAATTTTGCATAAGTGAGGGAGCCATTCTGGTTTTAGAGAATGCCTAAAAGATAACGGAGAAACCCAAAACTTGCAAATTATTACAGAAAAGTCAGGAAAGTTTTAAAAAAAAATCTAAGTATCAGCTTCATTACCAAATGAAAGCAGATCTCAGAAGTGTGGCCACAGTTACACTTCTTCACAGAGAGTTATTTTAGATACTGATATGCTGAGCAAATGGCTTTATAATTCTTGCAGCATAAACTACACCTGGTTACATTCTGGCCAGACGGCATGCACAGATTTAATATAGAACAGGCTGGCTGAAGCTGTTAATTAGAACTGGTCCTGCTCTACAGGGAGGAGCTCCTCCCATGTGGCTTCACTTTGCCTGACTCAGCTGTTCTCCTTGAAGAACAGACAGGCTTCAGGCCCTGTGAGTCCTTGGGATCTTGGGTTCTCAGCTGAGAAATGAAGGCTTCCAGGGGTCGGGACCTGGACCTCTAAAATCTCACTTCTCCTTTTTCCACAATAAATGATTAGGTCCCTAACCTGTCCTTCCCACTTTTGGCCACAAACATGTCAACATTTTTTGCTTTACCTGACATCTTGAGAAACCATAAAAATTCCACTTGGCATATAGTTCTTGTCTATCAAGTTAATTGATACTTTTGTAAAACGATGAGTGAGAACAAGGAACATCTTCACCCCAAAACCATACGTGGATACATCTGCTTGTATGTTTGCTTCAATGATCCACGGATAAAAGAGAAAATCTCTCCAAGGGCAGATAATGCAATTTCAAAAGATCCAAGAAATCAACAAGTCACTGATAAAATTCAAGCTTCCTTCATTTTACTCTCTCAAACCTTCCAGTATGGATTCTGGCACAGCTCTGACAAGAATTAAGGGGAGGAGAAAATGATCATTTTCTGCACAATTCAAAATATTCTTCCTTAGAATGTGGACTTTAGACTACTCTCTAGAGCCTATGGCACAGTGCAGGTACTTGGGGGCCTTTTGCTTGCCAGGCTTCTGGAGGTACTTCCAGGTAAAGAATGAATTCTACAGCTAAATTATTTAAACCACTGAAGAACCTGAATGTTGGCCCCCAGAGACGCACTTAAGAAAAATTTCTCCCGGATTTGTTCATGGGCTACCATTTAGTTCAACCAGGTTATGTTTGTAAGTAAATCTTATGGGGACTTTGTCCATGTAAAATTACACATCTATCCCTATGTAGGGATAGTCCATGGGATGCAGTTCTAATTAAGACTCTTGTCACTTTGCTACTGAGCCTGACACTCTGGTCTACAGGGAAAAATATTCAACTATGCATTACAAATACAGTTTCAATGATCATAAAATGGAATGCTACAATGTATGCCTTATCAATGCTATGTAAAAAAAAAAAATAATGTGAACCTATTAAGGAACCAAGTAAGAATCAGGAAGTAAAACCACTGCAAAGAGCATGAATATTAAGGAATAGCTTCCTGGAGTTTACAATTTCTGATTGCATGAATATTTTTACATAACCACAATTACAGCTAAAAATTTTTTTCACTTAATAGAGCGTCATACTTTTCTACATTTCCAAAGGCTCTAAAATATTAATATTAATGGTTACACAAAATATCCTTGTGAAGGCTATACTGAAACATTCTCTGTATTAGAGGAAGGTAATTAGGATGGGAGTCCCAAAGAGATGGGTTCTTCCATGTATTGGGGGGCCAAGACTAGAGTTACTGGATAATGAAGAGAAAAGCAAGGGAACACCGGTACCAAAGAGTCCTTTTTCTTCAGATGGCCAGACAAAGCTGGCAGTACCTGGAGGTGGAAATACTAAAGGGAACTACAAATGTCACTATCATTTGGTGCATGGTTTCTCTCTCCATAAGACTACAAGGGACAGAACAGGAGGACAGTTATCTGGAAAGTAAGAGGAAGCTAACTAGGCTTAAGCCCTTGTTCCCCTATAAAGACGGTATTAAGCACTGTACTTGGCACATAGTCTATCATCCTTAATGTCATCACAGCTGGAGTGCTAACCAGTGAACTTTATTGTGGTTTTCAGTCCTCTTTGCTTCCTCTTTTGGTCCTTAGTTACTCAAATTCCTAGAGGCTTATTCCAGGACCTTTGAGGTTAGAAGTCTTCCATCTTCTGAGTAGGGCTCTTCACTTTATAGAAGGGTCTTGCTGTTAATCGATCCTCAGTGTCTCTGGGCTTTCTTAGCAACACCTACTTACTCCTGAGTGGCTGACCTCTTGTCTAGTTCAGACTGGGAATCCTCCTCCCAGGCAATATCTCCATCAGAATCCTTTTTTCCCTCTTTTTCCTCCCTGGTCTGAAATATGGAGAGAGCTGGAAAGTGAGGAGACTGAGGGAGGCTAGGTAACAGGTAGTCTTACCCACCAGATTAAGAGAGAGTTTGTGTTTTCTTAGGTTTACTTTGTCCTTTCCTCCCTAAGGCAGAGCTGCCCAGTGACAGTTTGCATCACACCACTTGCTTCTGACCTGGCTCTCAGCACCAGCCCAGAATAGGACCTGGAGAGTAGCCTGGCTTCTTTGCCCTCACAGCTGCTTCTGCTCTTTATGGCTATGCAAACACACCCACAGGGTTGCAAAGCATCCCAGCCTCTGCACAAGCTGTGCCCTAAATAGGGTGTGCCCATAGGAAGGGCACATCTCTACTCAGTGTGAAAGTATAGTGTGTGCTTACTCGGCCCCATGTAGACTCCTTGATAAGAAAAGTGCATGCACTTTCAGAAGATACATTAGCATTAGGGGAAAAGTTTGATTTTTCTTTAAAATTTCCTGGATGAAATCTGTGATCAGTTTTAAGAAGGTTATGCTTTAGAGCATTACGTAGGAGGAACATGCACACGTCTTATCACACGTAGCAGCATTCACTCATCGCGCCCACACGATACTTCCAATTTATCTCCCACGACAGCAATGATTTTCAGACATTTAAAATACTTATATTTTATACTATGCTTACTACCACCATCTAAAGGTATAATCAACTGCCAGTAGAAATAGCTAGTGGTAGATAAGTTCAATGTTAACCCCAACTTTTACAAATCTATAACATAGCTAAAGACAACAGATTAGTGAATATTAGTGAATATCCACAATATGTTATTTACTATTTACTTGTATTCACGCTTCCATATTCCAGTCTTTGCTTACTGCTAACATCAATTCCATAGTAAGAGAAAGCAGCATTTTGCATTTCCCAAGCATACTGCAATTTCACTTTTTGCCATTATCTGTGTTCATGTCTCAAAAAGAAAACAAATTTATCATAAGGTCATTTTGGTATTGAAGAAAGCAAAGTACCATGGATGCCGTCCAAGAAAGCCTATATCAATTTCCACTGTGCAGTGAAGAGTAATCCTACATAGAGTACAAGTGCGACCTGAAGCCCTCATGAATTGAGTGTTGCAAAGGCACCCAGGATGAGAAAACCATCAAAACAGTTCACTCCCTAAAATGTCCAAATGCTTCCCTGCCTCCTTCAACAACGTAGAACAAATACAAGTTAACCTTTCCTCAGCGACATGGGACATTAAGACAGAAAAATGGATTTGAAGTTAAGAGGACTGGGCTTGACTCACTGAGTCATTGTACACTGGGAGAGTGATTTGAGTCATTCCCTGTACCTTCCTGGGCTCGTCATCTTCCTGGGCATGATGGGATCACTGTATTCTTCAGAGCTGTCTAGAAGATTAGGTCAAACGACACACATAAAATCCTTAGGGCAGTGCCCTTGTCTTGAAGAAGATGCTCCACGAAATGTCAGCCCACTTCCTGTCCCTCAGGACATAACCTGAACAGATGAGTTATTGCCGTACACTGCAGGCTTGTTGCTGGTCTGTGGGTATACATATCAAGAGTGGGTCACTGGGCAGAATAAATGCAACTTCAGGTCTGGCCCTGGGGCTTGTTTTTTTTTTTTTTAAGCATTAATGGCATTCTTTTTAACTCATAAAAGTGGAATATGAGCATATGACTCCTAAGCAACGAGATATGGCTTCCCTTCTGCAAACTTCTTCCCAAGCAGTTTTCTTACCCTTCAAAAAGTCCATGCCATAGCATTACATATAGTACACACACATATATATATAGTTGTGAAAGAAACTATAGGGCAATCAAGGCAAATAATAAGACACCCACTTATATCTGCATGTGTGTTCTATCTCAGCCTTTATAGCAATTTTTGCACCCTTCTATTTACTCATGATTTAAAAGTGTTGCAGCCTATAATTTCTGAGTTTAAACCATTCCATTGCCAATGCAGCTAAGTACAATAATTACTCAGGTAGTTTTATCAAACACACACACACACACACACAAAATGTACTATTTCATTCCCACTGCACCCCAGGAAAGTATGAGCTATAGGTTATCAATAGTAGTTTACAGATAGGCAAGTGCTGGCATGACCATATTTCAGACACGAAGAAAGAAATCTACAATAGATACAATTTAGAGCTGGTATCTGTCTTTATATCTGTAAACCAAAAAGCATACAAGACATAGTTTGCTCACCTCAGTAGGAATCAGTTTTGGCAACTCTGTGAATAATAACTGTCCACCTGAATTTCATACAGCATAAAATCTGACTGGGCTGCCCCTGAATTTGTGATCCATTTCCTTTGTATCTCCCTTTGCACCTGCTACCTAATGGATGCTTTTTTCCTTTCTACCCACTATTTTCATTTCTGCTGCCAAGTTGCCTCACTTACTCTATGAAACATATCTCAAATTCTACCAGTTCTGGAAAAGAAAATGGACAATATCATATGGTTTAAAAAGCCTCTCTAAGGAGGGAAATTTAGTAGAAAACAGAGCTCCCAACATTCTTCAAGACCCAAATACCACCTTCTCTGTGAAAGTTGGTACTGATGACCCGAGCTGACCACAACCTCCTTTTGTCTCCAATGTATCTTGTATTCTGCTTCTACTGTACTTCTCAACACAATGAGTACATTTGATTATGTCTATGCTTCTTTACTCCACCAGGATATGGGCCTACCAACAGATGAGGCCCTTATTTTAGCAGGAAGACACTAAATGTAAGTTGAATAAAATGGAATTAAAAAACAAAACTTTATGAAAGAGGGTAAACATCCAGTCTGTATGTGGGTTGACTCAGTTGAGTGGCTCTCAAGTGAAATGGGGAGTGGGGGGTGGGAAAAATGGGTGAAGGGGGTCAAAGGTACATACTTCCAGGTTTAGTAAGTAAGCCCTGGAGATGTAATGTACAGCATGGTGACTATAGTCAATAATACTATTGTATATTTGAAATTTTGTATTCAAATATTGTATATTTGAAATACTATTGTATATTTGAAAGATATAGAGAGTAGATTTTAAAAGTCCTCACCATAAGACAAAAAATGTAACTATGTGTGGTGATGGATGCTAAACTAATTGTAGTACTTACATTGAATCATTAAGTTCTATACCCAAAACTAATACAATATTATATATCTCTTATATATCAATTAAAAATAATTTTAAAAGGAAGGTTTTTGTGTGTTCTAATAATTGCTTCAATAGCATGAAACTAGTAAAGAACATGATGCTTTGGATCTGGATTCATACTGTCTTTACATAGTTTTATTTTGATTTTCTCTGATAGTCATATGTTGACCTGGCTCTTACATTCTATTAGTCGTCACTATTATTCTCTCACTAAAAAAAAAGAAAATGGATGTTGTCTGGAGACCTCTGTAAATCCTATGACAATTTTAATGATGAATGATTTTGGCTCTCAAACTATCACGTTATAATCTAATAACTGAGACCCTAACTCTGAGACATGTGTAGGACAGGGTGAAAAGGTGCCAGAGATAACTTCTTGGAACTTTAACTTTTTTCAGCCAATAAAGCCATGATTAAGTAACAGAGCTTCAGTAATAACAATTCAAGTTATTTTTCAAACTCTTTCCCCTACGACGGTTCTTTAGGATGTTTTAAAATTACACTAGCAAGCCACTGAGCTCAGATTAAAATATTATGTTACCCAGGTCATATTTAAAATCAAATTGCTTTACCTTTCAATCATTTTAGTTATAAAATTAAGGAGATGTGAGCTTTTTTTTTTTTTTTCTAAACATCAAAATAAATAACAAGAGAAATACCTAAATCTCAGACGTCAAGGATAATCCTCTCTGGTTAGCTGCAGTTAAAATGTTAAGCTCTAAGATGACATGTGGTACCATACCTGTCCTGTGTATGCAAACTCCAGGGCCTGCTTTAAGCCAAGGCTGGTCACACCATGTAAATTCACCTCGTCAGCTCCACTTTCCACCATACAGAGACTGAACATGGCCTGAGATGGGAGAAAATGAGAGAAATGAGACAGAATTTACAAAGCAAGAGAATAAGACAAAGTCCTAGACAGACTAAGAAAGAAAAACATTGTATAAATTAAAGACTGATTTTGGTATTCAAAACAAGCCACTGCAAATCACTTTGCTGTCTAAACAGCTACAATAACACACAAATGGCACTGTACACCTCACACACAGAGTTCTATGTAACCCCACGGCTGTTCTCTGAGGTAACTACGTTTAGGCTCACTCACTGAACTCATTCTCTGGATCTGGGGTCTCACAACTATCATGAAATCTGGAGAACTTCAAACACTCCTGCCAACAGGACATGAAAAGTAGAACTTTCGTTTGCTGACTCTTTGCCTTTTTTTCTACCTCATCTCAATGGCACAGCTCATTCCTCTCATCTGCCATGTATCATATACTCTATTCCAGTGGCTCTCAAAATGTGGACCCTGGACCAGCAATATCAGCGTCACCTGGGAACTTTAGAGTACAGATTTCTGGGGCCCCAGCTCAGACCTACTGAATCAGAAAACTCACAGTGGGGGCCAGCAATGTGTTATAACAGGCCATCCACATGACTCCGATGCTCATTTAAATTTGAGAATCACTAAGTTATTTAGTGAAAATCAATTTGCCCCAAACCAATTCTCCAAATGGCCAACTTACTGAAAATCAGTTCTACTGGATGATCAGTATGTCAAATGAAAATTTGAAAATTAAAAAAAAAAATGAAAACTTGACATTTTAAAAAATATATCTGCATATCCCATGTCCAAAAACAAACAAGGAAACCCACAGTAATTTGTATACTTTTAAAAAGTTTGATTTAACAGGTATAAAGAGAATATTCCATTTTGGGTTACCAATAATGAAATACATAATTTAAAGAAGTATACATTTATATAGTGGAGAATTAACCTTACCCAAAGGGAGCTCTGGTCTTTTCCCTGGGCTTCTGGAAGGCCACTCCAGGCCTTGGAAATCTCCAGGCCCTTGGAGTATCCTGCCAGACAGGAGTGTCCTTGTTTGGCCTGGCCAATGTCAGTCTAACAACATGATTTATTATGGGGGGTTGCACCATACTATATCAGTTCTGGCCTCCAGAAACTGAGAATTAAAGGTATTAGCCTGACCTGTAGGAGAGGCAGGGGACAAAAGGTCAAACACATGGGCAATCTATAACTGAGCCTCAAATAAACTCTGAACACCAAAAGTTTGGGTGAGTGTCCCTGGTTGGCAGTCCTCTGTGCATTTTATCACTTAGCGTGGCCAGGAGGAGATATACTATGACTCCAAAGGGGGAGGATGGCTAGCAGCTCTGTATGTGGTCCACTTCTGGATTCTGTTCAATGTGTCTTTCCTTGTCTAATTCCAATTTGTATCCTTTCCCTGCAAAAAGTCAGTAAGTATAAAACATTTCAGCGAGTTTTGGGAGACTTCCTAGTGAATTATTGAATATGAGAATAATTTTAGGAATCCCTCAAACTTGCAATTGATGTCAGAAGTGATAAAAGTCTTATGGAAACTATCCCTTCAAATTCTGCAGCTTAGCTAACTTCATAGAGATAAAACAAAAAAGTAAGGGGGGGGGAATCTTACTCTTATGTATGGTAATATTTTAGTATACACTATATTTTTTAAGTTTAGAAAAGTGATGTTTTTGTTTGACCAAAGTATTAATAATATTCACGTCTTAGAATTTTTATGGTGATAAATTTGTTTTTGATCCTCACAGCTCTATATATTTTAATTTAATATATATTGAATGGTGGTTTTTTTGTTTGGTTTTTATTTTTGAGAGGGGAGAGGCAGAGAAGGAGAGACAGAGAGAGAGAGAGAGAGAGAGAGAGAATTCCTAGCAGGCCCATGCCCGGCATAGAGCCCAAGGCGGGACTCAATCTCATGACCCTGAGATCACAACCTGGGCAGAAACCAAGAGTCAGACACTCACCAACTGAGCCACCCAGGCACCCCTGACTGGCAGTATTAATTGGTGGCCCATTATTCTTTCCAGAGATCCTCATTTCTCTCTCCACTAGAGAGCTCTGAATTTTCATAATGAATAGAATTCTCTGTTAGCTTATAGTTAAAATTTTAATTGTTAGAAATAGAAAATTATGGCTCTCTTTTGATTTGAGAAATCTTCTAAAGGCATTTTAAATGCTTAAAATTTGAAAAAAAAAAACACTCAAAATATCCTAAAGACATTAGGCGTTATGTAACGGGTAACATACTCAATTATATTTGCTATATTAAATAGCAAACATTTAGAATATTTTACTTTCAGGAATTTACTTTATCATGAATAAATGAAACCTGACATTCCTTTAGAAGTTGAATGGTCAATATGGTATATTTGGCAATGTGGATAGGTAGTGAACTGATATGGCTTAATGGTGTTGCCACTGGGATTTAAGGTACTATATGATTGGTTAAGAAAAATGGATCTGAAATCACATAACCCTTGGTTTGGTGAACCACAGTGATTAAAGGCAAATGTGTAATCAAACTATTCTGGGTTTGATTACACACACTGGCAAGTTACTGGGACAAACATGTAACCTCTCTCTGACTCTTTTCTTATCTAAAAAATGGGGCCAAAAATTGTACCCACTTTATGAATGTGTTTGAAATGTAGATGACAGTACATGTATGCAGTATATTTTACAGTGCCTGTATATGGTAAAGTCTTAATGAAACTTACATACTGGAATAATGATGAAATACAATTAAGTTTTCATGTATTCTTTAGTTAAAAGCAGTGATACATTGGGAATACTATCCTCTGGGTTTTTTTATTTTTTTTTATTTTTTTTTAATCAAGGGTAGCAATAGTTTAAAAAGGGCTCTCAGAAAATTGATTTTAATGCAAATGGATTCTGCTTATGCGTTTTGTAAAAGATCTAAAATCAAAACCAGGGGTGTCTGGCTCACACAGAGAATGCAACGCTTGATCTCAGGATCATGAGTTCAAGTCCCACATTGGGCATGGAGCCTACTTAAAAACATAAATCAATAAATCAATAAAATTTCAAAACTAAAAAGCACAGGTCACAATAAAAAAAAAAGACTTTCTATCTGCGTAATTCTGAATTTGTTTCTAGACTTCTTACAGCCACTCTAAAAAAAAAAAAAAACTGGAAAAAATTTCAGTTGTTTCCAATGTGTTTTTTAGTATACAGGTATTTTAATGTTTTATTTTCCCAACACTAACTTCTTTTTTCAGATCTTCCAAGTTGTAATTGCACTTGAAATGGTGACCAGCTGCTCTCTATCAACTCCACTGTTGACAGAAAGGACTCAAACTGCAGAAGAATTTTTTGGGTTAACGAAATGCAAAAAGTTCCTGACAACAAAGGTTAAATAAAAGAAAAGGCCACCAGGGGAGTTTTCTGCATCTACTTTCTTTGGGGTCTTTCAAAAGCAATCATAGCAAAGGTGGCATAGAACAGGCATCCTCAACCAGTGAGCTACTGAACTTGAAGCCTGGCTTGGTAGAGTCAGAATGAGAATACAACCCCTTAAATCATGTACATATATCATTGTACATGTTTGTACACACAATAAAGGAACACCAAATTTATCACTGTGGTTATGTTCGAGGGTATGACTATTTTTTTTAAGATTTTATTTGTTCATGAAAGACACACAGAGAGATGCAGAGACGTAAGCAGAGGGAGAAGCAGGCTTTCTGCAGAGGGTCTGATACAGGACTCACCCCAAGACCCCAGGATCAGGACCTGAGCTCAAGGCAGGTAGGTGCTCAACTAGTGAGCCACCAAGGTGCCTCATAAGGTATGACTATTGAGGGAAGGAAAAGACTATGAATTTTACTTTACTTACATAGTATCATTTGGATCACTACAACAAATATGTGTCACCTGTGTATTTCTAACAAGTGCCTTTTGAAAACTTTTAGTTTTAATGTTCAGGACTGTGCAGAAAGACACATCTGATTCAAATCCTGGGTTCATAACCTATAGTCAAGTGGCAATTTGCCTTGGCTAATTTCTCTGAACCTCAGTCCCTTTATCTATAATACAGAGACAATACAAACCTCAGAGTTGTCTTGAGATTTAGATATGATTATGCTTAATGGCGGGCATAGTACCTGGCACATAGTAGATGCTTAATAAATAGAAGCTATTGTTCTAATCCAAGCTGTGTCTCTTTGATCCCATCTGGAACAAGAGCAAGGAAACAGCCCCTCCTCTGCCCTCTGCCCATCTGTTCCTTTAGGAAATACTTTCCTAATGACTGACCCACTCAAAATCCCTGTCTGGCTACAGGACTTGACTTTAACCACATACTCCTATACCCTACTTTAAGGACTGACCACATCATAAAAACCATCACCACCATTTCCATAAAAACACAACTTCCATTCTGATATCATATCATATAGTCTTAGGAACTTAATGTCATAAATTTTAAACATAATTTTAAAAAGTTACAATATCAGTTAATTAGAAGAAAAAAGGGAACTATTAAATCAAGGTCTATGTTTTGGGTTTAATAAACTTACAAGACACCTCAATTAGAAGAAGTCTCACTGGATACCACCAAAGTAAGGAAGAGCCCAGTCATTTATCAGCTTGTGAGGCTTGTGAAATGTCAAGAGAGCCTGTGAAACAATGTCAAGAGAGTTTCTGGAGTCCACAGTGAAGGACAAAATGTCCTTTGGTGGCAAAAGAAGTGATAGGACCATAGGTGCTATCTTTTAGCATTGAATCCTGAAAAGGTAAACTCCATGAAAGTGGGCACCATATCTTCCTCCTCACTGTGGAGCCCCTGGACCCTAGCACTGCATGCATGCAATAAATATAGATGAATGAATGAATGATGAACCAACATGCTCTTCAAAAATTCAGATGATGATGTAGCTTCAGATGACATCCAGCTGTTCCACAGTGTTCTGAACAGAAATAATGAATCTGACATAGGAAGAGAATTTTTGCATATGAGGTGTTTTAGGTAAGTAGCTACAGTTAAACAGAAAGAAGCTAAGTAAAAATTAGTGCAAAGCTAGACATTTAGAAAAAAGTAGGAACATATGGCAATGCCCTCTATCAAGCCACAACATTCTGCCAAAGCATGAGATAAGGTTCTGCTTAGAAATATGGAAGCACTGTGCAGATTCTTCCTTGGTTCACGCTGTTTTTGTCTTTGGGAGAGCCTTTGCCAGGCTGCGATTTACAGTTGTCACAGCTCATTCTTGGTTGATAATGTGCTGCTGCCCCACAAATCTTTCTAATTGAAAATCCAGTTTGTAAGAACACAATCCACTTGAAGTGCCAACCACAGAGAGAATTGTTGATTTACAGTGTGTCATTCCTCCTGTATTTCACACAGAAATGACACAAATTGAGTCTTAAAATCACAGGACATGAATTAAGTTTCTTTGGGTCATGTTAGTTGTCATGCAGTCACAAATAAACTACAACCCAGTTCAGGTTGGTACATTATGCCACAAAACTGACCAACGGAAATTCTACATCTTCAAAGATGAGAACACCAATAGACTTTTTTTTTAAAAGCACTTATAAGTTGGTAAATAATGATCTTTTCACCTGGTAAACTACATTTAACTTTGGAGTTGCACTGGACATGGGCAAGATGTACAGTGAACTCCCTTTTATCAGAAATCTAGGTGTTTTAATGAATGAAATAACTGCATTGTGTGGGGTACATCAACCCTTATCTTTTATGAGATAAATTCAAACTAACATGCATAAGGAAGTTATGAAAAAGAGCAACTTGTAATGATAGCAGCAGATCTAGCCTGATCCCCTCCATCTTTTATATGTGCAGGATTATTTATTAGTAATGTTTACAGTGGCCATGTGGCATTACAGAGATCTGAGCTAACTTCTGAGTCAACAAAGATTACATTTTGCTCAATTTAGTATTAATGGTGATTATCTTTTATTGCATTTTGGCTATACCTCACATATAGAATGGGTGGCAAATCTCAGTTAATGAGACTGTTTAATTAACCACAATTGCCCATTTCCCTGGCATTAAAGACAGAAGGGTCCTGACCACAGTTGAACTGGACTATTTACCTTCTTTATCTCGCAAATGTAAAAACAATCCAATCTGGAGAGCTTAATGGCCTGAAAGAGTGGGGATGTTTGGTTGGAGGGTTTTTCCCCCAATACATTTGTAGCTGTTTTAATTCTTCCTCCAACAGTACAGTAAAATCTCAGAGAATAAAATATCAAGACAAACGAAAACAGCAATTACATTACTATACATATAATTAAGCAGCAAAAATTATTTCTCAACTACCAGTTTTCCCTCATCTTAACCATATAAAGAAAAGTTCACCTTACATGCTAAAAACTGTGAAACATATTGGTTTTCCCCAACATCTTCAAATATGTAACTTGTTTATTCAAAGAATCTAGCTGTATTTCACAGCTTTGCTCTTGGCACAGTTGCTTCTTAAATTAACTACATAGTGATAATGAGCCCTTCAAAACCAGCATGATTATGGTTTATCCTAT
Organism: Vulpes vulpes; assembly: GCF_048418805.1. Lineage (NCBI taxonomy): Eukaryota > Metazoa > Chordata > Mammalia > Carnivora > Canidae > Vulpes > Vulpes vulpes. Next base: position 184,089,158 of record NC_132780.1, on the reverse strand, counting down.
TTCTCTTTAGAATTCTCCTCCTCCAGGATGTGGCCAGATTTCAGCTACTTGAGTCTTTTGGGGAATGGAACAGAAAAAGGACACAAATCAAGTTGTTTTTTATTTAGCTAAAGATACAGTAGATGGGAAGGCCAGAAACTGTTGCCCACCATGAAGTCAGGCTATGCATGAGTTGTATTTATCCTTATCCATTGTTACATACTCTGGAAAACAGAAGATGGAATCCACACACCTGGCTTTAGCCTTGGGTCACCCTCTTGAATCTCTTTCTTGGCTTTTGCTCATTCCTCTGGTGTTTCTGTCACCTTTTAGTCTATGGCTATATTCCTTGGGTATGGGATTTCAATACTTTACTACCCACCATGTAAAAAAGTCTATTCTTTCAGATATTTAGGGATGACACTTTCTCTTCCTTATTGAATATATTTGATAACCATTATTGAATCAATCTTTTCACATAGAGACCATGTGTTCTGTCCTCATAGGACACAACTGTGCCTTTCAAAATCTACTAAGGATGCACTGACTAAAACCAAACTTGAATTTCCTGCACTTTGACAGCTGTCCTAACAGAATTTGGAGCCCATGTCGAGAAGTGACCGAGCAGATGTGATACACAGTCCGCACGAATCAGGGGAAGTTAGCTATGAAGAAGGCAAGTTTCAGAGGACAGTAGTATCAGGAAAGCCTGAAGAGAAAAAATAAGAGGGGGAGCAACTGCAGAGGCCAAGTGAGGGATTCTGTGTCGATTACAATATGATAAGCCTTCAGGGAAGATTCTGTACAACACAGAAGAGGCTCTTATAGTGTTTATCAAAGCCACGCTGGGTGTGTTGTAAACATCACAGCTAAAATTCTAGCTTCTCTTATGTAAATGGAATACTGAAACTAGAAGGTACTGTAGAGATCACTGGCCCCTCACTACTCAGAGATGAGAATCTCAGGCCCACCGCATACTTACTGGATGGAAGGTACATTTTAACAAAAGTTCTAGGTGACCCACATGCATATTACAAGTTGAGAGGCACAACTATGGTCAGTCCTCCACCCCTTGTTGCACTCCTTGCATACCTGAATATTCAAAGAGATGAGACATCCAATATTTTAAACAAGAATACAAAGTATTAGTAATACTTCCAGAATACTGAATTATAATTGCCCCCCTTATCTGATAACTTTCTCCCCTTGGTCCTAGTAGAATTTCAGTAAATTCATTCTGCTGCTTAACAGCCTTTCTGATATATGGTCACTGCTCAAGTCTCTCCTCTTAGAAAGAGCGCCTAATCCAAATTATCTGATACATAAAATGTTAGCACTAGAGGTCAAGGCTAGAAATCATATAGTCTGGGCAGAAGACCCAAGTCCAAATCCCAGCAAGGTTGGACCGGTTGCCACATCTTGGTGGATGGGAGGAGAGGTTACTCCCTGGGAAATAAAAGTTTAGACTCATAGTTTCAAGAATAAGGCCTCCGGAAGAGTAAATTGTCATATGTTCTTGGATGGTAAGCAGTGGTAGCAGCCTTCAGGTAAACCTATCATGCCACCTTCTTTTCCCCAATTACTCTGGTTGACTTTCTCTGGGTCATCTCCTTCTTAGCACATTTTCTTGAAGAGGAATTTCATGTGGCTATCATGGAGCTGCTATGGACACAAACCCCTCATACTCATGGCACCTAGGTGGCTCAATGGTTGAGCATCTGCCTTTGGCCTGGGTTGTGATCCTGGGGTCCTGAAATTGAGTCCCACATCAGGCTCCCTGCAGGGAGCCTGCTTCTCCCTCTGCATAGGTCTCTGCTTCTCTCTGTGTCTCTCATGAATGAATAAATAAAGTCTTAAAAAAAAAAAACTCAGACCCATTTCCATGGAATTCAAAAACCAGAAGCTTTTAAGGAGTCTCCATTTGTCATAAAGAATGACAGGGTACTGTCACCTTGCCCTGCACAATCTGGTATCAGTAGTGGCTGCCTGGAGCCTTGGTGAGGGCTAGGAGGCCATATCTAGACTCAACTGAGAGTGCTTGGGATCTTGTTATTATGTCTATTGTGGGTATAAAAAGGGAAAAGGAGCAGAAGCACTAGTCCTGCGCCATAAAGTATGCATATGTACAAGCACCAAAACACACTGTGTCTTAGAATTCATTACTTCATCACATAAAATCTGTTACCTCTTTTCTACAGAGGACTTTTTGGAAGAATGTTGAAGATAATAATGTGGAGTTGCCTTATCATTTACTATGCTTCTCTTTAAAAACTTAGAGTAAGTTAATGACCACTATTAAAATTTGAATCCAAAATTTCAGCAGTTCTTTTATTCTTAATGTTCTCTCTTAATATCTTTCTCTTCAGTGTGCTACCATTAAATAAGGTGTGATAAGGTGTGTACAACTACAGATACAGGTACCTAGCCCTGCTGTGGAATCTCTCTCCAATCTTTCATTTTTTTCATCAGGTTGGGTTGACAGTTGTGAGTCAGGCAATCCATGCTGAAGCCACTCTCCCATTATTTGGCTATACACAGATGAGGGCAAGAACCCTAGCTAACACACTGCTTCTTCTAACTCCATTAGTTGCTAAGCAACCAATTCACTGGAACCTTCCTGATCCAAGGCAGAACAAGCCAGTTTAATACAAAGTGTTTGGGTTGTCACATATGTTCAAGTTCACTCCTTCTGCAAACACATTTGATACTCCATCCATGCAGGCTACATGCAAAGTCTCCTTATCTTACAGAATGGCAAAAAATAATAGTTTAGGAATAGTCCTCAAGAGTTCTAATAATTATCAAAAAAGTAACTAAAGAACTTCTATGAAAATTTATATGTGCATATGTATAATTTTTTAAGTGATATAAATGATTTGATATGGAAATCTCTCTTATCACTTTGGAGTCAAACGCCTCTAAATGAGAAGAATGCTGGTAATTCAATCTTTCAGGAATCCAGGCATGCAGGCCCCAAATCCAATCAACATCAGATGGGCTAATTAAAAGCAATTGATTGAACAAGCAGCTGGATCATCCCAGTGTGGACAATTCATTTTCAATCAGTTTTTTTATAAAAATGATAAGCAGAATCAGGGCATAGCTATAGATCCCAGCAATTCTTTACATCAATTCATCCGATTCACATGATCAGCTGTTTTGCCCCTCTTTTAGAGACCATCTGTCTTGGCTCAATATTCAATTTCTAAAGGTTTAAAACTTTCATCAGCTTTATTATCCTTCAAACATGCGTTCTTGTTCTTTCAGATGAAGCTAAGGTTGACTGTATCACTGTGATTAAATAAGCATGAGTGAAATTGTGATTTTAAATAAAACAGCAATGAAAGTTACAATTTTAAAAAGCACAAAAAATGTGGCAGAAAAAGTGAAACTCTTTCAACACACACTTGAAACAAATACACATAAAGAGCTTAGCACAATGGCAGCATAAAATAAATGATTTTTAAAAAGTTAGCTATTATTTTATGTTGCAAATATTTTCCTAGCTTCATCATATTTATATTCAGGAGAAGTGAATCAGTTTAAATGAAGGAGTAAAATGCAGCCCAGAGTTCACCATTCATTCACTATAATGAAAACACTGTACTACCGGCACAATAATGAAAATAACAGTCATCCTATCTGAAATGTTAATGACTTCTCTGGCACTGATGCGAACAATTTTAAAAGGGAATGTGACAATGATTCTTCAAAGGCTCTCAGCTTTCTATTTAAAAAGGAAATAACATTTGACCACACCACTATTAGCTAGTACTTCACATTGAACTGACAAAGGGAATTTGATTTTTTAATGAATGTGTTCAGTTTCAAAAGGAAATTATGAAACCATTTTAATTCTCTAAAAAAGCAAAAAAATAAAAATCCACACACCTTTTGGGGCTCACAAGGCCCTATCCCACAGGACTTTGAAAGTCAGCCTCCTAGTTATTCCACTACTGCAGTTTCTATACCAGGCATATGTATAGCTGTTCCTTGTCAACCAGGCAATTAATTAATGCTTATCGTATGTCCACCAAGTGTGAGGCCATGTAATAGACTGTCTATAAAACGTCAGATGGAGTGCTTAATTTGGCTTTGCTGAATGTCAAGGCCATCATTAATGGTGCTATTTTTTTCTGGCTAAATTTAAAAGCTGTTTCACGAGGCCTCTTCTTGGTGGATATTAACTAAATGACTAATCATCAGATACAAGTTGCAGAATGCCAACATCTCCTCATGGACAACAGTTAGGACTTAGGTGAGAAGTTGAGCACATTTTCAACTGTGGGTGATTTTTGTCATTTCAACAGCTGCTTGGAACTACATCTGTTTGTAGGTTATTTTAAAAGTCACCACTGCCTAAAGAAAAGTCTATTGTAGCATTTTAGGTCCCTCTTCTGAACCAGATTCTGGTATTTTTAGTTACAAGTTGAGAGGATGAGATCACATGCTACCACATTAAGTCCCTTACTAATTAGCCAAGGACTCAAAACTTATGAGCAGTCAGGTGTCCAGTTTTCCCTGGCTCCTAATTACCTAGTGGCTTTAGTGATATGTTTTATGTAAGACTAGGCCAGCTGGTTCCTAGAAAACAGCAAAATGTCTGCTAGGTCACAAGTCTCTTGGACTCAGCACTAAATCCCCTTTTCAGTAGGACATATCCACTAAGAACCTAAGAAGTTCTACGTTAGGGAGTTGATATAATCATCACTCTCTCGGGTTTTGTTTTTTTTTTTTTAAGATTTTATTTATTTATTCATGAGACACAGAGAGAGAGGCAGAGACATGGGCAGAGGGAGAAGCAGGCTCCCTGTGGGGAACCTGATGTGGAATTCAATCCCCATACTCTGGGATCATGCCCTGAGCCAAAGGAAGATGCTCAACCGCTGAGCCACCCAGGAGTCCCACTCTCTTGGCTTTTAATCCAATATCAGGATCAGTAATGCCATATTCTTATGCATGGGAAGAAACCAGAGTTTAGTGCCCCAGTATCTCCAAGCATCCTTCTGCTCCCCATCCCCACACCAGCAATTTACAGAGAGATCTGTATGGATAAAGACAAAAGACAGTTATCCATATCTGTATGGATAACTGTCAAAAGATGACAGTTCAATAAAGATCATTTTTACTTGTGTAAGTTAAAACAGGTATAAGTTTTGTGTTTACAACTCTATGAACCCAGGCATCCTTATCACTACTGAATAAATATGATCCAAAACCTTCAGGGGAGGGGAGCACCTGGGTGGCTCACTGCTTGAGTGTCTGCCTTTGGCTCAGGTCGTGATCCCTGGGTCCTGGGATCAAGTTCTGCATCAGGCTCCCAGAGGGAGCCTGCTTCTCCCTTTGCCCATGTCTCTGCCTCTCTCTCTGTATGTCTCATGAATAAATGAGTAAAATATTTGAAAACAACAACAATGAAACCTCAGAGGGGAAAGAGCTGTGACTGACTGGGCTTAAAATTCCTCACAGTTAAAAAAAAAAGAAATGGTGGCTTTTTGTCTTTATTTTTTTTTTATCATGCCTTTAGCATAGATAAAAGCTAAAGTCTTACTTTCCGACAAAGTGGTATTTACACAAAACCTGAAAAAGGCAAAGGAGTCAGTCATATAGTTACCCAGGAGAGTAATGCAGGCAGATGAAATACCTGTGCAAAGGCCCTGAGGTGAGAGCTTGACAGGAATGTCTGAGGAATACCAAGGAGGCCAGTGTGATTGGAGTGAAGGCAGGCAGGGCAAAAGTCATATGAGGGAGGCCTGATGGGATAGAATCAGGTAAACAAGTAACACTGGCTTTTACTCTGAGTGAAAGTAGAAGTCATCAAGGGGGCTGAGCAGAAGTGATATAATCTGACTCACATTTTCATTAAGATCACTGGGGCTGCAGTATTGAAATAGAGTCCAAGAGTTCAAGGATTGAAGTAGGATGATAAAGTAAGAGGGTATTGCAAAACCTCAGGCAAAAGATGAGAGGCTTCCACTAGGTGGTAGTAGGAGAAGTGGCTGGAGTCTGAATATTTTTTGAAAGTAGAGCCGTGGGACTTGCTGCCAATCTGGATGCAAAAGAAAGGTGTCAGGAATTACTGGGTGGTTTGGGGTCTGCATCAACTACAGAGTTGCCACTAACTGAAATGGAGAACATTGTGTAATGAGCAGGTCTATGGGAGGAAAAGGGGAGTTTGGTTTGGACACATTCGGTTTGTGATACCTCTTTAAAAAAAAAAAGATTTATTAATTTATTTTAGATAGGGTGACAGAGAGCTGGGAGAGGCAGGAGAGGGAGAGAAATCCTTAAGCAGACTCCCCACTGAGGACAGAGCCTGATGTGGGGCTTGATGTAGGACTCAATCCCAGAACCCTGAGATCATGATCTGAGCTGAAGTCAAGAGTCAGAGGCTTAGCCGACTGAGTCCCCTCAAGTGACTGAGCTGCTCCCAGGAGCCCCTGAGATAACCTCTTAAACATCCATGATGTTCATCAATGATGAACGGGTCATTGGATACACCCATTCTGCATTTTAGGAGAAGGCCCAGTTTGGAGATACAAATTTAGGAGTCATCATCTGTGATGATTAATTTTGCCAATTTGACTAGACCATGAGGTTCCCCAATATTTGGTCAAATATTACCCTGTGTGTATCTGTGAAGGTGTCTCTGCATGCGATTTAACATCTGAATAGACAGACTGAGTAAAGCAGATTGCTCTTTCCAATGGGGGTGGACCTCCTATGATTAGTTAATGGCTTGGATAGAATTAAAAGGCTCAAAAGGAGAGGATTCTCTTTGCCTGGCTGCCCTCAAGCTAAAATATTGACTTTTTCATGCCTTTAGCCACAAACTGAAACACTGGCTCTTCCTGGGTCTCAGGCTTGCAGTTTTAGACTGAAACTGTTCCCTTGGTTCCCCTGTCTCCAGCTGCTGACTGCATAAATCTTGGGACTTCTTAGCTTCTACAGTTGCATAAGTCAATTCCTTATAATAAAACTCTTTCCCTACAAATAAAATCCTAGTGTCCCACTGGTTCTGTTTCTATGGGGTGTCCTAATACATCATTTTGGGTATTACATATATCTATGTGTAGCCAGGTAAAGCCATGAGACAGTATGAGATTATCACAAAAGCTGGTACAGACAGAAGTACAAAAACTGAATCCAGGCCTCTCATTTTAAGAAGTTAAGGATACGAGGTAAAACCAGAAAAGAATATTGAGAAGTAGCAACTAGTAAGTGGAGATAATCCTGGAAAACCCAAAAGCCAAGTGAAGAACGTGTTTCAGGGGCATCTGGGTGGTTCAGTGGTTGAGCACCTGCCTTTGGCTCAAGTCATGATGATCCCAGGATCCTGGAATGGAGTCCTGCATCAGGCTCCCCAGAGGGAGACTGTTTCTCCCTCAGCCTATCTCTCTGCCTCTCTATGTCTCTCATGAATAAATAAAATCTTAAAAAAAAAAAAAAAGGATGTGTTTCAAAACACAGGAAGTAATTAAGCTGATGATGAGTTGGAAAAACAAAGGACTGAAAGTTGATTATTGGATTTGGTTTTATTTTATTTACAATTTTTGTATCTATGCTCATAAGTGAGATATGGATCTTGTTTCTTTTGCTGCCCTTGAATTTTGGCAGTTGAATTACGCTAGCTTTATAAGTGACGGGTGGCTTTCCATTTTCTTCCAGACTTTAGAAAAAGTTTCTATAATATGGGAAGTAACTGTTAAGTAGAGTTGGTAGTATAAGCAAGTAAAAGATCTGGGCCCATTGCCTTTCTGAGGAGGTATGTGGCTACTTTTTGATGACTACCCCAGTTTCTTATATTTTCTTATCCTTCGGTTCAATTTTGGTAATTAATATTTTTGTAGAAACTCATTCATCACGGTGCTGAAGTGTATTGGTATAAAGTTTCTATTCTTCTAGGGACGCCTGGGTGGCTCAGCGGTTTAGCACCTGCCTTTGACTCAGGGTGTGGTCCTAGAGTCCCAGAGGATAGAGTCCCACATCGGGCTCCCTGCATGGAGCCTGGTTCTCCCTCTGCCTGTGTCTCTCTCTCTCTCTGTGTCTCTCATGAATAAATAAATAAAACTTTAAAAAACAAAGTTTCTATTCTTCTAATAATCACTTTTCCTTTCTACACCTCTAAATACCACGTTTCATTTTTTATATCAAGAAACCTTTCATTTCTTATATATTGCCTCCTCATTTCTTTAAAATTTTTGAATACATTTGGCCAAAGTTTATCTAAGTAATTCATATTTTTCAAAAATAGTTTTAAAATATTTGTTAATTTTTTTTCTATTTCATGAATACCTGCTTTTATCCTTCCTTCCAGCTGTTTTATTAGCATTTGTTTTATAATTCTTATGTTTGGAGTTGAAAGCATAGTTCATTATTCTGTATCTTTCCTATTTTTAAATGGATGCATCAAGCCTTGGAGAGGACACTGATGAATTGCCCAGATCCCTCTTTAAAAAAGAATTTGTAGGGATCCCTGGGTGGCGCAGCGGTTTGGCGCCTGCCTTTGGCCCGGGGCGCGATCCTGGAGACCCGGGATCGAATCCCACGTCGGGCTCCCGGTGCATGGAGCCTGCTTCTCCCTCTGCCTGTGTCTCTGCCTCTCTCTCTCTCTGTGTGACTATCATAAATAAATAAAAATTAAAAAAAAAAAAAAGAATTTGTAGTTCTGGCTGCTGGGAGAGCAGAGGATGGCCTCAGTCATTGAGTGCCTTGTCCAAGGTCATGACCTTTCCCTGGGTAGCCACCATCTAATGACTGATAGGTCGGTACAAGAATATAAAGTCCTGGCCACCTCGGCCCCACACGAACAGGCATTTCAGCCCCAGAATTGCCTGCAAAGTCAGCTGAGACTATTGTTGGGTTTACATCAAAGAAGAACTTCTCCTCCTAAATCCTGCTTTCTTCATCTCCATTGGTGGGTTCTGATTCCAAGGGATCTTCAAACTAAACTGTCTGAGAGTCTTCTTCCCAAGGAACACAAACTGCAAAAAGGCTACAACTGTCCTTCTTCAATTCCATATGAAGAGCAATGCATTAATTGGTATTTAAATATTTTGTCATTTGGACATTCATTTTTCCCTTAACTCATGAATTCAGAAGAGTGCTTTAAAAAAAAAAAAATTCAAGTGTATGGGAGGTAAGACTATTAACTGTTCCTGATTCCTGGTTTCAGTGAGTTCCTTATGGCCTACTCACTCTGTGGTCAGAATGATTTATTTAACTATAGTTTTTATAACTGTTTCATGTGCATGGAAAATATGTGTGGTCCAGATTCTCTTTTTAAATTTTTATTATTATTTTTAATATACATGATCTGACAGTTTCAGAGAGAAGAGTATTAAAAATCTCTAGGACTGAGGATTTCTTGGCTTCTCTCTATAATCCTATTATTTTCCTAACATATTTTGAATCTTTATAGTAAGTGGATATAGGTCCATCACTATTGCCTTCTTGATAGATTTGATACTTTGATCAGCACAGAATACCACTTTTCCTTCCTTCTAATTCTGTTCAATGGGAATTCTAGTTTGTGTCATATTAATATCATTACACATACTTTGTTAGTGTCTAACATATTTTTCTGGGATGTTTCTTATAAAGAAAATATACTTAGATTCCTATTTTAAATAAATCTGAGTTTGTTTGGATGGATGGCCTTTCAATGGATGACATCGAACAGTTTACACATATTGTGATTACTAAATTATTTGGTCTAATTCCTGCCATCTTATGTTGTGATATTTTTCATACCATTTTTTTTTCTTTTTTCCCTTGGACATATGTGGCAATGAAAAAGTTCTCTTCATCTAATATGAATTACACTTACTATAAAATCTCTTTCTGATTGCCTTAATAACCATTTCCAGACTATCATAGTGTCATACATTTGTTGAGTCTGTTGATGATTCTATATTAATTAAGGGAATGTGACATTATAATCTTAGATAGTTACATAACAGATAAAGCCCAAATTCCCATGGCTTTACTCATAACAGTCCAGTGTGTGTATTCCTCATTGAGCAACCATCCACATGTTATTTAGAGTCCAGGCTCCTCTCATCTTAGGACTCTGTTCTAGGAGTTTCTGTTTGGCTTATAGATGAGCAAAAAGACTGAGGAGCAGCAACATCTGCTCATAACCACTTCATCTATTCACACTCTCTCGACAAGAACTAGTCACATGACCCAACTAAGATACAAGCAGTATTGGGAAATGAAGTCCCTAGCTGAGTAGACACTTCCAAGCAAGAACTCCAGAAGGGAAGCATAAATAACTGAGGATCAGCTGGCTCTCTCAGCCACATTCCTGTTTCTATGCCTTCCTGAATTATTTGGTTTGTCTATCACTACTTCTACATCAGAAAAATCTGGCCCCTTTGCATGACACAATTCATTTCTCTAAGCTATGTTCTCTCCCACCTAATCCTTGCATGAATCCTAGCCTTCTGTCTTATGTGTGGAATAATAGGTTCCATCAGCACCCCCTCCAGAATGGAACGCTGCCAGCAAACCTTTACCTGTAAATAAGCAGACCAGCTACTCACCTAATGATGAGGGCATTCCGTCTATTGGACTAAGCCTTGGATAAGAACCTTGGGAATCAGAAACCTTCAGCTAGAATTAGCTTTGCCATCTGTCTCTGAGCTCAAGTAAAATCTTTTAGACACAACCAGCTTGACTCTGCTTATTAATCCCCTAAATCCTAACCACATTGCATAGGATAATCCATGAGGACATACCCAGGATTCTCTTTTCTTGAAACTAACATCTGTAAACTGAAATGTTAAATTTGTTCCCCCAATTATAGTTATATCCTCTTCAAGAACCAGAAGCCATTCTAACTCACTCTGACACTGAGCATTCAGCAGAGTAGGAGGTAGATGAGCAAAGGGTGGAGAACTTTGGCCTTTAAGGCTGCATCCCTTATTAGCTATGTGACCTTGGCCAGGTTACCTTACCTCCCTAGGTCTCAGTTTCCATTAGCACAAGCACAAAATGAAGGTACCTATCTCAGAGAACTGTTGCATAGATTTAATGACAAAATGTAGATTATCTGGCTTGCCATAGGCACTCAATCAAAATTTGCCAGACCAATAAATAAATTCTTTTCCTTCAAACCTGAGGAGTGCCCATGAAGTCATTTCTAATTTTAGATGCAAATCTTTTTCTTTCTTTTCTTTCTTTCTTTCTTTCTTTCTTTCTTTCTTTCTTTCTTTCTTTCTTTCTTTCTCTTTCTTTTTTCTTTTCTTTTCTTTTCTTTCTTTTCTTTTTTTTTAGAGAGTGGGAAAAAGAGAGAGCAGGGAGGGGCTGAAAGAGAGGGTGAGAGAGAATCTTGAGCAGCCTCCATGACCAGTGTGGAGCCAGACACAGGCCTCAAACTCATGACCCTGAGATCATGACCTGAGCCACAATAAAGAGTCAGACACTTAACCAACTGAGCTACCTGGGCACCCCCTAGGTGAAAATTTCTAATTAATTTCTTCTTGCCTTGTAGTTCCATACACTGATATAGGAGCACTTCAATGAATAAACATTATTCACCACCCACTTCCCTATTGTTTTATCCTCTAACATACAGGGCTTATCATTTTATTTACTTCTTGCGAATTACACCTATCAGCCTCTACGTTTTATTTTGCTATGTTTTTATGGCCCTTTAATTTCATTTTAAATCCTTTTTGATAGACCACTTACAACATACATGATTTCCCCATAAAAAAGCCAACTCCTATTAATCTAGTGTTGAAACACCAGAAAGTATGTTTATTGCTTTTTTTCCATGGCAACATAAATGAGAATTGAAAATGTATTGGATACCCTAAGGCAAGGAAAAGATTAAATGGTTTTTGAATCCCAAAAGAGATTAAATTTCAGGATGCTTGGGTGGCTCAGTTGGTTAAGTGTCTGCCTTCAGTTCAGGTCATGATCCCAGGGTCCTGGGATTGAACCCTGTGTTGGGCTCCCTGCTCAGCGGGGAGTCTGCTTCTCTCCTCCCCTGGCCAAGCTCACTTTCACTCTCACTCTCAAATAAATAAAATCTCTTTAAAAAAAAGTGACAGATTAAATTTCAACAGAGTAATTTTAGCATTATACATAATTAATCATATTTCTATGCTTTACTATATCAATAATTCATGCTTTATTATAGGTTAATGTTTTATACTTACTGTTTAATATGCACACAATAATCTAAACAATGATCTAAAAAGGATATATTTCTTTCCCTTAACTAAATTTTAAGTAACTATTCCCCAGCCACAATGAAGAGTTGTAATATTTAAATTTAGCTACATTAAAAGTACCAAGATGAAAAAAATGAATCTGAGTATTTTTATGGGAATTGGGTATAAAGACTGCTTCATCTACATTAAGATAGTCCATAGAGTAAAAATGAAAAGACATTTTTCCTATCTAAATACAATATTCAAGAGCATGTTTATTAAATGTTAATTTAATATTATTGGATTTGGCTGCAAAAAATTAAAAATGTTCCACTCTTCTAGCTTATGAATTATAGGCATGTGCTTCTAAGTCTACTCAATAGAAAGCCAAAAGTATACATTTATTGTTTAGAGAGAGACTTTCAAGGGAAATATCAGTGAAAAAGATAAAAAGTGAGAAGGAATGGTGGTACAGAGGAAACCAGAAAGATCCACGCACCAAGTCACAAAGAGCACCAGGTACTGGAAGAGCCAATTACCACTTAGAGTCATCCAGGCCACAGAGAGAAAAATGAGTGACACTTTTGTGTAACAGCTCCACTGTAGGCTCTTTTATAATACATGACCGTGGCTTCTCTGCAACTCTAAGCAAGATGCCACGTTGCTTCCTAGTACACAATACCAGCAAATTCCTATCCACTGAATACCCACTATGCTACACCTGTTAGGAATGTTGCAGATTTAGGAGTAAGAAAGACAAAAAACCTCTGCCCTGATGATGCTTACAAATGGAACACAGAATGCAGGTTTCTTTCCTCTGCTGTGGAATAATGCTTTAATATAATTGCCATGCTCAATCACTTTCTTTCTAAACTTTGGTTTTTGGTTCCCGGCAACCCAAAACAGATTTCTCACTACAATGCTAATTAATTAGTACATGAAAAACCTAGAATGTTCCATATTACATCCCGTGTTCTGGTTTACTATGGTACCACTCTCCAAACTTCTTATTTGATTATGCAAACAGCATTTACATATCTGGAGTAGTAGCCCTATATTTATGTATTTATAAATTATATAGATAGAATGTATACCAATCTGTCATATGCATGATAAAACGAACCCCAAAGCAGAAATAATACTGACAGAAATAAACTGACAGAAATAAAACTGACAGGTAGGGGACACCTGGGTGGCTCAGCAGCTGAGCATCTGCCTTTAGCCCAGGGTGTGATCCCCAGGGTTGGGGATCGAGTCCCATGTTGGGCTCCCTGCATGAAGCCTGCTTCTCCCTCTGCCTGTGTCTCTGCCTCTCTCTATATGGCTCTCATGAATAAATAAATAAATAAATCTTAAAAAAAAAAATTTACAGGCTGTAAATGTTCCCTCACATCCCCAGAGCTCACCTGCACTTTCACGGGTATATAAACCCTACAGGAGAGATCACTGCACTTAATGTTAATCTTTCAGACTTTTAAGCTTTATGACAAACTTAACTAACTCTACCCATTTTGACAAATATTGTCCATGACAAAAGGGGAAGTCATCTAATTCAGTAATTCACAGCAAGTTGCAATGTTGGTTTGATTCCCATAGTTTTCAATGTTCTTCCTTTGCCTCAGTGGGTGATAAACATTTCAGCTCTGGACACACTAAAAAATTAATATAAATTCTGATTGAATGTATTTGTGGAATGCAAATCAAAAGATTGAATAACTTCTTTTTTTAAAAAAAAATATTTTATTTATTTATTTTAGCGTGAGAGAACGTGCACACACCAGCATGGGGATGGGGTTGCTGGAGGAACAGACAGAGACGGACAAACAGACTCTGCACTGAGCGTGGAGCCCACTGCAGGGCTCGATCCCATGACCCATGAGGTCATGACCTGAGCAGAAACAAAGAGCCAGATGCTTAACCAACTGAGCCACTCTAGCACCTCTGAATAACTCAATAAAAATTGTTTGCTGGGGATCCCTGGGTGGCTCAGCAGTTTAGCACCTGCCTTCAGCCCAGGGCATGATCCTGGAGTCCGGGGATCGAGTCCCACATCGGGCTCCCTGCATGGAGGCTGCTTCTCCCTCTGCCTGTGTCTCTGCTTCTCTCTCTGTGTCTCTCACAAATAAATAAATAAAATCTTAAAAAAGAAAACTGTTTACTAAATATTACTTTATCCTTCCACAGACTCAAAAGGCCTTTCTGGGTCTCTCAATATTAGACCTGATATTCATATGTATGTCTGCACATGCACACATCAGGAACTTACTTATCGAAGACAAAAATATGGGATGCCTGGGTCGCTCAGTGGTTGAGCATCTGCCTTTGGTTCAGGTCCTGATCCTGGGATCCAGGATCAAGTCCTGTATCAGGCTCCCAGCAGGGAGCCCACTTCTCCTGCCTGCCTGTGTCTCTCTGCCTCTCTCTCTCTGGGTCTCTCATGAATAAATAAATAAAATCTTTAAAAAAGAAAAATTCTACAGAGCATAAGAATAACTATTTTTATTCTTTTCTTATCACTGCTATTTATATTTCATAGTACATTCTTTTAATAATATAGTAGAGCAGATAGTATTAATTTCCATTTTACAAACAAACTCAGTAAAAAAACTGAAGTAATTTTACTATGATAATGTGGCAGGTTAACAATTGAGAGATTTCAACAACAAATCCCCCAACACTAGCTCAGGTGTGTTTTCCTCATACCACACTGCAGCGATACCCTGGCTTTTAAAATCTGCTTTACTATAAGGTACAACATCACAAATCTTTTCCTCAGAAAGTACCATGAATGTTACTCCCCACAAGAAAATGTAAAGTTTGGGCAGCCTGGGTGGCTCAGCGGTTTAGCACCGCCTTCAGCCCAGGGCCTGATCCTGGAGACCCGGGATTGAGTCCCATGTCGGGCTCCCTGCATGGAGCCTGCTTCTCCCTCTGCCTGTGTCTCTGCCTCTCTTTCTGTGTCTCTCATGAATAAATAAATAAAAATCTTTAAAAAAAAAAAAAAAAAAAGAAAGGAAATGTAAAGTTTATTTCAAGAGCACTTTATTACCTTTCACTTATTTAAAGGCCAGGGGGTTAAGTACCCTTTTCTCAAGATATCACACATCATGGGATTTCCACCGTTAAAAGTTACAAAACTCACCAACCACACACCACTTGAGGACACAGCGATCTCTTATTATTTATAAGGCATAACTATAACAATAATTATGTTTTCTACACTAATATGCCAAATCCATCTGACTCTTCTGCCATTTTGCTTGAGATAAAGGAACCCAATTACTTCTTACACGACGGTTTCTACAATGTAGTTTAATTGTTCTTCAAATCTGAGAACTACAAACAGGGGGTTATTTCCCCAACAGGATCACACAGCACCTAGGAGGCCAGGGTGACAGAAAGGATGGTAAGCAAAACCACATCTGAAAAAAAAGGAAAAAAATCAAGAAAAAATTCACTTTAGCTAGCTACAAGTAAGATTCTTATATTAGGGGATCCTTGGGTGGATCTGTGGTTGAGCATCTGCCTTTGGCTCGGTCATGATCCTGGAGTTCAAGGATCGAGTCCCGCACTGGACTCCCTGCATGGAGCCTACTTCTCCCTCTGCCTGTGTCTCTGCCTCTCTCTTTCTCTCTCTCGTGAATAAATAAATAAAACCTTTAAAAAGAAATATTCTTATATTAGTCTCCTATTGTTGCTGTGATAAATTACCACAAACTTAGTGGCTTAAAACAACACAATATCTATTATCTTATAGTCTGGAAGTCAGAAGTCTGGAATGGGCTTTCCTGGAAAAATCAAGGTTTCAGCAGGCTTTGTTCCTTGTGGAAGCTCCAGGAGAAGCTGTCTCCTTCTGTACTCCAGCTTCTACAGGCTATGGCACCTCTTGCCTCATAGCCCCTGCCTTCAAAGCCAGCAATTATGTCACTTCAATCTCTGCTTCCATTGTCACATCTCCTCTGACTCTTCTGACTTGTTCTTCCATTTTTAGGAACCCTCACGATTACATGGGGCCCATCTGTATAACCCAGGATAACTTCCCACCTTGGGGTCCTGCAGGTACACATCTACAGAGTCCCTGTTCCATGTGAAGGAATGTTCACAGGTTCCTGGGATTAGGATGTGGATGCTACTGGGGCCATTATTCTGCTTAGCATAATGCTCAGGCAATCTTAAACAAAAAGTTCTCTAAGGTCCACACAGCTTAGTGTCATGGAAAATTTAGCAGGTTTGCAGATTTGTGGACCTACGCTGAGATCTGGACTCTGGCACTGAGCAGTTGAGCAATCTTAAATTATTCAATGTTGAGCAAACTCAATTTCCTTCTCTGTAAGTTGTCATAATATCTACATCTAAGGGTTATTAAACGATTAAAAATAAGGAATGTGAATACACAGAATACTAAGGCTAATAAAGAATTAAAGATGTTAAATGAATGGCAATTTACCTCACTCTCCAAGTTTAGAGTTTGCAGCTTAAATAACAACTATCATGGGGCACCAGGGTGGCTCAGTGGTTGAGTGTCTGCCTTTGGTTCAGGTTGTGATCCTGGGGTCCTGGGATCAAGTCCTATGTCAGGCTCCCTGCAGGGAGCCTGCTTCTCCCTCTGCCTATGTCTCTGCCTCTCTGAGTCTCTTATGAATAAGTAAATAAATAAAATCTTAAAAAAAAAACAACTATCATTTCTTTAGTAAGGAATATGTTCATTTTCTAGCCAATCCTTATACTATTAATATTCTTTTCCACTAAGAAATTGCAAATAATCTTATTTTAACATTTATATGTGAAATGTTAGTTTGCAACAATTCTGATGCTTAATTATAATTCAAGATAAAAGGCTACTCTGGGGGTGCCTGGGTGGCTTACTTGGTTAAGCAACTGACTCTTGATTTTGGCTCAGTTGATGATCTTAGAATGATGAGATCAAACTCCATGTCAGGCTCTGCCTTGGGCATGGAGCCTGCTTGAGATTCTCTCTCTCCCACTCCCCTTCATTGTAAACTTATATGTGTGTGTGTGTGTGTGTGTGTATACACACACACATATATATATGTATGTGTGTGTACATACACAAGTATGCTATATATATATATATATATATATATATAACATACTTCCATGAGTTGGAGCTTTAAAACAGTTAATAAAGGCTTTGAAGTTTATAGCAAAGAAATTCTTTGCCCTCTTAAAGTGTTATTTTTTTCATTCATTATGTAAAAAGGCATAAATTTCTTTTTTATATATATATAGCTTTGAAATTTGCTCCTACCACACATATACTTTGTGATAATTAGTAATTGTCATCACTACTAGAAAGCTTGTCTTGTTCCAACCATTAGGATATAATTCACTGTTTTTTTTCTGGGCGATTTACCACCAAACTTCTTGCAACCAACTTTTGCCTACAATATGAAGATACAGTTTATATTCAACAACCATCTCTTAGAGCACTCAAAGAAAAACATGTCTACCATTCTAAAAAAAATAATTTATTATAAGATCTCTAACACCAATGTAATAGAATCTAATACATATTAGGCTAGACAAGAGGTGAACAACCTAGCAATGAAATCATAGGAATATATATGTTAAACACATCGTGTCCCAACATTGTTCTTCCTATCCTACCCCGATATAATCCCCCATTGGGAATCTCTCATTCACTAACTAGAAGGAGAATCTACTTATAAGCAGCCTGCAGCATATACCAGGTATAAGAGTTAAGGGCCAGAAAATACCTCTACACATTCATAAATACTCACTTTGCATTCTTGGAAAATCTCCAGGAAAGAACGGTAACCTTATTACTCTAAACTTCTTATTGTCCTAAGACTCAGTGAAACTCGTGACTAATTTGCTTGCTGCGTAGAAAAAGAAAAGAAAAAAATGGCCTAATAAGAGATATAAAGGAATATCTCTTTTAATCTTCTAGGTTACTTCTCTTAGATCCAAAAAGATTACTATTTCCTTCTCTAAGTGGCAAGATTTGAAGTTATCTGGATTTTTTTTTCAACATTAGAAACAGAATACACAGCAGAATATTCACAGGTATTTTTTTAAGGAAAACACTTTTGTAGTACATTCTTCATTCATACGCAAAACTGAGGAAAGATGAAGGATAAATTCTACATCTAAGATAACATGATGGTATATCATCAGAAATAATTCAAGGGAACACAGAACTTTACAAGACTCTTAATTATAAAATATTTTGTGATGATTTGAATGATGTTTATAAATGTTTTAACAATATTTGCTGCATCAATCATATGCAAAACCCAGGGCTAAATATTCAGTAAGGGGGAAGGAGGGGTGGGGAGAGAGATTTATGCAAGTCCTGACACCCATCAGCCCTGCTCCACCAGCCATGTGGGAGCCCTCCACAGTCGCTTGTATGGTCACTTCCTGTACTCTCTATCTAATCTCCTGCTGCCATTGCTTCTAATACCTTTCATTTATTGATAATCCTCAATAGGCCAGAAGTATGACCTAAGGTGTCCTACAAATATTTTCCTACGTGTTCACTTTTCTCTTAAAAAACAAACAAACAAACAAAACCAAGGCCCAGGGCTATTCTCTCCCCATAGTCTAGGGAAAAAACCAGTAGTGTGTTTGACCATCTCAGTTTATTTTGCCTTCCTCCATCTGGAGCAGAATAGAAATCCTTATAGGCTGTGCTCTGGAGACACAGCAGCCTATGTGTGAGGCCCTCTGATTGACAACACCCTGGTGTCATCAGAACTGGTACCAAAGCTCTTTCGTGAGGAATGCAAATTACCTCAAAACTCTCATCTCTACATATATTTCTATGCACTAGAATTAAAGTCAAGATATCCCTTTACATACTTTAAAAACCACTCTTAACTCTGAAATGAGGCTTTTTGGGAGGGGTAAGTGTCATCATGACATACAGGCAGCCTTCCTTTCTACTGTTCAACAAGAACTCATTCCATTTCCATCAAGTAAGAAATTCAAAGTGGAAAACAAAGTCTGCTCAAAACAGTAAGCTAGCATCTACAACAACAACAAGGCACACACCCGAATTCCCGTCATAAAATATAAACCATAGGAGCATTTTACTTGCATTCTTATTCCCATAAACAGCCTTCCAAACATTGGAAATTACATCCACAATAATCCTGGATTGTTAATTATAACAGAAGCCATGGCATGGCCAGGAAATCCTAAAGACAGAAAAGTGAAGAGAATTTTGTGCCTGGAGAGCTTGGAGCACATTCAAAGGATTAGAGATTTATATCTCAAAAGTATAGCCTTGGGAAAAACAATTTCAAAATAAAAGCAACACTGAAATCTTAAAACTCAGACAAAACTGGCAAAAATTGTCTTTGCTAAGAAGCCTTAAAACAATGTTGCTTAACAGAATTTTGGTTTAAAAACCAAAACTCTGCTCTCTGCTTGAAAAACAAAAACCACCATCACTACTTGTAAACCATCAATTCACCATTTAGTGTACTTCAGACTCTTGGTTTGCACCTCACATTTATTACCTCATTTAATTTCTACTTCAGTCCCATAAAGTGGCAATTCACCTACTTTCACAATTGGAGGAGAAAATAAAACCTAGAGATACTAAGCCACTTGCCCGAGGACACACGCTGCCAGAAAATACATGAACAAAGCTGTTATAAACCAGATTGGTCTCAGTCTAAAACTGTACTGCCTCTATAATTAATTCTCACATTAAAATGTGGGGTTTTTTTTATTAGAGTGCAAAATACATTCTTTTTCTTGCTCTTAAGTTATATGACTTACATTTTTTAAAGCTGTTTTATGTGAAACTTTTTAAACGTGAAATTAGTAGAGGCAACCAGGGATACCACAGAAGCATGTCAAGGGATGAAGTGCAAACCAGCCTCAAGTTTCGGGTAGTTCCTTTAGCCCTGGTGTGTTCTCAGGGGACAGACTCAGGTAGAGCTCATGGACGGACACACCTCCCATCTGCCAATGGAGGGAAGGGAACAGAACCCATGTACCATGGTGGAAAGCAACATGATGAAACATGGGCTTTCAAAGCACCAGCCTCAGCTCTGCATTGTCGCTCCAAACCACAGGACTTATGGACACCTTCCAACCTCTTCCAGTCAATTTTCCCATGGGTAAATGGAAACACCTATCACATCTGGTTGATGTCAGAATCAGAAAAGATAGAATAAGTAACTCACTAGCACAAGAGTTGCCACAAAACCAGACGAAACTATAGTGCTACCCTCTGCTTACACTCCACCTCCAGGACACTCTTTTGCCTCCCCACCCTGGAAAGCCCTCCTGGAACCTATATTGTGTAAGTGAGGTCTTCCTATTCTAACAAGCCTCCTGGAGAACTCCAGACCAGTGTGTTCTCCATCCTTCAAAATCATTTATTTATTCACGAATCCAGTCAGCAAAAATATTAATTGTGATATTATGCTCAAGGCATTTTTGTTAGATCCTATAGGAGAATGAAAAAATCCAATCTCTTCCCGCAGGTAGCTCACAGCCAAATACATAAAGTCATGCAAGTCAGTTACTATCATGAGTCTAGCTTTTAAACCAGGGATTAAAACATCTACTTAAAAAACTGTTTTAAGAATCAAATCAGGGACGGCTGGGTGCTCAGTGGTTGAGCATCTGCCTTCAACTCAGGGTGTGATCCTGGGGTCCTAGGATCAAGTCCCACATTGGGACTCCCTATGGGGAGCCTGCTTCTCCCTCTGCCTATGTCTCTGCCTCTCTCTGTGTGTCTCTCATGAATAATAAATAAAATCTTTTTTTTTAAAGAATCAAATCAAAGTGGTTTTTCATAGATAGTATTAATAGTAGTTTTGCTACCACTATATTGTTCTGGTACTCTCATTTTGCTACTGAAGTACACATGCTTTGGCCCCTATCAGGTCAGAGTGGCTTCCAACTAGTGATTTCAGACCAGCTCTTGGTCTGGCACAATGTTGTGCACATAAAAATGCCATCTGCTGGGGTGCCTGGGCGGCTCAGTTGGTAAAGTGTTTGCCTTTGGCTCAGGTCATGATTTCAGGGTCCTGAGATTGAGCCCCATATGGGTTCCTTTCTCAGTGGGGAGTCTGCTCCTAATTCTCCCTCTGCTCCTCCCCCTGCTTATACTTCCCCTCAATCTCTTCCTCAAATGAATAAAAAATCTTTTCTAAAAATGTCGTTTGCAGGGCACCTGGGTGGCTCAGTCAGTTAAGAGTCTGCTTTTGGCTCAGGTCATGATCTCAGGGTCCTAGAATTGAGCCCTAACTGGGCTCCCTGCTCAGCAGGGAGTCTGCTTCTCCCTCTCCCTTTGCCCCCTCACTCTCTCTCTCTTTATCTCACCCTCTCAAATAAATAAAATCTTAAAAACAATGCCATTTGCTAGATGTTTCAGTCTCACAGAGACTGAAGACCTTTGTATGGCTCCATTATCAAGCTAATACCCTAGTCCTAGTCAATAGTATCACTAGTGTGAAGCCTAACGAGCAAATCTATACAAAAACCATGGAGACTATCAGAAACGCATGTCTGCACACATCCACTACCCAGACCACAGAATGCAGTTAAACTATAACCTACCTGCAATAGAATCAGTGTGTGCGTTCCTCAAATGCTCACTGAACACCAACCATGTGTGAGGCACTGAGCTAGACAAAGAAGTATAAAGTCAACAAGATCCTATCACAAAGACCAAAACGTTTCCCCTCAGTAAAGTCTCCCATCTCGTGTGGGGAGACTGTATATGTACCAACTACTAGATAACATGTGGAAAGCCTAAAATGTGTCATTAACATATGCAAATGACTGAAAAACTAGTCTTCCCAATCACAGTAAATGACAACTTCATCTCTCCAGTGCCTGAGATACATGCCTTGGAATCAGAATCAGCCTCATGACTCTCTCACACTCTGTGGCCAATTCACCATCAAATTCCCTGGGCTCTCCCTTCAAATTGCAACCACTAATTCTCACCACCTCTAGCCCACTACCCCATACAATCCATCATGATATCCCTGTCTTATTTTAATAACCTCCTATTAGTGTCCCCACTTTCACCCTTATCTCCCAACATAAACTGGAGAACTATCATTTCAACATACAGCTCAGGTTATGTCATACCTCTATCTAAATTGTCCAAGCATTTCCTATCTCACTGAAAGGAAAAACCAAAACCTTAACAACCGCCTGCAAGGTGTCACATGTGATCTGGCCTCATATGTTGCTCCTGGACCTCCTGACTCACTAAGCCACCAACCTTCTTAACACTCATGAACACCACGAGTACCCTGCCCACTTCAGAGTTTTGATTCTGCTGTTCCCTCTGCCTGAAATGCTCTTTGCCAAGCAGCATATGGGGTGCGCCTTCACTTCTAAGTGACCCTTCCCAGATGACTCTATTAAAAGGAGGCAATTCCCACCACCACTATGAACATCACTGCCTACCCACTTCACTGTGCTCCATTGTCCTCCACAGCCTTTAACCCACTGGACACATCCATACTTCCTGATCTATTTGCTTAGAGTTGGTCTTGTCCAACTATAATGTAAGTGTCATAAGGGCAAGGATTTTGTGTTCCATATGTTACTGCATCCTCACATTCTACAACAGTGCCTAGTACTTAGTAGGCAGTCAATATACAACTGTGGAATAAATAATTTAAAAAATAAATTAATAAATGAAAAAGCAAACAGTGAGATTTGTACAAAGCTAGGATATTAGAGAAGAGACTAGAGAGTCAGAAGGCAGGATGTTACAGGAGCCGAGGGATGGACGAGACATAGTACCTAAGGAAGCCCAGAGCCCATATAAAAACCTGACTCCTTAAAAGGGTGAGATTCAAATTATGCGCTCCTATGTTATTCAACCTTGAATTAAACAAGGTGTATATGTTTTTTCTATAAGTTATATGAGTTTTATAAGGACAGAGACAATATCTGTGATAGTTAATTTTATGTGTCGAACTGACTGGGTCATGGAGTACCCAGATATTTCATTAAACATCCTTAATGGGTGTGTCTGTGAGGGTGTTTTGGGTGAGATTAACACTGGAATCAGTAGACTGAGTAAAGCAGGGGCCCTTCCCCAGTGAGGGGGCCCTCATCTGATCACTTAAAGGTCTATATTGAATACAAAGTTGAGTAAGAAAGAATTTTTTTTCTCTCTGCCTTTGAGCTGCAACATTGGTCCTTTGCCTTCCGACTCGAACTCAAACTGGAATTTACAGCATCCTCTGGCCACAGCATCAGTACAATACCCTGCAAAGGCAGGTTTTTGACACACTGTGCAGATGAATTACGATGCCTTTTAATGGAAGAGCAAGTCAGATCATCTCCAGAGTGTTGCCTGCCATCTAAAAACATCTACTCTCATTATTCCTAGAATCACGACTTATTGTATTAAAGCTGTCTATTCCCCAAAGGGGTATGTTTAATTTTTACAACCTAATTGCTCACTCAATGTTAAATTAAAAAAAAAAAAAAAAAAAGAACTGAAAGGTCATTTTCCATGAAAACAACTATGAGAAAGCAATGAGGTACCTACAACAACTTTTTCTCTCATTTTTAAAAATTTAACTAATAGATTTTATTTTTTAGGCCAGTTTTGGGTTCACAGCAAAGGTGAGTTGAAAGTTCAGAGAGTTCCAGATAGCCCCTTCCTACTCCCCATGTGCAGTCTCCCCCACTATCACATTCCCCACCAGCATTGCAAAACTGATGAACCATCAGTGACACATCATTACCAATCAGAGTTCATTGTTTAAATACAGGTTTACTCTTAGTATTGTATATTTTATGATTTTGACATGTATGTATTGGTATAGTATCATACAGAATAGTACTACTGCTCCCCAAATGCCTGTGCTCTATTTGTCCCTCTCTCCCTCCAGTCCCTGGCAATCATTAATCTTTTTACTGTCTCCATAGTTTGTCTCTTCCAGAATGCCAGCCAGAATGCCAGCATTTTAGTCTTAGATGGAATCATACAGATATTATATGGCTTTTCAGACTGGCTTCCTTCCCTGAGTAACATGCATTCGAGGTCCATCCATGTCTTTTCATGGCTTGACAGCTCATTTCTTTTTATCACTAAATAGTATCCTATTGTATGGAGGTACCAGAGTTTATATAGTCAGAAATGAAAGAGGAGATATAACCAATACCATAAAATACGAAGGCTCATAAGAGACTCTGAACAACTGCATACCAACAAATTGGTAACCTAAAAGAAATGGATAAATTCCAAGAAACATGGAACTTACCAATATGGAGTCATGAAGAAATAGAATCTGAACTGACCAGTAACAAACAAGGAAAGTAAATCAGTAATTTAAAAACTCCCAAAAAAGACAAGCCCAGTGCCAGGTGGCTTCCCTGGTGAATCCTACCAAAGGTTTAAAGAAGAATTAATGTTAATCCTTTTTAAACTCTTCCCAAAAAATTGAAGAGGACAGAATACGACGCCCAAACTCATTTTATGAGGCCAACATTACTCTGATACCAAAAGCAGATAAGGACATTACAAAAAAGAAAACTATAGGCCTGTATTCCTAATCAATATAAATGCAAACATCCTCAACAAAATACTAACCAAATTCAACGTCACATTAGAAGGATCATACATCATGATCAAGTGGAATTTATCCCTGAGACATAAGGGTGATTCAACATATACCAATTAGTAACAGATACACCATATTAATAGAATGAAAGATAAAAATCATATGATCACCTTAATAGATACATAAAAAGCATTTAACAAAATTCAGCATCCTTCCATAAAACTCTCAACATCCTAAAAGAAAACATAAGAAGTATGTTCCTTGACATTAGTTTTGTTGGTAACTTTTTTAATTTGACACCAAAACAAAGACAATAAAGATAAGTAAGTGGGAATGCATCAAATAAAAAAGCTTCACACAGCAAAGGAAACCATTAACAAAGTGAAAAGGCAAGCTGCAGAATGAAAGAGAATATCTGTAGATCATGTATCTTATAAAGAATTAATATCCAAACTATATAAAGAACTCATAAAACTCAACAGCAGAAAAACAATCCAATTTAAAAAATGGACAAAGGAGCTGAATGGACATTTTTCCAAAGAAGACATATAGATGGTCAACAGGTACATAAAAAGATGCCCAACATCACTAATTATCAGAGAAATGAAAACCAAAACCACAATGAAATTCCACCTCACACCTGTTAGGATGGCTACTATCAAAAAGAGAAGAAATTACAAGTGTTAGTGAGGATATGAAGGAAGGGGACTCTTGTGCATTACTGATGAATTTCCATCAATTGTACAGCAACTATGGAAAATAATATGATGTTTCTCAAAAAATTAAAAGTAGAATATCATCCAACAATCCTACTTTTGGGTATATTCCAAAATAAGTGAAATCAAAATCTTGAAGAGATATCTGCACTCCCATGTTCATTGCAGTATTGTTTACAATAGTCATGATATGGAAATAACCTACATGTCCATTGGTGATGAATGGATAAAAGGGAAGAAATGGATACACGTGTATACACGCACACATACATATCTACATACACAGAGAATATTATTTGCCCATGAAAAAGAAGGAAATCCTTCCATTTGCAACATGGGTGAATCTTGATGGTATTATACCAAGTGATATAAATCAGACAGAGAAAGACAAATATTGTCTAATTTCACTCATGTGAGTAATCTTAAAGAGCCAAAATCATAGAGGCAGTAGAATGCTGGTTGCCAGGGGCTAGAGGATGGTGGAAATGCAAAGATATTGGTTGAAGGATCAAAACTTCCAGTTAAACTATGAGAATCTAACGTACAGCACAGCGCCTAAATCAACAATCATATGTTGTAAGCATGGAATTGCTCAACAAAATACTAACCAAATTCAATGTCACATTAGAAGGATCATACATCATGATCAAGTGGAATTTGTTGGAGTTGCTAAGAGAGTAGATCTTAATAGCTCCTCCCCCATCTCCTATGCACCCCCCCACACACACAAAGGTAACTATGTTAACTAATGGATGTGTTAACTAACTTTAATGTGGTAATCATTTTATAACACATACATGTATCAAATCATCACCTTGTATACTTTAAATTTACACAATATCATATGAAATTATACCTCCATAAAGCTAGATTCAAAAAAAATTGAAGTTTAAATTAAAATGGAGCTGTGTGTGCTTCTGCATTATTTTCTGCAGCAGTACTCCTCAAAGTAGGCTGTCTTCAAACTGCTTCTTAGACATCCGACACAAGGTAAGAAATCCCTGCCAGAATACAAATGAACTCATTATTTTCTTCCTTGAGAAAGATTTCCTGTGAAAAATGCCAGTTGAACTACCACAGTGTTTCATGATGTAGCTGATTTACATTCGGTGGCTCATCAGCATGGACAGTTAACAAGCATTTCTCAGACTGGCACCGGTCCACGGACCACACGTAGCACTAATCAATATTTTTATATATCACCCGTTAGATTTTGGCTTCCTCTCTCACACTCTACAGAAACCAACTTCTTAACACCCCATTTTTCTGCTTCCTCCTTGGTCTTCTATAGAATATATCAATCCTTAAAATTCTTTTCTTTTCTGGCTTTGATTAAAATGCACATGCTGATTATCCTTATATATCTTTGACTCTTCCTTTTCTGTCCCCTTAGCCATATGTTCCTTCTCTTTCTGCCACTTGAGTAAAGACATCCTTTAGGTTCTAACAACAGACATATTTTTTTCTGCTCTTTTCTCTCCTGATATGCAATCTCCTACAACCCCAAGGTCTCAATCTTCACCTCTGATGCAGGAGCTGCAGTGCGGATGTTTTTTTTTGTATCCCTTGCAACATCCAGCACAAACACTTCTGCATATAGTAGATGCTCAGCAAATGTCTATGGAACTGAGAAAGTAGTGAATTATGTGCAGCATGGGCCCTATTATTAGGCATAGAAGTAATTCGTTCTTACCATAGTAAAGAAGCACGTTGATTTTTTTAAAGTAGCAATAGTTACTCTATTGAAAATATTATATAAAATTAAACACCTAGTGATATCAAAGAAAATTAAACTGGAAATGTTTGTAATATTTAAAATAAAAAAAATTAGAGCTAAACAATTTTACAGTTGCACAGAGCAAAATTGATTTATAAGCAGAAAAGGGTACAGCAGAAATAACAATGGTCCTAATATTATGTGCAACAATATAAAAATGGATTTTTACCTTTTTCTACTGTTAAAAATTCTCCATTTCGAAATTCAGCCAAATAGTGAAAATAGATAGCTAAACCTGCAAATTATTTTCCTAATGGTTTTGCTAATAAAACTTAAAAAAGGAAATACACATTTTAAAAACACTGTACATCTGAATCACTCTTCTGTATTCTTAATCTGCCCAGTAGTCCTTTTAAAATTCCTTCAGCCTCCAACCCTCCCTTAGAGTCTTCACAGTATTTTCAAAGCTGATAAAACCTCATTCTCCAGACATATGTCTTAATTCCCAAGAGACTGCTCTACTTTTTTTTTTAAATTAATTTATTTATTTATGATAGTCAGAGAGAGAGAGAGAGAGGCAGAGACACAGGCAGAGGGAGAAGCAGGCTCCATGCACCGGGAGCCTGATGTGGGATTCGATCCCGGGTCTCCAGGATCACGCCCTGGGCCAAAGGCAGGCACCAAACTGCTGCGCCACCCAGGGATCCCGAGACTGCTCTACTTTTTAATTATTTTTATATACAGGTTTTATAAAATTAAATATTAAAACAAGTATTCATTTGATGGAAAACAATAATCGGTGTACCATAAAACGCAAAAGTACTGTAATAATGATGTTTTTATGCTTCTGTGATTGACGCATGAAGTATATGTTAGGGAAAGGAAAGAACACACAGCAGTGTGCAAACATGCAAGAATTAATAATGCTGGGCAGCCCGGGTGGCTCAGTGGCTTAGCGCCCACCCAGGGCATGATCCTAAGAGACCGGGGATCGAGTCCCATGTTGGGCTCCCTGCATGGAGCCTGCTTCTCCCTCTGCCTATGTTGTGCCTCTCTCTCTTTCTCTCTCTCTCTCTCTCTCTCTCTCTCTCTGACTCTCATTAATAAATAAAAATCTTTAAAAAAAAAGTCTTAAAAAAAAGAATTAGTAATGCTGCTGTTTCAGCATAAGTACTCAATAACCATAGAAGTCAGGAGTGACTGTTCAACCCCAAAGTAATTAATCATAGGATAGGCCAGTATAAAATGGACTATGGAAATACTGAACATCATGGGATTTAATTTTAGTGATATTTAGGCACCAATTAAATAACTGCAGAATAGTGCTTTACCTTTTTAGGACAGCAGTAGAGATTTACATACTTATAGCAACTATTATAAAGATCAACTAAAAATTATTACTGTATGTATGGAAGGATTTGGGGGTTATTTTTCCAGTATTTTTATTCAATTCTTTTCTGCAAAGGATGGTTGGTTGTAAGTAACCCCCACCTAAAATTTAATTTTTGAGGGCTGTCCTAATCAGACTGTGACAATATTCCTGTAAACAAAACAAGTGAATCAAAATTATAGCATGGTGCCCAGGGACTGCTCAGAACATGCATGGAAGAAAGTCACGGCAGGGTGACCGAATGAAAGACAAAAACTGTTATAAGTCCTTTAATATTCATATAGCACTTGAGGGTTTACAAAGGGCATTTGTTTTTATTCTTCATTTTATTTTTTTAGGTCAAAAGATCCTCTGTTGGAAGCCCATGGGGGCCTTGAAGAATGGATAGGAGCTGGGGAGCAGGCTAGGGATAGAGGCAGGAGGCTGCAGGCGCGGTGGCTGGAAGCAAAGAACTGCCAATGTTATGTTGCTGTTTATCCTTAATGTGATAAACACAATATGTCTTATATATGATTTCTGAGAAACAGAAATGTTAAGGAAGAGTCTATAAAACCACCAAATGGGAAACTGGATGAGCCCAACAGTCATCTCATTTATATGTTTTTAAGGTCAGCAGTGCTATGACCTTCAAGCTCTCACAGGGAACTTTCTTATGAAATAAGGCTAATGTTAAACAGATAACACATGTAATGGGTGTCCTTAGGGGAAAAATTCTGAGGAAGGGATTGGTAAGGCCGCACCCACATGGACACAGCAAGAAACTGGGCCAATCAGACTGCAATTGGGGAGAATGGATATTGGCAGTCTGGGGGGACGCCAGGCACTACAGCAGGTGCTGGGATGCAAGGATCAGAAAAGCAAAAAACAGCACTGGCTCTGCCCTCAAGGAGAACTTCAAGTGCTCACACTCAGCCTTCCCCGCTCACACAGCTTCCTTCAAAATGCCTTGCAGCTGTGCTTTTCCCAACACCCTCCATGCCTCAGGTGTGTGGCAGGTGTAGGCAAAGTTCCTGGTCTTGCTCCCAAAGTTCCTGGTCTCCTGAGCCAGGGGCCTCACTCCTGCTGAGTCTTTCCTCTTTCTCATCGCCCATTGCAAGCCCCCGTGCAGATTCTGTGTACTAGATCTCATCCACTCTCACCTGCAAACCACTCCTCACACACAGGTCTTCCTCTCTCCCCTACCTGCTCCTCATGTTGGTCAGGCCTTCACCCCTTCTTACTTCACCACTCTTCATGCCTCTTGCATCAATTATTTCAGCTTGAGCCTCCTTTTCTTTGTTTTTAAAATGGAGATGAGGGGCAGCCCTGGTGGCTCAGCGGTTTAGCCCCGCCTTCGGCCCAGGGCCTGATCCTGGAGACCCGGAATTGAGTCCCATGTCTGGCTCCCTGCATGGAGCCTGCCTCTCTCTCTGTCTCTCATGAATAAATAAATAAAATCTTTAAAAAAAATAAAATGGAGATGATAATGACAATAATATCCATCTTACAGGCTTCTTTAGAGGGTAAAACACGTTGATACACAGTAAGCCCTTAGAATAACTGCCTGGAGCATGGTAAGTGCTCAATTAATAGTAGTTATAATTATTGTTATTATTGACTGAGAATGCCAGAGAGAAAAGAGGGATAAAAACAAGGCCCAAGCCGCAAAACACCATTCCAAACCTCTTTTTTTTTTTTTAAGATTTTATTTATTTATTCATGAGAGACACAGAGAGAAGGCAGAGACACAGGGAGAGGAAGAAACAGGCTCCTCGCAGGGAGCCCAATGCGGGACTCGATCCCGGAACTCCGGGATCACACCCTGAGCCTAAGGCAGACGCTCAACCACTGAGCCATGAAGGCATCCCTATCCCAAACCTCTAATAGCAATTACATACACTGCAGTTACTTGCTCATTTGTCTATATCTGTATCTCCTACCAGACTACAAATTCATTCTGTCTAGCAAATAGTAGGAAGATAACAAATGCTTATTGAATTTCAAAAACATTTATTTCTAATTACATATCATATACCCATTTAATAGCCTTTCATGCCATTTTAATCTAATAGTGGCTGGTGAGTTTGATTATAAAAATACATGGAACACAGATTTTTTTTTCAAATCATGGCTTTATCCTCTTCTCTCAAAACTAAAAATTACATAGGCAGAGCACGCTCAGGCTCTAATGGAAAATGATGCTCAAATATTTAACTTTCCAAAATGTCATATTTGAATCACTTTACCATCACATATGCGAAGCTATGTTAGACAGTCAAGACATCTGCTTCCTTGGCCAGAAAGTGTAGGCGTTCATGGAGATTGAAGCTAGAGATAGCAAATGTTAAACAACAGCCTCCAGAAGCTGCAGGGTGGCTCACAGCCCAGGGCTGCCCACACTGGGGCCCTGCGGACTTTTCTGTCCCCAGTCAGAGGGGCTATCCTGGGGAAGAGGGTAAGGGGCTGGCCTCCTCCCACCTCTAACACACTCTAGTTCACAAGGCCATAATGTCTCCTGCAACCTCTGATGCAGTACTTCCTCATTCAGTTTTGTTCAATAGAACTTTGGTGCACTTGACTAGTCCCCAGCTAACCTAGGCCCGCTCAGAGAAATTCTTGGTAAAAGAGGCTGCAACACATGATACGTAATCTTTTATTCCTTTTAAAAGAATTTTCCAGCTTTAAGATACAATCAATATTAGCACTGTGTAAATTTAAGGTATACAACATGATGATTTAATACATACATATACAGCAAAATGATTACCACAATAAGGTTAGGTAGCACATCCATCACTTCACATAGTTAGCTTTTTCTGTATGTGTGTGAGTATGCACGTGTGTGTGTTTGTGTGTGTGCGTGTGTGGTAAGAATCTGTAAGATCTACTCTTTTAGCAATTTTCAAGCCTATGATACAATATTGTTAACTATAGCCACCATGCTGTAATTAGATCCCCAGAACATATTTATCTCGTAACTGGAAATGTACACCCTTTGCCAACATATCCCCATTTCACCCAGTCCCCAGCCCCTGGCAACCACCATTCTATCCTCTGTTTCTATAAGTGAGGTCATATGGTATTTGTCTACCTAACTTATTTCACTTAGCATAATGCTCTCATGGTTCATCCATGTTGTTACATATAATAGGATTTCCTTCTTTCTCATGGGTACACACGCATGTGCGCATGCACACACACACACACACACTTTTTTTTTTTCACACTTTCTTTATCCATTTATCTGTGTGGACACTGTTTCCATGTCTTGGCTATTATGAATAATGCTGCAAAGAACATCCCTTCAAGATCCTGATTTTATTTCCTTTCAATATATAACCAGGTGTGGGATTATTGGATCATATGGTAATTTCATTTTCTAAATTTTTTGAGAAACCTCTGTATCATTTTCTGTAGTAGCTTCACCAATTTACATTCCTACCAGCATTGTGGGAAGGTTCCCTTTTCTCCACATCTTCACCAACACTTGTTATTTCTTGTCTTGGTAATAGCCATCCTAACAGATATGGAGTGACATCTCACTGTGGTTTTTACTTGCGTTTCCCTGATGATTAGTGATGTTGAGCTTATACCTGTTCATGCTCATGTTTCCTGACCATTATAAAAGATTTGGATTTCCTGTGGGCCATTTGTGCATCTTCTTTGAAAAAAAATGTCTATTCAGATCTTTTGCCTACTTCTAATCATAGCATTTATTTTGTTTTTTTTTTGTTATCATTGTTATTGAATTGCACAAGTTCCTCATATATTTTGGCTATTAATGCCTTAACAGATAGATGTGTAAATACTTTCTCCCATTCCAGAGGCTCTCCTTTCATTTTGTTGATCTTTAATTCCTTGAGAGAGACAGGCTACAGTTTTAAGATTTCAGAAAAGGAAGACCCTGAATATGAATTTACGGAAGTGGGAGAGGGTGGACAGGTAAGGCTTCATGAAAATCTTCACACTTGTTGGTTGTGATAAGCCTTCAAAGATAGACAGTGTAAACTGAAGAGGTGAGTAGGACATTAGGGTGGAAAGAATGGTCATTAGCAAGGCTGAGAAGTGGAAAGACCCTCAAGTGCAATGGAGTATATTTGCAGAACAGTATGGCTGCAATTTCAAATGAATAAATGGGGGAACAAAGATGAAGATGGATGATAATGACACAGCATGAAGGCATACTCCAGGAGTCTGGCAAATGTGCAAGTGAGAAGCTCTGGAGGATTTGGGCAGGGAAGTGAAAGCTAACCACGCAGTCATTTGCACAATGGTTTGCAAAGGAACAACCAGTAGAAGAGAAAAGTTAAATGGTTACTGGAATGTTATAAGCAAGAAGAAAAGAGTATCAGATTCAGAAAATAAACAGGTGGGAAAGGATAGAACCAAAAAGTTATTCTGACCCATCAAAAGGTGAGTGAGTCTGCAACCTGGTAAACCCAAAGATAAATTGTTATATCTTCCCACAAGTAGCTAGGACAAACAGGACCAGGATTCACAGGTCAGTACAATGAGTGAAACAGCTAATGTTTATTGCAAGTCTGCTGTGTGTCAGACAGTGCTTAGTACATTATATGCTTTATCTCATTTAAGTCTCTATATCAAGCCATTCTGAGAGTTGTGCTTTATGATCACCAATTTACAGATGAAAAAACACAAGCTCACAGAGGTAAGATGACTTGTCTATGCTCAGAGAATAGATAATAAGGAGAATGAATAAATAACAAATATGATTTAGAATAGCACCTATTTGCTGGGCACTCTGGGAAACGGTGGTGAACAGAGAAATTGTCCCTGCTGCTTTTTTCAAATGGAGACCTAACTTCAAAGCTTTTCTTCCTCCACTGCTTCCACTCATAAAAGAAGTCCCTGGTCCGATTCAGTTACAGTATTTGACTATTGCCAGGTTGTCCCTACATTGCTGATATTAAGCCTAATTTTTATTTTTTTTAAATCATTATAATTTGGCTATAAATGTCTTTACTTTTTCTTTTACAATGTTGATAATGACAGGAAGCCACAGTACTTGGTGCTCAACTGCTTATTATTTATATTTTGAGCAAGAAAAGCTGATACCAACTCCTGGATCAATCTAAGAAGCAGTTTACATCAAAACTCGGAACTTCTAAAAAAAAAAAAAAAAAAAAAAAACTCGGGCCTTCTCACTCTTGCAAGATTACCTTTTCCTCAATCATAACAATTACTTCAGATTAAAAACAATCTGCCAGATGTCAAAGTACAAAGTACCAAAGTCTAATTTATATGAAGGTACTTAATTAACTTGAACAAATTACACTAGAAAGAAAAATCCATCAATCATTTGCATATTTTTAATATTCAGGATATTAAGTATTGAAATATACATGGAATCTAGGACAATTAGAAAACATTTCCTTGTTCACTCAGTAAATATTTATTGAGCACTATGCCTGAGGCAACATTATACATGTTGTGAGAGATACAGAAATTACAAAAGCAGGAGACTGTTTCTAGGTGTTTCAGGGTGGTAGAGCATAAGACACAAGGAAAACAAACATAACTCTAGTTTAGGGCATGTGGTCATTGGAAGACAATTCTCCACAGCTCTCTTGCATTTTTGCATATATTGTGAGTGAGGCACTGGCTGTCCTTTTCAACTCCTTTTCAAGGATATTTCTATAGCAAACATCTTTGGCAGACAGAGAGGTGTCTCTCTTAGGAGAAAAAGCAGTTTTGCTTACAGTCCTGGAAGATACTGTGTCTCCTTACAGAGCCAAGGGTAAGCATGCTTACTGTCTAGTATGCTAGTATGTCCCTCCAGAGCAAAAAACAGACATGTTTCCTGACCATTATAAAAGATTTGGATTTCCTGAACTCAGTGATCCTCTCTGATAAGGCAGTCCATTTTGTGTTCAGTAATGGAAGCTGGCCCTCTTCTGTGGGAATAGTCTCAGGGATTAGGTGCCAATAAGCTGAGACTCATAGACTGCTGCTATGAGTAATAAACTATCCTGTCTCTGACTTTGGAGTCTCATACCTTCTACCAGCATCTATGAAACTGTGTTCGGCTAACTTGCTGGCTTGCAAATAGGATAAAATCACAGTCTTGACAGTTATTGATAGCAGGAGGTTGCAAAAATGGCAACAAATTCATTCCCCTCCTGCATCTATGCCCTTTGGTCTACCCTCTTACACTGATTCTGGGCTTGATGGTGTAAACTTCCTTGGCCAATGGGACATCAAAAAATATGACACAAATAGAAGATTGAAAAAGTACCTTAGCCTCTTTCTGGCTGGTTTTTTTTTTTTTTTTAATTTATAGTCATGTGAAAAAGCTCAGGCTAGCCTGTCTGTGAGAAATACGTGCCCAGTGTCCCCTACCATCCCAGCCAAGAGCCTCACAATCACCAGACATGTGAACAAGCCCAATTTAGGTCATCCAGCCCCCAGCTAACAGTCCAGTTACTGATGATGTCAAAATGAATCCAGCATTAATCGGTAGAACTGAGAGACCTGAGAACTATTCAGCTTCTAGTTTTGGGAGTGGTTCACTTTGCCACAAAAACTAACAAAAGGGGTAGCAGACAAAACAAAAACTACTTTTGGTAGAATATCTATATTACATATTCCACAGGGCTCAGGGTATGTGTGGTTAAATGCTGTAACTCCAGAACTCAATACTGTGCCTAGAAGAGAGTTAAAAGTACCAACAGTTTCAGCTTTGTTTTCATTCATCCATCTGAACACTCACTACAAAAGTCACTTAATTTTCATCTCACAGGCAGGTTGTGAGCTTAAAAGAACTGTGTATGAATCCAGCAAGGCACATGCTTAAAGGGAAAAACCACAACTTGATACTCAAGGAAACATGCTCCCATGTGCAAAAATCAGCTCTTCTGGAACGCCTGGGTGGCTCAGTGGTTGGGCGTCTGGCTTTGGCCCAGGGCGTCATCCTGGAGTCCCGGGATTGAGTCCTGCATTGGGCTCCCTGCAGGGAGCCTGCTTCTCCCTCTGCCTGTGTCTCTGCCTCTCTGTCTCATGAATAAATAAATAAAATCTTTAAAAGAAAAATCAGCTATTCTACCTAATATCTGGCAGTCCTTGGGTGAGTTATTTAAACATGTGGCACCTCAGTTTCCTTATCTGCATCATGGGAATAATATAGCTTTCTTCATGAGCTTTGTAACATGGTGTTATAAAAGAGGCATTCTCTCTGTGTAACCTAACAGAGTATCAGGGGTATTATGGTGGAAGAGATGAAAGCCTTGGAGTAGCAGCAAACAAGTAACATGCACCTGCTCACATGCTTTCTCTCTCACATACACACATGCACAAAATCAAACCATTTCCCAAAATTAAATTAAAAAGCCAGCCAGCAGAGACCTAAGAAGAGGGAAGCTAAGTAACAAGAGGGCTCTATTATGGTCTACAGGAAGACAAACTTATTATATAATGTGCACGTGTCATATATAACAACCCAAAGTATGTTGTTTGAAAACACCCCTGAATAATATAACCTTTCTGGAAAATTAATGCCTGACAATGTGTGAGTATATAGAATATAGAATGTAACATTATATTAATGAACTAAAAGATCACTTTTCAGATATTCTGCTTCATATCTATAGTTGAGAACTAAATCCCTACTTTTTATTTATAGACATCTTAAATACCTTCCTCTTGTTCCTCTACACAACTAGGTTTCATCACATTTAAAATACTTTTAAAAAAAAAGACTTTATTTTATGATTTGGCATCTTTGAAAATTCTGTTTAACTGCTGGCTGGCAATTGAGTGCAGTTGATATTGTCTCTCAGACATCAAAACCAAGATTATTATTGGAATTATACAAATCAAACCAACAAATTGCCCATGGCCTAAGTTGGTTTTCTGTAGCATTCTGAGACCTTGGTAAGGGAAATTTTAAAAATCACAATTAATTTCTATTCTCATTTACATGATAAATGTATACAAAGTTTTTTTCTACCACTTACTTCAATCATAGGCAGTACTAAATAAATGACATTTAGTTAGCTATAACCATACTGTATATTTTATTCTTTAAAAAAGCAATAAACACACAAGGACATGGATAGAGCTAGAAAGTACAATGCTAAGTGAAATAAGTCAGTTAGAGAAGACAAATACCATATGATTTCACTCATATGAGGAATAAAAGAAATAAAACAAATGATCATAGGGGCAAAAAGACAAAGGGAGAGAGACAAACCAAGAAACAGGCCCTTAACTACAAAGAACAAATTGAGAGTTACCAGAGAGGAGGTGGGTGGGAGGATGGGTGAAATAGGTGATGGGGATTAAGGAGGGTGCTTGTTGTGATGAGCACCAGGTGATATATGAAAGTGCTGAATCACTATATTGTATGCCTGAAACTAATATAACACTGTATGTTAACTATACTGGAATTAAAATAAAGCAATAAATATTTCACCATATCTCATTAGCCACTGAAAACCAAGCTCTAAAGTTCTACTAAACAAGACCACATGCCTTCAGACCAACACACATTTATCAACCATAAAAGTCCATTTGGTCAACTGTATCTCTATCTCTGGAGCAAATAGTTGGAAAGCAGTAAGATGAGATGGCATAGAAAATTTAAAAATCAGAAACAATACATATATTTATGAATGTTTTAAATTTTAACCAATTATTTTACAGATTGTCCTTCTGATCCTGAATCTAGAAACATCATATCCCCCAGTTCACACCCATTATGGGGCACTACAACACCACAGTGCCTTATGGTGGGATGGTATCAAACACCCTTTGGCTCAGATGCAAAGTCTGTTCTCCACTGGAGGGACATCTGGGTGTCCAGCCCAGGGAGTATCCCACTGGAACCCCAATCTCATTCTGCCCCAGGAAAGCCCCCCCAACATTCCCAAGTCTGGGAACTGTCATCTAACTGACTGAGGTTGCCTGCCACTTCAGGAAACTTTGTCATCCTCCGTTGAATAATATCTTAACAGAAGCAAATAAGCAACCAAACAAACAAACTACCCCAACTTACCCGGAAATAGTCGCTGCATGCTGCTAGGACTGCCTTGTGAGCATGGAATTTCTGTTCCTCGGCAATCAGGGTGACATCGCAGAGGATGCCGTCACTTCTCTGTTGATTCAGCGCTGCCAAGACACTATCATTGTGAGATTCCGAGTGGCAGAGCCTCTGGCCTGTCAGCATTTCTTGAATACTACGAAAGAGAGCAATCACATCAACACTCTTCCGCTGGCCAGCCCCTGTGGCCCCCGTGCTACCTCACCCCCTCAGCACCAGTCTCTTTTCCTCACCCCGTTAGGGTGTCTTTCTCTTTCCTACTAATGCTTCTCTTTCTGAGTTTGCATTTTTTTGTGTGTCCATCTGTGTCTGTGTATTGGCCCATGTCCGTGGGCCTGTGAGCCTCTGCTTCTGGGCCTCTGTCCCCTGGATATGGATATGCACATCTCTGAGTGCAGCACTTTCTCCCGATATGTATCTGGATGTGTGTACATATGTGAATCTGTCCTCTCTGCGACCCCTGCCCTAACTCTAATTCCTTCTCTAGCTTTGTACCACCTGTGTGGGGTTAGTGCAAGCTCAGAACATGATCACCACCATGCCCTGATCTAGCACAGAATCCACGGGACCCCAGACTCATTAGAGATATAGGAAGTTGCCATATCTCCCCTCATTAATGTAATGCATGTTATTATTACATTAATAAATAAAACAAAACTGAGTAAGTGTTGGTTAGAGAAAAAAGAGCTGCCACTAGTCACTCCATGTAAAAGGCAATTAATTAAACCACAGCAGATGATTATTAAACTTGGGTAATTATGTACTTTAGGAGAACATCAAAAGAAATGTCATGGTAAATGAAAAAAATCTAAGGCTGGAAGTAAAATATATCTATATTATCAGCTTTCAATCTCTGTATGTGGTCATTGTACTATGTTTAGGAATGACTATATAATTTTATTTTCCATTCTATTTTTTGAAATTGCTAAATTTGCTCATTGTGAAACTTAGCCCTTCACTCCTTACCCTATTTTAAAATATCCATCCTATGTTCTTCAGAACTCCTAAGTGAAACCCCAGATCTTGCCAAAATAAGGTGGAAGTGGTGCCATGAACACATAATGTTCTACCCTGAGTGTGTAGATAGCTATGAACAACTCCAGCCTAGATCTATGAATAGAGTCTCCACAGGACTCTAAAATCTCAGAAATGGCAGGAGATCAGGATGGGTGAGCTACACCAATCTAAGTTACTCCCAGAATGAGAACAAGGGCCATCAAGCCCGGTTTCTGGCTTGTGGACTCTTCTGGAAGCTGAGGGAAGATACCATCGGGGTGACTGAGCATCGTCTCTCCTATCCTGACAACTTCTGTACCCAGTTCTTCCCTCTGAATGTGAAAGAGCCACTCGCGGAAGCCAGGGAGTCGCCACTGGCGACTAGTCTACATGGTTAGTTTATTTAACAAAGCTCTGCCCAGCCTGTGGTGCCACTCAGCTGGTAAACTGCACTTCAACACAGGCCACCACCTTAAAGTGAACCAAATGCTTCCTGTGAGATGCAGAGTACAGCCTCGTAAGCTTTATTGGACATTTCTGACTGAGAAGCCTCAGAAATGTCAGAACTATTGAAACAACAACAAAAAAAAACTTGGCAGGAGGTGAGGATATAGGAAGTTCTCGTGGGAAGGTGGGAGGATTATTTTCAGTTGAAATCCAGCAGTGAGTTTTGAAATGGTTACTGTCATTGAATATTCATCCTGCAGCTCCAGCTATCGGTAGACATTTAAAATCAGTAACTGAAAACCACATTCGGAAGCATAAGTAACTTTTTAATACAAATTTCTATGCAAAGCCTGGAATGGAGATTAATTAGCATCACTCAATTAAAGCAATAAGGGAATAGTATAGTAGCAGAAATATTAGCAGAAATATAGTAGCAGAATATTATTAGCAGAAATATTAGCAGAAATATAGTAGCAGAAATATTCTATCTGCTAAAGTAAAGTTCTAGGATAGTTTTTTTAAAATCTTTCTTAAAAGGATGTTTTTATGTCTTTTACAAACAGTCTTCTTATGTTCCATGAAGTATTCTTACTGATTTATAATTACTAATTCACTTAATCATCTTAACAATCTTATGAGGCAGGCACGATTATTATCTCTATTCTACAGATAAGAAAACCGAAGGTCCAAGAGATCAGGCATTTTGAGAACCTATCCAAGAACACAATAATGTAATTCACCTTCCTACTTAAAAACAACATCAAAAAGACAAAACAACATAACAAACTGAGAAGACTATCCCAAAAATCTCAAAAAAACTGTGAAGACTGCAGAGGGAAAAAAAAAATCACAAAGTCCATACAAACTTTGTTTTATATTATGCATATATTACTCATGTTATCTCAAAATCAAAGTTGCCTTTTAAAAAGAATACACATGAAGATAATAACAAGAGATAGTGATAAGAAATATCTGAAATCAGGCTTCAAAAATATTTATCTTTGCACTGCAACTAAGATAAGTTTGGAGACAGAAAAAGAGATTCTAGTTATTATTATTTGAAACTCTCATTGAAAATTTATTTGAAGCACCCATTACTTTTCTCCCTTTTAATAACACCTTAAATGTTAAATAAATGTATTTTAAAATTTCATTTTTAGTGGAACAGCATAATATGTTAAAATAATTGCTTTAACCTGTTTCCTTACTCATTTTCCAAATACAGTGCCACAATTCATGTCCTTATTATCAAGACTGAATCAGTATTTCCATTTCAGATATCTACTGACAGCGATTAAATCTCGCCACGGAAAGAGCAGCTGTAAACTGAAATTTGGCAAAGAATAAAGGGCTCAGCTCTGAAACAATAGTGATGCTGCACAATTTCACAGGATCATTCAGCTGGGCTTGAAATAGTCAAGCTTCAAGAAAACAACATGCTAAATATTTAAGGCAACACTTGGCACAAGATCCCAAATATTTTGGAGCCAATATGTTAGGAATCTTTAAAAGCAGAAACAAATACTCCAACATTTGGCAAGAAATAAAGGCCTATTAATCAACAAGTCTTTATTATATTCTGAAAGTAACTTCCCACTCAACTCTCAGATGTAAATCTGCAAAAGACTTCAACCCTCTAAATGTTAAAGCATGTGTGACCACGGAACACAGCTAGAAAGTGGCAGGCCCATCTGATGAGGTCAGTGATCATAAATAAGGGAGGAGGTGAATCAGAGACTCTAAAGTATCCTGTCTAAATTAAGATAAGGAGTGTATAGATAGCTATGAACAACTGCAGATACATGCTTGCAAACAGCCCCGTTGACATCTATAATTTACATCAAATTAGCACACTACATTTCCCAACAATATCCCTCCATTATTTGGGAAACAATGAAGAAGGAAGAAAGAGAATATTCCTAAAACTTCCCAAATTACTGAAGAAAAAAAAAGAAACAGAAAACATGAGGCACATTTCCCAAAGTATTCAGATTTGCATGTCATTCTAAGATTGGGAAAGGTCATCCATGGAAGCAATGTTGCCACCTTAAAACTCCCAGACAAGTGCAGAAGGTGACTTGGCTTTCCCAGGGCAATGCCAACAGTCTTTCCTCTGATGAATCCCCTAGAAGTACACTGTCCAATACAACAGCCACTAGCTACAGGTGGTTATTGGCCACTTGAAATGTGGGTGGTCCAAATTGAAATGCACTTGACGTTAGATGTAGTATGAAAAAAGAATGCAAAATACCAATATTTTACATTGATTACATGTTGCCTTGGGGTATGCTGCATTAAATAAACTATATAGTTAAATTTATTTTGCCAGTTTCCTTTTACTTTTTTAAAAAAGTAACTACTTGAGAATTTTTAATTATATATATGGTTCACATTATGGTTCTATTGGACAGTGTGTAAGCCCCCAGGGGGACATATCCCTCATTCCTTTCCACTTGAACTCTGTATGGGCTTCAGGTATCCCATAAGGCTGTTGAGGAGCATGGCTGTTCCTGTGTCTCACAGGGCACAGCCTCTGCAGGTACAACATGGGAAGCCCCAAACTCTCTGAGCAGCAGATTGCTTTTTAGTGATTGATGCCAGGGAATATTTGATTGACCATATGTCAACATTCAGTAACAGGGAGATAAATAAATGAGTTCTCAGGGAACAGGACTATTCATGACTTCAAGTCTTTAACCTTCATTCTAGAATTGATAGCAAAAACTAAAAAATCAAATGCAGAGCACAACATTCATAACATGGTACACCCCACTCAGAGTGAAGCTCTGCCACAGTGTAAATCACTACTTCTAGTTTATAGAGTTAACATTTTTGATCACAGAAATCTCGGAGGGTCTCATTTTTCATAAAGTAAATTCATAAAGTCAGTTTTTAAGATTTAAATTCCAAAACAGCTATCTGGTTTTTAAACATCTGCATTTCAAATTTTAAAATTCAAGTCAATTCTATATCAATGTTAATCTAGTATTTAGATATACAAAATATATGCAAGTAGTTTTCAAGTAAGGCCACCAATAAGGTATTACATACTTATAAATCAAATGCAGCCAAGTAACATAAAGGGCTTCATTTCCTAAATAGACTACACAGAAACAAAAGAATGAGCAAAAAAAACTGGTAGTACTAGAATTATTTGTGATTATCTCAATTCAGTCTATTTAGTTAAGTACCCTAATCGCTTCAATTCCATAATCAAAATATTTCTATACAAATTAAATATATTAATATTAAAGCAGCCCTATTATTTAAGTCAGCAAGCTGTTAAAATCCCATAATAGAACTTAATTTTCCTTTTTATTTGTAATTTGTAAATACTTTAAAGTGAATGCTAAACAATTAATAGCAATGGTCAAAATTATAAGCAAAGAGAACACAGCATTCTTAGAGAATGATTAAGAAGTAATAAAGATTATACAGAAAGGAACTTAATTATAAATGAACAGTTTTGTTCCATTCCTCCCTTCATTCATTCACTCGACAAACATTTATTTATCCTATGCCAGGTATTGTGCTATATACTGGAGATAAAATGGTGAACAAACCAAACGTGGTAGCAACCCTTGTGGAACATTCAGTTTAGCAAGGCAGTTACACACTAATCAAATAATCTGGCCTCCCAGAAGTAATGCTGGAGCTGGGGGATGAAGGAGGAGAGTTACTGTCACAAAAAGGGGAGAGAAGAGTTTTCCAGGTGGGGAAGAGCAAGTGCTATGTAGTATGATCTCCTCATAGGAGGGAACATGCCCCTCATACAGAATGTTAATTGTTAAAACCCTGAGGAAAAGGGAGGGAATGGTGCAGGGTCTGGAGCTCAGAAAGAGAGTTGGCTAGAGGTGTAAATCTGGGACTCAACTACAAAGAGAGCTGGGCCTCCAGAATACAATGCAGAGACAATCAACAGTCAAAGGCTGCTGAGAAGAAAGAATAGTATTCAAAATACAGAAGGATGGCTGGGGTCAGTGGTAGAAAAGGATTACCCTTTGAGTAGCAGGAGGGCAGAGGTGGACCAGAAACACATATTAAAACTCTTAGCATTCTTTTGGTTTGTTGAATATAAAGATTTGGTGGAACCAATATCCATTGGACAATGTAGGCATGGAAACAAGGATATCTGGGTTCATCTGGGTTGGGATATTGTCAAGCAAATACATCAAAAACGCAGGAAGAGAAATCAAAGATTCAAAAGACTCATGATATCTAAACTGAGTAAGAAGGGAAATGAGGGAAAGAAAGGGATGATGGGTTAGTAAAAAGTAACAGGGCCAGTAAAGAGGTCAAAATACAACCACAGTGGGGGAAGGTAAACTAGCAGGTTAGACAGAGAGGAGATCCTGAAGAGTAAAGCGGCTGATGCAGTGATCAGAAATATAGCAACTACTGGGGATGCAAGGCCCAAAGGGTGACCATGGGAGTGGATGGCTTAGAGGAAGGAGACAATTTTTGGAGATAAGCAGGTTGAAGATTAAATGTGGCCTGTGTGCCTAGTCAGGGGAGTCAGGGGCTTCCTCTCTCTCTGCCTTATATCTTAACTCTTTACTCAAGCTGACAACATCCCTGCCCATCCCCCAAATACATGAGCTGTGAGGAGATAATAATGACACATTTGGCAGGGCTACAAAAGAGGTGGTGCCGCAGGAAAGGACAGGTCTCAGTGAAGTCAGCAGGTGAAGAGCTTTTCAGGGTGATGGAGATGATACAGCAGAGCACACGATTATGGTGCAACAGTTCCTCGGAGCACAAGGGAAGTTTGAAAGGTGGGGAAGGAAGGACTCTGCATTGCAGCAGAGAAGGAATGGCCATTAAAGAGATGATGGTACCATAGAAGACAGATAGTAGGGAGGTGAGTTGATCAATACAGTGGAGGACAGATGGTAGTGGGATCAGAGTTGATCAATATAA
Source organism: Vulpes vulpes (assembly GCF_048418805.1). NCBI lineage: Eukaryota > Metazoa > Chordata > Mammalia > Carnivora > Canidae > Vulpes > Vulpes vulpes. The sequence continues at coordinate 184,045,244 of NC_132780.1, read as the reverse complement.
GCAGAGATGGCAGATTTAAAGTAAAAAGTAATTTGGGGAAAAATGCACAGAGATCCAAGTAACCAGAAATAAATCACTTGGCTGAGGTGGTGGTAGAGAGATACCATGGTGTCTGCTATACTGGCTGGATGCCAGATATAATGCAGGATTTCTCAACCTCAGTGAAATTAACATCTGGGGCCAGATCCTTATTTGTGATGGGGACTTGCAGTGCATATTATAAGGTGCTTAACAGGATCCCTAGCATCTATTGACTAGATGCTAGTAGCACCTCCAACCCCAGGGACTACCAAAAATGTTGCCAGATGCTGCATGATGTACCCTACTGAGAATCATTGATCTAAAGCAATGGACTTGGCGCTATACAGCTATAGCAATGCCTCCCTCCATTTCTGAACATAGTGTTGGAACTGGTCAACTCTAATAGCTTCAGAGTAGTGGAAGAAAGCTGGTCCCATTATTTCAGAGACATACCCAATTCTTAATAAAAAGGAAGTATTTCCTATGTTTCACACCTCTCTTATTCTTTGCTCTGAAGATCCTTTTGACTGTTTCTTCAGAGGATAATGAAGACTTACCTCCACCGAGAATATTCCAAAAAAAAAAAAGTATCCTATGTTTTCTTATCGACTGCACGCTGAATTTTAGGAATATGCCAAGTTCCTTCCTGATCCAGAGCATTTCCCCATGTCATCCCATGCTTAAGATCTCAGATTATAGAGCCTTCTACAGGAAGACAGTTTCTCACTCTATCAACCCTATACCCTTCCTTCAAAGCACTTTTCACAATTATATTTGCATTGTTACTGGGTGTGATTTGCTTAATATCTGTTTCCCCCATAGAATATACATTTTATAAGGGCAGGAACCTTATCTGTTTTATTCACTGCTGGGTTCTCTGCATCAAGTAAAGTGTGTGACTCAATAAATATCTATAAATAAATGAATTATTATAAGAAAATGTTGAGTGTTTTGAGAATATGTATCACATTCCCCAAAGTGACTGCTGTAAAGGGGATGATAGTCATATAGAAGTAGTTTTCTGATTCTTTTTAAATCATATACCTTTATAGAAGTATATATTTTTTTTAGATATCCCAAATAAGAAAAGGATAATAAGTAGTATCATTCAAAGAACCATGAAAGGTACCTGGGTATGACCAGTAAATAAGATCACAGTGGTTAACCCATGTGCTACAATACTAAACTCACACACACTCTGACTGGTTTGCTTAATTCCTTTAAATATGTGTTGAGTACTGGGATGCTCAGCCCTGGGATGTGCAGTGTGACTATTTCAAGGCTCACAACACCAAACAAGGAAGCTCCTATGGGGCCAACCTCAGGCAGCGTTCAGACGGCATTCTCCAGCTGGGTTCCTCAGGATCTCCGCCTTAGCAGTTTGCAAGCATTCCAGCTGAATAAAAAGACAAGAAAAAAAAAATAAAGCACAGTGAGCTAAAGGCCAAAAAGCACCCTCTGGGCCTTCATAATACGAATGCTTTAGAGCCCCAAGGAGCCATCTGGGGGAGTTTCATAGTCAAGATTCAACATTTCGACTGAATGCTCTTTAATAAGCAATGGTTCAAGATGTCTTTAAGTTTTTTCACTTCACTGGAACTTCAGGGACTAAGTAGTAAAATGTGACTGAGAACCAACAATAGCTAAATTAAGAGTTACAGTAATAAATTAAAATATCAGATGGCCAAAGGGAAAAATTAAGATTTGATAAAATAAAGCTACAAAGTCTTAACCATAGATACTAGCTGACTTGTCCTTTATAGCAATTTTACTTTTCTTCCATACCTGAATATTAGTGAAATTAGGTTAAAATCAAGTATGTTGGGCAACCCGGGTGGCTCAGTGGTTTACTGCCACCTTCAGCCCAGGGCCTGATCCTGGAGATCCGGGATGGAGTCCCACATCAGGCTCCCTGCATGGAGCCTGCTTCTCCCTCTGCCTGTGTCTCTGCCTCTCTCTCTGTGTGTCTCTCATGAATAAATAAATAAAATCTTTAAAAAAATCAAGTATGTTTTGGCTAAGAATCTACAGAAAGATAATTTTAAGTACTTTGAGTATCTTTTTTTTTGTTAAGATTTATTTATTTTAGGGGGGAGGACCAGGAGAGGGAGAAAGTCTTGAGTAGACTTGGCACTGAGCACAAAGCTCCATGTAGGGCTCAATCTCATGACCCAGAGATCATGAAACTGAGCCAAAGGCTTAACTGTGCCATCCGGGTGTCCCCAGAAAGATAATTTTCTATTCAAGGTGCAGATTTCTGAAAATTAGATGAAAAAAATTAGAGAGAGAAAGGATGAAAATTTGTAGGAAATGGAAAACAGATTCTTAGAGGAGCTTTAAGATTAGAATAACTATAAATATACGATAGAATAAAGTTGTCAGGCTTGAAATAGCTCCTTGGCTGTATACTCTCTTAATCCCACTTCCCACCTCAAAGGCCCCCTTCTAGTCCCCCTCCCAACCTTTGTGTTCAATCACTGATGTAACTCTAAACAAAAAAGTAAATTATTGGGATCCCTGGGTGGCTCAGCGGTTTAGCACCTGCCTTTGGTCCAGGGCATGATTCTGGAGACCCGGGATCGAGTCCCTAGTCGGGCTCTCTGCATGGAGCCTGCTTCTCCCTCTGCCTGTGTCTCTGCCTCTCTCTCTCTCTCTCTCTCTCTCTCTGTCTCTCATGAATAAATAAAATCTTAAAAAAAAAAGTAAATTATTTAAATAATCTGGAACGCAGTCCACGACTATGCTTTACAACTCTCACTAGTGGGTCTAGCTCCTGTTTTCTAATACACTCAAGTGGCAAAATTAATTCTATTCTGGATAATCTTAAACAGGCTCCCCTTCTGTCTCAATTTTATTTTGCAAAGTGTAACTGTGAAAACACTTAAGAAAGTAATATATTAAACTGCACCTATTTCTGTTGATTTGTATAAAAGAGAGAGAGCTATGATTTCTAACCTAACTAAAATACAGTATTTGCTACATTCTATATAAACCTGAAGCTGGTATGACTGTATAGTAATTCATGTGGATATATCAAAATCTCTTTAAGTATTTCACTGTTCTTGAACATTAGGTTGTTTTGAACATTTTCATATAATTATATTTTTTATTTCTGGTTTTCTTTAATTATTGAAAATAGGATGTCTAGAATTTCATGTATTTCTAATTTAAGTTTTGACAATCCCCAAAATGAGTATCATTTTCAATTGATCCAGTATGACTGGGCAGTATGGAGACTCAGAACAATTCAAGGCACATTGTTTAATTAGCTGAGAGACTTTCCTAGCAACCTACCACTGCTACAGTTTCTTTCCAGAATCTGGGTTATAAACTCCAGGCTCTCACAGGCTAACACAAACACAAACAGAGATGGACACTTGAACTTTAAAATGGCAAAAGAACATTTATTATTACAGAGAGATATAAAAAAAAAACCCTTATCTTTCTGAAAGTCTTGTAAATGTACCCAATAACTGGACAAATGGAGAACAAGAATCCTAAAAGTTAAAATAATCCATTATTAAAGAACACATTTAAGTTGATATTTTTCAGACATTCCAAACATAATTAGAAATCATAAGATAGATTCTTATGCTGTTCCCTTGCTGTTTGGAGACCAACTCACTGAATTAGCTCTCCTCAGAAATTATCTAATTAGGGGTGCCTGGAGGGCTCAGTCAGTTAAGGATCCAACTCTTAATCTCAGCTCAGGTCTTGAACTCCAGGTTGTCAGTTCAAGACCTGTGTTGGCAGAACATGAGAGACACTTAACTCTGGAAAACAAATGAGGGGTGGCTGAAAGGGAGGAGGGCAGGGGGTTGGGGTGATTGGGTGACGGGCACTGAGGGGAGCACGTGACGGGATGAGCACTGGGTATTATGCTATGTGTTGGTAAATTGAACTCCAATAAAAAAATATATACAAGAAGAAAGAAAGAAGAAAGAAAGAAAGAAAGAAAGAAAGAAAGAAAGAAAGAAAGAAAGAAAGAAAGGCCTGTGTTGGGCTCCATGCATGGTGTGAAGCCTACTTAAAAAATAAAAATAAAAGATAAAATAAAATAAAAAAATTAAAAAAAATAAAATAAAATAAATTACCTAATTAGAACATTCTATGTCCTACAAAGTTTAGTGAAATAGACACCATTTTAAAGGCGAATTAGTTTAGTGAAATAGACACCATTTTAAAGGCTCAGGGGTTGAGACTCTGCCTTCAGCTCAGGATGTGATCCTGGGGTTCCAAGATTGAGTCCCACATGGGGCTCCCTGCATGGAGCCTGCTTCTCCCTCTGCCTAAGTCTCTGCCTCTCTCCTTCTTTGTCTCTCATGAATAAATAAGTAAACTCTTTAATAAATAAATATATAAAGGTGAATTAAAATAAGATAAAGGATGAATCGCCTCTGAAAGGTTTATTATTATTTATATTTACTATTTTTACTATATGTTATTTACTATATACCATATATACTTTTATATAAATTGTGTCCTTGAATTATAATCTTGGCTTTTGTATAAGTAACACTTGTTTTTATGTTTTAAGTTTATTAGCTATACTTTATATTTTAAGTTTCCCTTACATGAAGTGTCTACTTCACTCAGCCAGATCTCTATCTCTCCTCCTGCTCACTTCCACTTTTCCTGTGGGTGGTTGGGGGGTGAGGAGGGGCTGTGGATTTCTTCCTAAATCAGGGCACTTAGCTCTTCTCATAAGCCCAAGGAGATCCCTGCCAGTCTCCCACCCTTCCCTTCCTCAGAATCCAGAAATGGATTCAGGGCTGGACCACCCTGGCAGGGCTCCAGGAGCAGACCGATAAGAAGAAAGGCTAGAATGGCTCTCCAAGCATCTAGCTCTCAGGGGTGCTCACAGCCCATTAGAGATACAATCACACAAGCCCAAAAGGTAGTGCTATATGGAGTTGAAAACAAATGAGGTAGTTCTTTTTCTGTGAATTAAGAATAATTACGTTCAAAGTCCCTTTCAGTGGAGACCAGCTAAAACTTTCTGAGCCCAAGGGCACATAGGACTGGGCTATTCTATGAGTTCTAGAATGTATTCATCTCAGCCTCCCATATGCATGATCCCAAAACTATAAAGGTTAACTCATTCCCCTCCACAAATTAGCCTTTGTGAACACCTATGTAAGAAGCATGAGACTCTAATCTCTCTACTTCCACTTGGGGCAGAATGTTCCTCCCAGTCTTGCCTCACTTTAGAGACCAGTACTCCTGAGGTCTGATATCTGCTCCCTTGGCTCACCTGTTCCCTAAACAGGGTCCACACAGGTGTCCAGCTCGAGTCCTGGGCATCCACCAGATAGCCCAAGATCAAATTAAAGCCCTGGGGAATAACTCCCATCATCAGTGCTGTAACTTTAGGATAGAATTCAGATGCAGCTTGCTCAAAAATACTCCCAAAATTTTGGAAATTTTTTTGAGTGATTCATAAAATAAATATTTATTGAAAAACTACTTTTTTATGTAAGACCCAGAGCTGAATTCCTAGGATATAACAGCTAATACATGAGTTCCTCCTTTCATAGGGCTGACAGTGGGCCATGGTGGACAGCAAGGAGTGGCTTCAGGGTAAAACACTCTCACAGTCATCACTGATCTCTTCTCAAAGCCATACCCAGTAAGCACATCACCCAGAGCATAGCATGGTTGCTTCACAAACACAGCCTCAAGACCAACATCTAGCCTTTTCCTTCTAAACAAAAGGCTTCCTTCAGTCCCATCCTGGCCACTGACAGGGCCCATATAATTCATTCTTTAATCATAATTGTGATCAATGCAATGGACACTAAGCACAGTTTCCTCATCCTAAAAACAGTATCACCTACTTCATACTATTATTGTGAGGATTGAACAAATTAAAATTCTCAGAAGCTACCTGCCACATGATGTTAGCTATTATATTATTGTGGTTTTATTGTTCTAATTGACTATTGTAGTTTTTTTTTTTTAGAGATTTTATTTATTTATTTAAGAGAGAGAGAGGAAGAGAGAACACAAGCAGGGAGAGCAGGAAAGAGAGAGAAGCAGGTTCCCTGCTAAGCAGGGAGCCCAATGCAGGGCTCCATCCCAGGACCCTGGTCATGATCTGAACCAAAGACAGATGCTTAACTGACTGAGCCACCCAGGCACCCAGAGGACTTGGCCCATCCTGTGTAATCAGGGAAGAGATTTCTCTGAGGATGGAACATCTGTGCTGATCTCTAAAAGATAATTGTTGGGGCGCTGGGTGGCTCAGCAGTTGGGCATCTGCCTTTGGTTCAGGGCGTGATCCTGAAGTCCCTGGATCAAGTTCCGCATCACATCGGGCTCCCTGCATGGAGCCTGCTTCTCTCTTTGCCTATGTCTCTGCCTCTGTGTGTGTGTGTGTGTGTCTTTCATGAATAAATAAATAGAATCATAAATAAATTATTATATATATATATATATATTTATTTATTTATTTATTACCTGGGGGAGAGGTAGGTAGGGGGAAGAGTTGTTGAGAAGTATACTGGGCAGAGTCAACAGCCTCTGCAAAGGTCCTAAGACAGAAAGAAGCAGGGGCCTATTAGAGGCCAGAGGGCAGATCACACAAACAGTATTAAGAATATTGGTCTCAGGGTACCTGGCTAGCTCAGCTGGTGGAGCTTTCAATTCTTAATCTCAGGGTCATGAGTTTGAGCCACACATTGAGCAGAAAACTTACTTAAAAAAACAAAAAGAAAAAGTAGTATTGGTCTCTATCCTTGAAGCAGTGGGAGTCCACAGAAGGTTTTAAAGTAAGAGACTGGTATGATAAGATTTGCATTTTAAAAAGATCGGTCTGGCTGTGGTTTGAAGGTTACTGGAAAGGTGCCAGAGTTCCCAAAGGAACAAAAGGGAACCTCCTACTCTTTAGCCCACTGTATAAGCGTAATCACCAGTTCACACAATCAACCTCTCCCCAACATCCAGACCCCTCTAGTTTCGTGTCTGAGGAATTGCATCTACTTGCCCTCATCAGATATTATCCTGATTAAACATGCCAAGTACTTGTCTCCTGGGCCTTACACATGGCTGGCACTAACTCACTGGTTGGCTGACCTTGAATTCCCTGTTCTTGTGGGCTCAACTCTCCCCTTCAGTGATTGCTAAGTTCAATGGTGGTACCTAAGGAGAAACCTTAAGGTAAGGAGAAAGAAATACCAAGTGTCAAGTTCCTTATCTCACTCAACCCCAACCAGTCTCCTCATGTGCATGAACCCAATACTTTTGTAGACACCTGGTACTGTGTATGTCCAGCCTCCCACAAGGTTCTGTTGGCAATCAAACACCTCCCACCCCTAGGCCTTAGCTGACTGGTCTAAGAGACTGGGCCTAACCCAAGTTGAGCTAATCACAACCCTTCTCTGGGATTTAGAATTGGAACCACCAGTCTCCACACCAGTTGGGCTGCTCACTTGCAAATAAAAACAATACAGGAAATGATATTGGTGGTTATTTTTATACTAATCTTATCTCTACTTAAAATTTTGACATTTTGTTTATCATCAACTTTGAAACACTGCATTAAGATATTATTTACTTTGAGAAGACGTGGTATATACATATACAAGGCTATATTATTACTCAGCCATAGAAAAGAATGAGATCTTACCATTTGCGATGAGGTAGAAGGAGCTAGGGAGTATTATGCTAAGTGAAGTAAGTCAGTCAGAGAAAGACAAATACCACATGATTTCACTCATATGTATTATTTAAGAAACAAAACAAATGAGCATAGGGAAAGGGGGGGGGGCAAACCAAGAGACTCTTAACTATTGAGAACAAACCAGTGTTTACCAGAGGGGAGGCAGGTAGAGGGATCAGTAAAATAGATGATGGGGATGAAGGAGTGCACTTGTGATGAACACCAGTTGCTGTATATAAGTGCTGAATCACTAAATTGTATACCTGAAATTAATATTACTCTGCATGTTAAATAACTGGAATTTAAATAAAAACTTTAAAAAAATACAAATTAACATATGAACCTTTAGGGGGATATTGCATAACAGGGAATTCAAGGTCAGTCAACCAGTGAATTAAATAGTGCCAGCCATGTATATATAAAAATATACATTAAAAAAATTCATATATGATAGATTGTACTTAATTAAAAGTTGAAGAATATTAATTAATGTCTTATTGAGACCACAATTAAATAATCTTTTAATCTATATGAATCTCATTTAACTATGTGAAAGTAAGATGCATGCCTATTTTATAGAATTTAACATTTTTATCTACTTAGCAAAGGTTGAAGCTGAACAAATGATTTATCAGGTGAAGTAATTCAACCAGATGTTGGTAGAACTGAATAAAATGCTGCACAAACTTAAAAATACATATATTGTTTACCTTGATCATAGAGTTTTCTAGTACTCTCTTAAATTCGGCACCTCACCTGTCTCACCTTAGTCTCAGCTCTGTTTTCTGCCATGTGGATTAAGGACACCAAGAAAGTAATTATGCAGAGAAAAGAAACAGGTAAACAGAGAGAAAGAGACAAGAGATGCAGAGAGGACATTTTGGATCTTCCATGCGCACCTCCCTCGGGGGTTCCTAAAACAACCTAGATCCTCGTAACAAATTCCTTGTTTATTTAAGCTAACTCAACAGAGGGTTAAAAGATTCCTAAGAAATGCAATTAAGGTCCTACATAAGATTTTGTTTGGGAAAAAAGAGAGACTTTGTTGCTTCAAAAACACATATTCATTTATTTTGCGCTTATCAAAAAACCTGACCATCATTTAAATTTTAGCTATTGCTTCTAGGGGAAAAATGCACTCCAAGAACTCCCCAGAAACCAGGTTTAGATAACTAATGTACATATTTTTATGACATTTAATGCTGTTTCCTCCACCTTCTTTAAAAGGCCAAGCTCCTCAAGACTCAGTTTTAAATGGTTTTCCACACAAATTCATTATATGAGGAGGAGGCAAATGCTATTTATGCCTGTGGCTTAGTGGTCAACCACTGAATATATAAAAATATCATTTTGGTAAAGAGAATTTACTGACGTCACTAAGTATCATTTAAAGGCATGAAATATATTTATAAAAATAGTTAAGAAAACATGTATTTAAATTTTCAGTATCTTTTGATCAGTTTCTTGGCTCAGCTTAATGAACTTGGGAAAGAAAGAAGGGAATTTTTCTGCAGCATAATTAGTATAAAGACACAAGGCAGATACAGTGCTTATCATTGTAGAGATTAGCTGTGATACTACTTAAAACATGCAACGTCCCCCAAAAGACTAGTAACACAAATTTCAGTCTTTGCAGTTAAAAATACAACCAAATAAATGCAGCTTGGAAACATAAAACAAATATTTTATAAAATGGAGCCACATTCATATATCAATCAACTTGATGCCAAGTTACCAAGGGCTAGTTACTTAACCTTTTTCAAGACTCAATTTTGTCATTTTCTAAAAATACAGATAATGCCACCTTATCACAGGGCTGTTATAATACATGGCACATATCTAGTTCAAAGACTGATAAATCACAGGGTCTCAATAAACATCAATGTGTCTCCCTTTATTATACATACAAATATGACTCACATAGTAAATTGCTCAGATGACAGGTATGTGGGTGAATTTTTACTTTTGTTTCATTTCTTGATAATGTAGTTTACATGCTAAGAACTGATGTTTTTTTAATGCCAAAAATACATATAGTAGCAATCTTCTCAAGAACATTCTGCAGTTTGGGATGATTCAGGGCCCCACTCCAAGCTCTCTAGCAGATGCCTGCATTCACCCCAGGAAACGCAGCAAACGCTTTTCAAAAGTACAGCAATTCTTTGACATATCAAAATTATTCACTGGCCTCACCCCTAGGAAATGTTTGTTGAGGAATCCCCTCTTTTACTGGTGAGTTCCTTTTCAAATATAATCTGCTTGGTACACAGGATTGATAAGGTTAAACCTTTATAGTTTTACTTTCATTAAAATGTTTCAAAGCTGCCAGAGTTTTGTTTAGATTTTTTTTTTGAAGTGAACTTTGAAAATACAGTGTTTTCAAAGGAAAAAAAAATCTTTAAACCATAATTGTGTGAAAAGGAAAGGAAAAAAAAGTATCTTATAGGTTATATGCAAAAGAAAGACCAGGAAGCCTAATATAAGTTAATATAATCAACAAACATAAGATATTAAAAATTAAGCTGCTTTACTTACACCAATTAGGTGTACATGCAAAGAAAGATAGCCTCGATGAACTAGGCTATATGAACTAATCTGGGTTAATATAATCAACAAACTAAACTAAAAATTAAACTACCTTAATTATACCAATTAAGTGTAATTAAGATGTACATCAATCCTAAGAAGTTTATTCTTGCTATTACTCTAAATTTAATAATATTTTAGTACTATGCTTTTAAAAATATTTGATGATTTTAGGGCACTGGGTGGCTCAGTCAGTAAAGCATCTGCATTCGGCTCAGGTCATGATCTCAGGTCCTGGGATCAAACCCTGTGGGAGGCTTCCTGCTCAGTGGGGAGCCTGCTTCTCCTTCTTCCTCTGCCCCTCCACCCTGCTCATGCTGCTTCTCAGATAAATGAAAATAAATCCTAATAAAAAAGTAAGAATACCTGATGATTTTTAAAGATATTATTTTTGATCCTAGCAGTTTATAGTAATTAAAGGGAAGTATCACTAGCATTTTTAAGGGGGGGGAGAGGCAAAAGGAGAGCGAGAGAGAATCTTAAGTGGGATCCACACCCAGCATGGGGCCCGAATTGGGGCTGTATCCCAAAACCTTGAGATCATGACCTGAGCCGAAATCAAGAGTTGGAGGCTTAACCAACTGAGCCATCTAGGTGCCCCTCACCAGCTTTTAAGCAGGCAGAAGTAAGATGCAAGAGACACAGAACTGATTTACAGGAAGAAAGCCAAGAGATTAAAAGGGTATAAGAATTATAAGTTTCTACTATGAAAAACTAGTTACACTAGATGATTCTTCAAAAAACTGACAGCTGGTCAACAAATTATATTAAGTTAATGTCTTAAAAGGAAATGTTACTCTAAGCATAAAAGAATAAGGACACGTGCAACAATCCCAATCAGTATTTTAATAATATATTACATATGGTGATAATTTATCTTTAATTCTTATTATTTCACAAATTGGTATATTTTTAACACGAGTACATTAATATGTTTTCGCACCAGTACATCACTGTGTGGTATCTCATAAAAGATATTAGATATCCTTTTAGTCTGAAAGGCAAACATTTAAGGGTACCCCACTGGCATACTTTCCTGTAGAGAATATTCACTCATGAAAATTAACAAGGATGTTTGCCCTTTCAGACAGTAAAGATAGTAAGCTCTGCCTCCAATAAAAAGAAGTGAGATGACTTAACTTTAACAGAAAAGGCCCAAAGTGTGATTAAAGTACAGTTCACTACCTAAATAGAAATTTAGGCCAAAAGAACAAAATTGCCCCGTTCTTTAAAAATCTTACAACTCTTTGAATATATAAAATAAAAGATTTGGGGATCCCTGGGTGGCTCAGTGGTTTAGCACCTGCCTTCAGCCCAGGGTATGATCCTGGAGTCCTAGGATCGAGTTCCACGTCAGGATCCATGCATGGAGCCTGCTTCTCCCTCTGCCTGTGTCTCTGCCTCTCTCTCTCTCTCTCTCTCTCTCTCTCTCTCTCTGTGTCTCTCATGAATAAATAAATAAAATATTTTTTAAAAATAAAACTTTAAAAATTAAAAAAATAAAAGATTTAATCATTCAGAACATAGGCCTGAGAGCATAACTTTAAGACCTTTCTATTAAACAATTTCTTTTGTAACTTTTAATTAAAAATAATTTGAGGGGTGCCTGGGTGGTTCAGTTGGTTAAGTGTCTGTCTTCAACTCAGGTCATGATCTCCAGGTCCTCAGTTTGAGCCCTGTGTCAGGCTCCCTGCTCAGCGGGGAGTCTGTTTCTCCCTCTCTGTCTGCCCCTTCTCCCACTCATGCTCTCTGTCTCTCTCAAATAAATAACTAAAATATTCAAAAATAAATAAATAAATAAATAAAAATAATTCAAAATAATAACCACTTTGCCTACCACCATGAGCCAAAAGCTTTCTTTGACTGCTCTTATACTATGATGTACTTTACATGCATGATCTCATTTAATCCTGACAACTTTATGTGGATGATATTATCACTGTCCCTTTATTGACAAGAAACCTGGGGGCAGGGAATAAACAACTGACTGAAAGTGAAAGGACTAGGAAGGAATGGATAGTGTTGGGGATTAAAACCTAGTCTGTGTGACTCCAAAGCTTAGAGTCTTAATTATTCTGCTCTGCTCCCACACCTTATCAAAAACCATAAAAATACTGCTTTTACAGATGTATCTAAGATTTTATGAAAATTATAGAAAAAAGATAATCAGCATGTTCTTCTTAAAACTCTAAGACAGGACTATGTATATACAATAAAGTGAGTTATAATCCTATGAGAGAGGGGAAGAAAGTTAAATTATCTCTTGCAGATGGATCTCACCAAAGGTTGCCAGGATACACAGACAACCAGTGTAAACTGGCCCAGCACAATAATCCCAGATAAATAGATATTTATAATGGGAGAGAGCAAAGTCTATAAACTATGGGACACATAAAATCATCAACTGTTTTAAATAAGATGACAGACATGTAACCACACCTCTACTAGGAAAGGAGAGTCAATATCCATGAAATCTGTGAAGGCACATGGAATAGTGCTTCCAGGTCTTCTACACTATCTAATGTTTACAGATTTGAAAGCAAAGCATCTACTATAGTGCTTGGTACACAGTGGTACTCAATCAACATTAGTTTGACTCTCCTTCTCTGCCTCCTGGATGGAAATATCCTGGATAGAGGGCACATTCTGCAAAAGTGCAGATAAGAGCATAGCTGGGAGAAACGTGTTGGATGACACAGTCAGCCTCAGGTAGAATCGGACAAGATAAGGTTCACAGGGATCAAGAAATGTTTCTGGAATTCATTAAAAAAAATAATTATCAGAACAGAGGAAGGACAGCTCAAGAGTCACATGAGGAATTTGTACAACTGTGAAGCATTGTCAAAAGAGCATGAGCTAGAAGACAATCCATTAATATTTTCAACATATAAAGTATTAATACATCAATAAGGAAAAGAAGAAAAACTCTATAAATAAAGGACAAGAGCATAAATAGGCAAATCCCCCAAAGTGGAGATATAAAGGAACATTAAACATATAAATGTTCTCTCAGGTTATTAATAAAAATGCAAATAAATCAACACTAAAATGCCATTTCCTACCAATCGCCTTTAAAGAATGATGACGGTTAATGGGAACAAGGAAAATGATGCTCTTATACACGTAGGTGGGTGTTTAAATGGATACTCATTCCAGAGGGCAATCTGTAAAGAGGTATGAAAAGGCCTTAAGATGGGCAAAGCCTTTGATCTAGAAATCCCACATCTAAAAACTCACTCTATGGAAAGAATCACATAAGTGTGCAAAAGTATGTACAATGGGGTTCCCTGGAATGTCGTTTATGTGAACAAAACTGGAAGTAAACTGTATGTTAGGGAATGAGTTAAACAGTGGAAAACCAAGCAATAGTTTAAAACAATGAATACTTATTAACATGAAAAATTACTTACATGTTTTAAGAAAAAAAACAATAAATCAATACATATTATAGTATGTAAAACTGCTTTTGCAAAAATACATATTTTATATTAATAAATATTTACTATCATCTGCAAGATTTAAAAACTTTTGGTCATCTGTATTTTTCTACAATAAATACAGACTTTGATGTGCATAATTAAAAACAAGGGTAACAAGAAGAGGTTGCCAGGTGTGTCCTAGTTCAGTACTTACCAGAAATCATAACTTTAGGGAAGTGGATTAATTCCAAGACTTAGCTTCTTCATACAGTAAATTTGGACAATAATAAGCTATACCTTTCAGGGCTAGTAGCAAAACTAAAAGCAAAAGTACTTCGAAACTGTAAAGTACTTGACAAATATTGGTTGTTATTACTAGCTGACAGAAAATCCACTAAAAGGCAACTGGTACAGACAGAGGCTGGAGAAAGATTGGTAAGACTCTCAGATGACATCAGAAGAAGAGTGGGGGAAGAGCTGGTCCTCCCCACCTGCACAGGTCAGCATGTGTGTCCCTCGGTACTATGTTAAAGGGAGGCCATGGTGATGATGAAGATGAGAGCACTGAGTAAGTGTCCAGCACAATAGTGCTTTCCTTACCTTCTTTACTTCATTAGGCATTTTACTATCCCCTTTTTTATGGCTTGGATGCTAAGGCATAAAGAGGTCAGGTAATTTGCTGAAAGCGACCAACTGGGAAGTGGTGAAACCAGGCTTCCAACCCAGCAGACTGGCTCCAGAGGCCACACTCTTAAATATAACTAACACTATCAAAGGGGATATATTCCAAAACACAGTCACACCCTGAAGTACTGAAGGGATCAAGACCACTAGCTGTGAGCAAGAAGTATCAGGCTAGAGACTTAAGACAACATCAACTCCAACTCAAAATGAAGGAAGTTTCCAATAATCTAAAACGGCCAAAGACTGAATAAGTTACTATGCAAGGTAGTATCTCGATCACTGGAAGTCAAAACTGGAACTACAATACATCTGTGGTCATTCGAAAGGGAACTCAAATGGCCCTACTAAGCCTATCTGACCCATAGAAGCCACCAACAGGAGATTAGGACCTGCAACCACTACTGGCTGGTATCTCCCAAGGAAGTTTCTGTTATGGCTGAACTGTGTCTCCGCCAAGGTTACACATCCAAGCCCTAACCCCCATTACCTTAGAATGTGACTATGTTTAGAGATAAGGCCTTTAGAGAGGTAACTGAGGTAAGAAAAGGTTATGCTGGCGAGCTCTAATGCAAGTCCTTATGAGAAGAGGTGAGGACACATGCAAACAGAGAGGAAGGAAATAAGCATGTGAGGACATAGCAAGAGGATGGCCATCTACAAGCCAAGGAGACAGGCCTCAGAAGAAACCAACCCTGACAACATCTTTATTTCCAACTTACAACCTCCAGAACCAACAGAAAATAAATTTTTGCCGTATAAGCCACCTGGTCTATGGGATTTGTTAAGGCAGCCCTAGAAGACTAATTCAGTTCCCAACGATGGGCACAGCCCACTAGGAGCAGGACCTTGCCATCATTCTGCTCCATGATGATAATGAGCCTTCTCCAGCCACTGCTGACTCCATCTATCAGTCTCTTCTGAGCTCCTTCAGCTCACGGGGTGGGCCATTACCAGTGACCACCCTGTCTCCAAGGCTGGGACAGCTCATGCTCTCCTCAAAGCTGGGCCACAGGTGACTCTAAAAAACCATCAACCTCACAGGACTCCTGGCCTGAGGTGGCTGCCTCTCTACTACTGCTCCCTAGGAATACCTGCCTCCCTGCTTTCACTTTTCCAGTCAGTGCTCACCTTCCTCCAGGTGTAAAACCCACCACTCTTTGAGGAATTCACTCTGGGGTATTGCTCACACTCCTAGGCATACAGTTTGTGTGTTCCACCAGAGTGCTCTCCCTCCTAGGTTTCGTAACACCTGCCACCTTCCAGAACTCTGTCTCCAAGGTCAACCTATGTGCACCTGTAAGCTTTCTATGCAGAAAGCTTCACTTCAGGTAATTATCTTTCTCAGGAGGCGCCTTCTACCAAGCTTTCTTCTGTCCATAACACCACCAGTCTGGCACACAATGACCACAAATGTCCCCACTCTTTCCAATTCAGTCCTGCTGCTGGATCCACCCACAGAAGGAAGCCACCCATCTCCACATGCTGGAGGATGTGGAGACCCAGTTCCAGACAAGATACCCAGGTATATGGCACTCAAATGAATACAGGCAAAAGCCCTTAGCCATCTGGTCATCTCACTGTTGTGTTCAAAACTGTAGGTACAAAGTCAAATTCCCTTCGATGGACCCCTGCAGGCATTTCCAGCATTGTGTCCTGCCATGACTCCCTGTTTTCTGGTCGCAGTCATGCAGATCTACTCATCCACACTGAACTGTTCTCTCTCTTCAGGGCACTGGTATCTATTGTGTTCCCTGCCCAGGACTTTCTACCCCTCTGCTTTGCCTGGCTTGCTCCCATTCATCCTGCAAATCTCAGATGCCACTTTCTCTGGGGCAGCCTTCTCTGATCCCCCCAGGTCTGAGTTAATTACTCGTGTACATCCATACTCACAGCATAATCAGCACTCTATGTAATTACTTGTATGGGGAGGTAGAGTCTGTTGTCTCAGTCTCCTTTCTACCCAGAGACCCGGCCCCAGGCAGTGAGCTCCTCAACCGGGGAGACTATTTGCCTGAGGGGTAATGACAGGTTTGCCTACGGTTCCTGTGTAATTACTACTTGTACCCCCAGTTGTCCTCTTTTGTCTCCCAGTTTGTATGACAAATTATTTGGTCATTCTTCATAGGCAGAATCGACATCAATCTTGCTCACTGTCTTGACTCCCTTGGGACTACCAGCATCCTCACAAAATTCCCAAAGTCAGAACAAGTAAAGGTACAGTGTATTTCCATTTTAGAACGAAGAACATGAGCTCTTAATGGCAGATTATTTGCATATATTGAATCACACTGTTTTGGTTTATGTTATGAAATTCATGCCCTAGGAAGATTAAAATGCTGCACTGAATATCAAACATTTCTCTAGTAAGAACAAGGATGAAGCACCTAGTCACCTAGTGAATATAGCTGGAGAGCCTGGGAAGCAGACTAAAATATGGTGTTTAAGGCAGCTCCTCCCATGACATTAGCACAGCCCTTTCCAGCTCTCACTTTAATTTAATTTCTAGCTCTATCACTCGTCTATGAATAGAAACATAAAATGCTTGGATCAGTTACACTGTCTTGTCAAAATAACCTAACCGGCAATTATAACATCCTAAGGTGCTTTTAAAAAATGTTGCCATAAAAACCTTTTATTAAAGAATTTCTTATAGCTATTACACTCCTGAGAATGAGATCATCCATCTGCATCTTTATAGATGGTACAATATAGACCTTGAGCTTTGTCTAGTATACAAATTATTTATATGATAAATAACATTATTATATGGCAAAAAATAATCAGTGTGCCTCATTTACATTATTATGTTATTTCACCAGAAAATTCTCTATGGAAAAGTTCTTCATCAGATAGTAAAGAAACATTCTCCTCCTCTGATTAATGATTGTCTTCTAACGGACAGAAAATATATAGTTTACAGTTGCCCAACCTATCAGACATAATCCAAACTCCACTTTCAAATGAAGACACAGTCTTACTGTTAAATTTTAAACCACAGACTCCTCATTCACTCAAGTATCTCCTAAAGGCTTAATACGTTTCCAGTAATCACTGAATAAGATGTGATGGCAGACACAAAAGAATTAGAAATGGTCTCTGCCTTCAAATAACTTAAAAGTGTGACACAATGTCCACATTTGCAGTATCCTAATAGTATTTCAAAGTTTGAAATAGTATTTCAAATTTTCTTTTATTGAGAGATGTACAATTTTTTTCTCATTTTAAATTTATAAAATTGAGGTGGTATCTTAAATCGATATATTCATCAATATACTATATTTTCCCTTGAAAATTTGATGTGTATCTTACAACTTCAAGAAGCATCAGAACTGGGGAAGCACTACAGTTCAACTCCTAAACAAAGAAGCTGGGAATGCACGTACTACTACATTTAATTCTTATAGTGACCTAGCAATATAAGAATTAAATGGGTCCCTTTTTCAGAAGAAAAAGCTGAAGCTCAGCAAACTGAATTGCTTCAGGTAAAGCAAACAAACAAACAAAAAGCCTGGTAACTGGTGAAGCTGAGACTCAAATCCAGCCCAGTTACATCCTGGTGCACCACACTGCCCTTCGGAGGGCTAGATGGCTGTCAGAATGATGGAGGGAGGTTAAGTGGAGGAGCCCTGAAGGATACAGAGAGAAAGGAAAAGGCTTTGCAGATGAGAAATACAATACATGCAAAGACTTCCAAGTTATACTTTTATAAAATCAGAACCCTATACCAGCTGGAAAAGGAAACAGATGTATTCCATCTGTTATCTTTAATAGGAAGCCCTTTAACAGAAAGTTCCACTTTCAAAACCATTTTTCTGATTATGAAATTGAGGCTCAAAGAAATGAAGAACTTCATGGGGGTCACACAACCAGTATGGAAGCCAGGATGAAAACCTAGGCAGTCTACCTCCAGGATCTATCCTTTTTAGCCAGTAAACTTTCCTGCTTCTCCAGATAGTACAAAAGTATAACTCAGGAGCCTCCACATTCTTGGGTGTGTCGAATTCTCATCTGGAAAGCCTGTGATAAACATGCTAATTCTCTCAGATAAAACATTTGGTTTCCCATGAAAACACAGACCAGACCAGGATGAGTAACAGAGAATTTACTCTAATCATTCACTAACCATCTTCTCACTCCTGTCACCCTGTAATAAACATTTCAATATAACATTTAAATAGCATTTACTATACACCAGGAATCTGTACAAAGAAGTAAGACTAACATGACTTTGTAAAACAAAATGTCTAGTTTTTTTAACATGACAAGTAATAAAAGCTATCACTTCTTAAAGCATAATATTCTTTTTTAAAAAATGTAAGGTAGAAAGAAGGAAGTGGGCATGAGGTTAAGTTCCATCAGCTAGGTTAAGCTACATAGTAACTGACATGGTAACTGTGACTTATAGGAGCAGGGACCATGTCCCAGTCATCTTGGTGTTAAAAGGAGCTTTGCTCTTAGAAGAGATTTACAATTGCTACTGGGGCACCTGGGTGGCTCAGTGGCTGAACGTCTGCCTTTGGCTGAGGTCATGTTCCCAGGGTCATGGATCAAGCAGGGAGCCTGCTTCTCCCTCTGCCTATGTCTCTGCCTCTCTCTGTGTGTCTCTCATGAATAAATAAATAAAATCTTAAAAAAAAAAAAAAACTTGCTAAGAGTATTTTTAGAAATTGTTCTGATTTAGGGAGTTAATGGGCTTTCACCACAGATGCAGATGTTCCAGACACCTCGAAAAGCACTTTCCTCTGTCACTCAAAAGGCATCCTAAGTCTTTGACAGAATATGTACATAATCTAACAATTTCAAGACAGTAAGACCAAAAATAAATCCAAATTTCATCTTCAATGAAAAATAACATCACTTTAAAACTCTGACATTGACAAAACCCCTGTGGCTAAGTGTCTTTAATTTTAAGACAATATCCCATTGTCCTGTTTTATATATGAGGAGGTTCAGGACATACAACACCGAAATGTGGCATCTTTGAGTAATGAATATGACAAGCTACAGGAAGCTGAGAAACCGCATGTGCAAGAGGGACTTTCTATCATTCTACAGAAGCAGGTCATGAAACCCTGATATGAGAGGTACCCTCCCTTTACGCAGAGGAAAGGAACATCCTCATCTCCAAGATGCCAGGAGGAACCTGAACGAACAGGCTTTGCTGTTTCTCCCACATGACTACATTTAGTTCATCCCATTTTTTATCCTATCACATTTTTCCAAGAATTGTCTCTTTTCATCAAATCTAGCATAAGAATGCCCAGACTTAATTACTTCTTTGAGTCTTCATTTCCTTATGAATGCTCTCATGTCATGTAAAATTTACACCAAATACACGTGTATGCTTTTACATTGTTAATCTGTCTTTTGTTACAGAGATACAAAGACCTAGAACTCAGAAAGGTGGAGGGAAAAATATTTTTCTTCCTCTACGTATAGAATAGCTAAGCAGCAAGATGAGGCACTATGAAAATATAAGGAGTACTTAAAATACTAAAATCAAAAATTTACACTTAACAAAGAGAAGAGAATATTAATTTTAGCAAAAATTTTTAAAGTCCGTATATTTCATTCCAATCATCAGTAGGAAACCATTTTACACTGAGTTTCTTGTCCTTTAAATAATACCAGTAAATACTTTGGGAAATATTCAAATTTGAGGGGAAATAAAGATAGGAATGCTATGCTTTCTGATTTGCAATACCAATTACACTGTGAAATATCAATAAACAGTACAAAATCATTAATCTCACTGGGGAACCCTTAAGATACTGTCTTATGAAATTATCTGAGAAATAGCACTAATAATTTGTACAACCCTATTATGATTCAGTCAAGTGGAAAATATTTTTTTAAAAATGAAAACGAAATTTCCAAATTCCCACAGATTTTAAATGAGTCAACATTATATTAAAAGATGGTACCAACAATGGAAATGGACTCAGGGACTCTGGATCTGAGTTAATGAGTAACAACAAGTGTAGACAGATGTGAAAGAGGGCAGAAAAAGTGTAGCAGAAAGAGAACACTGATTAACTAGAGTATCCCAGCTAGAGCTCTGAAGACCCAGTTCACAGGAGGCAAAATGCATGAGGATTTCAGAACTACTCATCCATCTGAAAACATTAACTCCCACCCTCTAGTAGACATAGTTTAAAACAAGACGGACAATGTCCCTATTCTCATAGAACTTATATTTTAGGGGAAAGAAACAGCAAACAGGCAAACAAGAAAACACTGGATAGCCACTGGGTGCTACATTAGATAAAATAGCAGTTAGTGTGAATGGTCAGGGAAAGCCTCTGAAGAAATAAAGTTAAATCTGAAGTATCACTTGATTATACAAACGTCAAAATACTAAAGAATATTCCAAAGTCAGGGACAAGAAAGTTTTCCACATTATGTTTTGTGATTTGAGACATGTTTTGAATTGCTACATGACTTTTTGGCATGAGTCAGAAGAAGAGGAGGAGAGTGGAGTCTGTTTTCTTGGCTCAGTCAATAGGCTTGGGTGAGCTCAAGAAGTGGGAGGATGAATCTCAGAATAGTGTGGGGGAGGTCGAGGGGGAAAAGGCTGTCAAATCCATCATGTTTGATATTTCACAATGACTGAAGCAGAATCCTTCCTTTATCAATCCTCGTTTCCCCAATGCACAAGAGCTAAGATCATATAATGGGGTTCAATTTTAAGTTATTTTCTAATGAAGATATTATTGTCCTTTGGTGATATTCTAGCCATATATGGGATGTATTGTATACAGTGTTACACACTATTAATGAAAATAAAGGCATCATGTTTATTTCATAAAGAAAGCATGCCAAAATTATATCCCACGATTTCAATAACTGTCTATCACAGTGAAACAGGCTTGCCTACCTATATCAGAAAAATTTTCTTTACATCTCAGAAACTATCTAATGTCTTAGAATATTTTTTAACTGTGCCATTAAGAAAAAAAAAAACCCTTTGGCCTCTCTGGAGAAATTGCTAGGAATGCCAGCTATAGTAACCTACCAAGCAGAGGATATGAACCCAACCTGAAGTATGAGGTATATGGTGAAGTAGTTTTCCCAAAGTTACCAAGCAAGAGAGAGAGAGGTTCCAGGACCGGAACCTAGGGAAGTCTGACTAGAGTCTACGGCTCTCACCATGGACTATGTTGCCTCAATATTAGCAACACAGAATAGATGGACTCCGGGGTTTTCCAAAATGCACAATCTCTTTCATACTGCTTAGTAATTTCCAAGAAGTTGGCTATTAAGGATAATTTTCAGGAAAATATTCAGCATAGCTATTTCTCTTTTGGACCCTTTAAAATGTAGCCTCAGGTTCCAGAGAGGCATTTAACACGAGGATAAGAGTGCAAATGTTGCAGTCAAATTGTCTGGTTTCAACTCCCAGCCCACATGCAATAGGACCTTGGGCAAGTAAACCCCTCCGTGCTTCAGTTTCCTCATTCTGTAAAATGATGTTAATAACATAACCTACCTCACAACACAGATGCAAGGATGGGTTTAATGAGTCAATATAAGTAAAGAACTAAGAATAGTGCTATGAAAATAAAATCTATAAAAGTGTTAGCTTTCATCATTATTATGCCAGAGTAAAAAAGGCTGCAAATTTCAACCCTACCTTATCTCCCATCTATACTCCTGAATTACCATCAATCTATGGAGCAAAGTATAAGGGAAATAAAAGCCTCAAAGAAGGTGATGTGTAACCCTGTAAAGATGCTTGGAAGACACCACTCATTACATTCATTAAGCAGTGTCCTTTTAACGAGAACCTTGAGAGAGATTTCTTCCCAATCCTAGTATAAAGAAGTGAATTATATCAATGCTCCTGAACAACTGATTTTGTTTTATTCATAAATACTTTAAATCAGGTAACTAATCAAGCTTCACATTTTAAAGTGACTGCCAAGGACATCTAGAATGAAAGGTGTTCCCACTCTCAGGAAGCATCCAGAACCTCATGGTATGCATTTTTCTATTATTGTTCATGGTTCATGTTATAGCCATTCCCTCATTTTTTCCTTTGCCAGTCACTTCTCATTTAAGTTAAACTGTATTTTTTTTAAAAAAGCAAAATATGAAGCAATCTGTCTTCACAAATAGGAACAGGACAGACAAGGAAAATGTAAGCATGATTATCTCATTAGGACCTATTTCCAGGTCTGTGGGAGCAGGGCTGGGATCAGCTTCTGAGCTAATGGCCTAGGAAGGGCAAAAACATAAGGTGAAAATCGCAAATCTGGAAGTGGCCTTCCACTATGAGGCCCTCCCTCCATAGTTTAATCTTCCCAAAGATCAATATCATAAAAAAGAAACTCTCAAAAAAAAAAAAGAAAAGAAACTCTCTAGGCCCCTATTCCTCACCAAACAAAAGAATAAAACACATGTAAAAATTCCAAGCTCACAGACAGTAAAATGACTGATTCTTGACTCAATAATTAATAAGTGTCTTCTAAGTGCCCGGCCCATCACAGGCACTTGGGATATACTGGCAAGCAGAGCAGATAAAATGCTTATCCCATTGAGCTTACCTTCTATAGAGGAAGACAGATCACAAATAATAAACATGGCAAGTAAGTATATTATAAACTATGAGGAAGGGACGCCTGGGTGGCTCAGCCGTTGAGCATCTGCCTTCAGCTCAGGGCGTGATCCCCGGGTCCTGGAATCAAGTCCCACGTCGGGCTCCCTGCATGGAGTCTGCTTCTCCCTCTGCCTGTGTCTCTGTCTCTGTCTCTCATGAAAAAATAGATAATATCTTTAAAAAATAAATAAATAAAAATAAAAAAATTAGAAGAAGGAGTACTATGAAAAAATCAAGTGAGGTAAATGAGATCTGGAAGGATTCATGTAAAAAGTTCATTTTTATCAGGAACTGAAAATAAATATTATATATAATCTTGAATGGTTAGATTGACCAGAATGGTATATATCAGTTAAAATAAAATTTTAAAAATATTTTTGCCCTAAATAAATTCACACTTTAAATGTCTGAAAACCTAGGGACACCTGGGTGGCTCAGTTGGTTAAGTGTTCACCTTTGGCTCAGGTAATGATCCCGCCTTGGTCTCCCTGCTGGGCAGGGAGTCTGCTTTTCCATCTCCCTCTGTTCCTCCCCCATTCATTCTCTCTCTCTCTCTCTCTCTTTCTCTCTCCCTCAAATAAGTAAGTAAATTCTTTAAAAAAATAAATGTCTGAAAACCTACTAATTCTGTTGGTATGTCTTTAGTAAAATGAGTATTCTCTCATAAACCAAAATAAGTCACATTCTATCATTTGTGTCCACTCTTATTTTCCCAGTCACTTGAGTAAGAACTGTATTCCCAGGAACTGTTAAAAAGTATTCCTTGTCTGGGTCCCACCCATACCTGTAACCTCAGACACTACCACTACTCAGGGGAAACCAGCTCATCATTCCAGGGCTTATCTCACAGGCTCTCAAAACCAGACTTGTGCTCTCAGCCCCCATTATTCTCACGTGTCCACTGTATGCAGCAATAACAGTTGCTCA
Organism: Vulpes vulpes; assembly: GCF_048418805.1. Classification (NCBI taxonomy): domain Eukaryota; kingdom Metazoa; phylum Chordata; class Mammalia; order Carnivora; family Canidae; genus Vulpes; species Vulpes vulpes. Next base: position 184,021,348 of record NC_132780.1, on the reverse strand, counting down.
TTCCACCAGTGTGCATTCTAAAGGGGAGCAAGCTCATGCCAAAATCCCTGACAATGACAGTAAAGCCTGTGACACCCCACAGATGCCACAAAAACCAACTCTCTGAAGAATCCACTGCCCAAGAGTACCCTTTCCTAAGGCAACCCAAATTCGAAGTGCCAGCACTGACAATTCACCAATGTCACTGTCCACTCAGAAAGCCATAAGGGTTTTGGTCAAGCAATGCTTCTATATCTCTCTTGCTCTTTGTAAAAAAAAAAAACAAAAACAAAAACAAACAAACAAAAAAAAAACCCCTCTTTCTAGGACTTGGACTTGAATCCAAATGAACTTGGGCCAGGGGACAATCAGGGCAGCAGACACAGTGCTGTACTTGGAATCAAGTCTTTGCTCTGAAACTAGCCCATTGGGCTAGAACTAAGCCTGTAAAAGCTTCTATTCCCTCCACAAGGTCTATGCTCTCCAGAAGGGCTTATGCTACAAGTTCTTCAGATACATCCCAATCTGAGGGTACATGTTGAGACTTTTGATCTAAGGGAGTTGGATATGAGCTTCTGGCTCTTCAGAAAGGAAGTACAGTTGTATAGTTATGAGTTATGTGGCATCACAGTGGGTAATGGAAAAGCAGTGGAGTTAGCCTTGCTATGCACTGTTCACAACTAGCACAGGGTTGGCACAGCAGTGTTCTGGTGAGGGGTATAATTAAAAAATGTGACAGGGCAGCCCCAATGCCCAGCGATTTGGCGCCGCCTTCAGCCCAGGGTATGATCCTGAAGACCCAGGATTGAGTCCCACGTTAGGCTCCCTGCATGGAGCCTGCTTCTCCCTCTGCCTGTGTCTCTGCCTCTCTGCCTCTCTGTCTCTCTGTCTCTCTCTCTCTGTCATGAATAAATAAATAAAATCTTTTTAAAAAAAGGGGGTGTGTGACAAATAAAAATGAAGTACATGAAACTACATCAAATTTCTCAAGGAAGTGCTTTCTAAATTAAAAAAAATTAGAGTAGTTTTATTATAAGAGAGCTATAAATTCAGTACATAAATATTGGAACTACCTAATATAGGGCAGAAGTCATATCCTAGACGTTATCAAAGTAGTACTATATCCATAGTATTATGAACTTAAGACTAAAGACAATCATCCTTCCAATGAAGAAAATTCTATCTGTCCATTAAAAACAGCTTTTCTGGCACACCCGGGTAGCTCAGCGGTTTAGAGCCTGCCTTTGGCTCAGAGCATGATCCCAGAGTCCCGGGATCGAGTCCCACGTTAGGCTCCCTGCAAGGAGCCTGCTTCTACGTCTATGTCTCTGTCTCTGTCTCTCTCTCTCTCTCTCTCTCTGTCTCTAATGAATAAATCTTTAAACAAACAAATAAATAAATACAGTTTTTCCTTCCTGTATTTATTCTGATGAAGAGTAGACCCAGAAGATTCCACCAGATAAAACAATATTCCTGATATTTTCCCAAACATACCACAGGTATATTATAGAGTCTTTTGCCACCTCATAGATTTGGAAGGTGTTATGAAATCATGGGAAAATTCTCATGTTCTACCCCAACCTCACAAATTTCTACTAGTATAACTTGGGCAAATTAATTAGCCTCTCTCAGCCAACACTGACTTCTCCCTAAGACAGGGGTAAAACTATCTCCTCTGCAATACTTTTGGGGACATTAAATGAGATGATGAACTTAAAAGTATTTTCTAAACTACGCAGTACGTTATATGCATAGAGTATCATTAAACTCATTCTGCTACTGTGGCAGATGGGCCCTTTCTCTCCTAACAACCTGAGAAATCTAAGAAAACTGACTTGTTCCCCCAAAACAGCATTCCTCCAGATGCTATTACATAATTCTATTTTGTAAAGAAGTTAAAAAAAGACAACTGATTAAAGTTGAAGTTCATTATCTCTACACAGCATTTTGAGCCAGAATATCAGAATGAAACAAGAATGAAAACATTTCATTATTGCCTCGGATATCCTAGAGAATGCCTTTTATTCTGATACCTTGAATCTATGCTTGCCTCATAGGTAACATTTTCAATTATTTAAGCACTAGTTAATATTGCTGGTGTCGGCATGATCAGTAATTACCATCTTAATAATCACAGGCATCTGATTCCAGCTGCTCCCATCTTTGATACAACCATGAGCAACAGCCTGGAGGACAGGAACTGACAGGGAAAGAATACAGCCGGGGGGTCAAATTAATGCTGGCATTGCACTAGCTTTCAGTGAGCTACTAAAGTCAGAGACGCATGCTGAAAAGTGAGAGCACAGATTGAGAAAATGAGTGTCCTGAGAGTTTTCTACAAAATAAAATATTTTCTGTACACAAGAATGGCTTTGGAATCTAGCTCCTAAGAAGCTGGCTAAATAAATCATACCTTCAACAACCTTCTTTTGCGTAATTATAAAAAGAATGCATCTGCATACTCATTCCCTGCCAGATATGACTTTTCCCTTCCCCAGATGGTTGGGGTGAGTGTCTGTGCATATGGCAAGGGAAAAACAGCAGGAAGCTCAAAGTACTTAACTGTAAAAAGAAGTGAGGCTTACAAAACATGTACCGTGTAAGACACGGTAAGGGCCATAAAATCAAAGACAACCAACCACTGAATGCAAGGCCTCAGAGACCTGGGTCCTGGTCCCAGCTCTGCCACTGTCTCCCTGGGCAAGCCAGTTTGCTTTCTCTGGCTTCTGCTTTCTCATGTGGAAAGTAATCATCCAACTAAATCAGTTTGGAGAGTTCTTTGCAGCTTATGTGAAATTATCCAACATTGGGGGTCAGCAGAAATAGGTAAAGCAGGTGTCAACCTGGATATAAGTGAGACATCTCCTTGGTAAAAGTTCTTCCTCCTTCTTCTTTGAAATAGAAGTAAAAATCCTTCTACTGCATGGATCCTGCATGAACACCATCAAGAGATCCAGCCCTTTAAGAGTTGGTTCTAGAAGAATATGGAAACTGCATCTACCATAAACCAAATACATTTTGAGGAAATTCTGAGAAAAAAAAAACAAGTGGCCCCATGATAGTCTCCTACGCCATGATGGGGGAATGAGAATGTGTGTGTATGTGTGTGTATGCACATGTATATGTGTACAAATATGTGTAGTAATGTGTGACGTATGTGTAGATAGGGGTGTGCGTGTATATGTGTGCATAGAGCGGAGGTATGAACATTCCATCTCATTTCTCTTTTCTCTTTTTGCCTACTGTCTCTCCTCTAAACCTCTTGCACTGAATGCTTAATTTAATTCTTACCAAGGCATGTGCACAAGAAAGGGGTGAACCAGCTTGCCTATTTATTACTTAGGCTAGGTCAGAAGCTATTCTGCATTGAGTGATTCTCTGCAGAATGGCGACACCAAAGGATTAATGATGGTGGACTAGAATCAGAATCACCTGAGTGCAGGACTTTTCCATCTCTCTGTGCCTTCTCCTCCCTCCCTCCTTGAGATTCTAATATGACCCTTGGAAAATATTCTTAATGTGCACACGCGTACACACATTACAGCTGCAGTAAATTACTGCTACTGATTCGCTGAGGTGGAATAAAGATTAAGGATCTTACTGCTAATGTCCTTTCCTGCTCTAACACTTTGGATGTAGCTTCTACTATTGTGATAATTTCTAATTATGGAAACACATAACCAGAGAGCAACAGAAGGCAACAAAACATAACTACGCAGAAAACTGAGTAGCAGAGTAGATAAGGACTTCTAGAACAAGAGAAAATATTGTAACATAGGGCTAATCAAGAGTAGCTTTTTGGGGATCCCTGGGTGGCTCAGCGGGTTAGCGCCTGCCTTCGGCCCAGGGCATGAATCTGGAGACCCAGGATCGAGTTCTGCGTCAGGCTCCTTGCGTGGAGGCTGCTTCTCCCTCTGCCTGTGTCTCTGCCTCTCTCTCTCTCTCTCTCATGAATAAATAAATAAATAAAATCTTAAAAAAAAAAAAGAGTAGCTTCTTGAAGGAAGTGGGTATTGAGCTCAACTTAGTGCACAGAGCTTGAACTAAGAAGGAGGTAAAGAAGCATGCTGGGGATCAGACACATACAGGACCAACCATGTGCAAGGGGTCATGAGCTAGAAAGACAGTGAGGGGTGCAGTGTCAGTGCTGGGAGTAGTGCCAAGTCAGGTTGGTCAGGATTAGTGGGGCGAGCTGACCTCAGGCTGCATACAGCCACAGAACCTGAACTCACAGCAGTGACTGCAGAGTCATCACTGCAGTAGAGTGGGAGAATGCTGGAATAAAACATGGGATTGAGGAAAGTCCTTCAGATTCTCGTGCCCAGGATGGTTCAGAGCAGAAGGTTCTAACCTGGGATCCATGAACAGGCTTCAAGTACACAACAGCCCCTGCCGATATATGTCTCCATCTAACCCATTCCCACCCACACTCAACACCGGAAAACTAGGACTTCAGTAGAACAAAGCGCTACAAATCTTCCTTAGGGTCTTCTCATTGTGCAGATGGGGCAGAGGAGTAAAGGGTAAAAGAGGGAAAAAGAGCAGCCACATGGCACCATCCCAGACCATCCTTTTGCAGCAGGGACCCCACTGAGGCTCCAGAGAGAGAGACTAACAAGGTACTTTCCCAGGCCTGCTTTTTAGGGAGGTGTTGGTAAAAGAGAATTTCATGGGCTGTACAAAGTTGGCTACAACATCCTGCCTTCATCTGAATTGTTTTATAATTATATTACCACCTCATATCAAACCTCTTTTACATAATAAAATCAGTTTCTCTGAGGTATTAGTTTTGTTTGACTAAAATGTATGTAAGTCATTCAAGAAACTAAGGAATTAAATCAAGTTAAGTATGGCTAACTCTCAATGGGGAAACAAATAGGTTTTCGAAAAAAAGAAAAAAGTTAATGATCCTCATACCTCGTAAGTCAAATATTGAAGTTCATATCTGACTACTTCCTAAGTAGAGAGGAATTATTTATTTAGTAGGGATGTTTATCAAAATTAATATTTTAGAAACTAAAATCAACCCAGGCTGAAAGAACAAAATATGTCTTTTTTTGGTCTTTATTTTACACTCACAGTAGTGCTGACTTTTTGGATACTCCAGTTAAATTTAGTTTGTTATTGGAACATGTGAATCATAAAAGCTGTACCTTTAAAAGCATTTTCAGAAAAATCTATTTTTTGAAACCTCAACCTGGTAAGCAAACCTTTGAAGAAGACTTGAAAAATTTGTTTGCAAAAGTATAAAACAAGAAGTGACACCTAAGAAAGACTAATGAGCTATCAGTGGCACTCTAAAGTAAATCCTAAGGTGTTAATTATCTCAGGTTTCCAGAAGGCTTCTTACCCCGAAGTATGCTCAATTTTTTATTGTGCATCTTAAGTTTCTATTTTTGATTATGCATTCCACATCATCTATTAAGCTTTCCCTTTCTAAATTCCAACAATTTGTGCCTGTGTTAGGGATGCCTACATTAGGCCTAGATGACAGGTACAAATATATTATAGTTCTATATTTCCTCTCTTCTATTCAGTAAGTGTATTTACGACAGGGAACACCTCCAACCTAGCTTCCATACAAAGTAGCCAATGAAGTATGCTGAATGAATAAGCATACATCATTTAGAACATCATTCAGAGAGTATGTACACATCTTACTGGAGATTCTGGTATGCAAGAAAATTAAGAGCTCCTCTCACTGTTTTCTATAACTGAAATTTATTTTTTATTTTTTTATTTTTTTATTTTTTTTTAATAAATTAATTTTTATTGGTGTTCAATTTACCAACATACAGAAAAACACCCAGTGCTCATCCCGTCAGGTGTCCCCCTCAGTGCCCGTCACCCATTCCCCCCCACTCCCCACCCTCCTCCCCTTCCACCACCCCTAGTTCGTTTCCCAGAGTTAGGAGTCTTTATGTTCTGTCTCCCTTCCTGATATTTCCCACACATTTCTTCTCCCTTCCCTTATATTTCCTTTCACTATTATTTATATTCCCCAAATGAATGAGAACATACACTGTCTATAACTGAAATTTAATTTCTCTTCTACCACTTGGGAAGCTCTGTCTTCCTGGGGTTGCTCAAGCAGGGTTATGATAGGATTCTGGGATTAACATGTTGGCAAAGTCATGATAGCTGGGCTGTTGGGTGCCTCTGGGTGCCAAGTCATCGAGCATACCTCACTCCACTGCCACTGAATTAGCTGACATTTTTAGCCCTTGACTTATTGGATATTAGCAGCATTCAAAACTGATAAATGCTCTCTCCTTGATTCATACTACTTCCTTGGCTTCTATGATTTCATCCTCAAGGAGGAAAGTTTTCTTCCTTCCTCTCTGGCTACACATTTTTTGCTCCTTTGTGCTCCTCCCTCTACTGTACTTAATCATTAAGTGCCGTAGTTCTATGGGATTCAGTTGAATGATCTACTCTATCCCTAGGTAATTCCAACCCCAATCAAAAATTGTATCACAGGGACACCTGGGGGGCTCAGCGGTTGAGCATCTGCCTTTGGCTCAGGGCATGATCCCAGAGTCCCAGGATGGAGTCCCACATCGGGCTTCCTGCATGGAGCCTGCTTCTCCCTCTGCCTGTGTCTCTGCCACTCTCTCTCTCTCTGTGTCTCTCATAAATAAATAAATAAATAAATAAATAAATAAATAAATAAATAGATAAATAAATAAATATTTTAAAAAATTGTATCACAGGCCCAGAGTCTTCTATGATATCCAAACATACAACAATAACCTCCTATTTGACATCTTCATCTGAACATCTCAAGGACAGCTCAAATTTGATATTGCCATAAATCGTGATCCTGGAGACCCGGGATCGAGTCCCATGTCAGGCTCCCTGCATGGAGCCTGCTTCTCCCTCTGCCTGTGTCTCTCTGCCTCTCTCTCTCTCCTCCCTGTGTATTCTCACGAATAAATAAATAAAATCTTTAAAAAAAAAATGATATTGCCATAAATGCAGCAACAATTTCCTTATCCATCCCAAACTGTTCCTCTTGTAGAATTCCTTTCTCAATGAACAGCACCAACATACACTCAGTTCATACATGAAATGTCACCATCACACACTTGTATGGATAAATACCACCATCCATGCAAATACACCTTCCCCCACACAGCTATATGGAATAGCACTACCACCCACTTGGATGTAGGAGTCACCAGGTCTCTCTCTCTCATTCTCAATATCCAATCCATCACCAAGACCTGAAAATTTTACCTCTTAAAGAGGCCTTATATAGCCCCCTTCTCTTTCTTTACCCCTACCTCTCCGGGCTAAGCTACTACCATCAACTCTGATCTGAACCAGAACAATAGACTCCAGGGCCTTCCTATAATCAATGAGTGCTCTCCTCTAATCTGAAGCCATTATTAGCTTTCCAGTGTCACTCTGATTAAAACTCTTCCTCAATGGCTTCCCATTGTTCTCAGGATAAAGACTGGTATTGTGATAGTCCCAGGTGTGGTCCTGCCCTTTCCACCCTCCCGCAGCATATCCCCCCACAATGTCCCTGGTTCTCTGCACACCCTGTATCTTGTTGAGGCCATGTGTTTTTCCCAACATTGCAGTGAGCCTCCACATATGATCTCTCTCTCCCTTACTTGAAGTATCCTCTGTCCTCCAGTTTTCACCTCAGTAACTTCTCACATCTTTCAGAGCCCTAACCCTACTTTCTCAGGGAAGACTTCCTCACCTCCCCCTCAGAACAGGTGAAAACCCTTTTTACACTTTTCTTAACACCACAAACCTCTTCTCTGAAATGATTTCAACTGCAATTTTACCTTCATTTGTGAGATCATTTGATGAAAGCCCGTGTCTTCTACTAGAGCATCAGCTCTTAAGATGATACAGATCTGACCACTGACTCATCAGCACCTGGCATTGTGCCTGATATCCAACAGATGCCCAGTAACTATGTGTTGAATGAGAATTCTTGACCGAATAGAATAATATTAACAAGAAAACTGGCAATGCTTTTATAAGCATATTCAAGCAGCAACAACAGAAAATGTTTCATAGCTTTCATCCTGAAATGTGAGTATGGAAGTAGGGTGGGGTCCACCCAAGTAGATCAGGTGTGGTCCAAAGCTATTCATTAGCATTAGAGACTGAGAGACTGAGTAGGTGGTGGTCAAAATGAGATTGCCTACATTCTCCTACATGCTACATTAACTCCACACCCAGGGTGAGGTGGTAATGGGAAGAAAGGTTTGCTCTCCCCAATGAAAAGGGAGAAACCACTAGCTCCTCAGCCTCTCCCGCTTCTGCTTAAGAATAACCTTAATAGTAGATATCAAAAATTAACCGAGTGCCTACTTGTCCTGGACAAGGAAACTTGTATACATTATTATACACGATGTACATTTATACTGCAAAGTATAACTGTCCCCATAGTACAAATGAGGATACTTGGTTCAAAGAGATAAATAACTTTCCCAAGGCCAAATCACCAGTAAATGAGAGAACCAGGATGCAACCTAAAGGCTGTCTTCAAAGCCATTCTATGGACACACCCTGCTGCTGCCACTGCCTCTGCACAAAGAAAAGCAGCTGCAAACAGCCGAAATCTAGTGGCTGTGGGGAGGTACGTGCCTGGTGAACAATGTAGTCTAAAAGCAGTTTTAATATCAGTCGTCACCAAGAAGGACCAGAGCAGCCAGAAAGAAGTAACAGAAGCATGGAGTAAGCTGGACGTAGCATTTGAAGCACATGAGAAGCATACGAGAAGGTTGGATCACAGAGGAAAAGTTCTCCACGGTAAGACTCTGTCCTGCTCCAATACCCTCTGGCAGGGAACAGTGAGTCAAAGAAGGCAAAGGTCTGGTCCTGAAGTTGGAGGGCGCTGGCCAGACGTGTTGTTTTGTTTCCACTATGGAAGTAATCCTAGAACTTTCCTTCTCTACACTAGTGGCCAGAGAAACCCTTGATTTAAAAAACAAAACAAAACAAAAACAAAAACAGAAAACAAAAAAAAAAAAAAAACAAGAAAACTTTGTATAAAGCAGATTTGAGAGTATGTTGTTTTGAGATGCCCAACTTGGGAAAATATAGTACAGATAAAATTCTTAGATTCCTTTAAGTAGCCAACTCCACAGGCTTCAAGGGTTTTTTGATGTGTGTGTGTGTGTGTTTAAATAAAGTATGCATTACTGGACAAAGAGGCTTAGGAATCAGGCATACATAACACTGGAGGTTGAAGAGAAATCAGCATTTCCTAAAAGCATGTTTATATACAACCCTGGTAAAGGATGGTTTACATCCAGAAGAATTAGAAGGCAGGTGGGGAAATTCATTGTGAGACTGATTAAGCCATAGGTCTTTTAGAAAGAGTGAGATAAAGGAAGCCAAGTTGTTTTCCTTTTTTATTTGTCTTAGAGAGTAAGTCATCGACCACAGGAGCAAGGGGGAGAGGCAGAGTGAGAGGAAGAGAGAAAAGTCTTAAGCAGACACCCTGCTGAGATCATAACCTGAGTCCAAACCAAGAGTCAGACACTTAACCAACTGTGCCAGCCAGGCACTGCCCCAGAAGCCAAGTTTTTAAAGATAATACTCCAACAGCATCCACAGGAAGGGATGGAAGAAAGAAGAAAGTGACATAGAGAGACCAGCAAAGAAGCTATAGGATTGAGGACTTCAATCACAGGAGCAGCTAGGAGATCTGACAGAGAGAGGAGGACACACAAATACCAGGAAGGAGAAACTGGGGGGCCCAGATCACTGAAGATTAAGATAACACACTAGTTATCTGCAAATAAGGTCAGATGCACATGAATATGATAATATTTTAATTTGACACGAACACATGGTTCCTTTAACCCACATTTGTTGAGCACGGTGCTAAGCACTGCTGGTACACAGCAAGAAAGGATCAGTATTCAAATGTTTAGAAAAGACAAAAAGACAAATGTTTAGAAAAAAGAGAAGCAGAATGGTGGCTTACCTAGGATGGCCAGGGGATGGGAATAACTATAAATGGATACAAGCGTTAGCTAGGGCCCAACAGGGAGGTACTCGAACAGTGGCTGCAAGCTATCAACAGGGAGGAGGAGGGAAAAAGGACAAAAGCAGAGGAAGAATGTGACTTCTGTAAAACAAGCAGCTCCCACAAAGAGACTTATACCCAAGTGTTTCACCAGATACCTCCTTGACTGAGCCAGTGTGAGCCAAGGACCTGTGCAGAAGCCCCCAGAGGTGCCCTAAATAGCTCATTTGAGTGCTAAGATCTCCTCCAACGAGGGGTTTTCTACCATTTTTTCAAACATACAACATATGCACTAGCATGCTGACATGCTAGGCATGTGCACCAGAACCCAACTGCCTCAGTAATAAAGTATGTATAAACTCTGGAATGCATCAAGCCTCCTGCCCCTAGCACACTGAATCACAGCCAACCCCACATGGAGACAGCACTGAGAGACTATCTCCCTGTCCCCTGACTTGCTGCAAATAATAAAAAATAATTTTAAAAAAAGCCAAGAGACTCAGGCTGGTCTACTGTCCGACACACCCCAAGTGGCAGATCCTTTGTGTCGAGAGATACAAGGGAACCTTCTTCTGGGGAGATGGAAGTGTTCTAAAAGTAGATTGTATTAGTGACTGCATAACTCTATATACATCTACTAAAAATTATTAAAACTGTACCTCAATATACGGGGTGACTTTTATGGTATACACATTATCACTTAGTAAAACTCTTCTTAAAAAGTGATAAGAGCTGTGGGCAAAGGAAGAGTGATACAGAGTACGGAGAGTTAAGAGTCAAGCAGGGGGCTGGTGGGTAGCTTGCAGTTTTAAAATAGGGAGATCAGGGACACCTGAGTGGCTCAGCAGTTGAGTGTCTGCCAGAAACCCTTGATTTAAAAAACAAAACAAAACAAAAACAAAACAAAAAAAAACAAAACTTTGTATAAAGCAGATTTGAGAGTGTGTTGTTTTGAGAATGCCCAACTTGGGAAAATTCAGATAAAATTCATGCTCAGGGCATGATCCTGGAGTTCTGGGATCAAGTCCCACATTGGGCTCCCTACATGGAGCCTGCTTCTCGCTCTGTGCCTATGTCTCTGCCTCTCTCTGTGTCTCTCCTGAATAAATAAATAAAAATATTTTTTAAAAAAAATTATAGGGCAGCCCGGGTGGCTCACTGGTTTAGCACCACCTTCAGCCCAGGGTGTGATCCTGGAGACCAGGGATCGAATCCCACATCGGGCTCCCTGCATGGAGTCTGCTTCTCCCTCTACCTGTGTCTCTGCCTCTCTCTCTCTCTCCTCTCTGTGTATTCTCATGAATAAATTTTTAAAAAAATCTTTAAAAAAAATAAAAAATAAAAAAATTATGGGCCTCCCTGAGAAGTTGGCAACCTCTGAGCAAAAGCCTGAAGAAGGTGAGGGAGTGAACCTGGGGGTAGTCAGAACCAAGCACACCCCAGCCACAGGGAACCACGAACTATTGCACAGGTTCTAAAGCAGAAAGGAGGCCAGTGAGACCAGGACAGGAGTGGACAAGTAAAGAGGAGGAGGGGAGGACAGGGGATAAGAGATGGTGCAGAGTGGACTGATTCTTGGGATGGAAGCTCTTGCAGTTTTGAGCAAAAGAGAAACACACCCTAACTGAGGAGATGAAAGGATCACTCGGGCTGGCTCCTCTAGTGAGAAGACTCCATGGGAGGCAAAGGAGCAAGAAGTGCTGCTGTGTGTGTGGGATGATGGTGGTAGCAGGGCTGTGGTGATGTGGTGAGAAACAGGCAGGTTCTGGGGATACTAAAGGGAGATCCCACAAAATTTCCTTACTGCTTAGATATGAGTTTGCAAGACAAGGAAACCAAGGTCAGCTCTAAGGTTTGGGGCTTGAGCAACAAAAGATGCAGAGACTCTGGATGAGGCAGGTTTGGAAGAAAGACTTTTTAAAACATGTATTGAGGGGCGCCTGGCTAGCTTAGTCAGTTAAGCAACTGACTCTTGATTTTGGCTCACATCATATCAGGGTCATGGGATTCAGCCCCAAGTTTGGCTCGTGCTCAGCATGGAGTCTGCTTAAGATTCTTACCCTCTCCCTCCGCCTCTCCCCCCATCCCCTGCTTGTGCATTCTCTCTCTCTCTCATGAATAAATCTTAAAAAATAAATAAATGCAAGTATCGGGAATTTTGTCACTCTGCTATGTATGCCAAAATCACTTCATATAATTTTGGTAACTTTCTTTTAAAGATCAGTATCATTGTAGGGTAAGTTTCCTTCCAATACATTCATTTGTTGAAGCATTTTAGGCAAATGAATTGGTCATACAAAATGTAAAAATGTTTATTTAAAATCCTGATTCTTGGTCTTCCTTGCGTTCTGAGGACTGCTGAACAGCTTATTTTCTTATAATTTCTTAATTATATTTCTAATGACATTAGACTTAACTTGCCTGAAAAGGTCCTGCTGCCAGTCCAAGCTAACCAATAAAACTGCAGTGACACCAAATGGCAGTCACTCATCCTTGAGCTATTCTTCCTAAAGGAACCAGCTAAACTGGGAAAAGGCCCAATCAATGGATGTTGGGATATACAAACAAAATCCACCTCCTATAAAAATACCGATGTTAAAGCAAAATTCATGAAGCGTCACAAAGAAGTGCCAAAATTCAAGGTCAATCTCTCTTGTGACTTCTCCCTAGGAGAGTGCTACTGTAAAGATATGAAGGTAGGAAAGGTTGAATTCTTATCTAGAGATTTAAATAATACCTACTCTCATTTTATCATGTGAAATACAGTTTTTTTCCTTCTTATACATCTAAATTTATGTGTGTGTGTTTTTGGTTCTCTCCATTTATTCTGCACATTTGGCCACCAGACTTCTCTATGTGATCATTATCATTAATACGTGAGTTAGAAATACAAATTAGACGGAGCAGCTGTGCCCAAGGCCATTACTTCCTATAATTTGGCACAGATGGCCAAAAAGATGATTTTGGCAGAATGGCCAAGTGCTAACCACCTAATGAGGCTGCAGCCTCAAAACTAACTGACGGTAAATGCAATTTTACAGTTATCTTCACCTCTCTCTCCTCTCTCTCTTACTCCCTGTCATATTTTCTCTCTCTCCTCTATCTCATCCCTCTCTCTCTCTTTCTCTTTCTCTCTTCTCCCTGACATAAAAGGCAGAACTGTACACTTTCTATTTTTTGGCAAAATTCTAAACACAGCATTTTACCTGATTTTCTAGGGATGAAAAGGTAACTCAATACAATTCCAGTTCTGAAATGGTCATTGTTTAGGTCAAAAGACCTTCTTCTTCAACTCAAAAATCTTCCTAATTATAAAAAAACTTTTCTGCAAAAAACAAAACAAAATTTTTTAAAAATCCCTTCCTGCAATAGGGATTAAGCTGGTATGTTCCTCAGTGTTAAAGAAACCACCACAATAGACATGATGATGATTACATTACCAGGGACAAATAAATATAAGTATGGTATCTGCCTTTTGCTCATAACACTCACACACTTGAAAATGACTTCTCTTGAGGTTATAATTAGGCAACATTTTTACCACGCATAACTCTGATCACTTTCATAGCTGTCTAAAATTCATTTATAATTTCACAAGCTGTCTAATGGCAAGGTTTCTTTATCTCCTTATCTCTACATGGGTGCTTAACAGTTTGCATATCTTCCTAAAATGTCTGATAATTCAAATGTTTTGATGCTTTAAGTTGATGATCATTAATAAGGTCACAAAATTCCCCTCAGACCAAATGATGCACACAGAAGATGTGTCACAAATAAAAGATGCACACAAATACAGTCAGTCACACTATTTCATGCAGTCTGTGAGAACAGAATATTACATTTCAAAGCCTATTAAAAACCTACACAGCATTTTCTGAGCCCTCCCAAAAATAAAGAGCAAATCACAATTCAAAACTGTAACTTCTCTTCTCCCAAAATCCTGCCATAAAGATCTTAGACTATTCTGCTGTAGTTCACTACTGACCTAGGAGATCAATGACTCATAAAATTTCATGGACAGTAGAAACAGCATTCTCCATTTGGCTCATTTAATTCCATGTAATCACCATCCATGGTCTAAATCTAAAAAGGTATAAACTAAAAGCATCTGATTTTATCTTATGCAAGAATGTACATTTTAAAAATCAATCTAACAACTCTGATGTCAGATATTATAATGAGACATTTATAAAGATGCTCTCCACAGCAATCCACCTGATTAGCTATACACAAATCTGAGTGGAAAGTCGTAACTTCTCTGTTTTAGCAGGGAAGACATTAGTCACACATCACACCTTTTATCAAAACGGAGCACATGGTTAGTAAAGAACTGCCTGCAATATTTAAATGTCCATCAGGTATCCAGAGAGCTGTGTGACCTCAGAGCTGATCTGACTTGCCATTTTTTGTTGAGTGTGAATGACAAGAAAGCTGAGGTCCAAATCCAGGTGGCATGGCTGATTCTAGAGTATGAGCAGGTCACTGTGCTCTACACATGCAGTTCCCAAATTAGACCTATCATGAGAACCACTCAGGGAAAGTTTAATACTCAGTGGCTCAGCACCAATGCCGATTCAAACACAATAAACACAGAGGTTCCAGGAATCTACATTTTTAAAACAATTCCAGGTCATTCTGAAAGTTGGCCTGGTTGCAAATGTCTGGGCTAGACTTATTTGTAGAACAGTGATAATATCAATATTCTAAAGCAAGATCCCAGAATGTATGATTTTCTAAAGGAATGTTCCAGATTGGCCACTCAAAAGCATTAACAGAGCATTCTTAACATAAACAGAATATCTTAAAAATATATCTTAAAAAAAAAAAACTTATTTTGTTCTCATGATTCTTAATGTTATCCCCAGTTTATACAGAAGGAGACACAGACTTCTGAAATCAAGCCCCAGGCAGAACAGAAAACTCAAGGAATCTGACTCTGAGTGCCCTTGCTCTCTCAATTCACGTCATCATGTCCACCCCAATCAGCACTTTACTCCACAGAAACACTACCAGTGAGGGATTTTCAGTTCTGCTCTGTGAGAATAGCCTTGAGAAAAGGCCTTATCAACTTTAGCACTGCCATTAGGAAGCCTGGAAATCGGCCAGCGAGGGAAAAGTGGCTGACTCCTATGAGATGATCCTCTTTCCTGGCAGAGATACTGGTGGGTGCTGTGCCATCACATAGAAAGACCCTATCCTGAAATTCTCAATACACACCCATCTCTGAGGTCAACCATGAGGCTCCAGGTAAGGAGAGGCACCTGATCCTAAGAAGAGCTCTGGATTCAGTGAGCCCGAGCTTCCTAAATACCTTGGTTAACACTGTATCCAACCCATGAGGTGGGCTCACTTAATACTGTAGTGCAAAAGGTCCTCTTACATCCTCTGTTCTCTTAGTCAACAAAGAAACAGTATACCAATACCAACAAAGAAACAGTAAACTTGAGGCATTGCAAGTTTACATCTGAACAAAGAATGATGGCAATAAAATTCTAAAATCATCACCAGATATGGTTTTTGAAAGAGGTCAATATGGAAAAAGCAGAAGAACTCTAATAATGCAGTGCCCAAAGAGAAAAATACAGTAATCAAGGCACATAGTTAAAGGGTCTGGGAATTTTATGATCCATTAGGTCTTTCACCCATAGGTAAAGTATATCCTCCATTTCACAGACAGTATGTAGGCCTGTTGGTACCACATAGTTAAACCATGGAACTAACTCCCCCTGTCCCAATTCCACGCGCATCAAACCATCAGCACCAGGAAAGTGTGTGCTTGCCAAAGAATTTCACCCACATCTGCAAACCCACTGACAGTTACATACATCATATATATTAATATTCCATTTTAAAGCAATATAAACGTGACAACAATAAATTAACTGTAGACTTCTGGTGAGCAACGCTGGCAAAACACCATGAAACACAGAAATTTAAAAAATGGACAACTTTGTAAAAGATTATGAGGTCAGAGAAGGGAAATTTATCATAAAACCTTATAGATGACACTAAGATTCACAAATTAGGATTTCAGTAAAAAGCCTAATTAAATGCTATGTAGAAAGGCCTAAAGGCTATGCGTGAGTTTCTCAAGTGACATTTGATCAATTAGGAAGCCCTATCTATAGGTGATAATAAATACCTTCAAGACAAGATAAATAGCTTTGACTCAAAGCTAAAGAAGATAAGCTCATCCCAAATTAAATCAGATTGTAGGTTATTAATGTTTTCATAAAAGGAAGAACCAAAACTTTCATTACATATTTCTTTAGGCTTTAAATTCTCAAAAAACCAATCAGCCATATCAGCTCATGGACATCAGTCTGGGAAAGACTAGTGAATCCTCGAAGCCCTTGAAGGGTTACTGGATTATATCTACACTACTACCCATCACAGAGACAGTGTTAAAAAAAAATGTCTCCTTTCAGGGAATGTCACATAGAGTAGATGAGGAAGCAAGTCAAAAAAGACGCTACCAAAATAAATCTCCTCCATTCAGATAGCTACCTCAATTCTAAACCTAAATTTCCAAAATAATAACCATAGCTATCACTTGGGAGTGACTGAAAATATCTTCATATTTTAAGTAGACATTTTTGTCTTAGTAATATGATTCTGTAACTTTGCTGCTCTGTGAATTCAATGCAAACACAAGACTTGGCACTGGTACCATCTTGGCTACTGTATTTTTCATTATCGAATCGACACTTCCCTATAATTAATGCCCACCACACATCAAACCTTTTTGGAGTTTAATTTTAATATATTATCTTCTGGATCCATAGAGATAAAAGAAACAGATAAAGGACATTCTATCTTTGACAAACGATTACAAATTTAGCATTAACAATTCCCTACGCTTTATTTTAGATAAATGCACTAATATTACTCACCAACTACTAAAAATACATCTGAATTATTAAATTGCAACACATTTAAAGAAACACTAAAATAAGCACATATATACATACACACTAGAACACATAACATAGTCTTTTCTGGAGGGATGTGCTTTTGTGATTGATTATACGATAAAAACAAAATTTAGCTTGATATATTGTAATCCTAAAATTTACTGTTCAGGTTGCCTTCCTATAAATGTTTTTTGTCATACCTACTACAAAGTCACCAGGACAGTGGACTGCCTGCAGCCCCCACAACTGTCTGGATTACCCCAAGTCCACAAACTACAAGGGGGTGACCATGAAAAAGTCAAGACACACTGACCT
Source organism: Vulpes vulpes (assembly GCF_048418805.1). Classification (NCBI taxonomy): domain Eukaryota; kingdom Metazoa; phylum Chordata; class Mammalia; order Carnivora; family Canidae; genus Vulpes; species Vulpes vulpes. The sequence continues at coordinate 184,004,137 of NC_132780.1, read as the reverse complement.
CATCTGTACTCCTAGGTAGTCAGAGAACTAGATGATACCAAAAAAGTAGAAAAATTACTCTACCCCTTGTGAGGATGAGTGTTGCTTGGTGGGGGCAGAGGAAGGGCAGATCGTGGTGCAGAGAACAAAGAAAAACAAAACAGATTTAACTGGAAAGTATTCTCTTCAGGAAGCCTTTAATCCTATCTGACTTGAAAGTGAATTTGAGGAGTTTTTTCTTTGAGCCTGGTGAGCTCTTGACCTTTTCACAAAATTTACGTAATTCTCCATGAAGGGAAACCCTTAGTTGTCTAAAAAAATGTAGGCAACTATACCTTGACCTCACAGAAAGGCTAGGAAGTCTGTATCCACGAGATCCTAGGTGCTGTTACTATTAATTCCACAGGGGACACAGGGGGTGCCTCTGAGCTTTTTACAGATGGGGACCCCTGAGGAAAGCCTTATAAGAGCCCTCATCAGCTGCCTTTTTCCTGTAAGAAAGAGGGGGAGGTAGCTTGCCAGAGAGGAAAGACACCAAAATATATGTCCCTGAGGGCCCACCCAAGCAGCCCACCACTCACTCAAAGCTCCATTACACTAAGAGGCTAGCTCCTCTGTAACACTGGCAGACCAGATTAAGACATTTTATATGGTACATGAAAATTAAGTGGTATATGGTATATGAAATTTAAGTGTATCATACCCTCAGGTTGAGGAAGACAAAGGTAGGGAAGTAAGGAGAAGTACAGGAAGGAATTAAGCACCAAGATTTTATTATGCACCAGGCCATTGTGTTAGATGTTTTTTTAATGCATATTTTATTTAATCTCAGAATAGCCCTATAATGTAGGTAATAGCATCCCCATTTTATAGATGTGGAAAATGAGACCTACAGGGGATATGTAGCCAGACTGTAGATAACAGAGCCAGGAAGTGTCGAATTAGTATTCAAATCCAGGCCCCAAGTCTCATGTTCTCCGCGCTGTGCCATGCTACCTTGCACATACAACTTAAGAACTAAAACTCATAAATAATAAGGCTTCTAAGTAATGATTTAAAATGAGGTACCAGAATTTATGTCATAAAAAATTGCAAAATGCCTCCTCCACTGCTCTTGGCTTCTGTCCCATTAGCATTGAATGTGTTCCCACTGAAGCAATCATCCAGAATGGAACTACTTATTCGATCAATATCCTGTATGCCAAACCGGTTGTCGGGGGGTGGGGGGCGGGGAGCCCTGTTTCTAAGTAGCTGGAACTGGCTCATCTGGCATGAAATGAGGAATATATTATGCCTCAAATAAACATGTAGGGGAAAGTCAAGAGTCTATGAAAACTGCCAAAGATTTTCCTTCTTCATTTAAAAATCATCTTATCAGGTCAGTAATTTCAACCTTGCAAAGCTAATTTAGACAAATTTACAGCTTTCTGTGTTTCTGCCATGTGCAGAACTAATCTGACTCCAAGGCAAGTTGGCAAAACCATTTTTATACATAAGTTCTTTTTAAAATCTCACCAAAATTTATAATGCCGTATGTCTAAATCGAATTAATAAAATGCATTAACACATTGCAGTGTGCATACGAAACAAGGCAAGAGCAAAAAGGGTGTGAAGTTAAGTTCCGTGCTTCCTCAGCTTAGGGTAGATTTCAGCGACAAGGGGATGGGAACGAATAATCCTCTTGGACACAACAGGACCAGGGAAAGGGGAACAGAATAAATCCCATCTATTAATTCTTAGTAAGAAGGAAAGTTAAGATATTCTAGGTTGAATTCCTAAGTTCTAATCTCCACAGTGAAAGAAATTCTGAGATAATGGGAACCGGTATGTAAGGACAAGAAAAGGAGAGAAAGGTACTACCTAACACACAGACTACCTCCACTGGCCTATCGTCACTGTCGCCAAAAAGCAACGTAAGAAAGACAGACTCCTCACATCATTTGTTCAGAATATTTTTCCATTACTGTGAAAAGCAAATCATCATACTGGCTTATGTTATCCTTGATGGGAGTTAAAATGTCCTCTGCGCTAGACTCCTGCTAGCTATGGTGTGTCTCTATTTCATCTCATCCTCTTATCTTGTGCCCACCATTCTAACAAGCAGCTCTCTCTCCCACTCACTGCAGATCTAGTGCTTGAAGCCAAATCCGACTTCTGTTAGATGGTCACATTTTTTTTTCATATCTCCATCCAGGTAACAGAAATGCTGACTCGATCAAGAGCAGAGTACATTTATTTGTCACTCTGGGTTTGAGTATATATTTTCAAATAGCTAACAAGCAGCTTGTGTTTCTCCTCACTTGTCCCACAGATGAGACTTCATCAAAGGTGTATCCAACATCAAAATCTTGGGCAGCCCGGGTGGCTCAGGGGTTTAGTGCCACCTTCAGCCCAGGGCGTGCTCCTGGAGACCTGGGATCGAGTCCCGTGTCGGGCTCCCTGCTTGGAGCCTGCTTCTCCCTCTGCCTGTGTCTCTACCTCTCTTTCTTTTTCTCTTTCTCTTTCTCTCTCTCTGTGTCTCTCATGAATAAATAAATAAATAATCTTTAAAAAAATCTGCATCTGCAAGAGCCTCCCTGACTTCTAAGTATTGGCCCTACTAAAAGGTCTACACTGACGTGTTCTCATTGAATTTGCACAATCTCCTGCCCATTCTTGAAAATCCAGATATTTGTCGACTCCAACTAAATTCACATAAAATGTCTATGTACACCTTCTTTCCACAGAAAAGTGGTATCATGACAGGTAATCATGGGCCAGATGCTGGATGTTAAGAATACAGACACACCATAATAGTCCATGGATATTTACTGTGCTCCAAACTCCATATAGAGAACATGATATACTTTGTTCACCCCTTACCCTTATGCCAGTCTTTCAGAAGAATCAATACTATCTCTTCAGATTCTCCCCTACGTCTACAACTCCCCTCTGAGTCTCCTTCACCACCTCACCTTGCTCTACTCCCTGCTACGCACCCATACTTCTGTGTTCTTGATACTCTCCATTCCGTCTTGGGAGATGGTATTTCTTACCACAGCTTGTGTCATCCCTTCAGCAACAATGATGAGCTCATCAATATCAGACCTCATGAGCATTATCCTCTCAATTCACACTTCCAACTGACTGTCTCACAGAGCCTACCCTCTTTGCATAGCTGAAAGGATCTTCATTTACTAGAATCAAACCCAGCCATCAGGATCCAGCACTAATCCTCCTCCTACAAAGGAATAATCTGATCTCCACAATCAGCATACTTTTTCATTTTCCCCTGTATCTGTGTTTCTACAGCATCTGGTATCTCTATCATAGCATTTAACACACAACTGCCTCAAAATCACAACGCCTATAACTTCCATTAGGTAATCGGCAGAGAAGGAAAGGTGTCAAGTGAGGAGAGCTGCTGAGGTTTTTCATTTATTTGTCTGGTTTAACTTCACATAGTCTCAGATTCTCTATCGATACAATGACAATAAGATCCTTATTCTATAGAGATGTTAGGAAGAAAATATAGAAAGTAGTTTTCCATTTAGGGAAAACATAGAAGGGGCTGGAAAAGTGGAAGCTACCAGGAACAGGACATTTGTTTGCTCTGAATCCTTGACGGCAGAGCTGTTATCTCTATAGCACCAAGCCAGGACTTTGTCACAGTAGAAATAACATAGCTCTTTACTGGAGATGCAACATATTTCCATGAATTGAAACTTAAAGGCATTTATTTACTATCAAAGTATCCTTCTAGAGGAGGATTTTAAAATTTGAGAACTATTAAAAGTCACTGTTCAAATCTTAGCTTTTTTTTTTTTTTTAACTGCACCTTTTTGGATCCACAAAAGAAATGACATAAATAAATGTCCTTTCTGACCCCATCAGGTCGGCTTCAGTGAAGACTGCTGACATCTCTGTAGTGTTAGGAGAAACATGAAAAGATGGCAGCTTCTCCAAAGGTATATGCTTCATTACAAGATGCTGTTATTTAAGGAGTAAACTGTATTTTCTATGTCAGCATCCTAGAAGTGAATACCCCTTGAGTTCCCATTTATGTTTTCATTCCTTTGGAATATTGCAGTATTCTATGGTGGGCTTTAGTTAATTACCTAAAATCTTAGTAAGACGTTGTTTGTTTGTTTTTTTTAAGATTTTATTTATTTACTCATGAGACACACAGAGAGAGAGAGAGGCAGAGACACAGGCAGAGGGAGAAGCAGGCTCCACGCAGAGAGCCCAATGTGGGATTCGATCCTGGGTCTCCAAGATCACACCCTGGGCTGAAGGCAGTGCTAAACCGCTGAGCCACTCAGGCTGCCTGAAAAAGTCATTTTCACTGAAAAGCTCAGGATGCTCCTTTTTCTAACTTCTCATTCTACCTCTTCCTTTTTTTTTTCTTTTTTTTTTTTTTCATTCTACCTCTTCCTACAAATGTCAGGTACTCAACCTACTTATTCTGTAGTTTATAGTACACGCCCAGAAAACAAAACAAAACAAAACACCCAGGAACATAAATTTTAAACCATAAAGGCTTTTGTTTCATGAGATTAAAAAAATTCCTCTTTTGGGGCACTTCATATTCTTTTATTCTCTCTTAGGTATGAGAGGCCTAGGAGCCCTAAAAAAACAAAACAAAACAAAACAACAACAACAACAACAAAAAAAAAAACTCGGACCTATTTACGAATAGATACGGTGCATTTTTTAGATTTTAATATCAAAACCAGAAAACTCCTCACCACTCTTATAATGACGGATAGATTCATTCACATCAGTATTCCATAAGAGAAAAATATTTAAGAGTTGAACGAGAACTCCGTAACTCTGGATTGCAACTGGCAGTCCACAGGCCTTCTGTGGCCCAAATACACTTTGAATGTGGTCCTTAGTTTATAAAATGAAGGATACTTCACATAAAAATATGTAACCTTCTGTTTCCCTTGAAAAACTAGAATGTTTTAGAGCCGGGGTAGCAACAGTCATCTATCTACAACGGAGTTGGTGCTGCCCTTTCCATAGTGGTTTTGTATGTTCCAAGTCCACAACCCTCTCTCCCACATGGTCCCCACTGGGCCTGCTCCACTATTTTATCTTACTTGTGCATTGGAAATACAGACACAGAATTTTTTTACAGGTAAGGAATTTGGATCCAAAAAAGACTTCCCCATTCACTAGCTCTGTGACCTTCCACAAATTCTGAGTCTTGGGTCCTTCAGCTTTAAACTGCAGATAATTCCTTGACTTCACAAGATTGTTGTAGGGAATAAAAAAGAAGAGTGGGGGGAAAAGTACTTCATAAAGTGTAATATAAAATATTTGTCATCTTTATTTATTTCCCAGCCCCCCTCAGTTGCACAAAACCCCTCTAATGCTTCCTCAGCTATTACTAGTTTCCTTGCTCTTCGTATTACTGGATGAAAAGAATTTGAAGTAATAAGAGATAAAAAGATGAACAAATATCAAAGGAAAACAAAAGGGACTGTTGAATGCCAGAAGATCTTTACTAGGTCATCTCTGTTCCTAATGAAGGTATGAAATCAGTGCAAAGGATACTTAATGGATTGATGGTCCCTTCAAGTGCTGTTTTAAGTTTACCCACTAGGCACCAGAGCCTTCAAAGTAACACTGACACACCCTTCATTAGGGGTCCTGGAGAGATAATTGAGTACTGACCTCCACCTTGGCCCTCACCCAGTTCTCCAAAAAAGGATCCAATCCAAAAAAAAAAAAACAAAAAACCCAAAACAACAACAACGCAAGGATCTTGCTTTCTCTGTGCCTCCTTCCTCTCAACATTTCAATATGAGCTCCAAAACCTTCCAATCTTGGGAGTAATAAGGCATGGCACGAATTCTGCATCTGTATCCGTCAACATGTAGATATATATGTAAAAAAACAAAACAGTCAAGGGACCTGAAAGGAAACAGAATGTTCTTAGAGATGGGCAGAGGTGCAGAAAACTGCACTTAATGATGCAGTGGCCATAGACATGTTAGCAAATTTGTCCTGAGTGCTATCTCCTCACGTCAGGAATTCACTTGTGTATTCCTGTTGTGGCCAATTTACAGCAGATCACCCCTGGGTGGGAAACAGTTAATTCCTCTTTCACTTTTAATGTTAAGATAATAGTGCCTGAGTGAACTGCAAGATACAATGTGGCAACGGGAGAGGGGGGAAGGGGGGGGGGATTTTCATTGGACTCATTGTTCTTTAGAGCATCACCAAAATGGGAGTGATTTATGATTCAAGACACAATCCGCTGAAAAATTCGTCTGACGAATCCGTTTTAAAGCGCCCGTTAGAGCGCATTACCGCTCTTCCTCAAGTTGAATGAAACCATGCCCAGAATACATCTTAGCGATTGCCCAATCACCACATGGTCCTCGGTGTGTATCTCATTTTTAAGAATCAAAATAAAGAACAGCATCGTCTTTAAAAGCCCGTCGTTTCAACAGATGTCCCAGGGCTGATGTTTAAGCAAGTCTCCTTGGCAACCAAGGAGCACGGCACGTCTCGGGCTGGGGGCTGGGGGCTGGGCGGGGAGGCGGGGGGGGGGCACCTGCAGGGTCTGCAGAGTGAGCACCGAGCAGGGCTGCTCCCGCCGGGCCGCGCGGTCCGGCTGCTCCCGCCGCCTACCCCTGACTCCCAACTGCGGTCCCGCCCCCAACGGCGCACCCGGCCGCCCGCCCTCTCCCTCCGCTCTGCAGGCACCGACCCCGAACAGGTGACGAGGAGAGCCGGGCTTACCCGCCGGGGGAGCGGTCTGCGGGGTCAGGCGCCGGGCGCTCCTGCTGCACGACGGCTCCGCTTCTCCCCGCGAGGCGGACGTTAAGGGAAACCGCAGCAGCTTCGCACTGTCGGTTGGGGATGCGGTTGTGAAGACGCGCTCGCTAGCGTGTGTGTGTGTGTGTGTGTGTGTGTGTGTGTGTGTGTGCGCGCGCGCGCTCCCGGACTCTCCCGCGGGGAAACGGTGTTTGCTAGTAAATAGAAAGCAGCAGCCGGCACTGCAGGTGGCGCGTCCGCGACCGCTCTGCCCCAGGCGGCGGCGGCGGCGGCGGCTGCCCGGAGACGCACCGCGGCGGACTCCGGGGCGGGCACAGGCCCGGGAGCGGCCCCGCCCCCTCCCGCCTCCGGGGAGCCCGCGCGCGCGCCCGCCTCGCCCCGCCCTCCTCCGCCGGCGAGCCCGCGCGCGCGCTGCTCCCCCCGCCCCCGCCGCCCAGGGACGCGCACGCCGCGCTTCCCAGCCCCGCCCCCGCCGCCCGGGGACGCGCACGCCGCGCTTCCCAGCCCCGCCCCCGCCGCCCGGGGACGCGCACGCCGCGCTTCCCAGCCCCGCCCCCTACCAGCCCCGCCCCCCGCCGCCGACGAGCCCGCGCACGCGCTGCCCTCCTCCCCGCCCCCACCGCCCGGGGGCGCGCACGCCGCGCTTCCCAGCCCCGCCCCGCCCCCCTCCACCGGCGAGCACGCGCACGCGCTGCCCTTCTCCCCGCCCCCGCCGCCCGGGGGCGCGCACGCCGCATCCCAGCCCCGCCCCCCGCCGCCGGCGAGCCCGCGCGCGCGCCCGCTCACCCCGTAGCCCCCTCCTCCGCGCAGGCGCCCCTTCGCGCTCCTCGGCACCTGCGCGCTGGGCTGCCGCGAGCCTCCCCGGTGCGCCCCCCGGTTACCCCACCTGCCTGCCCCCAGGCTCTGTTCCCCAGGGCTGGAGAAGCAGCTCGTGGGGACAGGCGGTGTGATGACCGCGACCGCGACCGCGACCGCTGACCCTACTGACCTATGATAGAGGTCACACTGCCCCTGTTGCTCGCCGCCCCTTTTCGACTTTACGGTGGTGCTGAGTGTGATTTCAGGGTAACTCTGAGGTTAGACTCAGGAACACCTGAGAAAGCCTGAGAAAATGAGGAGGGGTGTTTGGTTACAGCTAGTTCAGCGTGAACGCTGCAAACAGCACAATCCAGAACACCTCCGTGAAGTTTCCGGACCTGGCCCACTTTCGTGCCGCTTGCACCATTGATGTCATTCCTGTGTAAGACACGCTTGCAACACTTAAGCCAAGGGGCTAATTGCAATAGGTAAAAATATTCCATATACTACTTTTGCATTGAAAATCCTGATCCAGGGACGCCTGGGTTGGCTCAGTGGTTGAGCCTCTGCCTTTGGCTCAGGTCGTGATCCCGGAGTCACCAGATCGAGTCCCGCATCGGGCTCTTCGTCGGACGCCTGCACCTCCCCTTGCCTATGTCTATGTCTCTGCCTCTCTTTGTGTATCTCTTATGAATAAATAAAACCTTAAAAAAAAAAAAGAAAAAATCCTGATCCAATGTAGTTAAGCTATCTGGTAAAAGAAGAATGAAACTCTAAATTGGGGTAAACTGTATTTTGTAGGTCAGAGTTTAAAATACTGCAAAGATGGAATTTCACAGAATGTTAAGCCCCATCTCTTGCAGGTTTGTGTCCTTCTACACTTGGGCTAGGAACAGTGCCTTGATCTACTGAGATAGTCGTAACACTTTCATGAGCCTCAAGTCAATGGTTCAGCAATTTTTTCAGGGTCAGAGCCACAGGTCTTAGGGCACAGTTTGCTCCCCCCACCCCTTGGGGCCTGACTCTGGATTCCGGTCCTTCATTCCCATGGTCTTGATATTTGGACTTTAGGACGCTTGGAACCTATTTAACTAGCAGTCCTGGACCCCAGGAGAGGAGCAGCAGGAAGAATGACAACTGACTGCAAACATTAGTTGCAATGCTATTCCTAAAATTTATCGCATGCGATTGGATATTTTCCATCGAGTGAGCTTTTTTTTTTTTAAGATTTTATTTATTCATGATAGACATAGAGAGAGAGAGAGAGAGAGAGAGGCAGAGACACAGGCAGAGGGAGAAGCAGGCTCCATACCAGGAGCCGGACGCGGAGAGATCCCGGGACTCCAGGATTGCGCCCCCCGGCCGAAGACAGGCGCTAAACCGCTGAGCCACCCAGGGATCCCCATCGAGTGTGCTTTTATACCAGAAGACCGAATGTGAAAGCATGTTTGAACCAAAAATACTATGACTGGTGTCAATAAATAAACACTTCTCAAAGATTCATAAAATACTGGTCACTAAAGTGAATGCATCCAAAATTTTAAACCCATCTGTATTGATTGGATTATCTGTTAGTCTAGAACAAACAGAAGGTATTCATTGAAATAGTTAAATAGAAAGAACAAAGACTATAACTGTATTTACACAGGAAAAAGTCTGTATGCTACTAACTGACCGTGTGAGTGTGTGTGTGTGACTATGTGTGACTATGGCAGGGTCTCTTACTGCCCAAACTGGGTCTGTCTTGTTCATCACAGGTAGTCCTACCTAGCACAAGGCCAGTCACATATTAGGGGCTCGATAAATATTGCTGGCTGACACATATATATTGAGGAATTAAATAAGAAAATATATGTTAAATGTCTAGCAAAATGTTCAGAGTGCATTTTTCTCCCATAAGAGACTCCTTAAGATTGATTTAAAGTATAGATTTTTTTAATTTAAAAAAAACTTTCATTTTTCTAAAATAAGGGCCTCTGTAGTTTGTTAAATAGCCATCAAAACCCAACACGAATGTATGTTCTGGTGTACTCTGTTACTAAGAGAGCAAGTAGTCTTTAGGCACTATTTCTCTGTTGGGTACCATCATATATGGTCTTTTTCTTTATAGAGAAAATAGCTTTATTTTTTTAAGTTTTTATTTATTTATTCATGAGAGACACAGAGAGAGAGAGAGAGAGGGAGGCAGAGACACAGGCAGAGGGAGAAGCAGGTTCCATGCAGGGAGCCTGACTCAGGACTCAATGGTGGGACTCTGGGATCATGTCTCAGGCCGAAGGCAGCGCTAAACCCCTGAGCAACCCAGGCTGCCCGAGAACATAGCTTTAAACAATGCTTCCCAAAGTCTGTTCTTTGAAATACTAGTCATTTATTCAATAATTTTTTAAACTCTTTTGAACTCCGTGTAATTGGTGTAAAGTTTTCAGTTCTCAATAAACAGGCATTGTCCCTGTCTCAATTTTTTTTTTAAGATTTTATTTATTTTCTCACGAGAGACACAGAGAGAAAGAGAGGCAGACACAGGCAGGGGGAGAAGCAGGCTCCATTCAGGGAGCCCGACATGGGACTCGATCCCAGGTCCCCAGGATCACACCTTGGGCTGAAGGCGGCACTAAAACGCTGAGCCACCAGGGCTGTCCATCCCTGTCTCAATTAAGTGATATTGTGAGAGATAAGCTAAAGAAAGATTTTTTTTTTTTAAGTGTGGATCTCTTGGTTGCAAAGTGACAAAAAACCTACTCCAACCAACTTAAGCAAAAAAGAATTTTATGAAAGGATGACAGGAGTTCTAAGAATCGATGGGCAGGGATCCCTGGGTGGTGCAGCGGTTTGGCGCCTGCCTTTGGCCCAGGGCGTAATCCTGGAGACCCGGGATCGAATCCCATGTCGGGCTCCTGGTGCATGGAGCCTGCTTCTCCCTCTGCCTGTGTCTCTGCCTCTCTCTCTCTCTCTCTGTGACTATCATAAATAAATTTTTAAAAAATTAAAAAAAAAAAAGAATCGATGGGCAGCCAACCCACACAACAAGGCTCAAAAGCCTGCAGGAGTTAGATAATTCCAAAGGGCTGTAATAAGATCATGTTGGGGCAGAAATGTCATGACTGGATGTCTTCTACTGCTGCAATGGGTGGACCCCAATCTATTGCTCTGTGATACTCCCAAGTAGGATTCCAGCTTTCAATTGTCCTAACTTGTAGCTGGCATAGAGAGGGACCCCTGATCATAGCCTCACCAGATTTAAGAACGAAAAGTGGACCCTTGGGTGGCTGAAAAACAACATACATTAACAGAGGAAATAGGGATTCCAGGTCAAATGAGCTGGGCTGACACTGAAAACTGGCTCCCTGTCATTGTTGTATTAAAGATTCTGAAATCTTGCAGTAAAGAAACCTCCTTCACTTTTCTAAACAACTATCCTAGAGTTTGGTTGAGTACAGAACACTTTTTCTTTTGTAGCTTACCTCTTGACACACTTTAGGAAACATTTTGGAACACAGTACATTTTTGTAGCTTTTTCTCCCTCCATTTATCACCAGCTTGCCCAGGAACCAAATGTGAAATCCTAGCATAAAGTGTGTTATTAGGCTTTTATGAAATCTGCATTTTTACTAGCTTTGTGATAATCAGAGTTGAAATAGTCTCTAGACAGCTTAGATAAAAGAGATAAACTACACCATAAAAGAAAAACTTTTCTCTTATGGCATAGCTCCTTCTTCAACTCTGGGACAAACGCCTGTTATAGCTGCCTTGTCCCATAGCAACTGAGAAAGTAAGTGTCATTCTTAATGCCACACTCATGGTTTTCTGTCACAAACAAGTAAGGACATTAAGGAGTCACTGAGCCAGATTTCTAATTACCATACTTCCAGAGAGAACAGATCATTATTAATTATGCCAATACCAAATTTGATTTGGGGCTGATGTTATCCAGTTTTCAAGCAGAAAATATGAAATAACGCTGGCTAACACCTCGTTTTATTCAATTACCTATGGGTACATTTTGTAGCTAATTCATGCTGTTCATCACTCAAAACTAGTTATACCGTGGGAAGGTCTTTTACCATTAGCATTTTTATTGTTTATATTTTTTTGCCACATTCACTGGTACCAAGTGCTGTTGTTGTTTATGTTGGTTTTAGTTGAATTCAATCCAAGCAACTAGACACATAATGGACACTTAGCAAATATTTACTAGGCTGAATAGAAAATAGTCCCTACCCATAAAACAGAATATTTTAACTATAGTACTAAGTACGTACAAACATAATGCAATGGGATTCTCAGTCATTATTAGAGTAAGGCAAATTAAAAAAAAAAAAAAAAGTGTTCAGCCCAGGGTGTGATCCTGGAGACCCGGGATCGAGTCCCATGTCAGGCTCCCTGCGTGGAGCCTGCTTCTCCCTCTGCCTGTGTCTCTGCCCCCTGCCCCCGTGTCTCTCATAAATAAATAAAATATTTAAAAAAAATAGGTGTTTTTCTTGTATCAGATTGGTAAAGATGTAAGATTATAACACCTAGTGTTTGAGAGCTGGGTAAATAACTTGCAACTGCAAATGGATACAAACATTTTGGATGACAATGTATCAATATTTATACTTTTTAAAAACTCGTATACCTCTTGCTATATCAATTCCACTTGCAGGAATTTATCGTAGGGTTACTGTTGGTTGACAAACTGGCCCTGGTACATAGAGGATAAGAAAAGACCAGAGAAAAGAGGCAGAGCACCCCAGATTGTGGGCAGGGGGCCGGGGCCTGGGTCATGAAGCAAGGGAACTCCCGTAAGAGGCTTGTCTCTGGTGGCCACAAGACAGGGTGATCTCTGCACCTGCCTGCAAGAATCTTAAAAGTTTATACAGAGGCCTGAATGGGCTTTAGTCACATGTACCATCCAAGACTCTGTCCCTGCAGTGGCTCCCACTATGGGAAAGGTGGGCTGAATTTAACTTCCAAGGACAGAGGAGATGGCGAGGAGCCTCTACTTGCCTGGGTCCTTGTCAGGTCAATCAGCAGTCAAGTCCTCTCCATGACCTCGTCCAACTGCTCAAAGAAAGTGCAAACAAAGTTATGTGAAAGGATACTCATGATAGTTTAGTAATATCCAAAAGAAAGATAGGGAAAGAGGAAAAGGGGCAGGGGGGAGAACTAGAGTCCCTCATGTGGAGACAAGTCAATTAGGATACCAAGTGGCTATTAAAAAAGTTTAGTAGATCTTTACACACTGATGCCAAAGACATATTACCAAGAGAAAAAGGAGCAAGTTGAAAATCAATATGCACATGATCTAGTTTGTGTAAAAGTAGAGGAAGAGAGGGAGGGCAGGTGAGAGATGGGTATGTGATCACATTTTTTGCCAATTTTACTGGCTCAGGCGGAAATGGGTAAATCTCAAGCTGGCTTCATTCAGTCTTCCATATGCACAGATCCTGGGACTTTCTCTGTCACTCCACTATGGTGGACCGGCTGACCCAGGGGGCTGATACACATCAACAGGGTCAGGATGGGCCTCTTTCAGGGCACAGATGAGATCCTCTCTTGCTGGATCTTGGAAGGCTGTGTGACATCAATGGAAAAGAAAACTAGCACACTCTTTAGCACAGGTGACAGTTGTATGGGGCTCAGCTGAATGAAGCCTAGGTGATAGGCAGTGCTCATCGTGATGGAAGATGGTGTCTCTGGATGCCAACTTGGCTCCTATCCAAGGATTCTTCTTAACCAGGCCCCTTGTCCTGACTCCAGGGACCATACCCCCTTGTCATGTGATCACTATCTTCCTGTCATTTCAACTCAAGCAATCCTACCCAGTCTCTGCAGTTGGGAAGCTGTGTTCTTCCTACACTGTTTCTGTTTCTGGGCACACAAGACCCTGCTTTTCCTCTGAGGTCTAGCCTTTTGAAACACACAAAAAACTAATCTAGCTTGTTGTTTATTTCCCAAGCTGTTGTCCCTACTGTCACCCCTTCTTTGAAGCAGTTTTGTAAAATGCCTACTTGGTTGAATGAGGAATAGTTCCAAGTACTAAGAAACACCAACAAGAAAAACATACCAATTATATGTAGAAATAATCTAGATGTGAAATTTTTATTCTCTCTGGGGAATGGGGTCATGTGGATCTTCCTTTCTTACTTTATACTTTTCTGTGCTGTTTATAATTTTTATATTAAGCACAAATATAATATATAGTATTAAAATGCATTTGTAAATAAAAAGTAACACTTTTGGGGATCAATCTAGAAAAATGAGTATGATAGTACTCTCAATTGCATTATTGGCCAATAGTAGGCATCATAGTCAGAAAAAAACTACTTAAATATTTTGGGAATCCTGATATCAATCAGGCCACATTTGCAACTACGAAACTATGCCTGCATATAAGCTTGACATGAGTGGACTAAGATTAAAAAACAAGCAAATGAAAACATATGTCGGTGGATTCCCATACTTGCAACAAGTGGCCAGGACAGACCCAAGATTTCTACTTGTTAGGTCTGGTCCTATACTCTTTGCTTTCTCTCTTTCTCTTTAGCCATACTGGCCCATGCTAGGTTCAGAGCCCATCACTATGCAATAGGAGGTGGGGTGGAGAGAGGACAGGACCTCATGGAATGGGATGGGAAGGAGTAGTTCCCATCTTCTATCCTGCTCCATTACTGCTGCAAAGCACATTTCAGGTTGAATCAGAATTGTTATTTTAAGACAAAACAATAAAAGTTATTTTCAATGATATAAATGCTTACAACAAGTGCTAAGTTACCTCTTTACTGGAGGTAAAGATATCTCAGGACCCTGTTTCTCTCATGTTTAGGCAACTTATCATGGAATTTAACTTGAACACTTGATAATACATGAGAATTTTAGTTTCTAATCTTAGAGTGCTCTGTGTGGGATCAATTTTCACAGGAAATTCATCACTATCTTACAGTAGTATAATGTAGATTAATATAACTGACACTTCTAAAATTCTAATTCCACAGCAGTGATGTATGAATTTAACCGTGCCATTAAGAAAAAAAAAATTAACTTTATTCATTAAAATCATCCTTTCATTCAAACTTTAATGTTTCCCAGTCACCTCAACCCAAAGGTAAAATAGGTCATAATAACTGTCAAAAATAACAAAAATATTTCTCCAGGTTCAACCTGTCTGCTTAACAGAAACCAGTCACCCCACTTCAAGTAATCTCAGAGGTTTTTTACCAAGGAACCCTGTTACCGTGGTAACGTAGGAGATGACCTTTCCACTGCAGGCACAGTAAGTGCTGCTTCCAATGGCACATTGGACATCAGCTCTTTTCTTCCTCACGACTTTTTTTTTTTTTTTTTTTTTTTTGTAGCTCCTTTCTTCCAGACCAATGATTCTTAGCCAAAGGCAATCTTGTCTCTCAGAGGACATAATGCCTGGAGACATTACTGTTTTTATGATTGGAGAGGGAGGGCGCTACCATTATCTAGAGAGTAAATTCAGGGATGCAGCTAGCTACACATCCTGCAAAATACAGGACAACCCCCAACAACAAGGAGTATCTGGCCGCAAATGTCAACTGTGTTGAGACAAAGAGATCCTTCTCTAGATTCCAACCTGAATCGCTAAGAATCTGTCCTAGAGGACAGTCTGAAAAACAAAGGCTGTTCTGTCTTCAAAAATCACCAGTCCTCTGGTATTTTTATATTAAACATGGTCCTCATGTCTGGTTTCCCTTAGGATAACAGCACTCCTACAACATAAAGAGAGGACTGCCTCTTCTGTAGGGAATGTAACCATCATTTGGGGCATTGAACAGGAAATGGTCCTGAAGTCGTGGCTACTGTTTTCTGTTACAAGCACCTTTCTCTTGCCTCATCTTTCTTCTGGTAACAAACCCCCTACCTTGACGCCAGGGGTGAGCATGTAACTCAGGTCAGCCAGACAATAGGCCTTTACCAGGATGTTTTTTCCTTTCTTTTCTCTTTTCTTTTCTTTTTTCTTTTCTTTTCTATGTTTATTTATTTAACCTCTATACCCAACATAGGGTTCAATCTCACAACCCTGAGATCAAGAGTCACATACTCTTCTGATTGAGCCAGCCAGGCACCCAAGGATGTTTTTCTTTTTAACTCAAGGAAAGAGAATTTCTTTTCTGGTCTATGACTATAAAGTAGGGGGCTTTAGGGGGAAACATCTTGAGACAATGTGGCTATTACATGGAGAGAAGCAGAGAATGAGGAAAGCAAGGAGAGAAGAGGAAGAGAGAAAGAGATAGTGTTTCCATCCCAGGTCACCCAAAATCCAGCTCCATTCCCATATTTCCCACCCTTTGATTTTGTGTGCATCTTGTCATCTTCCGTTTAAAGTAAGTTAATTTGAGTGTTATAATTTTCAACATAAGAATCTTGGCTAATATGCCTGTCTTCAAAATCCATACTATTTAATATGGCAGCACATCAAAAGTGCTTAAATGAAGTGCACACAAGGCTCCAGGGGTCTGGTTATGTTTTTGACTCTAGAAAGGGTTCAGGATTGTTCATTTGAGAATAATTCATTGACTTGTACATTTAAGTACAGTTTATGGGGGAAAAATTCCTTAATAATGACCACTAAAAAATAACACTATATATAAGAGAAGGAGGAAAATATGGCCTTTGACCCAAGCCATAAACAATAGGTTTTATTTGAGTAAGGGTAGGGAAGGAAAAAAGCTTTTCCTCTACCCTTTTGTATTCTCTGACTGAGACCCATGAATTAAACTGACAAAAACAGATTAACAGGGAAAACATACAAATTTTATTTGATGTCAGTATTTTAATGTTTATGCACACTGAAGCTTTTACAAAAAAGAAGTGAAGGCCTAAGGAGGTGGTTAGACCCTGGGGTTTATATCCCATTTTAACAAAGGGCAATCCATTGTGGAGAAGTGACAAAGTAAGGGGAATGCAGTTTGGGTTTCCAAGAGTGGTTAATTACGGGAAAGTAAATATAGGGGGAAACTTATGAAATGTAAGGGTTATTTGAGTAAGGTTTGTTTGTGCAGACTCATCTTGGTACTGACTTTCAGTCTCCAGTGATAGGGGTTGTTCTCTTTCTGGTACAGGAGAAGAAAGAGGGAACACCTCCACAAAGGGAAATTTATGTCCTATGTTTTTTGGGTTTTTTTAAGATTGTATTTATTTATTCATGAGTGACACACAGAGAGAGGCAGAGACATAGGTATAGGGAGGAGCAGACTCTCTGTGGGAAGCCTGATATGAAACTCGATCCCAGGATCCCCGGGACTCCAGGATCACGCCCTTAGCTGAAGGCAGATGCTCAACCACTGAGCCACCCAGGTGCCCTATGTCCGGTGTTTAAACAAAAAGAGGGAAGAGAAGAAGCTCCTTATGTGTTTGCTGTTTCATAACTGCCCTTAGCAAAAATAATAATCTTTAGGACAAAGTGGCATATTTTGGTGTGGCATGTTCTTTTTATGATTACAGAACATTATTAATTCTCACTCTTGCTACTCCCCATTTTATAAGTATCCCCCATCCCATTTTTTTCCTTCATGAATTCACCAATTTCCTTTTTAATTCACCAAGAAATTAATTGTAGAATTGGGGCTGAAATCCACGTTTCTAACTCCCATAGTCAGTGCCCCTTCCTTGAAAGTATAGCACCTTCTGAGTGAAAGAAGGAATCACAAAGAAGACCAGTTAGGCTGCTCCTTCCATTGAGCCCCCAGGGTACCTGACATAATCCCTATCATCCATTGTCAGAAGTTACTGAAATTTTGTTGGCATATTTTAATGTCTCTGTTAGCTTGTGAGTTCTTCAATAGCATAACCATTGTTTTATTCATTTTATTTGGCCTTACTTTTTGTATCATTTACCTTGTCTGATACAGGTATTAGAAAAACACTCAGTAGGGACAGCTGGGTGGCTCAGCGGTTGAATGTCTGCCTTCAGCTCAGGGCGTGATCCCAGAGTCCTGGGATGGAGTCCCACATCGGGCTCCCTGCAGGGAGCCTGCTTCTCCCTCTGCCTCTGTCTCTGCCTCTCTCTGTGCATCTCTCAGAAATAAATAAAATCTTAAAAAAAGAAAGAAAAGAAAAAACTGCATAAATATTTGTTAGATGATGGGTGGATATGAGTTAAGAAGCCACGAAATCAAAAATAGCTTTAGGCACCATTGTGTTTCAGTTGCACACTTTACTAGAGAAATATCTAGAAATTTCTTCAGTAAAGTAGATTGAGGCAACATTGGGGAAGTTATGAATGGCAACCAAGATGTTTGTACTTTTGTCAGGAAGCACAGGTGACATTTGTTCTTTCTCTTGTGAGGGCTGATCTTCCTAATGGTTTGGAAGAAAGATTGTTGTCATTGTCTAGGATTTAGGTGCTAGAAATGTGGAACACAGTTGTGGGGGCTGAGGAAATGGAAAAAACAGGAACAATGTTGGGACAACTATGACTAGCTAAATACCCTTTTCCCTCATGAGGAGAATGATACAGGATGACTCAGCTGGGTCCCTACTCAATGCACTCTGGTGAAGGGAATTAGAGAAATCAGTCTGTTTAGGAAAGCCATGTTTCAAATGCCAGCACGATGAAATACAACTGGGATCAGAGGGCCGAAGGCAGAATCATCATTGAGGTTGCAGAGCCAAGGATTTGGAGCCAAATGGCTAAGGAGTCAAAGGTAAGCAGGTTCTTAGCAAATGCAGAGGGGCCTCAGTATCACTACATAGTGATAACTCTTTGTCTTAGTTTCCTATTGCTGCGTGGCAGATTACCACAAATACGGAGCTTGAAGGGCAGCCCGGGTGGCTCAGTGGTTTAGTGCTGCCCTCAGCCCAGGGTCTCCAGGATCAAGTCCCACGTAGGGCTCCCTGCATGGAGCCTACTTCTCCCTCTGCCTGTGTCTCTGCCTCTCTCTCTCTCTCTCATGTATAAATAAATAAAATCTAAAAAAATATGGAGCTTGAAGAACACAAATTTATTATATTACAGGATATAGGTTGGAAAACTAACATGGGTCTTGTTGGGCTAATACCAAATTATCAGCAGGGCCGAGTAATTTTCTGGAGATACTTAGGAGAGATAATCTGTTTCCTAGCCCTTCTTCCAGCTTCTAGAAGCTGTCCACATTCCTTTGCTTGTGGGTCCTTTATCCTCAAATCTAGAACCTCTGGGCCAATCCTTCTCATACTGCTCTCTCTCTGGTTCTTTCTCTCCTACCACTAAAGACCCCTGTGATTATATTGAACCATCCTGGATAGTCCAGGATACTCTCCCCTACTTTCCTTTAAAGTCAGCTCATTAGCATCATTAATTCCATCTGCATCTTTAGCTCCCCTTTGCCATGTAAGGTAACATAAATTGCAGGGATTAGGACGTGGACATCTTTGAGGACCATTATTCTAGCTATCATGCCCTTCCCCCTGGGTGGAACAGTGCTGGGCCCAGAATGATGAAAGCCTTAGATGCCAAAGGAAAACCTAGAGAAAATCTGAGTCAAGCTACTCTTTTTTTAAAATAATAAATTTATTTTTTATTGGTGTTCAATTTGCCAACATACAGAATAACACCCAGTGCTCATCCCGTCAAGTGCCCCCCTCAGTGCCCGTCACCCATTCACCCCAACTCCCCTGCCCTCCTCCCCTTCCACCACCCCTAGTTCGTTTCCCAGAGTTAGGAGTCTTTATATTCTGTCTCCCTTCCTGATATTTCCTACCCATTTCTTCTCCCTTCCCTTCTATTCCCTTTCACTATTATTTATATTTCCCAAATGAATGAGACCATATAATGTTTGTCCTTCTCCGATTGACTTACTTCACTCAGCATAATACCCTCCAGCTCCATCCACGTTGAAGCAAATGGTGGGTATTTGTCGTTTCTAATGGCTGAGTGACATTAAATTGTATACATAAACCACACCTTCTTTATCCATTCATCTTTCGATGGACACCGAGGCTCCTTCCACAGTTTGGCTATTGTGGCCATTGCTGCTAGAAACATCGGGGTGCAGGTGTCCCGGCATTTCATTGCATCTGAATCTTTGGGGTAAATCCCCAACAGTGCAATTGCTGGGTCGTAGGGCAGGTCTATTTTTAACTCTTTGAGGAACCTCCACACAGTTTTCCTGAGTGGCTGCACCAGTTCACATTCCCACCAACAGTGTAAGAGGGTTCCCTTTTCTCCACATCCTCTCCAACATTTGTGGTTTCCTGCCTTGTTAATTTTCCCCATTCTCACTGGTGTGAGGTGGTATCTCATTGTGGTTTTGATTTGTATTTCCCTGATGGCAAGTGATGCAGAGCATTTTCTCATGTGCTTGTTGGCCATGTCCATGTCTTCCTCTGTGAAATTTCTCTTCATGTCTTTTGCCCATTTCATGATTGGATTGTTTGTTTCTTTGGTGTTGAGTTTAATAAGTTCTTTATAGATCTTGGAAACTAGCCCTTTATCCGATACGTCATTTGCAAATATCTTCTCCCATTCTGTAGGTTGCCTTTTAGTTTTTTGACTGTATCCTTTGCTGTGCAAAAGCTTCTTATCTTGATGAAGTCCCAATAGTTCATTTTTGCTTTTGTTTCTTTTGCCTTCGTGGATGTATCTTGCAAGAAGTTACTGTGGCCGAGTTCAAAAAGGGTGTTGCCTGTGTTCTCCTCTAGGATTTTGATGGAATCTTGTCTCACATTTAGATCTTTCATCCATTTTGAATTTATCTTTGTGTATGGTGAGAGAGAGTGGTCTAGTTTCATTCTTCTGTATGTGGATGCCAATTTTCCCATCACCATTTATTGAAGAGACTGTCTTTCTTCCTTTTTATTTTTTTATTTTTATTTTTTTTATGATAGTCACAGAGAGAGAGAGAGAGAGAGGCAGAGACACAGGCAGAGGGAGAAGCAGGCTCCATGCACCGGGAGCCCGATATGGGATTCGATCCCGGGTCTCCAGGATCGCGCCCTGGGCCAAAGGCAGGCGCCAAACCGCTGCGCCACTCAGGGATCCCCTGTCTTTCTTCCAATGGATAGTCTTTCCTCCTTTATCGAATATTAGTTGACCAGAAAGTTCAGGGTCCACTTCTGGGTTCTCTATTCTGTTCCATTGATCTATGTGTCTGTTTTTGTGCCAGTACCACACTGTCTTGATGACCACAGCTTTGTAGTACAACCTGAAATCTGGCATTGTGATGCCCCCAGCTATGGTTTTCTTTTTTAAAATTCCCCTGGGTATTTGGAGTCTTTTCTGATTCCACACAAATCTTAAAATAATTTGTTCCAACCCCCTGAAGAAAGTCCATGGTATTTTGATAGGGATTGCATTAAACGTGTAAATTGCCCTGGGTAACATTGACATTTTCACAATATTAATTCTTCCAATCCATGAGCATGGAATATTTTTCCATCTCTTTGTGTCTTCCTCAATTTCTTTCAGAAGTGTTCTATAGTTTTTAGGGTATAGATCCTTTACCTCTTTGGTTAGGTTTATTCCTGGGTATTTTATGCTTTTGGGTGCAATTGTAAATGGGATTGACTCCTTAATTTCTCTTTCTTCAGTCTCATTGTTAGTGTATAGAAATGCCACTGACTTCTGGGCATTGATTTTGTATCCTGCCATGCTGCCAAATTGCTGTATGAGTTCTAGCAATCTTGGGGTGGAGTCTTTTGGGTTTTCTATGTAGAGTATCATGTCATCGGGGAAGAGGGAGAGTTTGACTTCTTCTTTGCCAATTTGAATGCCTTTAATGTCTTTTTGTTGTCTGATTGCTGAGGCGAGGACTTCCAGAACTATGTTGAATAGCAGTGGTGAGAGTGGACATCCCTGTCTTGTTCCTGATCTTAGGGGAAAGGCTCCCAGTGCTTCCCCATTGAGAATTATATTTGCTGTGGGCTTTTCGTAGATGGCTTTTAAGATGTCGAGGAATGTTCCCTCTATCCCTACACTCTGAAGAGTTTTGATCAGGAATGGATGCTGTATTTTGTCAAATGCTTTCTCTGCATCTATTGAGAGGATCATATGGTTCTTGGTTTTTCTCTTGCTGATATGATGAATCACATTGATTGTTTTACGAGTGTTGAACCAGCCTTGTGTCCCGGGAATAAATCCTACTTGGTCATGGTGAATAATTTTCTTAATGTATTGTTGTATCCTATTGGCTCGTATCTTGTTGAGAATTTTTGCATCCATGTTCATCAGGGATATTGGTCTATAATTCTCCTTTTTGGTGGGGTCTTTGTCTGGTTTTAGAATTAAGGTGATGCTGGCCTCATGGAACGAATTTGGAAGTACTCCATCTCTTTCTATCTTTCCAAACAGCTTTAGGAGAATAGGTATGGTTTCTTCTTTAAACGTTTGATAGAATTCCCCAGGGAAGCCATCTGGCCCTGGACTTTTGTGTCTTGGGAGGTTTTTGATGACTGCTTCAATTTCCTCCCCGGGTATTGGCCTGTTCAGGTTTTCTATTTCTTCCTGTTCCAGTTTTGGTAATTTGTGGCTTTCCAGGAATGCGTCCATTTCTTCTAGATTGCCTAATTTATTGGCATAGAGCTGTTCACAATATGTTTTTAAAATCGTTTGTATTTCCTTGGTGTTGGTAGTGATCTCTCCTTTCTCATTCATGATTTTATTAATTTGAGTCTTCTCTCTCTTCTTTTTAATAAGGCTGGCTAATGGTTTATCTATCTTATTCATTCTTTCAAAGAACCAACTCCTGGTTTTGTTGATCTGTTCCACAGTTCTTCTGGTCTCGATTTCATTGAGTTCTGCTCGAATCTTTATTAACTTTATTAACTCTCTTCTTCTGCTGGGTGTAGGATCTGTAGGATCTGTTGCTGTTTTTTCTCTAGCTCCTTTAGGTGTAAGGTTAGCTTTTGTATTTGAGTTCTTTCCAGTTTTTGGATGGATGCTTGTATTGCGATGTATTTCCCCCTCAGGACTGCTTTTGTCAAGCTACTCTTAAAAGCACTGCTTTCTCTCTGAATTTTTTTCTAGCCATAAGCAGTTAACTCTTATGAATTTAAGGTGAATGATGATTTATGAAAATTAAGCTTATATAGTGCCCCTCCCCACCCATCCAGACTGTGTTGGTTGTGCTGGAGCCAACATGTACCACTCACAAAAAGTTACTGTTATATTTTCCGGAATTTTATAACATCAGGTTGACATTAGCCAAGGTAGCACTATTTACACTGTGGAAATGAACAAATGCTACAAATTAGAGCCTTCCCCCCACCCCACCCCCCGGGAGATTCAGGTGGTACACATTTGCCATACCACTAGTATGTATGAATTTAAAAATGAAAACCAGCAACAGTCAGGATAGGCCCCACATTGTATTTCAAAGATAGTGGCTGGTTACTACAGTTAGTTTGAGTCTCCCAGACAAGTGCCAAGACCAAACATCACTATGTTGTCTGCTTAGCCACTGCTGTCCAATAGGATATGCAGGATTCATCTTATTAGTTGCTGGGGTATTGTCAAGGGTAATCAGAGTTATGAGGTACTTAAACAGGGCAGGCATGTCAGAAGGCCACTTAGTAACACTTCATTAATACTACTTCCTAATCTTAGCAAGATTATAAACATCCACAAATCTATGCTTATCTATGGGCTCAAAAACTTTACAGCTGGCCCAGGAAATGGATAATGAACAGAAGCAGGTAGCAGTAACATGTTGGAATCATAGTGCATCCACATTTTTTCAGTCAACAAAAAATTCTGAGCTTCTACCAGAAATACAGAATACCACAGCAAAAATGACAGTGTGGTTCCTGCTCCAACAGGGCTCCCAAGCTACATGGGTGAGAAGTGTGTATATGTGCAGGTGGAAGAGAAAGGAAAACAAATGAACAGGTGATTAAAGGGCAAGATGACTAGTTTGTGGAGTTACTTAGAAGGTCACCTCACTGAGATTTCCTGGGTCAGGCAAGAAATCCTGAAAAGGCCCGTAGGACACCTGTGAGGAGGTATTTAGGAAACAGGTGGCTCTATGGGCTTGGTGGAAGCTGGGGTGACAGATTTGGGAATCATCAGAATTAGGGTGAGAATTGAAGCTAGCAATGGAATGAGATTACCCAGGAAGACGGTACAGAATGAGGAGAATTGAGAGCTTAAAACAAATCACTGAGGAAATGCATATTTAAGGGGGAAATGGAAGAGTGGGTCCTGCAAGAAAATGAAGGACAGGCCCGGGAGGAATTTGGGAAAAGAACATCTCAAGAAGGAAGGCATGTCCAACTGTGCTAAATGTTTCAGAAGGCTCAGATAAGACCAGGAAAGAAAGGGTTTATGGATTTAACAGTTTGGGACTTTGTGGGGTGCTTGGAAGTAGTTTCACTGAAGTAGTAGAGATAGAAGCCTATTGGCCATAAGTTTGAGGCATGAATAGGAGGCATGGAAGTGGAAATCAAAAGGTAAACAATACTTTCAAGAAATTTGACTTTAGCAGGGGAAGAGATATTGGGTAGGAGGTAGGGGAGACAGTGTTGAGATTTTTCAGGAGTCTTGATCACATTTAAATGCTGGTGGAGGGGATCCCTGGATGGCTCAGCGGTTTAGTGCCTGCCTTCGGCCCAGGGCATGGTTCTGGAGTCCCAAGATCGAGTCCCACATCAGGCTACCTGTATGGAGCCTGCTTCTCTCTCTGCCTATGTCTCTGCCTCTCTCTCTCTCCCTCTCTTTCTCTCTCTCTGTGTCTCTCATGAATAAATAAATAAAATCTTTAAAAAAATGCTGATGGAGAAGAGACGAATCAGAGAGCTCAAAGAGTAGACAATTCTCGATGGAGAATCATTTGGAGTAAAGATTTTAGAACAATGAAAACCAGGGGCACCTGGGTGGCTCAGTCAGTTAAGCATCTGCTTTCAGCTCAGGTCAAAATCCTGGGGTCCTGAAATTGAGCCCTGCACCAGACTCCCTGCTCACTGAGAAGTCTGTTAACCCTCTCCCTCTGTCCTCTTCCAAACCCCACTCATGCTCTCTCTCTTTCAAATAAAAAATAAATAAAATCTTAAAAAAAAAGAAAAGAAAAGAACAATGATAACCAGCAGAGAGGTTGAAAGCGCGTGAGAGCCTCAGGATCCCTGAGCAAGTGCAAGGGCCAGTCTATAGGGCTGGTGGACAGGTTGTCTCAAAGCACACAGAATTCCTTTTCTTCACAAAAGACACCAAGATCTTTAAGCATGAAGGTGGAAGACACAAAAAATGCCACTGTAGTTTGGGGTATATAAGCTTATGAAGAAATACTACCTCTGGATTGGAAGTCAAGCATATCAACCTGACAGGGATATAGGCTTCATGAACCATGTCTATCTTGAAGTCATCCTCATGGCATGAAAGCCCTGCCTGGGAACACCCTCTTCCGGGAGGGACAGCTGATGGAGCAAAAGCCAGCAATGCTGTAAGGCAGAGATTTTTCTCCAGGGGGCTTATGACTTAGTGCTGTCACTTCAGAATGCAGAAAGGGGTTTTACAAACATCACATAATCCCCTTTCATTCCCTCTGTTCCCCTATAGAACATCACCAGGATAAAAGAAAGATGAGGCTAATGGGAGTCCATTTTCACACACAAAAAAAACGCTACTCACAAAGACAATTTTTGGAGTTGGGAAAAGAGAATGGAGTCAGATTTTATATCCTAGCACTGTACAAAACTTCAGAACAAAAGGAAATGTGGTGCCAGCCTTTGTTACAACATAATCTTCATTAATGTTGATGTGATACCATAGAAAAGTGCTGGAAACAATTGGTGTTTCTCATGACATGGGGCAACAACGTGTGGAAAAGGCTTTGACTGATATGCACACGTGAATGCAGTGTTGGTGGTTCCACCTGCCCCCCCCACCCCCCGCCAGCTGAGCCACGGTGCTGTAAGCCAGACATTGTCATTCTGTAAGGTGCAGCCACAGCTTCTCCATCACCCATTTCTTCCTGGTGGCAAAGGACCCAGAATAGAGGTCCACAGCAGAGCTCTGTATCCCTCTGCTCTGGCTTAAGGAGAAGGATGGCTGGCCTAACAGTTGAGGCTGAGTTAGAGGCTTTCCCAAACTGTCCTGAATGTCAAAGACAGGGTACTGTTCAGAGCTGAGTGTCACATGGGAATCCAAAGTCAGTGAATCACGGACAGTGCCCTGATTTGGAGAATCCCAAATCCAAAGAGAAGAAGCAGTTACCAAAAGCCAGCAATGGAGATCAGGGATTTGAAAGATGGAGAGGGGATGGAGGGAGAAGATAGACCAGGAAAGCTCCAATGAGTACATGGTGGGACATTTGGCTGAATACTGGAGAGTAGTGCTCTTCTTGGTGGAGAATGGTTCTATTTGTTTCCAGGAGTATAGCATGGAGGAAGGAAAGGGGAAGATGCCAACAGGCTGGCCAAATTGCTGAGTTGCTTATATTAAAGGTGCATACAAGGAAAACAAGAACCATCAGGAAACAACATGCCAGGTTTCCTAACATTTGATCAAGTGCCTGTGAAACCTCAATGCAGGGGCAAAATGAATTTGAGCACGGGGCTCAGAATTAAGGTTAAACTGAGGTATCCTGTATCTCCTTTCCTAAATCTGCCAGTTTGACTCCAAAGCCCTAAGTGTAAGATCTCACCATTAGCTGAAAGCAAGCCCACTCTGAAGCACATTCACCTGAGCCAGGAGTCACTAAAGTCAAAAGAGGCCCTGACTCAAAAACCACCCCTTCCCCTTATCCCACTGCAGGGTGACTGGTAATCATGAGTCTTAGGCCCCAAGTGGCAGTATCTGCAAGGGGCTTTTGACTCCATCCCTAACACTGTGATATGAACAGATGCATCATGGAGGAGAATTAGCCACCTGCCTCTTGTCTGTGGAGCCAGATCTCACCAAGCAGGGTAGCTGGCTGGGCCTGCCTCCTCTGGGAGGAAGACCAGGGCCTTTTACAGGTTTGTTTTCTGGATGGCAATGAGAACTACAAGGGAAAGAAGAAGGTTCAGGCCTGGATCCTGCCTTTAAGGTCTAATAACCTCACAGAAAAGAAGGTGGCCTAATGAACGTTTATGAGATTACATTAGTCATTCCTCCTGCTTTGTGTAGGAGCTAAAAATGGTGTAGAAAGTGAGGTTCATCTTCTTTGCCATAGGTAAGGAGCAGAATCAAGCCCACTTTCCCACTAAAGAAGAAAGGAAATGGGACCTGATTGAATAAGAAAATCATTTAATTAGACATAAAGAAAAATTTCTTACTGATTAAGAATGTATGATGGGTTGAATTGTGTCCTCTCCCCTGCAAAACCCTCTTACAAATTCATTGGTTGAAGTCCTCACCCCAGGACCTCAGAGTGTGACCTTATTTGGAAATAGGGTCATTGTAGGTGTTATTAGTTAAAATGAGATCAGGCTGGGGTAAGGTAGGCTCCTAATCCAATATGACTGGTGTTCTTATCAAAAAGGGAAATTAGGACATAGCCATGCACACAGGGAGTACCACCATGTGAAGATGAAGGCAGAGATGAGGTGGCTCTATAAACTGAGGAACACCAAAGATGGCCAGCGAGTTGGCAGTTACTAAGAGAGAAATCTAGAATAGATTTTCTCTTGGACCTCAGAAGTAACCCTGCCAATGACTTGACCTCAGCCTTCAGAACTGTCAAAGAATAAATTTTATTGTGAAAACCACCCATGTTTGTGGCACTGTGTTACAGCAGTCCCAGCAAACTAATACAGAATTTCAAACTACTATCAGAATGTTTTAAAAAAGAAATGTAGGGGGTGCCTGGGTGGTTCAGTTGGTTAAGCATCTGCTTTCAGCTCAACTCAAGACCCCAGAGTCCTGGGATCCAGCCCCACGTTGGGCCCCCCCACTCAGTGGGGAGTCTGCTTCTCCCTCTGCCTCTCACTCCACTCTTGTTCTCTGATGCTCACTCTCTCAAATAAATAAAAAATATACTTAAAATATAGTTGTTTTGTTAAACTATTCATACAATTAACTGTATTCATTTTATAATACACATTCACATAAAATTAACCATATATAAATAATTTTAGTAAATAGTAGTATTTTAAATATAATTAGCCATTATTGGGGCACCTGGCTGGCTCAGTCGGTAGAGCATATAACTCTTGATCTCAGGGTTGTGAGTTTGAGCCCTACTTTGGGCATGAAGCCTACTTAAAAACAAAACAAAAATAAAATAAAAATAACCATTATTTATCCAGAACAGCATTTGTTTGAGAGTCATAACTTAAGTCTCTTCTAGTGTTACATGTCTCTAATTTTATCAACAAACCATGTGCCAAATCTAATTGCTTCATGATAATCCAGATTAAAATCGTATTTCTATTAATACTGAGGATTTACCTAAAAGGCTTAAGGGATTACATGTGGAAATGCAGCAAAGATTGAGGAATAAATCAGTAACTTTCATTAAGATACAATTATTTTTAATTTTTTAAATTTTTTTTATTTTTTAAGATTTTGTTTATTCATGAGAGAGAGAGAGAGAGAGAGAGAGAGAGGCAGAAGGGGAAATAGGCTTCCCTCAGAGAAGGGGGCTCGATGTGGGACTTGATCCCAGGACCCCAGGACCACGACCTGAGATGAAGGCAGTCGCTTAACTGACTGAATCATTTAGGTGCCCCCAACTGATTTTTAAAATAAGCAAAAAAAAAAAGCAAATTTACGTTTTATTATCAGCCCCAGGCATTTATTAAGCATGTACTGCTTACAAATCACCATATAAAATGCTGTAGATATATAGAGGCAAGTGATAATGACACTTCCCCATGAGTCCTACATGGGAGCTGGGAAAGCCAATGCAAAAGTAACAGCAAGAAACAACACAAGTTAGAGTATGCACACAAAATGCTATAGATACTATTATTTATCTAAAGTACAGTTTACATTTTCTCTCATACACGAGGGAGTCAGTCTTACCCTATTGTATAAACACAACCCTTGGATATTCTCCTTCAAGTAACCTCTCCAACTAAGCCATCCTAAGAGGAAAGTTTTATTTTTTGCATTATCTCCTGTTGGAAGATTTCTCTTTCTCTACCCCTGGGACCAAGGTTATTAAAAACAGGGAGGTCCTAGGTGTACGACTTCTCAGATGACACCCTTTGGTTCCAAAGACGGGAGACTCTCTAGAAGGGGCATGTTGTGGATAGTAAAGAGGTCTGCTATGGCTGCAGACACCTGGTGTAGCTCTACACTCCCAAAGTGAGAGGACCTAGTCTTTGGGTCAGGGAAAGTGCCATGTCACACAGTCTGGCCCACTCCAAAACTGACTTTGTGTGTCTTGTCTCTGAACTCCTGGCACACACACACTTCCAGTTCTCTTCCTGCCACTTCTCCTTTCTCACCTGTCACATGTATGACATGGTATGAGTACAAAAAAGTACAAAGTCCTTTCAATCTTTCTACTCAAACTATCATCCATCTTCTTAATAATTATACAATCCCAGCAAGACAATACTGCTGACATTCCATGTCTAACTTTCAATGTGTCCAAATCACAATCCCAGCCCTGCATTCAAAAGACATAGCACTTTTAAGTCTTTTCTGAACGTTCTGATTCCCTGGCAATAGTTCTAGTTTCCTTTTCTCATTAGCTATCAAATGCTGGACTGAAAGTAATTCCATCCAGCAAGAAAGAATACTAAATGAGGAATCAGTATACCTGGATTCTAGTTCTAAACCTGCCCCTAACCATCTGTAGAAACTCAGTTAAGTCATCCCATTTCTCCTAAGTCTGTTTCTTCTCAACTTGCTTGTTATGGAGCTAAGAGATGGGACTGAGTAACCCAGAACAAGGTGAGCAGGGTAGCAGATTTGCTCTTTTTAAAACTGTGGGATACAGTTTTGTGTATAAGGTAGGATACAAAGCATAGTCCATAACTAAAATTAAGACCATTCATACAAGCCATTGAGTGTAAAACTTGGGTCATTAAAGTCAGAAAGACCCAAAATAAGCCTTCATGACACACATATGAAATTCCACAGCAGTTAATTTTAGGAGCTTTTTTTTTTTCCCCCTCTATGCAGGAAAAACAGGAGTGTTTTTCTCCATGCAGCATCTCTATGATTACTGCCCTTGACTCCATGCAGTTCTGGTAAGGATGACTAATACTCCATCCCAACCCAAAAATGGGTACATAACCCACATCAGGTCACTTAGCGTCAGAAGGCAGCTGGACTTGAGTCAGCAAATGATAACATCTCAGTCCTCCTGTTGTGAGACTTTCTAGAGCTGCCTTTGTAAAGTCTCAATACCCTTCAAATAAACTTTTTTTCCCCGAAGTGGACATTCAGTTTCTCTTGTTTCCAACAAATGAACAAAGTGTATCCTCAAACACTTAGAATTCAAATAGGCATAAGTGAAAAAAAAAATTGGTCTTCATGGGCAGCCGAACTCCTCCAGAGAGAGATGGCTAGAAGGCAGGACATGTGTTGGAGCCAGCACTAGAAAGTGGTGAGTGGGAGAGGGCCATACTGTATGGACAGTGGACTGTTTCTCATTGAGAAATGAGCAGTTTATGCCGGATTATTTCTTAAGCTCTAACATCCTATGATTCAAAGTGATCAGCTCCATGGCCCATGGGATGGAGAGAGAAAAGGCTTTGTCTTTTTCTTAGTCTTTCTATTTTTGGTAAGGGCTTAGTGGACAGAAGTATTCAGAAGTGTAAGGTGATGCATGAATCTGAGCAAGCACTGTAATTCATGACTGTAAATGCAGAGAGGAGAGCAGGTGACAGAAATCTGATAATAACATTCATGTAACCTTTTTCACGCATCTCACAAATTAATCCTGCCAAATCACTAGGTAAGCCCAGTTTTATTGCTAATTGTATACAATTATCCTTGGACACTTCTGTGTGTCTGGCAAAGTTTGGGTGTTTTCTTTTTCCAGGAATATTCCTTGATGCTAACATCAGCTTGTACTTTCGTAACTTGGGCTACTCTGACACAAAAAGTCCTTCATTCATCCCGAAATTTCCTCCATTTTTTCTTGTACACTATGAAGGAGTATATTTGCTTGACATCAGAGACACAGATATACCATGGGTTGCTTTGCTGGCCTGTGATCCTTTTTGGGGGGATGTATGGCTTAGCTGTTATGGAATGAGTGACAAAGGAGTGACACCAGTACATATGAATACCACGTTAAGCATACTTCTGCCTCAGAGAGCCTTTGCGTTTTCTGTTCTGTTGGATTGGAACACTGTTGGAGGAGGTTTATCAAGAAGACATTACCACCAGTTTACCTGTAAGCTGGACCTGGGCAATTGGAGGCTCTCTCTCCCCTGTCCTTGTCACAAGCAAGGCTGGGAGCTGCCTAGAAAATGTTCTTTTTCCTTTAAAATGGAAGTCAAAACTCACGGCATCTAGTGCAGCTGTCTCTCCTCTTGGTCATGTTATCTCGGGATAGGGAAGATTTGGTTTCCCTTGGCTACTATACCAAATTAGAACAAATTTGATGGCTCAAAGCCACACACATCTCTTCTCTTACAGTTCTGGAGGATAGAAGTCTGAAATCAGTTTAACTGGCCCAGATCAAGATGTCTTCAGGACTGTGTTCTCACTGGAGTCCCTAGGGAAGAACCTGTTTCCTTGACTTTTCCAGCGTTCTTGGACTCATGGCCTACTCCTCCATCTTCAGGCAGGCAACGCAGCAGCTTGCTTCAGTGATCACACCACTTTATTCTATGTCAGAGCATCCTCTGGCTCCTTCTGATAAGGAAAACTGTGACCACATTTTTAAAAAAGATTTTATTTATCCATGAGCAGAGAGAGAGAGAGAGAGAGGCAGAGATGTAGGCAGAGGAAGAAGTAGGCCCTGAGCCAAAGGCAGACGCTCCACCTCTGAGCCACCCAGGTATCCCCTGTGACCACATTTAGTGCCCACCAAGATTATCTCCTCATCCCATGAACCTTAAATTGATCACACCTGTAATGTCTTTTACATTTAAGATACTTTTGCAGGTTACAAAAATTAGGATTTTGAGGTGTTTGGAGCCATTATTGAGCCTACCACACCTCTACATCTTAGTCGCCCTATGTGTTAAATTTAAGAATTTTGCTGCATGATCTACTATTCATCTGTCTGTTCTGTTGGAGTCTGAGTTGGAAGATGAAAAATTAATTACTCACATGCAAAGTAGCACTATTAGTTGTACATCTTGGGCACTAACCAGAACCCTAATTTGAGGGGTGGAGGTGGGGGGCTGGCAAGGGAGCAGGGATGGGATGTTGTTATTCAAATGAATCATACTTCATTTGTCATCTGGCTCAATCAACCAGTTAAAAACAAGAATGGCCTTGTAGCAGGAGTTGATACAGAAATGAGCTGGGTGAGTTCAGTTTCAGCATCTTGAAATTACAGAGTCACTCTTGTGATGAACAGCAAGTGTTCCGGTCTTTTAGAGGGAGGAAAGCCAGTGAAAGGAAAGCCTGTGGGCAGTGAAGTATACAGAGAGGGTGAGACACAATTTCAAGAGCTTTTTGAGCATGAAGTGTTTAACAGGCATATTATGACTTTATTGCTCAAGTTCATCGAAAACAAATAATAACAAATTTACCAAATGTAAACCCGCCCAAAAGTCTATACTTTTTTTCTTTTACAGCCTTTTTAAAAGTACTACTATTATTTTATAGTCATGTTTTAAAAGAGCAGACCTTGTTTTGGTAAGATGCTCTTAGAATGTTAAGATACATAGGATTTGCTTCAGCATAACTGGGGGAGGTAGGAAAATTAAAAGGTATATAGAAGAAATTAAATTGGCTATGAACTGATAATTACTGGTACTGAGTGATAGGTACAAAGTAATTTATTATACTAGACTCAGCATATTTAAATATGTTTGAAATTTTCATAATCTAAAGTTATTTTTAAAAGGGTTACCACTAGTTCTTAACAGAGCAACACGGCTAAGTAATAAGATTCTCTGTTGTTTGCATAGACATTTACAATTTCTTACAGAAAACATGTTCAACTCCTTATCAGAATGTAGCTAGCTAGGTACATGAATTATTTTTCAATGAAAGCAGAAGCCTTATCTATTCGTTTACTAGATCACACTGTGCAATCTGTAGACAGAACTGATATTTTTAGCTTTCTCTAGAAGCAGAAGTGCTGCTGCGCCTGTGGCCATGAGTAGGGAACCTGCAAGTCATCATGAACGTATGGGTATTCTGAGCTTCTATTTAATCAAAAGCTCTAAAAGAGATTATCTACACCAAGAGTGGCATGAGAATATCAAAGCAGATAACTACATCTTATGCTCAGTCACAAACCCTACTAAGTTGCTGTCTTATTCATACAGCTTACGCGAAATGTGTATCTAACAGTGTTCCTCCACAGATCTCTGATTAAACAGTAACCTTAAGAAAAATGGATAAAAGAACCTTACCTTCCCCATGGACAATAATAGCAGCATCTTACCTGATTTCTCTCTTCCAAACCACCCTTTATGTGGATGCCAATCATTTTTCTAAAACAAGCCTATGTTTCTCTTCCATTCAAGAGACCTTCATACATAGAGAAAATAAAAACCAAACTCCATATCACACCATTTAAAGACCTCTACCAGCTGGCCTGTGACAACTTCAACATTAACTTCATCTCCTTCTCTGCCTCTCTTTCTTCCTAGCCATCCTCTACTTTTTTTTTTTTAATCCCTGATGGCATATGTTTCTATTCTTTGAACTGAAACTTGCCATTTCCATTGACGAATTGAACAAAATCATTTGCATAGGTTTTTATGGGGTAGGAGTTGTGATTTTCTCCTTCTACTGGCAAAATCTTTGTATAAATGCATGTATGTTTACCCCTTCCCTCTTGTGTTTTTGTTCCTAGTAAGTTTTTTCTATTAATTGTCCCATGTGATAACACTACATTACCATACTGTCATTCCTGGTTACAAGGATTTGAGTTTTGACTTTATCCTTAGGCCTCCAAACAGTGCTTTGGCATACGGTCAGGGACTTGCTATATTGAGTGAGATGTGAGGAGAGGATGCAATCTTTGAAGTCTCCTGGGTTTGTGGTTTCCAGGGTGGGAGGCACACTTTCCTTGGCCTCTGGGATTGCCTGGGTCCACTGCCATTCATTTCATCCCCAATCCTACTCTCAGGTTAACCTGCTATGTTTTATTCATTTTCTATTGCTGCATATCTAGTCACCATAAATGTAAAGGCTTAAGACCATATCCATTTATAATCCCATAGCTCTGTAGGTCAGAAGACCAGGCAGGCTTGTCTGAGTTCTCTGCTTGGGGTCACTAGGCATCACAGAATTCTGTCTACCATATCTGCCTCCCTGTCTTGGTTAACGCTGGCACTTCCAACAGAAATGAGGCTCAGCAGGGGTTGTGTGCACTCAAGTTTAGGTGGAGGTATGGAATTCCTAGACACAGAAAGAGGGAGAAGCTAGCAGAAAAGGAGACAGGGTAAAAGGGGGCACAAACTGACAATAAGAAAGTGCTCCCAGAAGTTTATGGGCAAGGTGACTTCATATACCTCCTAGGGTGTCTACTATTTTATAAACAACAGGCTAAATGCAACCTCTGAAATACTTCTAATGTGGATAAAACACTAGGCTATTGCAAAAATGTATTAATGAAATAAATTATCTGAAAAAACCAATTACTATAAAGTGCTAACCAAATCTAAAGTTATTACTATCGAAAAGTTTCATGTTATATGAATATTTTTGATATATAAAAGAATTGCTAACAGTTCTTGTATGTTTATTACATGTCAAGTCCTATGCCTTCACACTGATTATGTGTCTCTCAGCAATCCTGTCGGGTAATCCCATTTTACAGGTGAGGAAACCGACGAAAAGAAAAATTTAAGGACTTACCCAGAAATCATGCAGTCAGGAAGATAGAACTAAGATTCAAATGCAGGTCTGTCTACTGCCAGTAATTCATAATCATTATGTTAACCTATGGATGTAAAAGAAAGAGAGACACAGTTACAATCAGAAAGAAAGGGCCAGACCTGAAGATGGACAGATGGGGTTTGTTTTCTCTACTGCCTCTGGAGTTACTGAGTTGGGCTCACTAGCTAAGGTAAACTGCTCTGGTTACAATTTGCTTTTCACAGCTTTAACGTCTGACATTCCTTATTTCATATTCTCTGTTTTCATAATCTTGGAAATGAAAATTAGTTCTTGAGTATTTGCTTGTTACTTATGACTTTGCAATTTTTTTTCCCTTGCCAAATTGTCAGGGGTACTGTCTGTAGCTGGAGCCAAGATGGAGAATTATACTGATGAAATTGCTATGCACAGAACAAAATTACCTCAGTAGAATTAACCGAGTCATGACAAAATGTCCCTTACTTCATGGATACCTATGAAAGCAATCGGATGCAATCTGATGCAGGGAAAACTGGAGAACACTGGAGAGGAACAAAGAAACAGCAAGTGGTGAATGGTGATGATAGGCAAGGGGAAATGGTGGACTGGTAAATAAATGGCACTGGAAATGTGGCTATCCATTTGTGGGGGGAAATGTGGATCCTTACATCATAGGGTGATTTTATTTTATTTTGTTTTTTTAATTTTATTTATTTATTTTTATTTATGATAGTCACACACACAGAGAGAGAGAGAGGCAGAGACACAGGCAGAGGGAGAAGCAGGCTCCATGCACCAGGAGCCCGACGTGGGATTCGATCCCGGGTCTCCAGGATCGCGCCCTGGGCCAAAGGCAGGCGCCAAACCACTGCACCACCCAGGGATCCCCCCCCATAGGGTGACATAATTAGGTCTGTCTTGTCACTATGGTATTTATTGATTTATTTACCTATTTCTGTATCAGTATCACACTGTAAGGTTTTTATACTGTGTTCTGATATCTTACAGGGTAAGCCCTCCCTCATTGCTGTTTTTCAAAAATATATTGGTTCCAAAGCAATCTTGAGAACAAAGCTGGAGGCATCATGCTCCCTGATTTTAAACTATATTATGAATCTATAGTAGTTAAAACATTATGGTATTGGCAGAAAAACAGACATCCTGACCAATGGAACAGAATGGTGAACTCAGAAATAAACCTGTATTAGATGCTTCATATTATATATATATATATATATATATATATATATATATATAAAACAATAAATATATAAATATATATTTATTTTATTCATATATTTACATGTTTAAGCTATGTGAAACCCACTAATTACTATCGTCTTAAGATGAGGAGAGTAGGTTCAACCAGAGTGAGTGACTTTCACAAGGATCCACTTCTGGCAGAGGGAACCTATGTAGCTAGGGCTTCGACCCCAGCTCAGGGCCCCTACTTGTCATTGGGTTCATTTGATATTCACTTGACATTCATTTAGTACCTAGTATGTACCAGGCACTGTTCAATGTGATGAATATAGCAGTAAACAAAATAGACACAAATTTCTGCCCTCATAGAATTTATATTCTATTATGTTGGCAGGATCCTGGGCTTATTCCATTAGCATCCTAAGATATTTAGTAATACATACGCATCATAATACTCCATTCAGAGAGATGCTTAATTCTGAGCAGCATCCTGGCTGTACTTTCCTGGGGGACCTGACTTAACAGAAGCCCAGGAGAGTTCTGAGCCCAGACTTCCTGTTATTTTGCATATTTTGACCAGAAGAGCTGGAATTATGCATTTGTGATTTCGGTTTAATTTCCATGATGACTCCCAAGTGATGACAGCCAATTGTGCATTTCTGATGGGAGTACCTCTGCTTCTGTTCTGCTCTTAAGAGCACTTGAGGAGCACGAGGCCAGAACCAGGCAATAATGTAGCTGGCACAGGCTGGAGGGCTCCTGAAACACTGGATCCAAATCTTACCCACATGTGGAAACTCAGAGTGCTTTCATTCAGTAATTTCCACAGCCCCCTACCCTTCCTGTAATTTCTGTCTCATTACTTTTACGCTGCTAGATGCCTAACATGCTGCTGTAAGTGCGGTAAAATTTCTATGAAAATGAGTTTTCGGGATCCCTGGGTGGCGCAGCGGTTTGGCGCCTGCCTTTGGCCCAGGACGTGATCCTGGAGACCCGGGATCGAATCCCACGTCAGGCTCCCGGTGCATGGAGCCTGCTTCTCCCTCTGCCTGTGTCTCTGTCTCTCTCTCTCTCTCACTGTGTGCCTATCATAAATAAATAAAATTAAATTAAAAAAAAAAAGAAAAAAAATGAATTTTCTACTTTGAAAATATTTTAACAGGCAGTGAGTAGAAAGTGCTACCATAGCTCTTAAAGCTCACGCACATAGTGAGGCAGATGAAATGTCTTGACATCCATAGAAATTTGAGTATCTGGGCTACAGAGCACCGAGTTACAGGCCTGCTTAGTCTCAAAGATGAAAATCTTGGAGCAGCCTGCCACCTTCAGGTAACTTCCCACCTCTACCAGAGAGAACCCGTTAGCTTGTATCCATTCCAAAGGCCAATCCCAGCAAAAACACATTTCATGATAATCAATGGTGGAAGCTATGTTCTTTGCAGTACTTTCACTATGATTAAGTATTGTAGTTAATAATTACATTAATTTTCTTTAAAATTGCCCTTTTCTTTGATTCTTTTTTAAAAATCACTTTTATTCAATTATCTTTAGATGGAATCTTTCCTTTTCACTGGTTTAAAACCAACCAGGGACGCCTGAGTGGCTCAGTGGTTGAGTATCTGCCTTTGGCTCAGGTAGTGACCCGTGGGTCCTGGGATCGAGTCTCGCATCGGGCTCGCTGCGAGGAGCTTGCTTCTTGCTCTGCCTGTGTCTCTGCCTCTCTCTCTCTGTGTCTGTCTCATGAAAAATAAATAAAATAAAATAAAATAAAATAAAAAATAAAATAAAATAAATAAAAATAAAATAAAAAATAAAATAAAATAAAATAAATAAAAAAGGCGGGACGCCTGGGTGGCCCAGCGGTTGGACGCCTGCCTTCAGCTCAGGTGGTGATCCCGGGATCCGGGATCGAGTCCCGCATCAGGCTCGCTGCGAGGAGTTCGCTTCTCCCTCTGCCTGTGTCTCAGTCTGTGGCTCTCATGAATAAATAAATATTAAAAAAAAAAAAGAAAAAAACGCAGAGAGAGGACAACATGATTGAAACGGATTCAGTCAAGTCAAATTGCCTTAGCAGAGCGGGATGTGAAAGACCTCGACAAAAGAGAACAAGGCAGCTCAGAAAGGCATCAGGCAAGGACGCAGGAACATAAAGGGCGTTTAAGTAAGCGTGAGAACAAATACTCGTGGGGCAAGAATACACTTTTGAGATTTTTATGATTTTTTAGATCTATTTTGTAATTTAAAGAGGTTTTAATATATTTATTCTTGAGAGACACAGATAGAGAGAGAGAAGCAGAGACACAGGCAGAGGGAGAAGCAGGCTCCATGCAGGGAGCCCGACGCGGGACTCGATCCCGGGTCTCCAGGATCACGCCCTGGGCTGAAGGTGGTGCTAAACCACTGAGCTACCCGGGCTGCCCTAGCCATGATGATTAATTGCACTGTTGTTCGTTCATTTTTAAAGTAATCTCTGCACCTGACCTCGGGCTGGAACCCACAGCCCCGAGGTCCAGTCCCACGCTGCACCCTCGGAGCCAGCCGGCGCCCCCCACCCCGCCCCAAGAATACACCTTCCTTATGTTCCTCTCAGAAAACAGGAATGGGTGCTGCTATTATTTTTTAAAAATATTTTTATTTATTTATTCAGACACACACACACACACAGAGGCAGAGACCCAGGCAGAGGGAGAGGCAGGCTGCACGCAGGGAGCCCGACGCGGGGCTCGATCCCGGGTCTCCAGCATCACGCCGCGGGCCGAAGGCGGTGCTAAACCGCCGGGCCCTCCAGGGATCCCTTATTATTATTTTTTTAAACACAACATTTTATTTATTTATTCATAGAGACACACACTGAGAGAGAGAGAGAGAGGCAGAGACCCAGGCAGAGGGAGAGGCAGGCTCCGCGCAGGGAGCCCGACGCGGGGCTCGATCCCGGGCCCGCAGGACCGCGCCGTGGGCCGCAGGCAGGTGCCGCCCGGGCTGGGAACGGGCACTTGGTTTCACTTTGGCTCTTCTCCGGCCGCCCAAGGCCAGTTCCCGGGCCGCAGTCTCAGCGAGCGCGCGCGGCAGCCACGGGCCTGGCTCTGCCCCAGAGCTCCCCGCCCGAGCGCCTGCCTCTGCGGGGCCGCGGGCCCGGGGCAGGACGCGCTGCCTCCCACACAGCCTGGGCCGAGGCGAGCCGCGCGCCCTCCCGACCGCTGGGGGGCGCGCGGGGGCGCGTTGGGCCTCCGCTCTTCCGGCGCGTGGCCGGGGTCGGGCCGCAGCGCGCATGCTCGGAGCGTCCGCGAGGTCGCCGGCGCGCGCTGGCCCACGTGCGGCGGCCCCGGAGGACGTCATGCGGTGAGGAGATGGGGGCCGCCGCGGCTCGCGCGCTCCGCAATTTCAACCTGGAGAACCGGGCGGAACGGGAAATCAGCAGGATGAAGCCGTCGCCCGCGCCCAGGCACCCGTCCACCAAGAGCTTCCTGCGGGAGCAGATGAGCCGTAAGCGGTGGCAGGGCGCGTCCGTTCCCCCCCCCCCCCCCCGCCGGGGCCGGCTGGGCGGGCTCCGCGCGGGGGTGACCCGGGGCGGCGGCGGGGACTCGGCTGCCCGGCGCGGAAAGGCGGGACCCCAGGCCCGTGACCTTGGGGGAGGCCCGTTGCCCTTGCCGCGGAGCGACGGCCCCGCCCACGTCGTGGTTCTGCAGGTGCAGGTGCGGGTGCAGGTGCGGGTGCAGGTGCGGGTGCAGGTGCAGGTGCGACCCGGGCCACCCCTGTATCTTCCCCGCCTACCGACCTGCTGCGGGGAATCGGAAGCGGAAGGGGCCTGGGGCCCTGGAAGTGTCCCCTTCGGGGTGTTCGCAGAGCGAGGCGCGCCGAGCCTGACCTGGCATCTTGATCTGCGCGCACAGCACCTGGCGTGTTGTCCCAGTGCCTCTTGATCAAGCAACAAACTCAAAGGGATTCTCTCCTGTTAGGCGTTAGGAGCTGGGAGGAAATTTTCTCTGGTTTTAATACTGTGACCTGCTTCTTCTGTCCTTAGAGCATCCAGAAATTAAGGAGGAAATCGACAGGAAAGATGACAAACTGCTGTCGTTACTAAGAGATGTGTATGTTGATTCCAGAGATCCTGCGTCTTCTCTGCAGGTAACGTGTGTTTTAATTCAGCAGGTAAGGGGATCCCTCGGTGGCTCAGCGGTTTAGCGCCGCCTTCAGCCCAGGGCCTGACCCTGGAGACCCCGGATCGACTCCCACGTCGGGCTCCCTGCATGGAGCCTGCGTCTCCCTCTGCCTATGTCTCTGCCTCTCCTTCTCTCTCTTTGTGCGTCTCTCATGCATAAATAAATAAAATCTTTAAAAAATAATAATTCAGCAGGTTAAGTAATTTAACCCCTTTGTGCCCCAGGAAAACGACCAGGAGACCTGTGGTAGGTAGTAAAAGAGACTGAATGCTCTGCACATGTAAAACTGTCAGTGTAGTTGTGACCAGATTACAGTGTGTTGGGGAAACTTAAGTGTAGGGTAATATTATTTCACAGTTTATAGGATCTGGTACAGTAATTTTGGTGGTTGTCATTTGAATCACTGAAGAAGAGCTTTAATAACTATTTTCTCAGCCTTAGCGGATTGAATTTTGTTGCCATCTGTGGGATTCCTTTAGTGTTGTGTTGTCGGTGTTGTTTTTTTTTTTTTTTTTTTAAGATATTCAGATAGGAAATGTGAAAATTGGGGGCCTACAGAACACATTGGAAATAGGAACCTATATATAAATCCATATATAAATGTCAGGCACAAGTGCTTTGTGTATAGTTGTGAGCAAAGCAGACCCAGTCCTTGCTCTTGGTGCTCAGAATATTGTGAGGGACGCAGACAAACAAATGAGCAACCATAAGTACATAGTTACTAATAGGTCTGTGAAGGAAAAGTAGAGACACTGTAAGCGTATCATAGGGACCTGTTTGTGTTTGGTCCTTGGTCCGGGTGGTTTGAGAAAGTGACATTCAAGCTCCTGCCTGAAAGATGAGTCTGAGTTAACTAGATGAGTTTGTTGGGGCAGGAAGGTCCTAAGTTGGGGGGAGAGTATGATTAAAGGGGAGAGAAGTGCCATTGACAATTCCCAGATTTCTTTCCATTCTAAAATTCTCTGATACCCTCTCTGTCTAGATAGGCAATACTGTTTGCACAGATACACTTATTAATATAATTTTCATTAGATAAGTGAAATAAAATTCATGTAAAATAAGGTCTGTGAATTGTTACACGTAATACCAATTATAGGGCTCATTTATCACCAGATGTTCCCATAAAAAAAATAGAAGGGTTGATGTTCATGTTCTTAGTGTTGAGTACTTCCATCAATAACAGGTGTTGAATAATACTTCCAACTGTTGTTTATCTCATGCTGTATTAAATCATGCATTCAAAAATTGGCCCTTGGGGAGTGAAAAAAATTTAGCAGTTTTTATGAATACAG
This sequence comes from Vulpes vulpes, assembly GCF_048418805.1. Lineage (NCBI taxonomy): Eukaryota > Metazoa > Chordata > Mammalia > Carnivora > Canidae > Vulpes > Vulpes vulpes. The sequence goes on along the minus strand of NC_132780.1, from coordinate 183,963,143 downwards.
TTACATAGATACAATACATAAAGAGATACACAATGGTATTAAAATTTTGGGTGGGAGGGCAGCCCGGATGGCTCAGCGGTTTAGTGCCACCTTCAGCCCAGGCCCTGATCCTGGACCCGGGATCGAGTCCCACATCAGGCTCCCTGCATGGGGCCTGCTTATGTCTCTGCCTCTCTCTCTCTCTCTCTCTCTCTCTCTCTCTCTCTCTTTCTCTCTCATGAATAAATAAAACCTTAAAAAAATTTTTTATGGGGGTATTAGGATATTAGGAAAAGACTAAAATGACTTGGGGGGAATGGCGTGAAAAAAATGCTAAAGTGTACCTATTTATGTTTTGTCCGTTTTTCTCTTTTGGGTAGTTCCTAGTTTTCTTAATGATTTGTGAAGTCTTGAAACATAACTGATATCATATATCAAATAATTTATTTTTGTGTGGCTTTTTTAACTGCTGCTGAGAATTCTGTCAAACATGTTAACCTTTTTGCTTTTCATCGTATTGGAAGTCTGGACTCCCTCTAACATAAAGACGGTATTCTGTATTTCCTTGTCGTACTTTTACAACTGTGTGTTTTATATTAAAATCTTTATTTGACAATAAGTGTAGTGTTTGGTGTATGGAGATCTTTTTTTTTAAGATTTTATTTATTTATTCAGATTTTATTTTATTTGTTAAATTATTAAGTTATTTATTTTATTTATTTATTCAGAGAGAGAGAGAGAGAGACATGCAGAAGGAGAAGCAGGCTTCTTGCAGGGAGCTTGATAATGGGACTCGATCCTAGGACCCTGGGATCACGCCCTGAGCTGAAGGCAGATGCTCAACCGCTGAGCCACCCAGGCGTCCAGGAGATCTTTTCAACTGGATGGTCAGGTGTCTAAATATAACTTACAGAATAACCCAGTGTTTTCTCCACTCCCTTAAAATGCTAATACATACAAGTCTTGATGGATTTACCAATTCTAGTTATTCTTCTATTCTTACAGTAGGGTCATATTTTATTAATGGAGCTTTGTAATGATAGTTGTTATGACTCTCCCCCCCCCCCCCCCCCCCCGAAGGTTTCATGGCTTTTGTCTCACTTTTTTTTTCCAGATGAACTGTCAGGTGCTTTAATCAATTAATCAAAAATATTTATTTATTTATTTGTTTGTTTATTTATTTATTTGAGAGAGAGCACATGTGCAGAGTATGGTGGGATTCTGAAGCAGACTCCCCACTGGGCACAGAGCTCTATGCAGGGCTCATCTCACAACCCTGAGATTATGACCTGAGCCGAAATCAAGAGTCAGATGCTTAACTGACTGAGCCATCCAGGTGCCCCTTAAATTGTCCGGTTCTTTAATAAGTCTGATTTGGATTTTGAGCATAATTAATGGGAATGTATAAATTAATTTGAGAATTAATGTCTTTGTATTATTTAGTCTTTGGGGGATAGAGGGAAAGCTGTTACTCGGGGATCTTTGTTTTTTCCACCCTAAATTTTTAAACTATTTATTGCCAATATGTCAGAAAGCAAATGATTTTTGTATTGCAGCTTCCACATTGCTAAGTTATTATTTCTGTTGGTTTTTCATTGATTCTGTTATTTTTTGAAGATAATCCTGTATCATCAGCATAGAATTACAGTTTGCCTTTCTAATATTTATAGTACTTCTCATTATGTTTGTAACATTAACATAGCAGTAGAAGTTGGTAGTCTCTCCTATTCTTCCTTTACATTGGGTGTCTCTAATGTTTTAGCATTTTTATAATAAAATGATAAGGTTTCTGATTTAAAAATACTTCTCTCACATTTGAGACTTTAAAATTTTCAATTTGCTAAGAGTTTGTTTTTAATCAAGAGGATGTTGAATTTTACCAAGCATTTTTTCAGTGTCATAATAATTTCAGTATTTAATTTTAATCTGAAGTGAATTTTGAATAACAATTTATATGGAGTGAAAGAACGATTACCTGGGAAAATAAGATTAAGAGAAGCTATGAGTATTGGAAAGTGAAGAAGTTGGGAAGAGTGTTTCAAACCAAAGTTACAGTGTAAAAGTAGAAGAATATATGATACCTTTGGACAACAGAGTTGATTACAGTTAGGGGAAAGTGTGAGCAATACATTTGGGAGAAATAAGATAAGATGGAGGTAATAAGGACCCAATCATGAAGGTCCTTATTTGTCTTTCTTAGGAATTTGGGTTTTATCTTGAGGACAATGGGAAGTCCTTGAGGTTTATGTCCGATTGGCTTCATAATAGGCTGAGAAGGGGGAAATGCGCTTTATATAGTCAAAGGAGACGAGTTGAGAGGTTTTTGTAGTAGTTCCTACAAGAGACATTAGCTTTGAGAAGGGTGATGTAGTGATGGGGAGAGAAGTGAATGGGTTCAAGAGGGACTTAGGAGTCACTATCAATAGTATTTGGTCATTGATTGTGAGGGAGAGGGAGATGTCAAGTATAACTAAGCTTTAAGTTTAAACTAAGCTTTAAGTTTTGGAATGGGATATGGAGAGAAGTGATAATTGGTCACTGAGAGAATATGGGGATAGAATTGAATTTTCAGAGGAAAGAGGTAAGTTCAGTTTTAGGTATATTGATTTTGAGGTTCTTAATTTTTTTTCTTTTTTAAAGTTTATTTTAGAAAGAGCATATGTGCACACACATATGCAAGCAGGGGGAGGGGCAGAGAGAAAATCCTCCAACACACACCCTGCTGACTCAGACCTCCTTAACACAGGGCTGGATCTCACAACCCTGAGATCACAACCCGAGCCAAAATCAAGAGTTAGATGCTCAACTGACTGATCCATCCAGGCACCCCATTGAGGTGCTTGTAGATTATGCAAGTAAAGGTGCCAATTAGGCATTTGGGAATTTAGATCTGTAAGTAAGGAGAAAGGTCTAGGTTTGAGATCAGCTTTGAAAATTATTAACATGTAGGTAGTAATGAAGTCCAAAGGGTATGTGGGATTACTTCAGTAGAATGTGAAGAGTAAAAAGAGGGCCTGGATCAGAATTTGGAGCATGCTAACCTTCCGGGGGCAGTTGAAAGGAAACAGTCTACAAGAACAAGGAACCGTGGAGAGACAGAAAACTGGGGAAAGGGATGGCATGGAAACCAAGGGGAAAGACTAGTATGGGTGTGTTGGAGTGGTTAACAGCATCAGATGGTGTAGTAAGTTCAAATAAAGCCTGAAAAGTGTCCTCGGTATGAAGATCTGATCCTCTAACCTTGGATCCAAGATCACAAATAATATCTTTAAAGCTTAACTAAGATGGGGAAACTGGCCATAAAAGGAAGTGTTGGTTCAGGTTTGGTGGGTGTCTTTAAAAGGTAATGACTATGGCATGTTTATAATTTGACCATACAGCAGCAGTAGGCAGGATGCGGTTGAAAGAAAAAGGAAAAGGGAATGATTGGCATGGTCAAGTAATGAAAGATATACAGAGTACAGTGCAAGGATTACACTTGGTTGGGACAGACAGATGGAAAGATGGGTATGCATAGGTTTTATGTTTGTTGGGATATTGGAAATATAAGTTTATTTTATTTTTTTTTATTTTTTGTTTTTTTAATTTTATTTATTTATTCATAACAGATACACAGAGAGAGAGAGGCAGAGACACAGGCAGAGGGAGAAGCGGGCTCCATGCAGGAAGCCTGACGTGCGACTCAATCCAGGGTCCCCAATATCACACCCCAGGCTGAAGGTGGCGCTAAACTGCTGGGCCACCGGGGCTCCCCAGTTTATTTTTTTTTTAAAGAGTGAAGATATCTAGCAATATTTGAATTCATTTAAAGTATTTGGAGACATTGAATATGAAGTACAAAACTAGGAAATGGGAGTGGAAGTAATTGAGTAAGCTCTTAGGGCAATATCAGAATTCTGCCCTTGTAAAAAAACAGTTTTAATCTAATCAAATTGTCTTTATTCTTTAATATGTATGAAATAATGAGGTGAGTGGATGATATGCATTGAATTGTTATGTTCCGAACTACCTAGATTTCTTGATGATTGAGCTATAGTTATGTATAGTTAATGTAATGGCAGTGTGCCAAAAGCACCATCGAATTATGTGTCATTGTAATGAGAAAATGTAGTTTGAAGAAGCATGTGTAGTATTTATTTGAAGAAGTATAGTGGAGATTTGAGAACTGTGAAAATAGATGTCTAATTTTTTCTCTCATCTTGAAAGCCTTTTCTTTTTGCTTTTGTTTTTTGATACTAGGTAAAAGATGCTGCAACACGTCAAGAGCCAAAGGAGTTGAGATTGGTAAAAGGCCATGACTTTAGCATGATGAATATTAAGAACATTCCCAAAGGCAAAATTTCTATTGTAGAGGCATTGACACTTCTCAATAATCATAAACTTTATCCAGAAACATGGACTGCTGAGAAAATAGCAGAAGAATACTATTTAGAACAAAAAGATGTAAAATCCCTTCTCAAATACTTTGTCACTTTTGAAGTCAAAATCTGCCCTCCTGAAGACAAGAAAGCAATATCATCAAAATGAAGAAAATTTTGAAATTATTTTTCCTACATGTACTCCCATTCGCGTGACCTGTTTTCAGCATGTTAAATTATACAAATTATTGAATGTTTAAAGCTCCCTTCTTGGGAAAGCGTACTATTTATGGGGCTTTGCTGAATTTTCAGGATTGCTGATAGAATGAATTTTGTTTTGTTTTAAAGTTTAATTTAGTTTATGCATATGTTTATATGTAATATCAGCAAGACTAATCAGCACATATCTAAATTTATTATAAATAAAAAACTTAAAGTGTAATTTTAGGCACATCATATATCATCAGCTTTTAGATTGGTCATAGGACCTCTTGGGAAATGTCCTGAATCTCTCATTTAACAAAGTTTTGCCGTCCAATTTAGGTGATTAATTTATTTCTTCTAGTTTATTTATGGAATTGTGAAAGTAAGAGTTTTCCTAATTCTTATGACTGATATTTTCTTACAAGGGAAAGGGAGACTGACTTACAAGGGAAGGGTATAACAGTATATCCCAAATGAAAGCAGACAGGAAAGTGCTATAAAATCAATAGAATATTTTATTATTATAGAGAATAAAAGGACTTTTCTTGTTTTGAACTGTTTTATTTTTATATGGAATAACTTCTTAAAATTATAAAAAGGAATTGGTATTTACAAAATTTTAGCAATCTCTGTTTTGATAGATAGATCCAAAAGCTTTCAGAGAGGCACGCAGTCGTGGGAGCTAACAAAAAAGTAACATCTCTGGATTTAATATAGAAATACAAGAAATTGTGAAGAAGGGTTAAATCAGAGAACCATGGTAAATGAAATTTAGTGACAAATTATATATAGGTTTTCTAATTTAAATGCTGGTTGGAAGGAGAAAGGAAAAAAATTGCAAGAAGAAACTTAAAATTTGATCACAGGAAGGGACCTGGGAAGTTGCTGCTTCATCCATTGAACTAACTTATGAGTACGATGTGTACCAACCAGTACTATGGTCTTGAGTGAGATTCTGTAAGTTTAGCTGTGTCATATTACCACCTGTGAGATCTCAGGTAGATTGTGTAACTTCTTTGAGACGGAATTTCCCATATAAAATGAGTATAATGCTGCCTTATATAAATCTAATAGTTATTGTGAAGATAAATGATAATAAAGGACTGAACAAATAGGACTTACCTTTTGCAGTTAACAGCAGGGCTGGGGAAGTTTCATGACCTGTTTAGGATTATTGTCTAGTTTTTGCCTTAGCTGGGCCCAGAATCTAGGTTTTCAGATTCCTAGTGGTATGTTTTTTTCTGCTATGCTATAAAGAGAAGCACATTTTAAAAGAGCAGAAAGTGCAAGTTGTAGAAATATTAGAGAATGTGATAAGAAAAATTCCAAGTTGTCTGTGTCTTTCTGAAGGAAGACAGACATTCACTACTTTCCAGGGATTCCTCTGGAAATGGTATGGGAGATGCAGAGGATTTCAGCATATGTTGGAATGAAGCATTTGCAATGCTGAGAAGGGAAAAATAGACTGAGATGGGAATTTTTAAACTTGTTTTCAGCTGCAGTTCCTTTATGTGAATAAACTGTACTTTGTTTATGGTTCAAAACAGTAGTCCTTTTAAGAAAACAAGAACTATATAGAATTGCGTTTTAAAACTGAAACCCGTCATCAAAACTGTTTTCCTTTATCAAGTAAAGGTCAGTACTTGAATTAATAAGATTGCTATTTCTGAGCCATCTTCCCTATTCAGATCTACACTGTGGTTGGGTGTTGGTAAATCTGGCTGTTATATGGTGTCACATGATAAAGTAAAGTACTTCCCAAATCTTTCAGTGGCTTCCTGCTGTTTTTTATTGTATGTACGAGAGTGCTTTGTTAGTGGTGTCACAGAAAGCATGGAGTTTAGATTCAGAAAATGATGTCGACTTTGGCATCACCATTAGTCACATGATCTTGGAAGTAAAGTGGGTAATAATTGATGACAAATTAAAAGCAATGACTGTGCTAAGGCACTGACCTCAGCCTTTTACCTTTAACAACCCACTCAATAGTAGGAAGAGAGGTACTATTAACTATATTTTACAGGGGAAATGAAGCACAGAGGTCTAAAAAAACTTTTCAAAGATTTCTTCATAAGTGTTGGAACCTGGATTTAATTAACTAATTAATTAATTTTGGAACCTGGATTTAAACCTTAGTAGGTTCAAAACTTTGTGCTTCTAAATGCTTTCCTGTGATGCCTCTCTGGGATCGTAAGAATTGTGATGACATTCAAGGTGCAGGACTACTCAGTGCCCACTATGTATGAGAATCACTGAACAACATGTCTGGGCCCTCTCTGCCATGATAGACTGGTTTAGTAAGATGCCTTAGTTGGTGAGCTCTGTCTAGATCAGGGATGTTTTTAAAAATACTGACCAGTGTGGCAGCAGACTCCAGTGTGTGCTAACCATATGTGCAGGTTGGATAACCACAATGTCTGGGTCTAAAGATTATTGAGAAGAAAAGAAAGAGCAGGAGATAGAAGGGTGGCTATGAAGGAGAGAAGAGGAAAGAATTTCTGGAGATAAACTAGTAGGAGGTGTGATCTTGCTAACCACAAAAGGCTCTAATGGAGGTCTTGAATGGCATCTCATCATTAACCACTCAGGAATGGCCCCAACTAATGCTTGTGCATGGACATCCCCTCCATATCTACTCCATGCCCCTAAACACCCATAATCCCAAGCAAAAGAGGGTGGGGCCCTGGACCATTAGTGGTAGTGTGATGAGGAAGCTTCTGTACCCGTAACTGGAGGTATTGAACTGAAACAGCTCTAAGCACCCTGAATTGGAACCCTGCATTAAGATAGTTTATCAGGGGGATCCCTGGGTGGCGCAGCGGTTTGGCGCCTGCCTTTGGCCCAGGGCGCGATCCTGGAGACCCGGGATCGAGTCCCACGTCGGGCTCCTGGTGGAAGCAAGTCGAGCCTGCTTCTCCCTCTGCCTGTGTCTCTGCCTCTCTCTCTCTCTCTGTGACTATCATAAATAAATAAAAATTAAAAAAAAAAAGATAGTTTATCAGGGGACGGCTGGGTGGCTCAGTGGTTGAGCATCTGCCTTCGGCTCAGAGTGTGATCCCAGAGTCCTGGGATCGAGTCCCACATCCGGCTCCCTGCAGGAAGCCTGCTTCTCCCTCTGCCTGTGTCTCTGCCTCTCTCTCTGTGTCTCTCATGAATAAATAAAATCTTAAAAAAAAAAAGTTTATCCGGTACAAGTTGGAAATATGTAAGAAATGGCCACATATAAAGGATTAGTCGCTTGATGCATCTTAAATAGCCATCACTCATTGCTTGACAGCTACTCTATCTTGTCCCGACAAAAAACAATCCATTAAAAATTTTGAGAGAAGGATTATCTGTTTATCTGGATACTCCATTTCTCTTCTGCTTTAGGAATAATAGGACTGAGTTACTTGTTAGGAGAAAAGATGAAATATCAGAAGCACTTAAATCTAAATCCCTACATACAGACCAAAGCTTTACATTCAGAGCATCAGGATCACTACTTCCAAGGTCTTTCTTTGCCATGGTCAGTGCTCCCACAGTAGAACTGTGTCTTGGGAACACATGTGAGTAGAATCGTAGAAAAGGAGCTCACAGTTAGAAAAACAGAATCCTGAGCAAACACGAGGTTCTCTAATTTTTTGACTGTGTTGATGTAAAGTATATAGTAGGTAAATTGCTTCCTTTTTGCTTCCTGTGGGGGAAAAAAGCAACAGGTGGGTCATGATAAAGATGAATAATTCAATATGGGATAAGCCAGTACTTGGAGCTGAGTAGTAATGGCCTGACATGAAAGGAAATACACACAGTGTACAATCTTGATGAAAAGGAAAATTTCTCAGCTATGTGAGAGGATACAACCTTTAGAAGAGTTAGTTTGTGTTTGAAAGAAGAAAACAACAATGCTACCCGACCAGTGATATATTCTGCTTATGACTCCAAAGCAAGTAAACTAATAAAAGAATGTATGGAAAGTGAAGGATTGTATATTGACAGCCAGAAACTGGAAATAGAGGGGCCATGGAAGAAAAAATAAACAATGTCTTTGTTTATTAAAACAAGCCTCAGGTTTTTTCTCTTATTTCAGAAAGATAAGTATAGATTGAATTTAATACATATATGTTTGGTAGTAGAAATTCTGTTTAGAGAGAATGATTTTGAGCAATTTTGCTATTTTAGTTTACTTTGTAATGCCTATGTATGGGAAAGATCATCGCTAAATTTTTCTTTAAATGTCTTCCTATGTTTTGAGGTAAGTGTAATACAAATAGTACAACATTTTAACTGAACTATATAATTATCTTATTTTAGAATTGTCTATAATGTCATTTTTCAATGATCATCACACAATAGTATATTTTTGTATAATTTATTTTTTTCAATATATGGTATTATGATTTCACATGTCTTTATATGGGTGATGAGTATGTAAACAGATGCTACTTTTTAATTACCCCCCCCCAAAAAAAAGCCAATACAAATGGGCTCCTATTTATTATTAAGATTAGTGTAAGGAAACCCTTGTGTAGAATATTCAACTTGCACTAACTCTATTCATTGTTCCTTAAGCTGTTACCCACTCATTAATCATTTCTATATCAGCCTTCCTGCTGGTGCTGTTCTGCAACTGATGCTATTGGTTCAGATAAGGAGCTTAGAAATGGAAAAAACCACTTAAAATTTGAAAGAAAGAAGTGAGGGGGAGGAAGGGTAGGAGAGAGGGGGAAGAAAACAGAGAGGGAGAGAGATTATTTTTTTTGCTTTATAAACATCCCAGAAATACTACAACATCACCAAAGCAAAATGAGAAACTTTTCTCCTTTTAGGTTATTTCTGTTTTACATCCTTTCCCTTTATTGCTGACCCTGGTGTTTCTGGATGAATAGCAAAAGGTAAGTAAAATAAAGGATTTTTTTGAAGGACTAGATTTAAGAGATTTAAAGCCTCAAAACAACATCCTTAATGAGGCCTTTAAATATTTAGGTTGCCACATTCTATTTTCTTAAGAGGCCTACTTTTAGGTAGGTCAGATATGTGACCCACTTGTGAATGTAGATATAAGATTAATAGCATGATTTTTTTTTAAACACCCTCTGCTTGCTCAAATAACTTATTAAACAAAAAGCAGACACTTAAACTTTGCTTACTAGTTTTTTAAAAGTGGATTTTCAAGTCCTTTCCTCAAACCAATAACATTGCTAATTATTCACTTAGTTATTCAGTCACCACAATCATTTATCAGTGTATACTGTGTGCCAGGTACTATTCTGGAAGCTGGGGATGCAGCTGGGAAGATAAAGTCTCGCAGAGCTTACAGTTTCACAATGTTGGCTGCTATTTTAGTTACCTGTTGATATTCCTCCATAGCAAATCATCTCAAAACCTAGCAGCTTAAACAATTCATTACTACATCTCATAGTTTTGCAGATTGTTGGAGCTTAGCCGAACAGTTCTCCCTTGGGATCTCATTGGGTGGTGGCTGGAGCTGATATCATCTGAAGGCTCAACTGGGTATCCAAGATGGGCCACTCCTATGGCAGGGAGCTGATGCCAGTTGTTAGATAGAAGTTCCACTAAGGCTAGATTAGAATGTCCATAGGCAAGCTCTCCAGGTGGCATGGGTTCCAAAAGCAGACCTTGCCCGACAGAGTAGAATTGTCAGACCATCACTCCTAGCCTGCCTTGATTCAAGGGTAGGGGACATACAGAGTCCACACTTCCGTACGGGAAAAGTGTCAAAGAATTTCTGGCCATCTTTGCCCTTCAAAGTGTGCCATATCAGGAAACACATGCTGCCAATCTGTCTCATTTTGATGATAGTCATTTTGATAGCTAGGTGAAGGTGGCATCTGTTGTTTTCTCTGTAAAATGACTATTTCTTCCCTTTTAATTAATAAGATATTGATTAGGAAGGGGCATAAGGGCTACTGAAGTCTTCCCTGTCTTGACCTAGGTGGACAATGCATTAGTATATACATATGTACAAATCCATCAAGCTGTGCATTTCAAAATAAAATATTTTACATACTTTATTATGCTTAATGCCTCAATAAAAAAATATAAAAATCAAAGTTGCCATCTTCACCTTCCCCTCCACCTTCCTCTCTTGCCCAGTTGTACTCTGGTTGGTTGGTTTGGCAGTGAGTCCACTAGTCTCTCAATTACAAGGACTGCAGAATTCAGAAACCTCTGGCTGTTCTCTAACTGACCCCCACCGTGCCCCCTTCAGCTTTAGGCCTCACTCATGACTTTCTGTAATTTGTTTTCCAGCTGGCACCCAGACGGATTTTTCTTTAAAAATGCAAATGAGAAACTGTTGCTTCCCTGCTTTAAATTCATCCCATCAGCCCTAGGATAAAATCCAAATTCGTTAAATTATAAGGCACTCGGGGGCTGCTTAATCTCTCCAAACTCTTCTTTCCTGACTTTCTCAGTGTGAACTCCAGCCTTCCCAGCGAAGTTTCCTACTGATGTATGTATTTACCTATGACCTAACGTGCCAAATAACACCTCAGAGGTTTATTGAATGGTAATTTAATGATAAGAATTTCAATTCTGTTAAACGAATATTACTGAGTATTAAGTGCCATCTCTGAGCTGGGTACAGAGGTAAGAGTTTTGGTAAGGAATTAACACAGCCCTTCCTTCCTGTTCAGATAGGAGAAGAGCACAGATTACCCCCACTGCAGGGCAGATTTAATGAGTGCCCTAAGAAGTATAAAAACACAATGTAGTAGGAATTCAAAGGAAGGAGAGATGAGAACCCTCCCTGGCAGGGTTTATTTGCCTTAATTAATGCTATTGTCCTAAGGAGAATGAAGCTGCCATTTAAGAGGGAAAATCATATAAAAGTAATGAGTTCATCAAATAATTAAGTTTCCAGAGAGTCCAGTCCTTCTGGCTCTAAGGCATACTTGGTAACTGCACGCAGGTCTTCCACTCCCCACGAACACGCTTTCACTTTTCTTGAGAGGCTATTGAAAGTTTTTGCCTTTTGTGTGGTTTTGATTTTCTTATGCTGATAAACACTGTTTCTATTTTTAATTTCTCCTTGAGGAGCACTGCCCTGGCTGGTGCAATGCAGGCTGAGACTCTCACTGTGACCCTCATTATGGGGCTTTTGTGCAGGCCCAAACATGCTATCGAGAGAGAGAGAGAGAGAGAGAGAGAGAGAGAGAGATTGAGAGAGAGAGAGAGAAAGAGTTCTTTATAGAGAAGGTGTGACCTCTAGCAAAGTCGCAGATCTTCCTATTTCATTAGTACCTAATGCCCCCTTTATACCTAGTATTTCTATTTATACACATTAGAATCCTTTGATTACATAGCCGCTATAGTAGAGCCGACGATATGGATTTGTTAGGACTCTGTCATGACAAAGTACCACAGACCCGGTAACCTAAATGACAGACATTTTCTCACAGTCCTAGAGTCTCGAAGTCTGAGACCGAAGTTCAGCAAGGTGGTTTCTTCTGGGGCCTTTCTCCTTACCTCAGAGATAGCCATCTTCTCCTCACGTCTTCACAGAGTCTTTCTTCTCTACCTGTGTCCTAATCTCTTCTTCTTCTTCTTCTTTTTTTTTTCTTTTTTTAACATTTTATTTATTTATTCATGAGAGACACAAGGAGAGGGAGAGGCAGAGACACAGGCAAAGGGAGAAGCAGGCTCCATGCAGGGAGCCCAATTGTGGGACTCAATCTCGGGACCCCAGGATCACACCCTGGGCCTAAGGCAGGCACTAAACCGCTGAGCCACCCAGGGATCCCCTAATCTCTTCTTTTTATAAAAACATCAGATCATTGGATTGGGGCCCACCCTAATATTCTCACTTAACCTGAATTACCTCTTTGAAGGCCCTTTCTCCAAATATGGTCACATTCTCAGGGATTGGGGGGTAGGACTTCAACATATGAATTTTGAGGGAACACAATTCAACCTAATAACATTGACTTATGTTGGATTTTAGCTGCATATAATTATTTTTTAGGGACGTAATTTGATCTTGGTGTCTTTTACATTGCATAAAGTTTAGTTAATGCTGCAGTTTACCTTGAACATTTCTGTTAATGATGCAGTGCCCCTTGAAACATCCTGCAGGATTGGGTGGTATCTTAGGAGAAGGTCCAACTCTTTTATTTTGCAGGTTCAGGTATGGTATGTAAAGTCAAATAATTAAACCGGAGTTTAGAACAGAGCCTTGATTCCCTGATTGACCACACGATGTTATATCTATCTTATAATATCACTTAATTTCCTAAAAATGAAATGGAAATGCTGCAAGATTTTAGTCTTTTGTCCTTAGAAATTAAACTAGTAGTACATCTAGTTACAGGTTTAAGGTTTCTAATTCAAACCACTGAGACTTCTTAGTGCTTTAAAAATATTCGCAACCCATATATATTACCTGTGATAATTTTTCATAAGTGAATTAGAGGTTATGGAGCATATGAACAAGGCACACTTGTGTTCAAATGTCAGCTTTTCCACCCATTAACAAATTTCTTAAACATTCTCAGTTTCATCTCCCCACCAATGAAGTTCCCCCACTACTTACTTAGCTGTGAGAATATATCAAAATAACAAGAAATAAATGTCTGATCTTCACGATCTTCAGAATAGAACCAAAGCCACATCATCATAGCAGTGTACCATTTTAATACATTTCCCTACCACAACTGTGATAATGATTAAAAATATTGGTTTTGGGCAGCCCTGGTGGCTCAGCAGTTTAGCCCCGCCTTCGGCCTGGGGTGTGGTTCTGGAGACCCGGGATCTGAGTCCCACATTGGGCTCCCTGCATGGAGCCTGCTACTCCCTCTGCCTGTGTCTCTGCCTCTCTCTCTCTCTCTCTCTCTCTCTCTCTGTGCCTCTCATGAATAAATAAAATAAAATAAAATAAAATTGGTTTCTAGGCCTATGAAAAACATTTTTTTGCTATTATTTTCTTTACAGCTTTGTAAATTTGAATCTTTGTTACTTCATGAGTGCCCCCAGTGTACTTTTATTACAATCTTGAGATTTTTCAGAATTTATAATACAGTTCATGAGTATAAAATAAAGTCATTTCACTGAGAGTTCAATTGATCAAAAGGAAAGAGAATTCTATAAAAGAATGTCAAACCTGATTTGAGGTAACACCATGAAAGATAGTAGAAAATATAAGATATTGGAGAGAAGATTAATTTTTAAAAATCTATTTGTTTAAGCAGGGGGTGGGGTGGGAGAAAGAGTGAGAGTCAGGGAAGAGCAGAGACAGAGGAGAGAATCTCAAGAAGACTCCGTGCTGAATGTGGAGCCCAGTACAGGGCTCAGTCCCACAACCCTGAGAACCTGACCTGAGCCAAAACTAAGAGTTGCACGCTTAACCAATTAAGCCACTGAGGCATGCTGAGAAGATTGATTCTTAAACATTTTAACTTGATAAATAGTGTAATATAGTTAAACTCTATCACTTGAAATTTTTGTATTTGGTGGCACTGGATAGAAGCAGACCATTTAAATTAAAGTGATTTCTAAGAAGAAAGCAAGCAATAGTTACCTAAGCAAAGTGTTAGTTTGAGGCAAGTATTGATATCACATTTAATTTGTTCTAGAGAATAATATGCTTTAAAAATAAAAAATTGCCTTAAAGACTTGGTATATTGCTATGTATTTGAGGAGATTATGCTTATTACAGATACATGATTATCTCTTCTTTCTCCAACTGGACTTCTATTTAAAACAGAAAGATGTGTATGTTTGCACAGCTTTGCTTGTCCTGTGAATTCACAAAGGATAAAACGTCCCTCCTTCAAAATTATTGTCAGTAGTGTGGCTTCTACTTTGTTGCTTTGATTTTGGAGATTTTAATCTGATTCCAATGATGGTAAATGTTTATGAAATGAATAATCTGTGGGAAGCCCAAAAACAAAATCTTTTATTTCTTTGTAGAGTACTACAAATATTTAAAGCATTGAGTTTATAATGATAATGGTGATAATGAAAATGGTATTTAAAAAAACATCATTTTAAAGATTTTATATATATATTTTTGTGACAGAGATAGAACCAGATAGCACAAGCAGAGGAAATGGCAGAGGGAGAAGGAGAAGCAGGCTCCCCACTAAGCGGGGAGCCCAATGCTGGGCTCCATCCCAGGAGCTTGGGATCAAGACCTGAGCCAAAGGCAGATGCTTAACCAACTGAGCCACCCAGGTGCCCTACATTAATGATTATTTTATCATAGTTTATAGTTGCAGTATATACTATTTAGTAGGCATGGTAGTAAGTACTACTTACATGAAACATTCTTTGTTTCATTTTATCTTCACAATTATGCTATGTGGTAGCTTCTTTTGTTATCCCCAATTTCCTTAGGAAACCTCAGAGTGCTAAATATTTATCTGACCTAAGGTCATGCTGCTAGTCAGTGGGGGTGGGGCTATCCCAGGAGCACTTTCTTCCCAAAGCCCTGGTCTTGACCACAGTGGTGGTGGGGCTACTTCACCATCACCACACTTGTATTCCGCTTGTAATGTTCAGCACCTAACAAGCAAGACTCTTTTTAACTTTGAGGTTAGGAACAAATATAACCATTGCTTAAGATTCCCAGAAAGATACATTTCAAAGGGAAGTGAAATACCACAATGAACCTTACAGGTTTAGTGGTTATCAGGCTGGACATAAAAGGAGAGGTAGGAATTCACCATGGAGGAAAGTCTAGTATATAGAGAGGGAACCACATATGTCAAAGTGTAGAGATGAGAGAGAGAATATGGAAATGGTTAGTCCTTTCTTTTTTTTAAATTTTATTTACTTATTCATAGACACACACAGAGAGAGGCAGAGAGGCAGGCACAAGGAGAAGCCGGCTCCACGCAGGGAGCCCGATGTGGGACTCGATCCCGGGTTTCCAGGATCACACCCCAGGCTGCAGGCGGCGCCAAACTGCTGCACCACCGGGGCTGCCCTTGTTAGTCCTTTTACTCAGATCTGGATCAATAGTTTGTCTTACATTCTTTTATTCCACATCTCTCTGTCCTCCCAAGGATAATGCGTTTGGTTTCTTTACTTTCACAGGTTTGGAGAACTTAGACTATCTTATATTGCTAGAGCCTGTCTTACATCATGTTCTATCTTGAGACTATGCAGTCTTGCTGTTTGCCTCATTTTTGATGAATCAGTGCTGGCTTTTGAGGTGCACACACATGCATAGTATCCTTGGTGACGGGATGCTGATAGAGGCTTTTGGGTGCTAATTAACCTTTATACATCAGGCATCTCAAGGGCTTAAGGAAGAAAGGTCAGCTCCTTAAATGATATAAAGATAGGTACCAAAAACTCCTAACATCTAATTATGTTTATTATGGCACATTGGTTGATTGTTCTGATGATCACATGGGGGAGAGGTGGTGGAGCTAAGAAGGGATAGGGAAAGGTTTTGCTTTGAGAGGAAGGAAGTAATCTGTAACATGTTTTAGCCAAGCTCATTCTCATTAAATGTTCTTGGTTATCATGTTACTTGTATCTGATTTTCCAGATATGTTGCATATATATTATGCCATATATTTTTTCCGTATATAATAAATACACCTAAGAATCTTCAAAAAGTAAGATCTGCAATATTTGTGCTTCTGATCTTCCACCTGACTAGCTTCTGCCACCACTTAGACCTCTGGCCTTACATTTATAGTCATGTCCTGAAAGCAATAGTGGTACATTATTCCTATTCTAATCATCATGAGTTGCATTTAGAGTTTTCAAAGATATTTATCTAGTTCTATGACATTTTAAAAAAAGATTTTATTTATTTATTCATGAGAGACACACAGAGAGATGCAGAGACACAGGCAGAGAGGGAAGCAGGCTCCATGCAGGGGCCCGATGTGGGACTCGATCCTGGGACTCCAGGACCGTGCCCTGAGCTGATGACAGACACTCAACCGCTGAGCCACCCAGGCATCCCCCAGTTTTATTGCTTATGTAGTTGATTTTAACAATTTTCATTAAAACTCAGTCAAGTATATTTGACCTTTACCATTCTCGAAGGTTCAGTTGCTGACTTCTACCTCAGGAAGAATTAATCCGTCCTATTGGTTAGTTTTCACACAGAGACCTAAGATTCTGGCCAATGTTCTCATGTATCCAACAGTTTTGATTGAGAGAGCTTTAAGTGGCCAGACGTCATCACAGGCCTTTCCTGGGCCTTTCTCCTTCCCAGCTGATTGTGACAGCATGTAATTTTAAACGGACACCAGTATCGGTCAGATCTTGGAGGCTGTGAAGTGCCCTGCAAACAATCACAGGAATGAAAGATGAAGAATGGCCTCCCTCCACATTGTCTGCTATATTAACTCAGGATTTGGAAAGGGGTGGGGGGGGTGGGTTGGCCTAGATTTCATTCCAGCCTCTTTGAAACATCAAAGAATGAGATAAAGCAACCAGACACCTTAGTGTTAGAAAACTCTGTGTTCAAAAGGTGAAGGTGGAGCAGCAAGCTAGTTTATCGTTTATCTGTTGAAAATGTTCCTTCCCCATCGTCAGTTAGGAGAGAGGAGGTCAGGTCTCTTTTTGAACAGGAAAATAGAAAAAGTTGGCAAGGATTTGAAAATGATTTGAATTACATTTTCCTTTGGATTTTCAAGAACAGTATTTACATATATAAATATTTTTACTTACTCTATATGTGAAAGAGGAAAATGACCATTTTTGAGAAGGGGCAAGCTAGAGATGAAAATACAATATGAAGGTGCTAAAATAATGCTAGTATCTGCAGCAGTGTCGATTTATTTTCACTGTTATGGGGCTGCGGGCATAGAGAAAAGTAGTTAAACTATTTTCCTCTTCTAGGATTCAAACTCCTTTTCTTTCCCAGAAGTCCTTTTTTTTTTTTTTTTTTCAAAATGTTTATTTTTTCAACATAGTGTACAATTTAACAAATCATTTGTCTTCATTCATCAACTTAGGACTTCATAAACATCTTGTTCTCAGAAGGATTCCAGAAGAAATTGAAGTCACACAGGCTTATTCTCTACTTTCCCTCAGAACAACACAATAATATTTTCTAGGTATTTCTATTTTTACCCTGTAATGAGAACACTCGATCTAAAATTGCACAGTGCCTTGAGCTGTTACATTTCTGGTTCACTTTAACCTGAATAAGGCCTTCAGGTTTTCCTGAAATCAGATGCGTGTGATGCCGGTTTTCAAGGCAGTACATGGCTTGTTACCATCAGAATTCAATGTTTATTTCTCATTGTAATGAAAAAGCCTCTCTGGCTGTCCAACCAGCTGTAATTTTTCACCAGTTCTGAATAAACATTTCAACCCATAATGAGTCATTGTTGAATTTGATGGAGAAAATGGAATTAGAGACAGAATAATTTACATCCATGCTGGCCACCCATTAAAGTTTTTCAACAAATGTGGGTGAGGCAAAAAGATGGCTGTAGTTTTCAAAATGTGGAGAAACAGTCGACAAAGACTGATGTTACTGTTCTGTGAAATATGCTGTTCTGTGAAAAAAATAAAACAACAAGCAAAGCTGCTATCCTTGCTGTTATGACTGGTTGGTGTGCAGACCACCTGCCCCATGACAAAAGAATCTTCTATGGAGATGAAATTGGATTCTCAAGAGCAAGGCCCATCCTTCCATCCTAGGAGCTGATCCCGCAGGATTTATTTCTGCTGTACATTCCAGCATGCTCCCATCCTCAAGATGGGAGTTCTGATCTGGAAGGAAGGCAATCTGAGGAAGATGGTTCGTATGTCAAAGAGGCCTGACTCAGTGTCCCCTCTAATCTGCGTGGCACTCCTGTAATTGGTGCCTCCTGGGCACGTTGGGCCATTTGGGGCAGAGACTCTTTTGCTGAGAGCATCAGTATCCAGAACTCTCCCAGGTGTCCTAATCCAACCTCTACTGCCTGAGGAGTTGCTCAAGGATAATCTGCTTGAATCTCTCACCATTCTCTTTTACTCCTACAAACTACTGGATGCATTTTTTTCTCAGATAGTCAAGTGAACAATCGACATTTTGCCAAAATGAGTCAAGTTGTACAACTTCAGCTCTTAAGCTTTCCACACTTTCAAAGCTCTGGACTTGGTGCAAGAAAGCATCCTTCTTAGTATGAAATTGTATATTTGACTTACAGTGGAATGTTGGGAAAGGTCAAGGAGCTCAGAATGATCAATGATGGCATGTGTAAGTGGGCTCCCACCAGAAAGGGGGAAAGGGAAGCTTGCAAATCCAGTCAGCCGGCATAGGCTGCAAAATGCAAACCTTCTCAGCTTTCAGCATTACTCCCTGGAGCAAGGCAGGACACCCTAATGTCTTCTGAGTCGCCGGTTTCCCTGCAGCTCTGTGCACTCTCAGAGAAGAGACAGTGGTGCCTCATTTTATATTCACTGGTTGAATTTCTTTAAACCACTTTAACTATCAGAGCAGTATTCTTACCCATAAACAGAAATGTTGTTCTGAACTGAAATGCTGTTCTGAACTGATTATTTAAATGAGTTTGTCACTTTCACAGACTGGAAATTGTTTAGGGGATTTTGTTTCCAAAAGAACTTCAGGAAATACTAGCAAAGATCTTTTATTAAAGTGAGACAAGTGATAAAGAACCGAATCTTTCTAAAATTACAGATTATGAATCACCGGAAGACCTGATGGCGTATGCATATCAAATCTGTGCTTGAAAACATCATATTGCCAGAAGGCTGTGACTGGAATGGAGAGGAGGAAAAACATGCAAAACGTCAATGACGGATGTGTAACAGTGATCAGCTAAATCATTTTTGGCAGTAAAGCAAACCTGGTAAACTATATTTTTGCTTCTCTAGTAGACACGACCAACTTTAGATGCTGAAAAAAGATCTTCGTGTGATGGTTCCTAGCCAAAGAAAAATCAGAGTATTTTAAAAGATATTGACATGTATGTAAGCTCTTTGCTTACAGTGGCAATGCCTTGTTTTTAAATAATGATGTTGAGTTTGTGACAATTCTGACATCTGAGGGCATGGTGACTATAAAATCTGAGAAAATGAGGGGCACCTGAGTGATTCAGTGGGTCAAGTGCCAGCCTTTAGTGTGGGGTCGTGATTTGGTCCTGGGTTAGAGCCCTGCATAGGACTCCCTGTTCAGCGGGGAGTCTGCTTCTCCATCTCTCTCTGCCCCTGCCCACTGCTCATGCTCTCTCTCTCTTTCTCTCAAAAACAACAACAATAACAACAAATATATATTAACCTAAGAAAATGAGAGAAGAAAAGTCTGTCCTCAAAGGTCCTATGGGTGAGAGCAACAGATTGACCCTGTTGAGTTTTACTTATTCTCCTTTCTCCTCACCTTTGTCCTCCCTGCTCCCTCCCCCTCCTCCTCTCCCTCTCCTCCACCTCTTCCTTTTTCTTCTATATTTTATAAACTAAGGGGATTCTTTTTTAGGGCACTCTCCAGTGTCACACTTAATTCATCTTCTTTAGGAAGTTATGACTGCACCAGGGAGCCCTATGGCAGGTTGGTAGCGCTTGTCCCTGTAGGGCAGAAGGAGTTCATGAAGTGGAAGGAAGGAAAGAAGAAAGGAAGGAAGGAAGGAAAAAAGGAAGGAAGAAAGGAAGGAAAAAGAAACAGAGAAAGAGAAAGAAAAGGATGAAAGAAAAAAAAGAAAGAAAAGAAAAAGAAAGAAAGAAAGAAAGAAAGAAAGAAAGAAAGAAAGAAAGAAAGAAAGAAAGAAAGAAAAAGAAACGTTGGTTTGAGTTTGAGATATTGGACTTTCCCTCATTGAAAGTAGAGTGGTCTTTTATTTTTCTACATCTCCTTTGGTGTGGAGCGAGAAAATGATGAGTAAGTGGTTTTTGAATGACTGAACACTCACACTCAGACTAGAGCAGATTTCCTTATACACAGAATCCAGTACGTATCATACCTAGAATTGATATGACACATCAAAAAAAATCAACTGAAAGTCTCCATTAAACATTTTTTTTTTTTAAGGAAATGTAAGCTAAAAAAAAAAAAAAAAAAAAAGGAAATGTAAGCTAAGAATTGTTTTCCTCTTGTGTGTCCTCACAATACCACCACTTCTTAGTAGACATGACCCTTGCTGGAATAATATTGAGGGAACCAGACTGCGGATGGCTTCATAAGCCAGGCCAAAGAATTTGCACTTGATGTATTAGCTCTGGAGAGTCACTGAAGGATTTAGAAGATCAAAGAAACTTAACGAGAATGGTTGTGTACATGACAGTTGGGGCTGAGAGCTAGGGGACACTAGGTAGGATTCTGTTATGACTTCTCCAGGTGTTGCAGGAAAGAGAACTGGTCTTAGGGTCAGTAGAAATGGAAAAGAGATGGTATGAGAAGTATTTGGAAAAGTTATAAACTCCTTGAAAGCTGGAATTCCATTTCACTTGTCTCTGTGCCTGCTCCAGCTCCCCAGTACAAGTGACTCTAAGGATCCAACAGATATAGGTCAGCGTAAATTGAACTGTGTGATGAAACATAGCAAATGAAAACTACATACAAAGCAATAATGCCAACAATGCCTGTGGTGGATTGTTTGGGTTGAAATTCAGTTATATTTTGAAAAATGATGCTAATACACTGGTAAATAGGAAAATGGTATACTTGAGAGAGACTTCTCTAGGATGAGGATCATAATCAAACCCCAATTCCATACTTTCTTAATGGTGCTTTGAACTGTCCCCAGCAGGATTCCTTGATTCTCCTCTGAGCTCCAGGGACACTCCAGTCACTAAGTGTATTGTTGCTCTTATTACATTGTATTACTATTAGTTCCTTCCTATTATAACTTCTTGAAGGTTTTTTCTTTAAAAATTGAGGTCTAATTGTCATTCAGTAAAATGCATCATTAGTGTAAAGCTCAGTTACTTTCTACTTATGTATACACCCATGTAGCCACCACCTAGATCAAGATGGAGAATATTTAAATCTCCCCAGAAAGTTCTCTTCTGCTCCATCTTTGTAAAAAGCCCTAAGTGTCTTAGCCCCCACCCCACTATTCTGACCTCTATTGTATAGGTTAGTTTTGCCTGTTCCTGATTTTGCCTGTTCCTGAATTTCATACAAATGGAAACATTCACTGCGTACTCTTGTGCTTGGCAAGAGGTTCATTTACATCATTGTATTTATTGATTGCTCTTTTTGTTTTCTTATTTTTGTTAAAGATTTTATTAATTTATTCATGATAGACACACAGAGAGAGGCAGAGACATAGGCAGAGGGAGAAGCAGGCTCCCTGCAGGGGGCCCGATGCAGGACTCCATCCCAAGATCCCAGGATCATGACCTGAGCCAAAGGCAGATGCTCAACCACTGAACCACCCAGGTGCCCTATTATTTACTCTTTTTAATTGTTATTTATTTTTCCAGTGTAGGAATATATCACTTTCCTGTTGATGATTATTTGAGTTGTTTCCAATTTTGAGCTACTATGAATAAAGCTGATATTATATTCTGTGCATGTCTTTTTGGTGATACATGCCCTCACTTTTCTTGGGGTATGGACCCAGGGGCAGAATTACAGGGCAATAGGGTAAGAATATGTTTCACTTTATTAAAAAATGTCTAATAGTTTTCCAAAGTGGTTGTAGCATTTTACTCTCCCACTGTTTTTTTTTTTTTAATTTTTATTTATTTATGATAGTCACAGAGAGAGAGAGAGAGGCAGAGACATAGGCAGAGGGAGAAGCAGGCTCCATGCACCGGGAGCCCGATGTGGGATTCGATCCCGGGTCTCCAGGATCGCGCCCTGGGCCAAAGGCAGGCGCCAAACCGCTGCGCCACCCAGGGATCCCCTATTTTCCCACTGTTAATGAGCCTTGCAGTTGGTCTACCCCCTTACCATACTTAGTATGGCTGGTCATGTAATTTTGGTCATTTGGGTAGCTACATAATCCAGGTTTAGTTTGTATTTCTCTGGTGAATAATGATGTTGAACACCTATCCATTTGCTTATTTGACCATTTGGATATCTTTTGTGAAGTGTCTTTTCAAGTGTTTTGCACATTTTAAAAATTGGATTGTTTGTCTTGTTAATTAATCATGTTACTTTTTTGGATTCCCAGTATTCAGTGCAGTGATAATTAAGAAATATTTTTATAGGTTTGTTGAATAAGACAATGAGAGTAAATAAAATTGGCTTTATTTGCAAATTTTTCTCTGTCACTGGCCATCGGAAATGGGTTGTGGAAGTAATTAGCTTCTATGATGCATTTAAATTTGTTGGTTTTTGAAAATATCAAGACATAAATTCTAAACACAGCTGGTTGTATTTGTGATAGAGCACTTGTAATTTTACATTAAATTTTGGTTCATTCATGCGTGCATTTAAAGTACTCATCATCATAGTGTCTGGAAGCCTAGAAAGATTTTAGACCAGAATACAAATTGTAACATTACTTTCTGTTCTTTCATCATGTTAATAAGATAGATTAGATATGATGTCCAAAATGCAGGATTCGTTCCATTAGTTACATTTTTTATTTAATTTCTGGACTAGAAATGTGCTTTCAAATTCCTTAAAGATAAATAAGCTTTAAAAAATATGAAAAAAAAGTAAAGTCCAGATTTGAGTTTCTTTTATGTTTTATTTTATTTATTTTTTAAAGTTTTTTTTTTAATTTTTATTTATTTATGATAGTTAGAGAGAGAGAGAGAGAGGCAGAGACACAGGCAGAGGGAGAAGCAGGCTCCATGCACCGGGAGCCCGACGAGGTATTCGATCCCGGGTCTCCAGGATCGCGCCCTGGGCCAAAGGCAGGCGCTAAACCGCTGTGCCACCCAGGGATCCCTCTTTTATGTTTTAATAACTATTTTTCTTTATAAAACTAAAGACCACTCAGTTTTGAATATTTAAAAAATAGGGTAATATAAAAACAAAGCAATCTTAATTTGACCAAATCCAGATTCCCACTCTGAACATCTGGCCTTCTTTCTGTATTTTATACACATACCTGTGTGTATACACATACATACATACATACATACATACATACATACACATATATGTGTAAATCTGTGTGATCTATGTGACTATTATTTATTTTTATAGTTCTACTCAACTTTTTCTTTTGGTAGGTTATGGTAGTTCATATGTATATATGTAGAAAGAAGAAAGTTGGCTATTTTAGATCTCTGATATCTTTTGCATAGCTTTTGCTTCATGTAGCAAGCTTGATATAAGGTACTTATTAATCCTTTTCCTATCTGTGCTTCTTCAGGATGGGAACTATGTCCATATTTCCTTCCCACTATCACCTAACATTATGCCTTGTGTATGTACCAGGCACTCATCGAGTGTTCGTTAACAGGCCTCTAGAGAGCTGCTGGCCTCTAGATGCATCGCTGCTGCAGAGACAAGGCCAAATTCTTTCCACTAAGTAAGAATGGGCAGTTCTATGTGGTCTCACACAGGCATAAAAACTCCTGGTTTGATTCTATGTCTAGGGTTTTATAGACTCAGGAGCCCAACAGGATATCATTGAATTCTATGCCTCCAGGCAGATGAATTGCTAAACTCTAGGACAGCCATGATGTCTCTTGAAGCTTTTTAAAGATGGAGACTATTGAAATATTTTCTCAAATGTAGTTTCTTCCATACATTATTTTATGGGTAGATTTAATCAGTTTTTTAAAAAAAGATTTTTATTTATTCATGAGAGACATAGAGAGAGAGCAGAGACATAGGCAGAGGAAGAATAGGCAGAGATATAGGCAGAGACATAGTCTGCAGGGAGCCTGATGTGGGACTCGATCCCAGAACCTTGAAATCACAACCTGAGTTGAAGGCAGACACTCAACCACTCAGCCACCTAGGCTCCCAGATTTAGTCAGTTATTTAGTTATGTTTGAGATAGCTGAGTTTCAACTTTGATTTTTCTAATGCTAAAACAGAACATTACAGGGGTGCCTGGTGGCTCAGTCATTTGGGCATCTGGCTTTTAGAATTATAAGATTGAGCCCTGCCCCATTGGTCTCCACACTCAGTGGGGAGTCTGCTGGAGGATTCTCTCCCCCTCCCCCTCTGTCCCTCCCTCTGCTCTTACATGCATGCACACTCTCTCTTTCAAATAAATAAATAAATAAATAAATAAATAAATAAATAAATCTTTTTTAAAAAAGGAAAGAAGTAGTAAGAAGGAAATGATAGTAGAAAGCAGTATGCTGAATTTACACAAAAAGAGGTTTATTCTCTAAATCTTGAATATACAAAGTTGTAGCCTTGTCAATTAATGTGACAGGTAGATTTAAAATATGAAAATTAAATGTGATTTTATAAAATCTCACTTATCAAGAAATAAACCCAAAGGAAAACATAAGTATAATACAAATAGTTATCTCTCATTAGGTCATATTTTCCCTTAGACTAATAAAAAGCTTTGTGTAAAATCTACCTCCAAATATATTTTCTTTTAGGATAAAATGAAGTTTGTGTGTATCACTCATGGAAGCTTTACGTGAATGTACAATGTACATTTTTAAAAACTTCAAAAGGTTTAATTAATGCAAATAAAAATGGACCCAAACCCCAAACTTTCCTCTTAGGTAAAGGATGATGCCATTAGTGTGGAAGTGTGTGGAAGGGTGCCTCCTCCTAATCATTGTTTTCCCAGAGTTTTCAGTGAAAGGGTGGGGGCATCTATCTATATCGATCCTTTAATAGGCCAGGATGGCTCTGGAAGTTGAGTGTAAAAGCTTTCTTAGTCTAGGAATTTTCTAAGTGCTGTAATGTTCAGGCTGTGAAATATTTTTAGCAGCAGTGATATTGAGCAGCTGACCCCAGGCACACTGTAGTATAAAGAATACAAAGCCTGTGCATCACTGCTGGCCCCGTACAGAGTAAAGGATATTCTTTTCCTTTTTTTTTCCCCTCCTTTCCATTAAGGTTTCACTCCTCAGTAGGAAGAATTAAGTTTCTGAGTATGATCAGAGTGCATCAATTGTATTTTTGCCATTGATTATAGCTAGTAAGTAGGCAAATGTTTAATCAGTTCACCCAACATGGCATGAAATCCTGCTATAAATCTAGTTCTTCTTACACCTGAAAAACCAAATTAACCAAGTCTAAGAAAAACCAAAATTGGATAAGGTTCATGAATTTAAGTTCCTTGAGCAGTTGGTTTCATATCAAAGCACTTAGCGTATTTTGTATTCTATATACTGCAATCTATTTTATGCTCAGTAAAGAGCGTTAAAATACAGTTTGTGCTTTAGGTAAGAAGATGGAACCATTATGTGGTTTACTCTTTTAAGTGAATCTCTTTTAAAAAACTGATAAAATAGACACATTCTACTATTAATCCCCAATGTTCCCTTCCTTATTAGACATCAGGTCTGTTGATCAGTGCTCAGGAGACCTCATTGGCCCCACGTGTCTTTAAAATTGCCAATTAGCAGCCCTGCCCAGATGCAGCTTGTTACCAGCCACAAAGGAGGGATGTTATTTAAAAACAGGCAGTTTGTTTCTCCCAGGATTGGGCTGAAAACATGCAAGTAGGGCTGTATGAAACAAAGGATGGCTTTGAATTTGTTTAAATCCTTCTAAAACTGGGAGAACCATTGCTGCACATTTTACCGTAGGCTTCAGTACCTCTCCTCTGAGTATCTGCACCCTGGAGACTGCAGGCGTTGTTTTGCTTCACTTAGTGTAAACTGCTTGGAGACTCTCTGACATCATTAAGTCAAATTTTAGCCCAGACATTTTGTTCAGACCTAAACTCTGAATGACACTTGTTCGGTTGACGAAGAGGGAAGTAAAAGATCTGGGAACTGCTTATAATGTGATACAAATGCCAAAGGGTCCAGCTTGAGCTGGAGGTATTTTTATCTCTCTCAGTTCTCAATGTTTCATATTCTGGACTGAAGACTTTTTTTTTCTCCTTCTGACACGATTTGGCCTGGTTAATAATGCCTCAGGTCCGGGGCATGTTTTTGTGAGAAGTGTGGTATTCTCTTTCTACTGATGTTTCTCCCCACTTTGGCTTCCCACCTCCCATCTTCTGTCCCCAGAAAAGTATTTGCCTTTTTTTTTTTTTTTTAAGATTTTATTTATTTATTCATGAGAGGCAGAGACATAGGCTGAAGGAGAAGCAGGCTCCCTGCCGGGAGCCCGATGTGGGACTTGATTCCAGGACCCCAGGATCATGACCTGAGGCAAAGGCAGATGCTCAACCATTGAGCTACCCAGGCATCCCAGTATTTGACTTTTTATTTGTAATCTTTCATGTTTTATTATTATTATTATTATTATTATTATTATTATTATTTTATTTATTTATGATAGTCACAGAGAGAGAGAGAGAGAGGCAGAGACACAGGCGGAGGGAGAAGCAGGCTCCATGCACCGGGAGCCCGATGTGGGATTCGATCCCAGGTCTCCAGGATCGCGCCCTGGGCCAAAGGCAGGCGCCAAACCGCTGCCCCACCCAGGGATCCCTCATGTTTTATTATTTTGATACTGTGAGTTTGAGTGTGAGCCTACACAAAAAGCACCTGAAGGAAATAATACTGGACCAAATTTCTAAAAGATATAAAAATCTAGATAAATTCATTTAAAACAAGTATATAGACTTAATGTTGTGGGTATAAGACCTCACCACTGACTGTAAGTATCATAGTAGAACTAGCAGTATCAATATTAATGGCAGACACCGTGGAAGGTATTGCACACTCATAATCTTCTAAAATAAATTCAATGGTCCCCATATTTCAAATGAAGAAATTGAGGCCCGGAGAAGTTAAGTAATTTACCTAAGACCACACAGGTCAAATGGGATCCAGGTGGGACAAAGATTTGGATTCAATCTGACTCAAGGGTGACATACATGCACACTGCATTAAAATATCCATGCAAGGCATTGGGTGATGGGGTGTAGAGGTGGGTAGAGGAATATAAGAAAAGAGAAAATAATTTGAGACTTGGGTGGTCAGGAAAAGTTCTGTGGAAAAAGTGAACACTCTTAGAAGTGGTAGGTGGGAGATGTGAAGAAAAAGCCTGGAAGAGCTCTTGAGGGAAAACTCACACCCTCTGCAAATCTGTGCCATGTTGTCTGTAAGATCTCAGGGTTTCTGTGTTTGCCAATAGCATCAGGCAGCCTATGGATAGAGCAAAAATGATCCGTTCACTATACCTCCAATAGGCCCGGTGTGTATCAAAACCCAGTGGATTTGGGTGCATTATACCATTGACAGGACTTTTGGGAAAATATTAGCATTAGTTTCAATTAGGGAATCTTATAATTTGTCAGAAACTTTATGGTTTACTTATCATTCTCAAGAAAACTGTCTTATTTTGGTTGCATCAAAGTAGGATGGGCATTATTATCCTCATTTTACTAGTGAGAAAGGTAAATCTCAGAAAGGCTTTATAAGAATAGTATCATACTATAGATTCTTTTTTTTTTTTTAAAGATTTTATTTATTTATTCATAGACCCAGAGAGAGAGAGGCAGAGACAGAGGCAGAGGGAGAAGCAGGCTCCACGCAGGGAGCCCGATGTGGGACTCGATCCCGGGTCTCCAGTATCACACCCCAGGCTGCAGGCCGTGCCAAACCGCTGCGCCACCAGGGCTGCCCCATACTATAGATTATTTTTTGCACCTTTCTTTTTTCCTTGACAATATCATCAGTATATTCTTATATGATTAGATATTCTTTTACACCATAATTTTAAGTAGTTACATACATTTCCTCATAGTTGGTATGACATAGTTGCCTTAAGCAGTACTCTGCTGTTAGGCACTTAGATGGATATTCCTCTTTTGCAAATAGTGCGGCGAAAGGTTTCCCATCTTGTATGTACTGTGGAAAGGGCTTTGAATTTCCTGATATCTATTAAAATTAAAAACACATGTGTTCCTTGAACAAACAAGTCTACGTTTAGGAATGTGTCCACTAGAAGTAATCACACATGTGCAAGACCAGTATTATTTATATTTGCAGAAACATTGGGAACTTATAGGTTCATAAATTACAAATTAGGTAGCACGTGGTACATTTATACATAGGAAGACCCTACAGCCATAGAAAGAATCAATACGTGCTATCATGGAATGCTTTCCAAAATATATTTTGAGTAAAAGCATCAGATTACAAAATAGTATTAACCCATTTATTCAGTATGTGAGTATAGATTTTTTAATCTAACATGCACAAACATATTTGGAGCACTATAAAACAGACCATAAAAAGTGATCTTTGCAAGTTTGTTGGGCGGCTACATGTGTATGTTGGGCAAGAAACGGGAGACACTCTGTATTTTATACATTTCTGGTTTTCCTCAACTTTAATAACACTTTAAGGGTTGACCCTTGAACAATGTGGGGATTAGGCACACTGAGCTGTGTGTAAGTGGGCACTTGGATGTCTCAGTTGATTAAGTGTCTGCCTTTGGCTCAGGTCATGATCTCAGGCTCCTGGGATCAAGCCCCACTTGGGCTCCCTGCTCAGCGGGGAGTCTGCTTTTCCTTCTCCCTCTGCCCCTCCCCTTGGCTCCCCTCCCTCCCACTGGCTCCTGCTGGTATGTGCTCTTTCTCTCGAAAATTAATAAATAAGAATCTTTAAAAAAAAATCTGTGTATAACCAAAAACTTTACTAATAGCCTGTTGTTGACCAGAAGCCTCACTGATAACAGAAGCAGTGGATTCACATATTTTGTATGATATATGTATTGTATACTGTGTTCTTACAGGAAAGTAAGCTAGAGAAAAGAAACTATTATTTGGAAAACTATAAGGAAGAGAAAATACATTTATAGTACTGTCTTAAAAACATCTACATGTAAGCGGACCCATGCAGTTCAAAGCCATGTTGTTCAAGGTCCAACTGTATTCATTATTTTTTTCTTAATTAAGACAAGGTTTCTGTAGGAAGACATAAACAAGTGTTATAATTTGGTGTGGACCCACTCTACCTGGATCCCGACCCCTCAACATAGCTGCCTGAATTCTGGGTTCTCGTTCTGATGCCTTGTGCACTCCCATTTCACTGCCGGCTCTACTCAGCAGAGCTGTCCTTTCCTCTGAGATCCTTCCTGCCTCCCTTAACCACCCTCCCTCCTAATCCTGCGGGTGAACCAGACTGGACTGCTGCCCCCCAAACCCTTCCATCTATCTCACAGCCTATGTTTGCCCTTCCAAACAATGAGTTAGGAGATTTCCCCCCAACCTAGTCCTGGGAGAGATCAGGCTACTTCCTCAGAGGGATGAATTGCATAGCCAGACTCTGTGCTGCTCTTCAATCCGCACCTGTCTGCCCTGCACCCGGCAGATTATCTCTTGACATCTCTGGTATTTCAGTGGTTCATTTCTAGTGCTGATGTGTGCTTTGTCCCTATTTTTACATTTCCTTAATTGTTTTGGTCTGGATCAGAGAGAGGAGTGTGGTTTGTCTCTACTCACATCTCCCTCTTGACTCGCAACTCACAGAGCCACATGGCAGTGAACCGAGACCTAGGAGTGTGTATCAAGCAGGGGGAGTAGCATGAGCAAAGGCACAGGGATTAGACAGTGGAGGGTGCACTAATACTAATACTAATACTAATACTGCTAGTAATAGGCCTGGCATGAAGGAGATGTTGCAGGATATAAAATATGTGCCTGTAAGCCCTAATTACACCTCCGTCTACTACACACACACACACACGCACACACACACACACACACACACACACTCACACACACAGGCACCTCATGACTGGCAAGCATCACTGGTTAACTATGGAGATGACCTCATAATCCCTCTCAAGAGCAGACTCTTCCAGCAGCCATCATTGTGGGTATTGGTATATGAGAGAAAATCCATTTTTCCACCTTACCGGTGAAACATTCCTTGGGTCTACAGGTGGAGTTGGTCATTATCTTTGTAATGTAACCCTACCCATTGCACTCATGACGATACCACGCTGACAAGAGTTAATGGCTGATACTCAATCTAATTTATTTAGTAAGCCTATTTTTTTCACTAATCTTTCTATTTATCCTTGGCAGGCAAATTGGCTAGTCAAGGAGATGAAGACAGCTCTGGAAAATGCTTTCTCACTATGGGGTTGAGAAAGAAGTCCAGGGCTGAAAGATTCATTGTGATTTAAGAGAGATAGAACCACTTTTCTCTGCTGATGTATCATTTGTCTCTTGAATGTTTCCTATATTTTCGATTGGATTGGTATTTCTTAAGTCTTACCATATTTATTCTCAATGTTTATTTGCTGACAGGACCAGTTTTAACCAATGACATGGGAATTTAGGTCATTTAAAATAGATATTTTGGGGCGCCTGGGTGGCTCAGCGGTTGGACGCCTGCCTTGGGCTCAGGGCATGATCCTGGAGTCCCAGGATCGAATCCCACATCAGGCTACCTGCATGGAGCCTTCTTCTCCCAACCTTCTTCTCCCTCTGCCTGTGTCTCTGCCTCTCTCTATATATGTCTCTCATGAATAAATAAATAAATAAAATCTTTTAATAAAAACAAATAAAATAGATATTTCGATTTTAGTAGTTGGGAACCAAAGATGTTTATTTTATAAGGTTATTTTTATTTCTGAAGCAATTAAGATGTTCTTTTATATTTGAGGGTCCACTTTTTCTCTGGAATGAATAGCCTTTTGGAGGTGATTACAGCTGAAAAAACTGCTGAAATTATGGATTAAATTGAACTCTTAAGGGGTGCTTTTGAGTTCTTCAGGATTATTTCAAGTTCTCAGGTCCAGTTTCAACGAGAAAGACTTTTTTTTAAAGATTTCATTTACTTGAGAGGGAGTGAGTAAGAGAGAGAACACAAGCAGGGTGAAAGGGCAGGGGGAAGAGAAGCAGACTCCTTGCTGAGCAGGGAGCCTGATGTGGGGCTTGATCCCAGGACCCCAGTGATATGGGAGAGCTTGGTTCTCATCTCACGGAGTCGAAGAATGAATCTCGAGGACACAGGAGAGTGAGTTAAGGGATAGAAGTTTATTGAGTAAAGATACAGAGAAGGCTCTCAGGAGTGAGAGGGGGCTGGACAGGGTTGCCACTGAGGGCTTGTTGGGTTGGTCTTTTATTGAAAGTCTAATCAGGGAACCTAAATCCTTTCAACATATCCATTGATATCACCATTGAGTAAAGACTAGTGACAACATTTTTAAACGGCTTACTTCTTTGGGGTCTGTTTATTCTTTGTTGGTCACAAGTAGCTGTTATAACAAGACACTCTCCCCACCCACACTAGGGCATGGTAGTCTGGCTTGTTCCTCTATCTCTGGTTTCCTTAAACCTCAGCATTTTTGGGATTTCTGTGAGCCTGCTTCTGGGGCCCCCACCTAGCCCTGCCTAGCCCCACTCCTCCCTAACTCATGGGGATCAGGACCCGAGCTGGAGGGTGACGCTTAACCGCTTAACTGCTTAACTGACTGAGCTGCCCAAGTGCCCCCAACTAGAAAGACTTTCAATGATCATCATTGAAATGTTTACAGTTAAATTTAAACTCAGTTGTTTGTAATGAAATGCCTCAAGCAACATTCAAATTAATAAAGAGAAAACAATATTTTCCTGTAACTTGATGCTTGTAAGTTTACCGTCCAAAACAGATAAAATCAAAATAAAGGAAAAAGAGCATTCTCTCACAAACTTATCCTCCAGCATCTCCATCTGCTTTCATTTTTATCCGTTCTCTTTAAGTTTTTATCTATGTATAACAAATTTAAAAATTGTACTGTAACATAAAAATATTTATTTTTATTATTAATAGAAATTACATTTTACATTTCATGACCAAGATGCAAATCTTTGTAAATATCAGTTTCTTTTCTGGTGTTATGTTTTCCATACCAAGATTTCTTGGATTCTCTCCAAATTCCTCTTCTCGTGTGTTCTCTCACTGAATTTACAGGTCCCATGGCCTCATCACTTATGCAATTATTCTCTCATTCATTCCATAAAATAAAAGACAAGAAAACTCCCAAATTTTGAATCTGTTGGCTTTTTGAATGACCAAGGGTGATGGGACTTTCCTCTTTTTCAATACTGTAACTCTAGATTTGCCAAATTTCTATTTTTTTAAAACATTCCATTCATACTCTTTTAAGCCTAAAATATTTGATTGGATGAAATTGAAACTGGATGGAATTGGATGAAATTGAATTTTTTGTAGGCTATCTATCAGCCTAGCAGATCCATGTTAGTTAAGAAAAAAAGGAGGAAAAATAGGTTTGTGCCCAGTAGATGCTTGGCTATAGAACTGCTAATGACAGACAAAGAAACAATAAATTTGTGAATAATTGACAAGACAAAGGGATTTGGACTTGCTTGGAGTAATAAATTAGTGAAGCAGTAACAAGTTTGTTTACACAGCAGCCTTCTAGGCCCTAAATTCCTTATCTCTAGTGATAAGGTGTCTCTCTTCCAAGTACAGGGAGGGTAACTTCCACTGAGAGATTTATTTCCTGTTTTCAGAGGACAAAGGAGGTCAGAATGTCTTTGAACCAGCTATTTCTTAAGTCACTTTAATTCAAAGTAATTGGTATGCCAAAGTGACATATTTTGGGGTGGCATGTTCTGTTCCCCTTCAGACTGATGCCAAGGTGATGTTTGTTTCTCTAAAATACGATGACCTTGAAAGCCAGGCAAGAGTCACTGTTTCTTTATACGATGGCCCTGAATGTAATTCACATACCAAAACTTACCAGATTTGTGCTTCAAACGAACTTGTGATAAGTGATTTTCAGTTTTATTTTTTTTTTAATTATTATTTTTTTAAATCTTTTTTTTTTTTTTTAATTTTTATTTATTTATGATAGTCACACACACACAGAGAGAGAGAGAGAGGCAGAGACATAGAGGGAGAAGCAGGCTCCATGCACCGGGAGCCCGACGTGGGATTCGATCCCGAGTCTCCAGGATCGCGCCCCAGGCCAAAGGCAGGCGCCAAACCGCTGCGCCACCCAGGGATCCCGATTTTCAGTTTTAAAAACCAGATTTACAATCTTTTTTTTTTTTTACAATGTTTTTCTATGTTGTCAGACTTTACGTTTTCCTTATGTATGTAAAAGTTCCATTGATTTTTTTTTTTTTTTATTGGAGTACGATTTGCCAACATAGTATAACACCCAGTGCTCATCCTGTCAAGTGCCCCCCTCAGTGTCCGGCACCCAGTCACCCCATCCCCCTGCCCACTTCCCCTTCCACTACCCCTTGTTTGCTTTCCAGAGTTAGGAGTTAATCATGTGCTATCACCCTCTCTGATATTTCTCACTCATTTTCTCTCCTTTCCCCTTTAATCCCTTTCACTATTTTTTTATATTCCCCGTATGAGCGAACCCATATAATGTTTGTCCTTTCACTCAGCATAATACCCTCCAGTTCCATCCACGTCGAAGCAAATGGTGGGTATTTATCGTTTCTAATGGCTGAGTAATATTCCATTGTATACATAGACCACATCTCCTTTATCCATTCATCTTTTGATGGACACCGAGGCTCCTTCCACAGTTTGGCTATCGTGGACATTGCTGCTAGAAACATCGAGGAGCAGGGGTCCCACTGTTTCACTGCATCTGTATCTTTGGGGTAAATCCCCAGCAGTGCAATTGCTGGGTCGTAGGGCAGGTCTATTTTTAACTCTTTGAGGAACCTCCACAGTTTTCCAGAGTGGCTGCACCAGTTCGCATTCTTGCACCAACAGTGCAAGAGGGTTCCCCTTTGATTTTTGTGAGCTAACTTATAGCAATATTTAGGATCAGCAAGAGTCTAGAATTTGCTTTGCATTTGTCTAAGGAATTTTTAATTCCTTTGATCCTCCTGTGACTTAGGCATTATTATCATTATTAGTCCCACTTTAATGAAGATATGACTATTGCACAGAAAGTTTAGTAACTTGCCCAGCTTACATGGAGGAGCCAGGAGGATGAAGCAGGTGGTCTGGTTCCAGAGCCTACGGACCCAGCCACCAGCTACAGCAGCCTCCCGACATGCAACACGGCAAGAATGAGAGACTTGTTTGCTAGCTGAGAAGTCTGTAAATACTTGTCATGGAAGCCGTGGTTGCATGAATAGGAAATGAATGGTGATGAAAACATCTATGTTAATTTTTAATGTTTCGGAGAAGGTATTTAAGTTTCAACTTACTTGTGAACTATAGCAAAGCCATCCCTATTTTGTAACCTGCTCATATAGGATGCGAAAGAACTGCTTGGATGTAATACTTTAGCAGAAATGGGGACACTTTCTGGGTTTGGATGGAAGCCCTTTCAGGGCTGCATTTTAACCTCGGTTCCAGATCATGCCCTCAGTCTCTTCACACAATAGCACCAGCCTCATCTCTTTCAACATAAAGCGTCTTCCTTCTGTTCTCTGCCAGTTAATGATCAAGAGATCGTGTGTGTCTTCGTTATCATGCTAAACATCAACACGTGCTTCTGTAGGCCACCTACAGTTCAGTCCAAGCGGAGCTCTTTAAGATATTTAAGGTAAACTTAAATTCTAGGACCCTAAAAGCAAATTTCAGATTTACAAAGAGAGGCTGAGAACGCAGTAGTTGAATATGAGGAAGAAAAATAATCCTCCCTAAGATTTTGCCCAGAGCCTACCAGGCTGTAATTTCCTGCTCTATGCATCTTGCTCCTCCTCCTCCTCCTCACTGGGCTACAGCTCAAAGGAGGATGCCTGCTTTTAATGCAGAGTTGGCTTCCTTTTGATTCAGCTGTTTGGACTCCTTGAACTAAATCAGAGGTGCCAATCAAAGCTATACCCCATCCTCTCTAGTTAGGATCGTTTCACTTCTGTAGGCCCTTTAACAATGGTGAAATAAGTCATTTTTGTTTAAGCCACAGTGGAGTTAGCCTGAGCAAAGCTGTACTGTTTGCTTAAAAGCAGGTATGGGTGAAAGAAACAAATCCAAGCCTACTGCTGCTGCATTTGAGGTTTTATTTGGCTTCTTAATTTAGTTTTCTAAAAAATGTAATTAATTAATTTAAAAATATTTTATTTATTTTTTGAGACAGCATGAGTAGAGGGGAGAAGCAGAGGAAGAGGGAGAAGCAGAGAAGCTGAGCAAAGAACCTGACCAGGGATGGGGTAGGTGGGTGGGGGGATTGGTGGTGGTGGTAGGGTGTGGCTTGTTCTGAGGACACTGAGGATCATGACTTGAGCCAAAGAAGATGCTTAATTCACTGAGCCACCCAGGGACCCTTGTTTTTTTTTAGTTTTTATTTAAAAAATATTAACAAGTGAAAAATGGAACAAATTATTTAAGATTCCAAATTTGGATTCTAGTTTGGTTTAGTAAACCAAATGCTTCTGAATAATGTGGAAACTAGCAAGAATCTTTAAAAATAACCAGTGAGATTCTGCTCGTAAAAGCAATAATAACAACAGCAAAAAAGCCTACTCTTTTCTAATAAGTAGGGGCCATCCATGAATGGAAAAATGAAAAACCCAGGGAAGTCGTACCAAGAGGAAAGAAACCAGCAGACACTGGTGAAGCCCAGAAGAGAATGAGAGATTCTTCATGCGTACTCACTGATTCTTGGCTGCTGTCCTGCCCTTGAGGTGGTTTCTGTTACTCACAGCTAAAATTGTCTTCACTAATATTATAAATAATATGAAAAGCTAGAAAGCCTTGAAAATGTAATTTATGACATACTTTCTGTAGAGAGAAGTGCATTGGAAACACTCAAATGCTAAGATTTGTTTGTCTTTCAAGGTTGAACAATGAATATCCTCCTGAGGATGACAGACCTGCTACTACAGAACTTCTCAGGCTAGCCCTCCACCCCCAGAGGGGAATGAGAATAATCTTTTTAAAGAAGATTTATTTATTTATTTACTTGAGAGTGTGGTGGGGCGGTGGGGGGGGGGGGCAGGTGTTGGGAGCACAGATGGAGGGGGAGAAGCAAACTCCCCTCAGAGCAGGGAGCTCAACATGGGGCTCATCCCAGGACCCTGAGGTGATGACCTGAGCCGAAAGCAGACACTTAACTGACTAAGCCACCCAGGTACCTCTGGAATGAAAGTAATCTAACGGTAGGAAGAGGTTGCAGAGCTACTGCAGGAAGGCATGATCCCCGACCCATCAGGGTGAGAGAAAGTGCGTGCCTCTCTTAACCCATTGTTACCTTTGACTCAGAGAGTGGATCATTTCCATACAACAGAATACTGGGGCATTTTAGGAAGGGCTTGTGCGGCAGGATGCTGACAGGAAGATGTCATCCCTACTGTTGTGCCCAAGATTGCGAATCTGAGAAACCACCAAGGAGTCGACACCAATGCAAGCGCATGAGGGTTTTTTTTTTTAATAATAAATTTATTTTTTATTGGTGTTCAATTTGCCAACATACAGAATAACACCCAGTGCTCCACCCATCAAGTGCCCCCCTCAGTGCCCGTCACCCAGTCACCCCCATCCCCTGCCCTCCTCCCCTTCCACCACCCCTAGTTCGTTTCCCAGAGTTAGGAGTCTTCCATGTTCTGTCTCCTTTTCTGATATTTCCCACTTATTTTTTCTCCTTTCCCCTTTATTCCCTTTCACTATCATTTATATTCCCCAAATGAATGAGACCATATAATGTTTGTCCTTCTCCCATTGACTTACTTCACTCAGCATAATACCCTCCAGTTCCATCCACGTCGAAGCAAATGGTGGGTATTTGTCGTTTCTAATGGCTGAGGAATAGTCCATCATATATATAGACCACATCTTCTTTATCCATCATCTTTCGATGGACACCGAGGCTCCTTCCACAGTTTGGCTATTGTGGACATTGCTGCTAGAAACATCGGGGTGCAGGTGTCCCGGCGTTTCATTGCATCTGTATCTTTGGGGTAAATCCCCAACAGTGCAATTGCTGGGTCGTAGGGCAGGTCTATTTTTAACTCTTTGAGGAACCTCCACACAGTTTTCCAGAGTGGCTGCACCAGTTCACATTCCCACCAACAGTGCAGGAGGGTTCCCTTTTCTCTGCATCCTCTCCAACATTTATGGCTTCCTGCCTTGTTAATTTTCCCCATTCTCACTGGTGTGAGGTGGTATCTCATTGTGGTTTTGATTTGTATTTCCCTGAGTGCACGAGGGTTTATTAGCAAGCTCGAGCTTGGGTCCAAGTATACCCCACACAGCGGAGCAGGCACTTGGACCCCAAAGTGGGTTACAGCTGGGTTTATTATGGGCTGGTCTAGGGGACCAGAAGGGGTGGAGGAATTTCTCAAGTTCTGTTTACATTCTGATATGGGGCTTTGAAGGGCATTGAGCTTTGTTCTCATTCTAATATGGAACTTTCTACCACGGGCGTGGGCTCTGTTGTCTTTCTGATATGGGATTCTCTGCCGAGGACATTCTGCAGTTTTTCCTGTAAAGTTCAGCTCTTATTCGCAGGGGCCTAAGATGGCTGTACTTGTGCTAATGCTGAACTTGAGGTGGGATGGCCTTAATTTTTCTCGGCCTCCACACTACTAGACCTCTTATCCTGACAGTTCCTCCCAACTTCTCCATTTCTTTCTTCAAAAGAAACTATAATAGTTAGTGGAAAGAGATTAGAAATCAAGAATTTAGAGTAACTTAAAAAAAAACACATTATATTTACATGGGTAACATACCCATTTACATGGGTAACTTCTTGAAGTTGCTTCAACTGGTAAACAGAGAAGAGGAATGAAGGTAGGTGTGTGTACTTCAGGCATCTGAAAATGATATGAGGAAGGAAAAAAAGAATAACTCGCTGAAAATAATGTGGAACTGCAGTAGTTTAATTGTGAGGCACATAAGAAACATGTGACTTGAGAAAACTAACATGGAGGGGACAGGATGAGAATGTCCTGACTTGTTCAATTTAGACACTTCATACATTATTGTTTTGTTTTCTCTTTGATGCCCTAGAAATATAAATTGAAATATTCCTTCAGCATCTAGGAGAGTTTAGAGAGTCAATCCACTCTGCTATCAAGGAAGGAGAAACTACTTTTACGATTTCAAGATTTAGACTCTGGGCATACTAGGCCTTCACAGCTCATTGCAAAAGTAGAAGAGGGAGTATAGGGTTTGGGGAAAGAAGCAGAGTGGCATGGAGAAGCTGAGACAAGAAGGAATTTCAGCCTAGAATGAGGTTCCCCTGGGAATAGGGAGTAGAAGAGGCTCAGAGGATCTGGAATCTGTAGTTCCCAGGATGGCTTCGAGGTAAGCCTGTGGAGGTGAGATCCTCAGCAGCAGAGTTGCCAGCCTCCTGGAGGATCCCCGTGGCATACTGCAGACATGCAAACAAAGAGATTAAGAGATCATATCAGGCTTGATTAATGAAGATGCCTGCAGCCACCGTGGCAAAGGGGCCATTAGAGGCCATTAGAGTTCTCTCTCCAGATATCATGAATGACTTCCTGTTTCTGAAGAAGCTCTGGGATGGGATTAGGAGTCCCAAATTAACGACCTAAATAGAATCGACCAGTGAGATAGCCTCTATGGCCAAACATGGATTGAATTAATGAAAATTAGGTAATTTTATTCTTCATCCTTGAGGCTGTGGACTGGGTTTCTTACAGCTACGTAGTTTTATCCAGTATTGGCCTCTGCCCAAACACTACCAATGTATCTAGACTTGTTTTCTGTGAAAGTAATTCAGTTGTACCTTTCCTGTGAAGGGTGTATTTTTTTTTCCTTTTGTGACTCAACATCTACACCTTTTCTTTTTTTTGGTCTTACGGAATCTAGCAGAAATACTGAAAATGAGTAAGATTACCCTAGATTTATGTCCTACATTTATGAGGTTCCCCAAATATAGGGAAGTACTCCCTACCCATCAGCCTTTAATTCTGGTTTAAAAGGATTGGTGTTTATATATGATGAGGACTTAACTGGAGAGGGTCAAGCTTCAGGGCACGGGTCACAGATAGATTTCTGGTATCTCTCTCTTTCTAAATCACCTGGATGTAGGCAACTCAGATTTACAAAAGCAACGATCTCTTTTGCATAAATGGAAGATTGGAATTGAAAGAAAAAAAATTTTGGCTGAGGTAATTCCTGGCTAAAGTGATATCAAAGCCCCATTTTCTCTTTTTTGTGTTAATTCTTAGATACAAGGCCTAGGGTGTGGAGGAGTAAAGTCTTAACTCTCTGATGATAAGTTAGGGGTCTTGCCTTGAGAAGAATTTCTGTGAAGTAGAAGCAGCAGAGGGCAGATTTGGATTTGATTTGGGCAAGTGCTAGGCAGTGCAGAAAGCTTTGCAAAGGGAACGTGAATTTCAAGGCGGAAACCAGCACTGTCATAGACATGTGCTTATGATTTTAAGATTTTTTTGATCAGATGTACAATGCTAAAAGATGGAAGGGTAATGAATTCATTAAAAAAAGTTATTTTTTCCTAATTATAAAAGCATTATATGCTCAATTAAGGAAAGTGGAAAATAAAATATAGAGAAAACAAATCTAGTTTCATCCAGAAATAACTACTATAAACATTTTGGTACATTTCTATACATTGTCTCTCTCTCATATATTCCAAGATATGTGCTGGAAATACACTATAGATACTGTTTGTATCCTACCTTATTTAATCAATAATAAATCATTAACCTTTTCTTATATCTTTAAAAATTCTTCCCAAACATCATTTTGAATGATTGATAATTCATCAGACTTATATAGCACAACTTAACCATTCTGCCTTAATTTTTGTGTTGAAAATCATTGCACAGAAACCTTAAACATACTTCGATCATTTCCTCGTGACAGACTCGTGGGTGTGGAATTATTTGGGGGAGACAGAAGATAAAAACTTCGTCCGGCTCTCAATTTATATTATGAAATTGTTTTCTAGAAAAGTTATGCCAATTTATGCAAGAATGCCCATTTTTATGATGCCTTGAATGTCCTGAATAATATCTTCTAAAACTCTTTGTAATTTGAAATGCTTAAAAATTGCAGTTGTTTGAATTTGGATTTCTTTGCTTATGAATGAGCTGAACGTATTTCATCTGTTTACTAATCACATACATTTCTTCTTCTGTAAATATGTTTTAAACTTGCTTTTCTATTGAGGGTTTTAGTGTTTTTCTTAACATATATATTGAAGATAGCAATC
Organism: Vulpes vulpes; assembly: GCF_048418805.1. Taxonomy (NCBI): domain Eukaryota; kingdom Metazoa; phylum Chordata; class Mammalia; order Carnivora; family Canidae; genus Vulpes; species Vulpes vulpes. Next base: position 183,922,601 of record NC_132780.1, on the reverse strand, counting down.
TTTTGTTATATTTCTGACATATGTTATGAATTGTATGGTACATGTGTATTTCTATACTAAGACTATTAACTCTCTTTGTTGAAATCTGGATTTGTCTCACGTATATATCCTCCTCTGAAGTTCTAATCAATTCTTCAAGGGCCCAGTCAAATCTTATTTCCTCCTAAAAGCCTATCAAAATCCCTGAGGTGGAATGAAGTTTCTCCCCTTCCATACCATCACCATATTTGGTTTTACTCTATAGCATTTGTTTCCATCTGCTTTTGAAGGAAGCCTCCTTCTTTGGAAAGCAGCCATTCTGTTTTATTCATTTCGATACCTCTTAACAGTACTCACACAAACCTTTGCACAAAACAAGCATCTGATAAATACTTGTGTTAAGTGACGTGAAATCAAAACCGTTATGGCTTAACTTTCAGAATAATAGATCCTTATCAACCTGTGATTATAAGTGCAGTAGATTTGACAAAATCAACTACAGTGTGGATGAGTTAAAAAAAAAAATCACCATGAATTTTTCTCTCATAACCCAAGCAGAGGCTGGAGGGATTCAAGACTCTAGAATAGTTTGGTTGAAGTTAGTTGCGCATATAAGCTTTTTCTAAAGTGTAACCACGAAGTCATATAATTAAATTTTCCTGGGAAAAATATATCATAAAAACCACTCTAGGTGACACAGTTATGAAAAAGAGAAACAGAAGCTACACAGACACAATCACAACTTCTAATGGGTTTAGAAATAAGAAAACAATGACCAAAACATCCTAGAATGCAGAGTTGAAATTGCCAGGAGTGATTCTGAGCGGTATAATTTTGTTTTATTGGTACTCAGGGCCCTTAAGGATATAGAATAGAGTGATAAACATAAGCAATAAGTAGTACAGTACATGGTATAGTGGTAGACTATTCACCAGAAATGCTGATAAAAAGAGTAACTTTAATTTTAAAATTCAAGCTCTCAATTTTCTTTGAGAAACAAGAATTATCTTGTTTTTTTTTTTAAATTTTTTTAAAAGAAAATGTCATATGAATTAGGTCTAAAGGTTGGCCACAAATGGAGGCCGACAGTATAGTTAAAGTGCCAGTTAATAGCGGGGTTACTTGTGCCTCAGTCTCTTTGGCTCACCTGGTGTCTGGGTGTGCTCGCTCCTCCAGGCGCCTATCCCCCCGAGACTTGACGCCCTTGCTCTTACGGGGTAATGATTTCAGAGTAAGCAGATCCTCCAGAACCTTAAGAAGTGAAAAAAAACCTTAACAAAGAAGGAACACCTTAACGTCAGATGTGCTTTTTTTTACACCTTGAATTCCAAAGTGTACTATCCAGGTGTGAAGCAGAAGTCTGGAACAGGCAACTAAACTGTTCTTCCAACAAGATAAAAGAGTTCTCATATGGGGTTGCGGAGGTGGAAGAGAAGTAGAGTTACATGCAGCGCTCTGCCTCTCCAAGCCCTCTGTCCTTCCTTTCCCAAGAACATTTTTTTTTTTTTTTTTTGTCGGTGATGCAGCAGAGAACACAAGGGGAGCTTGTCCCCATTACCTTTGAGAGCTCCCAGTGTAAAGGGACTTTTTCTCAGCAAATGTCCCCAGCGCCACCAGGAATGGGAAGTCTCACAGAGATGCTGGTGAAGGGATAATGGACCTGTGCGAGTGCTCCCTAAAAGATAATAACCTTATGATAAAAAATGTAATGCTACCCTGGAGTAATAGTAGACAAACTGAATTTTAGAACTGGAATGTACTGTAATGATGCCCTCATCAAATGCTCACATTTGTACTGAGAAGATGGTCTGAGCAGAAAGTTTAATTACTTAACCAGAGTAACCCAGCTCTTTGGAGCAGAGTTGGGATTGGATTCCAAGTCTTCCAGAACCCTGACTCCCCGTCCCCACTAGGTTTCCATCTTCATCCCAAGCATTTCTTTGATCGTCTCAGAATCTATAGTTTTTCATATGATTCAATTTTTTTTTATACAGGCACATGTATAAGCAAAGTTATTTTTAAAAAGAAAAACAAAACATATGGAAGAATGAGAAAGAGAATTAACAAGCCCTGGCCCTGTGTCTTCCATCCCACTCTACACATGCAACTATGGTGACTCTTCTCCCCTGTTCCTCTTGTATTCCTTTTGGTTTTTAACTAAAAAAATAAAATACTGATGTGCTTGTTGCTTAATTTATCAATTTCAGGTTTTGGCTTGTGGATTTGGTAGAAGAGAATCGAGTTCATTTCTAGTTCCACAACTCACATCATCCATCGTCTTGTATTTACCACTCACTCTCTTTACCTTTCTGGGTGGAGTACTGCGGATGTGACTTATTCTGTGGATCACAGACTTGTGTGGAGGGATGTTACACGTCTTTTGTCTTTATTATTTTTTAGAGTACGTTATTTGATATACAACTCCATGTAGATTATGTGTTTAACATCGCATATGTCTCTGATGCTTGATAATCCATTGTTCAGTTTTGCTTGTTTTTGAGCCCTAAAACACCCAGAGTAGTATGTAGTAGTACCCAGTCTTCTTAGGCTTCCTTTCTTTACTTGGTATTATATTCCTGAGAGTTATTAGTTGTGTTGCATTTTTCTGAATTCATTTAACATCTTTGTGATATTCAATTATGTGAATGCATCGCAATTTATTCATCCATGCTGCTGCTGTCTCTATGGACATTTGTTTTTTCCTTTTCCTTCCTACCTCCTGAGGAGCATTCTTGTGTCTCCTGGTGGGCATATGTCCAGAGCTTCCCTTGGGTACATAGTCAGAAATGAGAAAGTATTCACATTTAAAGTATAGTCACCTGCTATAACAATGTTCAACTTTTAGAGATAATTGCCAAATTGGTCTGCCCTCTCACTAGTGATATATGTTTCCATTAATCCCTCAGCTCTCCATAATACTGTGAAGTGGCATGCTAATGAGATTGAACATTTTTAATGTTTCTTATGTATTAATTGGCCATTAATTTCAATGAAAAGCCTACATACATCTTTTGTTGAATTTTCTGTTATATTGTCTTTTCCATATTTTTTTTTGTCTTTTCCATATTGAGTTGTAGGAGTCCTTCATGTATTATGAATACTGCTCTTATGTTTGTTATATGGTATAATAAATCAGGGTACTGTCGGGAAAATAAATCACATCAATTATTTGAACAGGGAAAATTCAATATAAAGATTTATTAAGTAGTAGAAGGTAATTATCTACTAAAAGAAGTGAAGGATGAAGGTAAGAAGTCTTGAAGTGCTTAGCTCCCCAGCATCCCATTGCCAAGGCTGAGATTCAGACCTCTTCAAAGGGACATGGCCTCTTCTAAAGCCTTCCAGTGGTAAAGGAACTTATGAGAAGGTATGGCTAGAGCTAGTCTGTTACAAATCCCTGCTAGTGCAGAGGGTGTGGGCATGCTAGGTGTGGTCTCTAGAAGTGGTTCACCATTGCTAGGCAGCAAAGTAGGCTAGAGAGCTCGTATGTGGAAATAATCAGATGGGGTTGGGGTGGAGGAATGGAGGGGGTGGAGGTGTTGAGGGGTTGGCAAGAGAAAGGCCAGAAATGTCTTTAACACTTGATCATATTCAGATTAAATATTATTGGCAAGACTAATTCATAGGTGATACTGTATGCTGCTTATCTGAATCAGGACGCAACTAATGACAACTTAGTTCTTGCTACCTCCTAGAAATCTCCATGATAAACCCACATGTTCCATTTGCTATTTTTTTAAAAAAGATTTTTATTTATTTATTCATGAGAGACACACAGAGAGGCAGAGACATAGGTGGAAGGAGAAGCAGGCTCCCTCAGGGGAGCCTGATGTAGGTCTCTATCCCCGGATCTGGGATCATGCCCTGAGCTGAAGGCAGATGCTCAGCCACTGAGCCACCCAGGCGTTCCCATGTTTGCTATTAAATGATTTGTGGAATGAAATTTTACACTCTTGATAATATATTCTTCCTTGACCACCTTTCATGTAATGGTTTTTATAATTTTTGCTCTGATCAGATAATACATTGGGAGTTACAAAATGATGATTATTTCAGTTCTGTAGTATTGCATTTATTAACCTGAATTCTTCTGTAAAGAGGTACTTTCTTTTCATTTCTCCCTTTTCTTATGACAGAAAGCAGGTAAACACCCAAATTGGATTGGATAATGTCAAAAAAGCTACAGACGTCAGCCAGAAGAAACTCCCATGGGCTAAATTTGGGATAATTTGAGCACAAAAAAAGAATGATGATTTAATTAATTATAATGTATTCAATAAGTGAAATCCTTAAGTCTATAGTCATTTAAAGAGCACAGAAAGAGATCTTTCAGCTACTGAATTTAAACCATTTATACTTTTAGTTATGATTATTGATATACTTGGATTTATCTTTGCACATTACTTTTGGACAGCTATTTTTGTTCCACTATTTCGGTGCTTCTAGTTTTATGTTTGTTTATTTTACGGGAATTGATTTTATTTATTTATTTTTTAAAATGTTTTTAAAGATTTATTTATTTATGATAGACCCAGAGAGAGAGAGAAAGAGGCAGAGACACAGGAGGAGGGAGAAGCAGGCTCCAGGCCGGGAGCCCGACGCGGGACTCCATCCCGGGACTCCAGGATCGCACCCTGGGCCAAAGGCAGGTGCCAAACCGCTGAGCCACCCAGGGATCCCCACGGGGATTGATTTTAATTGTCAGGATTCATTTATTTTTGTTTTTTCCTTATTTTATTTCCCCCCTCCACATATTCTGAATTTATACACTATTTTCTTTCATTTAGTGCTTGTCTCTGAAAAATTACCACTTATATTTCTCAAGGTAAAAACAATATGCCTCCTTAACTCGACACACAAGGACTTTAGAACGCAGACTTCAATTATCCCCATCTGGTGTACTATGATCTTCCAGGATTTTAGATCTGTTATTTTTTTTTTTTAACACATTTAAAATTAGAAACTATCATCATCACTTTATGGAGAAAATTTTTGTTTGGATTTATATTTACATTTACCATTTTATTAATTTACCATTCTTTCTAGAATCTTAGGCCTGTCTGCTAGTACCATTTTCCTTCTTCCTAAATTATATCCTCTAGCAGCTGCTTTAGTAATGATTTCTTAGTGGGAAATTCTCAGATTTTGCTTATTTACAAATGTCTTTATTTTACTTGCTTTCTTATTTATTTATTTACTTATTTATTTAGAGTATGTGTGTGAGTTGAGGGGAGAGAGAGGGACAAGCAAATTCGCACTGAGCATGGAGCTGGAAGCTGGGTTGGATCCCACAACCCTGAGATCATTACCTGAGCTGAAATGGAGAATGGTACACTCAACTGACTGAGCCCCTACTTGCATTCTTAAAAAAATAGTTTTGTTAAGTACCAATTTCAAGGTTGGTTATTTCCTCTCACCACTTTGATGATATTATTCCACTGTCTTCAGAATCCATTGTTGCTAATGAGAAGCGTGTGTCATTCTAATTGCCATTCCTTTGTGTCTTTCTTTCTTTCTTTTTGTATTCATTTTTTAAAGATCTTCCCTTTGTTTTTGGTGTTCTGTAATTCTACTTCCATGTGCCTAGGTGTGGGTTTCTTTTTGTTCATATTGCTTGTGTGCGGTTCTTGAATCTGTAGATTCTTGTTTTTAATCAATTCTGGAAATATTTTAGTTATTAGCTTGCTAAACATTTCTTCTTCTCTATTATGTCTATTCTCTTCTTCTAAGACTCTCATTTTTTATATATTAAGCTCTCTCATTTCACCCTCTCAATTTTAGTATTTTTATATTAGTCAAGGTTCTCTAGAGAAACAGAACCCACAGGAGTGCACACCTGTGCACAGACACACACACATCTCATGGAGGGACATGATGAGAGAAAGAGGGAGAGAGAGAGAAGCTTGGCAAGTCCAAAATCTGTAGGGTGGGTTAACAGTCTGGAGATCCAGGGAAAAGTTGCAATTGGAGTCCCAAGGGAGCCTGTTGTCAGAACCCCTCTTCACTGGGGAGGTCAGTCTTTTTACTATCAAGGCCTTCAACTGTTTGGATGAAACCCACCCACATTATGGAAAGTAATCTACTTCATTAAAAGTCTACTGATATAAATGTTAATCTCATCTAAAAACTGCTTTCACAGAAACATCTAGAATAATGTCTGACCAAACATCTGGGTACCATGGCCCAACAAAGTTGACACAAAATTAACCATCATAGTCTGGTTCATGTTTTCTCTCTTGTTTTTCTATTATAAATTCTGAACCATTTCTTTACATCTATCTCAGTCACTAGCCCTCAGATTCTTCTCAGTTGTATAAAATCTGCTCTACAATAATTAATTGAGGCCTTTTTTCCAACAAATGTATTTTCAGTTTCTATATTTTTTTTTCTTATTCTATATATTCCAACACTCACTGTTTGGTCAATCGTATTTGTGAGTCATTATTCATTTTTTAGACCTTCCTTGCATAACAGTTTCATATTATAAACTTAATAAAATTCTAATATCTGTAATCTTTGGGCTCAAAATCTGTTGTCTGTTGGTTTTGCATTCTAGCTTGCTTTCTCATATAATGATATTTGATTAAAATCCCGCTGACTGATCCTGATAAGTGGGAATCCTGTGGGCCTAATTTGGGGATTGTGGAAACTTTTCTGTGGAAAGGATTTGCTTCTGCTTTTAATGATGTTCAGATGGTGTCACTGACATGGGACCATATCAGCTCCTCATGGTATAGACCGGGCTCATCCCAGAGTCTGAGGCTCCCTAGCTTCTCTTCTCTCCTGGCTAGATCAAGGCTCAATTCCTAGATACCAATGCTGCTATTGTAACCACTGCCAGACTACCCAGATCTTTGGTCTCAGCTCTACGTAATTGTTGCTCTATTTTAGCTTATGTGTAATTAATCACTATGAAGACAATGTTATCATATATGATCATGAACCATAATAAAGATAGTAACAGCAGCTGACTTCTTCTCTCCTTGATGGTATACATAAGGAAAAGGAGGAGTGAAAGCTATGAATGTCCACCTGAGAACATGCTTGGAGAAGCAAAAAGCTTCCATGGAAACTTTGAAAGAGTCCTTCCTCTCCTGTAGATTGCAGGGTCAATATGGCTGAAGCTTGAGCCCCAAGGCCTGATTGGAAGTCCTGTAGAGTTGCAACATCAATGGAATGCTCCATTCTACTTGATCTCTCGTACTAAAGTAAGGGTGTGGATGAAGAGATTTGGGCAGACATGTGTAAAACTGAGAGATTTCAACCCTCCAGTCTTTGAAACTTTCTTGAGAGAAGAGTCTTCTGATGTTCAGGAAATCAGCTTACCTCGGCATTAAAGTCTTTCAGTGTGCCTTAGGCAGCTATTGCACAAACTGTCACTGATTCTTCTTGGGACCCATCCCCTCACTATTTTTTATTGTCTCCGTGTTTACATATAAGGGTTATATTACAACATAGCCCAGATTAAAAAAAAAAAACAGGACATAGTTTGTGTCCCAGCAGGCATATTACCTCACCACATTCTATTGTCAGGAGTGTGAAGAGCATGTATGGGAGTGAGTTCTAATGTGTCAGCTCAAGGAGGATAAACTAGAAGGCTTAACTGGGCTGAATTATTTGCCATGGTGTGCTTACTGGAATTCTGAATTTAATGTGTTGGTTCAAATACTTGTGGTGCATCACCAGCTCTACCACTCTGGGATTCCATTTTTGGTCACTGAGATCAGGGAACCCAATCCCACTGAAGCATCTTGTGCCATCATCGATGGTTTACTCAGGATGGCTACCCAAGAGCTATGGAAGGATGGCGTGCCCCCTCCCCAATGTATTTCTGAATGCCTTGGTGACAAGAGGACCTTAAGGACTCTTGGAGGGGTATTGCTTAGGAGATGGCTGAGAATACTGCATATACTTGAAGCCTTTGAGCAATTCCATCTCCTTGAGCTTTTAGGTGCTTTCCTCTCTAGCTTGGTTCTCAAAGTGTGGTTCTAGTACCAGCAATGTCAGCATTACCTGGGCACTTGTTAGAAATTCAGCTTCTTGGACCCCAACCCATCCTAGTGAATCAGAAACTCTGGGCTATATTCCAGTCATCTGTATTTTTAAAAACCCTCCTGAGATTCTGTTGTATGCCAAAATTTGAGAACTGGTACTATACAGCTCTGAAAGTACACCATGTAAGAAGTCCACCCACCCTGAGGTCACCACACTGGAAAGACTATGTAGCGAGACTACATAGAAATAGAGAAAGATGTCCAAGGACCCCCAGCTGCTCCAAGCCCTGGCTACCTGACAATCACTTTTAATGTTTTTAAAATGTCTTTGAATAGATATAGGACTTTGAGAAGTATGTAGTGTTGTTTGGATATGTGTTTTTAATTTACGTAGGAGTATTGTCTTGTACTGTTTTTTACATTTTTCACTTAATAGTACATTTTCATGTATTTCTCACCACTACATGGTAATTCATGGTATGTATCTACTACATTTAATATTCATTCTCCAAATGATGAGCATCCAGTTTGCCTTCAACTTCCTAGTACCACAAATGATTGATCAATATCTTCATATATGCCCTGCCTTAGTTCATGAACCTAGGAAAATTTCTATGAGGAGTATACTGATGGAGAAAAGCTTAAATTCTCATTTTTATGTAGAAATAATTCTAGGAGAAGACAAAGCTCTTCTGTGAGAAATTTTAAAAGACTGGTTGGGGAATAGTCAATACAAAAACCCTTGATGCTTTTCTAGTTTTATATATAAAAGATACACATGTGATACCAGCACGTACATAACTCCATGTTCTTAGTTTTGGGGTTGAAACAAAGTCACACAAGTGATATATTGCTAATAATAGTTATGATATTTGCTCCTGAAGTCTATACTAATTGATGCTTTTCTTATAAACTATGTACACATGAAACCAGCTGAAGAGTGCAGTTTCCTGTGGGAATGTGAATTCCCTAGGTGGTTGGCAACAACACAGTCTTAGTAAATATAACCTGATGTAAATGAAGTAGCCATGGGGTAGCACTAAATGCTTTAAGAATATTCATGCAGCTAATTGCTGTCTTGACAACAGGTCGTTCTTCAGGACTTATATTGGTATCTGTTGTTTTGTAAATTTCTTAAAAAATATATGTTTAAAGATTATATTTATTTATTCATGAGAGACACACACACAGAGAGAGGCAGAAACACAGGCAGAGGGAGAAGCAGGCTCCATGCAGGGAGCATGATGTGGGACACGATCCTGGGACTCCAGGATCTCGCCCTGGGCCGAAGGCAGACGCTCAACCGCTGAGCCACCCAGGGATCCCTAGACTTATTTTTTAATAACCAGGAGTGTATCTGGTACTTCAGGTCAAGGCTGTAGTAAAAACAGAATTGGCTAAGCCAGAAAAGTATCTGCTAAGCCCTTGGATTGAGTATATCCGGGCTGCTGGACTAATACTAACTTGCTCATCCAGGAAAGGACAGAGGAAGGAAACTGTGGTTCACCAAAGGAGGTTGAAGGCTTACCCACCACTGCACATGGAAACAGGATCTAAAGGAAAGGATTGGTTTGGCATCTTCCTTTAAGGCACAGTGAGCTTGTGCACTAGGCAACCCTAATGAGGGTTGATCTCTTCAACAAATACTGAGAATGTATTTAAACAGACACAAAGAAGACAACACTTTATCTTTACTGCAAGAGTTCACAAGCTAGAACCACCTTTCTCGAAGAAATGTGTATTCCAAAATCAGGTGCTTGATGCAGAAGAGATCTGTGGTCAGGAATGTTTGAAAAATGCTGGGTTGTTTTGGTCTGTTCAGATTATTATAACAGACTGGGTGACTTACACAGCAAGAATTTATTCCTCAGTTCTGGAGGCTAGAAATCCAAGATTGAGGAGCCAGCAGATTCAGTGCTGGCGAGGGCCTTGCTTCCTGGTTCACAGCTGGCTGCCTGAACTGTGGCACAGTTCTGGCTGTGTCCTCACATGGCACAAAGAGTGAGATGGTCCTCAGGGGTTGTGGCACTAATCCCAGTCGTGGAGGCTCCATCCTCATGGAACGTAATTACTTCCCAAAGGCTCCACCAGCAAATACCATCACATTGCGTGTTAGGATTTCAACATATGCATTTTGGGAGGATACAAATATTCAGACCGTTGCATGGGTTATAGATGTTCAACAGATTGCTTTTGGCAGGACTTAGAGCATTTAATACGCAGATGACATTGTGATTCCCTAAGAGGGAGAGAGACTATAGTATTTCCCAAACTGCCTAAAGGACTAAGGTTCCACTTAAACATATCTTTTTTTTTTTTTTTTTTACAACATACTTTTTATTTCCATGGAATGGAATCAAACAGACTGAGACTACAGAGTACACACTAGAAATCAGCAAATGCCAGGAACAGAGTAGGAAAAAGACAAAGAAATGAGGCCTAAACACATATAACCCTTCACTGGGATCTGCTGACCACAGCCAGGACCAGGGCTGGATCACACAATGGGAATGGGTTCCAGGACAGTTGCAACAACAGTAGGGTGAGGGTGGGGAAGGGTTCCCACTGGGGTGCGGGTTTAGTACCAGGTAAATTGCTCTTGGTGTTTACATACAAAATCAGTTGGCTCTATTTCTTAGAAATACACACTGAAAGAAAGGAAGATTTGATCATTACTTTATGAACCTGTCGCTTTGCAATACCGACATCATCAGAAATAGGGACAATTCACTCAGATTCAAATCACAGAAACATATCTTAAGAAACATTTAAGACCTTATCGACTCTTCTCCCCGTTTCTCCAGCCATACTGATCCCCTGGCTGTTCTTGGACCATTCTGGGCTCTCTTTGCCTTGCTGTATCCCTGCCACTGCCACTCTTCTGCAGCTAGTCACTGCTCTGACCACTCTGTGGTTCCTTACCAACCCTCTTGATCTCCCTTTCCTGCTTTCTTTACCTCTATAGTGATTATCACCTCATAAGATCCCATGTATTCACTTATTTATTGTACTTATTGTCTGTTTTTCTCCAGAAAAATATACACTCCCTGAGGACAGTAGTTTCAACTGTTTTGTTCAATGCTGACTTCCAAGAGTGTTTGGTACTGAGTAGATGACTGAGGTAAGAACTGGCGTAGAGAGACAACTGCGGTAAGAAATACTGTACGATAACTTTAAAATTCTAAGCAATTGAGGCGCCTGGGTGACTCATTCAGGTAAGCAACTACCTTCGACTCAGGTCATGATCCCAGGGTCCTAGGATGGAGCCCTGAGTTGAGCTTCCTGCTCAGCAGGGAGTCTGCTTCTTCCTCTCCTTCCCCCTGCTTTTGCTCTCTCTCTCTCTCTCTGTTGCTCTCTCTCTCTCAAACAAATATTAAATAAAATCTTTAAGAAAAGTAAAATTCTAAACAATTATTCTGATGTGTATTTCACACTATCCCTCCTCCTCAGTTTTCAAGGATCTAAGCCTTCAATGTTAATAATCTGTTTATGGCTTAATATTAAAAAGGAAAATTACTATTTAATTCTAAAACTTGATTCATTCCAATTCTACTTGCTGATAATGAAAAGGATGGTTTTGAGAAAAGGAAGTAGATCTGGCTCTAAAGTTACTTTTCAAAGCACATGGGACACTAATTTTGATCTTGAGTTCATCTCACCACTGTCTCCCAATGCAAGTCAATACAGAAATATATCATTAAGTAGGGCTCTGTGACAAAAAAAAAAAAAAAAAAAAGGAACCTCTTCTTTCTTTTTCCCCATCCTGTGTTAAATGCTTGTTTACTGAATTGTCATCAAATGTACTTTGATTCAATTGTGCTCATTCATGCTTACATCCCTGTAGGTAAGGCTAGCTTGTTATAAAAACTAATGAAAATTGGGAGCATATGAGTGGCTCTGTCAGTTGAGCGTCTGACTCCTGATTTTGGCTCAGGTCATGATCTAAGGTTGTGAGTTTGAGCCCTGAGTTGGGCTCTGTGCTGGGTGTGGAGCCTGCTTAAGATTCTCTCTCTTCTTCTGTCCTTCCCTCCTTCCCTCTCTCCCTCTCTAAACAAAAAGCAAAAAAACAAAAACAAAAACAAAAATAAAACAAAACAAAAAACCTAACAAAAATAAGGAAGAAAATGGTACAGTTCCTTTCAGTTTCATCTGCCTTTAAAAAATAAACTTATGAAAATCTATGTTTAACTTTTCTGACGTTTAATTTTTCAGAAGTGTTGAATTTGAAATCCAACTAGAGACTAGAATAAAGCTTTAATAAATGCCTGAATTATGGAAGTTCTCAAACATACCCAAAAGTAGAGGGAATAATACAATAAATCCTATATATCTTCTAGCTTCAACATCTCTCAACATTATATTGCTCTTGGACTAGATTTAAATATATGAAAAATGAGTCTTCATTACCAAAAGGAGTCATTTTCTTCAGTACTAAATCCAGGCTAAGACTTGGTAGATTTTAAAATATATCTTGATTTCACTCCAAACTATCATATAATTAGTGAAAAATGTTAATAACTGAAATTGTCTGGAGGGCAAAGGTCCAGAGGTGAGGGGGGGGAGTTTCCCCACAGCATGGCTGAAAACAGTGGTAAGAGGGGAAGAAGAAAGATTTTTCCTTTTGTTTCTTAGTGCATGCCCCTAACACACTCATCCTATTTAATAAAATAATAGTTACTATTACTATTAGTCACATTTATTGTGTGTCTTCTCTGTTCTGAGCAATTTGCTATCTCTGTTACAGATATTTCTTCATTCAGTTTTCACTAATCCTACAAGCTAGTTCAGTTTTCAGATGAGGACCTTGAAGCTCAGAATGGTTTCTAAAATTGCACAGAATTTGGAGAACAGGGCTGGGATTCAAATCCAGGTCTGCCTAACTCTCAGCCCTATCCTACCACCCTCCACCTCCACCCCCAAGGTTTGTGTCTCTCAGCCTATCTCTGTGATTCTTCTGTGAGATTCCTGGCAAGTCTCTTTACCTTCATGTAGCAGATGCTGTCATTGCCCCACCAGTCTCCCTGGTGTATAATATTTCCATGCATACTAGCTACACTTCTGATTGTCAGAACCTGCATCAACACCTGAGAGCCTTACTCTCACCTCTGGAGCCAGTTCCGTCCCAGCACAGGCTAGGCCAGACGTTCCAGAGAATTACCAGTCCCCACTCAAGTAGTGATTACTGAGACCTGAATATCCAGGTCTCTCATCCTTGGGCAGGAGAACTCTGAAGTGCTTGCTGTGTACCAGCTTCAGAGTTCCTCAGCAGAATTAATTCTACTTGCACACAATGGAAAGAAACTTCCTTGAGAAGCACCGTTTACTGATTTTCTTCCCTTCCTGTCTCATTTTCCCATCTCCCAAATTAGCTTTTTGCACTCAAATCCTGTCAGGTTCTGCTTCTAAAGGAGCTGAGACTCTTTCTATGCCTCAGTTCCTTAACTATAGAAAGTGCAGGTGTTATATGAGATGAATTAAAGAATTCTGTAGTTCTATTGCTTGATAATAAATGCAACCCAGACATCAAATATGGCCTTCTTGTCTCTTATGAGCTGGATCAAATAAGCTCAATACCATCGGCCCTAAGTCAAGGACACGGAAATCCAAAGACTTCTCAAGAGTTCTGAGAATTCCTGAAGGACTTAGTGCAGTCTCCACAATGCAAATAACTACAAGCAGAACTACTCTTTTTTTTTTTTTTCAAGCAGAACTACTCTTATCACAATTCTCACCACGTGTTTGGAGGCCCCCTCTGCTGAGGAGTTTCACTGACGTTTCCCCTCACTTGATCTCAGGTCTTCTCCCTCTCTTTCTTCCTCCTCTTGGGCTCTTCACTTGTCTCTCTCCTTGTTACTCTGAGGAGCAGTAACATCCCATCTCGTCCCTGTAATCCAGGTTCTCCCATCTGGAATGTTTTGGACATCTGTCATGTAAGCCTTCATGCCATTGCTTCTATGAAGTGACCTCATCAATTCCTTCTCCCACACAATGACATATTTCTGTTTAGGGGGAATTCTGGTGGTAATAGTTCAGAGAATCATCCCTTTCCTCCACCCCCTTCTCATGTTGAGTTAGATATAGCTCTTTTCTTTCTCTTCCTCTAGTGGGCACTGCTGTTAGACCTACCAAAACAAGAATCCTCAATTAGTTTTTACTTTTGTTACTCGTGCTCTCTTCTTGCTCTCTCCATCTAGCTGATACATTTAGCCCTCTTTTCCAGCCAGTCCTTAATGCTGGTCCACGCCTCACTGCAATCATGTCACACCTCTCCTAAAGTTGCAGATGGCATCTCTTTGTCCCACCAATAATGTTCACACATGATGGTCTTTCAAAGAAGCCTTCCTATATTGAGAAAAATAAGTGCACACACTAATTCCTTGTGACTTCCCTAGGCTGGCTATGCTACAACTTCCTTACAGTTTCTAATAAAACCTCAGTTATGCTCTGAAAAGTGTTTCTTAGCTGTCAAATTCATGTTACCTGAATTTGTCGGTCTTCATCCACCAAGATGCAGGCACCAAGATGGGATGAGGTGTATCAGACTTATTGGTGGCAGTATCAGTGAAAGATAAAGAGGAGGAAAGAGGAAGTAGCAAGAGCCTTCAGACTATGATGGAGGTCTCACTAGAGTGCAAGCAGAGTAAGGAGGAAGGACGACTGGGATGAAGAATTTCAGACTGTAGCACAGTTGTCAGAAAGTTTGGGTAGGTCTGATGAGGAGTCCTGGAGCCAAAGCTCCAGAGGAGTCCCACGTCTTGCAGGAATGGGCAACACTAGTGCCCTAGCCATTCTCTGTCATTGGCTGAGCGCAGGCCAAGGGGACTGTGGCCTCAGTGAATGCAGTGATGGATTCTTAGAGCAGCAGGTTGGCAGTGAGGTGGAATTCCTGCAGAATAGCTGGGTGATCTATCTACCTATGATTTTATTTATTTATTTGAGAGAAAGCACGTGTGCACATGCAGGAGGGGCAGAGGCAGAGGGAAAAGCAGATTCCTTGCTAAGCAGGGATTCCCACCAGGCTAAATCCCAGCACCCTGGGATCATGACCTGAGCCGAAGGCAGACACTTAACCAACTGAGCCCAGGTGCCCCTGGATGGTGCATTTTAATGGCCATCACGTTGCTATTTGACACTTTCCTTTCTGTTGGTATACTTTTCTTTTTTTATTACTTTGCCCTTTATCTATATAAGTTATGTATCTAGTACTAGCAGAAAATCTTTAGAAGGTGAATATTACATGAAATAATTATGTGTAATAAAGAATTAAAATGATTTCACATGGTAATTTTGAGAATAATTATTTTCTCTTAGTGATTTGTATTGTAAAATGGATTTTAACTTATGACTTCCAAGAAGATCAACAAATTTCAACAAAATTCCTTTCAACTCAAATATATGTTTATCCATTATCTTTTTAAAAAATAGAATACTCAGATTTTATAACTTCTTGATGTTCTTTTAAAGGTTATCGAAGTGATGCCTTTTGGAAGGGCCAATTATAATTATTTTAAAAATACATTTAAAAGTAGTTTTTTTCATTTTTATGAAAAATGAATGGTTACCAAAGAGACAATAGGTGACAAAGCTTACTATTGACAGGGTAAAAACCACTTCACTTGTCAAAAAACTCGTGCTGAATAAAACCTCATTGTTGACAATGATAATGAACATTGTTAGTTATATTTCTTAATGGAAAAATTTCAAATCAGCTGTCTATTATTCTAAACTTTCTAAAAGGAAATAAGATAAAAGAACACTCAGAAAAATACAAACTTGGTGTCATTAGTGATTGACATACACTGACATTAACTTTGTATCAGGGACTATGTTAAGTGTTTTAGATGAATGGTTTATTTAATCCTCATAATACTTCATTCTTATACACAATATACAGATAAGGAAACTGAGGTTGATGAGGTTAACTAACCAACCGCCTAATGTCCCTCCATCATGGTGGCACTACAAAGAGAACTTGTAATTATCACAGGATTTATTTATCTACCGCACTATCTTGCATTTCGAGTTAAGCTCCTGCTCAATTGGGCTTGCAGTGTATGAGCTCTAAGGCCTCTTTCTCCTTCTGTAAAGAAAGAATTTTAAAACTCTTAGTCATATATGAAACATTTTCATGAATTTTGTCATATTCTCAAAATACTTAATATTTTAATTGACTCATTTAAGAAAAAACAGCTTCATCCACAGAAGTAATGTCCATGAGACTGATGTGCTAGTTCTATTTTCCAGTTCATGATGAATTAAATAGACATCATAGTTATCTTTTCCTAAAACTGAATCATGTGCCAATACTGGTCCAGATGTGAGTGTTGGAGACATACCAGACTAAGACGTAAACTTAAAGCAAGCTGAATGGCTGTTCTCTATCTACTGTCACTGGTCTTGGCTTAATGGCTTAATGGATATTAAGTTGGATATTATCACTGCAATGCTTATTTGGTGTTTGTGTGTGTGTGTGCACGTGTGTGAGTGTGTGCTTGCTGTGGGGAGCAGGAAATAGTGCGATGGCATAAGGGAGAGGAAGGGAAAGGCCAAAAGATCATGTCTTCAGTAAGGCTTACAAAAAGGGTAAAAGCATTCAGCCAATTAGTTCCTATGGACTCATCCACAGATTTCACCACAGACATTCCAAGGTGGAGGCAGCCAAAGCTGGGTGCTGGAGATAATTGTGGGGCACAGAGATACTTGGAGAATAGACACCAGTAATGCAGATAGCCAGCTGTGTAGAGTGGTTGTGGTCTCTTTCCACAGAGAACCTCACTGATCACTCTTTGGTCCAGACCTATACCTTGAATATGACTGGTAGATACTGGACCCAAATAATATAACAAAAGACTGTTGAGCCGAGATGCTTGTTTGTTTGTTTCCTTCAAGATTTTATTTATTCATGAGAGACACAGAAAAGTAGAGACATAGGCAGAAGGAGAAGCAGGCTTCCCGCAGGGAGCCCAATGTGGGACTTGATCCCATGACCCCAGGATCACCACCTGAGCCAAAGGCAGATGCTCAACCACTGAGCCACCCAGGTGCCCTAGAAGCTTGTTTCTAAAGATACTCAAGATGTAAGCAGGCCCAGGCTCAGATATATTTATCAC
The DNA here is from genome assembly GCF_048418805.1 of Vulpes vulpes. Taxonomy (NCBI): domain Eukaryota; kingdom Metazoa; phylum Chordata; class Mammalia; order Carnivora; family Canidae; genus Vulpes; species Vulpes vulpes. Next base: position 183,905,518 of record NC_132780.1, on the reverse strand, counting down.
TGCCCCATTAGCAAAATAAAGAGAATAATTTTAATAAAAGGTTAACTCAACATTAAATTAGGGAACTTTCCAAACAGAAAATAACAAAAGTATAAGATAATAAACTTCCATGTATCATCCCCCAGTTTCAAAAATTAGCAGTAATTTTTTCATCTATTACTCCTTCCATTTGGGGGGACAGGATTTTAAAATTCTTCAGAATGCACCTCTGATGAAAATTTTGTTTTATTTATTTATTTTTTTTTTACTTTTTTTTTTTTTTAATATTTTATTTATTCATAGAGACAGAGAGAGGGGCAGAGACACAGGGAGAGGGAGAAACGGGCTCCATACAGGAAGCCCAACGTGGGACTCAATCCCAGGTCTCCAGGATCACACCCCAGGCTGCAGGCGGCGCTAAACCGCTGCGCCACCAGGGCTGCCCGAAAATTTTGTTTTATATATAACTGTCATATCGTTATCACATCTAAGAAAATTAACAATAATCCATTTATAGTATCTAATACTTAGTCTATAATCTGATTTTCCTGATTGTCTCAAGGGTTCTTTTCACAGGTGGTTTGGTCAAAACCGGATACTAAGGCCACGCACTGCATTTCATGATTATGCTTCTTTTTTTTAAGCTTTATTTATTTATCTGAGAGAGAGAGAGAGAGAGAGAGAGAGAATGTAGGGGGAGGGAGAGGGGGAGAGAGAGAGAGAACACCCAAGAACTCGCCCCTGAGTGTGGACCCTGACTTGGGGCTCTGTCACACAACCCTGGAATCATGACCCCAGCTGAACTCAAGAGTTGGATACCCAAATGATTGAGCCACCCAGGTCCCCCATGATCATGATTCTTGACTCTCTTTTATTCTTTAATCAGGCCTCTATTTTTTCATGCCATTGATTTGGTAGAGAAACCAGGTCAGTTTGTTTTCTTAATTGAATGTTTGATATTCTGGACTTGACTGATTGCTTTCTTGAGATGGTTTGGTTTTCAAATTCCATCCTTGGTCTCTGTACTTCCTGTTAGTTCTAGAGGCTTGATTAGATTCAGATTCTATCTCAGGCAAGAAGACCTGATAGTGGTCCAGGGTACTTCTAAGTTTGTCATATCATGCTGCATGTAAGGTCTGGTTGTTGGGATTTTAGGTTTTAGGTTTTTTTTTTTTTTTTTTTTTTTTTTTTTTTTTTTTTTATTCCTTTCTTATCTCAGTTGCTCTGTCTCTGGTAAGATTAAAAATCATTCTACATTATTATTTTTGCCCAGCCAAATGGTAAAAAAAAAAAAAAAGAAAAATAGCCAAAATTTACAGAGACAAAATGACGAGGCAAAATAGCTGGTTCTGAGTCTCTTGGACAATTTGTCTTTGAAGAAAGCTTCTCATGCTTCATATACAAAGGGATTGACTGGATAGGGGGAAAACACGTAAGATACAAACACTTAGGGATTACTAAATGCATAAGATTACAAAAGCACATCACTAATTAGTGTATTTGGAAACGGCACCATTCAAAGGATGAAAAGAGCTGAAATTTAATGAGTCATTTGCTAATTATTTAGCTTATGGATTTCCAATGCTATTTGCTTCTAGCCTTTTTCCTCTTCCTTTGGGAATCTCTGGTGGTATTTTACTGCTTTTTAACACCTCTAGAAACTACTGTATGCTGGTAACTGACCATAAATTGTACAGTTGGAGGGATATATAAGAGATTATGACTCAGGATCCACGCTGTGTTACTGACTGAGATAAACCATGAGCGGTGTGCACCAGGGTTGAAGATTTTCAGAGCCACGGGTAGTTAGAATTCTGCTGACGTCCTGACGTGCTACCCATGGCTTGGTAAAGAAACAGAGACATAAATCATGAAGATCAATGTGCCTCCTGAAGAAAAAGACAGTGTTTCATCATGCTTTTCAGGTGCTAGATATATTCTGCTATGGGTCCAGCCCAGGGGCTTGCAGCCGTGACTGTACTTGGGGAGCTTTGTAAACACTGATGCACAGACTCTACCCCAGAATTGAGTTTGGTTCTCCAAGGCTAGGACCCAGGTGCCAGGATTTTGAAAAAGTTCTTCAGGTGACTCGAATATGCAGTCTTTCCAATCTAGCCAGCAAATAAGAGGTGCCACTTATAGATCTTACTCTGTGCAAAGGACTGTGCTGAATATCTCTTGCACATAAAGAAACTGATCCTTGGAGGGATGTTATACAATCGATGTCTTGCTACAAAGCAGAGTTTCACATCCAGTCTGTCTGGCTTCTGAGCTAGGGGCTTTTGAACTTTTTTTGAACATAATCCAAAGTAAGATAAATGTTTTCATTTACATCGGAACTAAGAACATATAATGAAACACAAGTTTAACAAACAATACTTAATCTTATTAAGTATGATGCACATGGATATTATTTTATTTAATTAAAATGTTCTCAAAATCCATTAAAATCATTTCATGACTTGGAGCTAGAAACACTCTTCTAAACCATAACAGTACAGATTTCCTTTCTGTTCCAAATACATGGTAAAATCTTCCCTCCATCAATGCCTTCTGATTTTGTTTGTTTTCTCATGTGGCAAGCCCATTTTTTTCTTTGCATTTTTTAAAGACCATCAAGGTGGTTCCTGGCTAAAAAGTACTTCACAGACTACTCCAGTTTTATGATGTCTCTTATATCAATGCCTATAGTTCACACACAGCTCATCACACATTTTTAAATACTAAATTATATGATATATTGTGATTCTCTGTAATCGTCTTACAGTATCTTAGATGGTTAATGTCTTCATGGCTAAATTTAACCTCTCTGAGGATAGTGGCCTTGTTGTACGCTTTTGTTTCTGTATTTTTTTGAAATGTCTAGTACAGGGCTGGGCACATCACAGATGCAAAAAACAACCACACAACCCTACACAAGTCAATCTCTAAGCTTTCATTTCTTCCATGAAATAAAGGGGGCTGTTTTAGGTTAATTCTAAAGTCTCTTCCAGGGTGTTAAGTCTATTTTTCTATGATACATACAAACTTCTATGAAACAGAGAAATGAAGGAAGAAAATAGGAAGCGTTTTTATGAGCAACTACAAGAAAAGTTCTTGTGTGGGAAGAAAAAAGCCTGAAACTGGCATTTTTGGTAGGCAAAATATAAACTCCTCTGTGCTATGTCTGAAAAGATAAAGAAGAACTTATTGGAGTTCAAAAATGAAGTTGGGCCCTGTGTCACTTGGATATTGAAATGTGATTATTCATAGGCCTCATTTCTTTCTCCAGTTGAATGAACATCCTGTATGGGTGGCAAGACATTTCCATGGGCTCTAATCAAGTTGAATTGATTATATAATACAAAGCTTAATAAGGAATGTGGAGTTGGGGGCATGGGGAAGCAGAGGTATTATGATTTAGGAAAAAAAAAATGATTGAATACAATCACATTTCAGATACTGCTTGTTTGCAGGTGGTGGTTAAATATCACTGGGCACCTTTCCAGGGTTTCTGAGGCCAAAGGATGTGGCTAACTGCAACCCTAAGACCACCGGCATTCTTCTGGTCCTGAGGCTATTGGCTGAGAAGCCAGAAAAGTAGTCAGTACCTTTGGTGCTGTGTGTATTAGTGTGTGTGTGTGTGGGTGTGTGTGGTGGAGAATGGGAGGCTGTTGGGAGTGGGTCACCCATGGTCTTTCGTTTTCTCTTTGTTAGCAAAACTAATTTTCCTTTGGGGAATCTTCCCTTCCATTCAGTTCATGTGGTTTAGGTGTACAGGGTTGGGGGCACTAAAGCTATCTCCCTTGATCTTTTTCAGACATAGTCAAGTGACCCCAACCTGCAGTGCATATTTTTTTTAAGATTTTATTTATTTATTCATGAGACAGAGAGAGAGAGAGAGAGAGAGAGAGAGGCAGGGACACAGGCAGAGGGAGAAGCAGACTCCATGCAGGTAGCCTGACTTGGGACTTGATCCTGGGTCTCCAGGATCAGGCCCTGGGCAGAAGGTGGCACTAAACTGCCGAGCCACACGGGCTGCTCTGCAGTGCATATTTAAACCCATGGTTATAATGCTCAGTTCAGAGATGGGAGTAGGATCCAAGTTAGTCCAACAGGACTCATTCCTTGGCCTGCTCTCTTGCTAATGGGATCAGTTGCTAAGGAGGTTGGAGGAGAAAGTAAATCTGGGGTTGTCAGTCTAGGCCCTGATTGGAGAAAACAAAACCCGTACAATGAAAGCACAGCACAATATGGAGAGAAACAGAGTCCTAACATTCTTTGAGCATCTGGAGGAAAAAAAGATTAAAAAAAAAAAAAGTCTTCTTCTCTTCCTCCTCCTCCTTTCTTTTCCTTCCTTTCTTCTTTCTTTCTTTCTTTCTTCCTTCCTTTCTTCTTTCTTTCTTTCTTTCTTTCTTTCTTTCTTTCTTTCTTTCTTTCTTTCTTTCTTTCTTCCTTCCTTCCTTCCTTCCTTCCCCTTCCTTCCTTCCTTCCTTCCTTCCTTCCTTCCTTCCTTCCTTCCTTCCTTCCCTCCTTCCTTTTTTTCCCCAGATCCACTTTCTCCATTGTAGGTTTTCTTAAGTCACTCTGAGTTGGGTACCTATGACCTCCAATTATCCTGACTATAAAGGACTTTATCATGATAGGAAGATATCTTCCCTCTCCTTCACTGCCAGCCTCCTCTCTCATCTTGATGTTTGCTCCAGGAAGGACCATGTCTCCTACTTTTATAGAGCCAAGGCTTATTTCTCCTCCACGTTGTAAGAGAAGTTGCTCCAACCTTTTGCTCCGTGGCCTTTTCCTCCAGGAATCAGCACGAGCTTGTTATACAGCTGCAGACAGCAGGACTGAGGTCTAGTCTCAGGCTACTGTGCCAGTAGCTTTGGTGTCATTTTGAAACCACCACTGTCTCTGGACCCCCCCCCCCCTCCCCAGGGCGTTCTTTGTAGCCCAGGCTGGATCTCAGCCCTGAGTTGTGGGCCCATTTCCACCTCAGCCAGAGGGCACAGCGCGGGGTACACATGACAGCCCATCCTGAAGCCCCGCAACACAGAGGTAAGAGTTGGAGCCACGAGGCAGGAAAACCAGCCGCCCCCCCCCCCCCCCCCCGCGCTGCCCACACCCACTGTCACTGCGGTGCGTTCCTAACAGGCTGAGTTGAGGGCTGCTGAGGCGTCTCTGGGGCATCCCCACACCATGCTTCACTGTGGGCTCCGCAGGGATCACTATCCCTTGCCACTGGAAAGCACCATTTCCCAGCGTCCTTTAGATCTTAAGACCCGTAACTTTTCCCGGAGGGCCTTCCTGAGTTTATTTCGGGGGCATCTTTCCAGCCAATCTCACTCGATCCAAGTCAGAGCCAACAGTTCAAGAAGCCCGGCTGGAGGTCACCGGGCCCTCACCCGGTTGGAGGGGGCCGGGGCGCGGGGTAGGGCAGGACGTTCACAGGTGACACTGCAGGATCAGCCTGGGGGCCCCCACCGGCCTTCAGTTATTTCAGGCTCCTGCGCTCCTGCGGCCGGGGGGGGGGGGGGGGGGGGGGAGGGACCCTCATCAGTGCGTGGGAGGCCGAGGAAGGAGCTGCGGGACGCGCGCGAGCGAGGAGATGCGAGTGCACTGGGCGGGCGCCAGCGCGGGGGCGGGGGGGGGCGGGGGGGGGCGGGGACGGGACCCCGAAAGGGTGACGGCGGCCCGGAGCCCGGGCGGAGCTCCCGGGGGCAGTCCCCGCGCGCAAGCCGACCCCGCACTTGCCCCTCCTCTGCCCTGGCGGGGGGCAGCCCGGCCGGCGGCGCCCCGGGATCGCTCGGTCTCCGCCCGCCCCCGCCCCCTCCCCCTCCCCCTCCCCCGCCCCCTCCCCCGCCCCCTCCGTCTCGGTCTCCGCCGGCCTCCGCCCCCTCCCCCCTCCCCCCGCCCCTCGCGTCCTAAAACGCGGCGGGCGCCTTTAAGAGGGAGCCGCGGTTGCCCCGGGGGCGGGCACCCCTCGGCAGCTCGGGAGGCGGCGGCGCTCGCCCGCGATGCTGCTCACTCTCGGCTCCGGCTCCGGCTCCGGCTCCAGCTCCCGCCGCCTGCATCGCCGCCGCCGCCGCCTCTGCCTCGAGGCGTCGTTTTCTGCAGCGGAGAGAAGTGCTATGTCCGGAAAGTTCCGGGAGGGACTGCGTGGGGCCATGCGCCCTGGGCTCCCGAGCCGGCGCCCGCGCGCAGCCCTTTGTATGAGGTGAGCCCGGGGTGCTCGCCCCCCCCCCCCCCCGACAGGTAGCCGCGGCGCCGCGGAGGCCGGGCTGCGGGGCGGAGCGGGCGGGCACCGAGCGGGAGCCGCCGACGGCCCAGGGGCGCGGGAGGAGCTCGGGCGGTTCTCGGGCGGTTCTGGGGCCCGCGGGGTGGGGGCGGGGAGCGCCCGGCCGGGACTCGGTTTCCCCGCGGGGCCGCCCGCCCGGCTCCGCGACGCCCCCTGCCGCCGGCGCCCGCCCGCTGCAGCAGCTGGGCCTTCTAGGAAACCCGGCGGCGGCGGCGCGGCCCCGACGCCCGCTTTCTCCTCCCGCCGCCGAGTGCCCGGAGTGAGAGGAGGGGGACGGAGTCCTCTGGAACTTGTGCGCGGCGCCCCGTCCGCCTGCGGGGGCGCGCCCCTCTGCCCGGGTCGGAGGCCCCCTGCGAGCCCCGCGCCGTGAGAGCTGCGCCCCGACTCGCGGCCGGGCTGGCGGCGCTGCGGGTCCGCCTGCCAGCCCTGCTCGGTGGCAGCATCGCGCTGATCTCTATTTCATTTTATTTATTTTATTTTTGTTGCAGTTCGGTTTGCCAACATCTAGCATAACACCCAGTGCTCATCCCGTCAAGGGCCCCCCGCCCCCAGGGCCCCCCACCCAGTCACCCCCACCCCCCGCCCACCTCCCTTCCACTACCCCCTGTTCATTTCCCAGAGTTAGGAGTCTCTCATGGTTTGTCGCCCTCCCTGATGCTTTCACTCATGTTCTCTCCTTTCCCTTTATTCCCTTTCACTAATTCTTATATTCCCCAAATGCATGAGACCATATAATGTTTGTCCTTCTCCCATTGACTTACCTCACTCAGCATAATACCCTCCAGGTCCATCCCCACTGGAGCAAATGGTGGGTATTTGTCGTTTCTAATGGCTGAGTAATATTCCATCGTATACACAGACCACAGCTGCTGCTTCTTCTTCTTTTTTTTTATTATTTATTTATTTATTTATTTATTTATTTATTTATTTATTTATGATAGAGAGAGAGAGAGAGAGAGAGAGGCAGAGACACAGGCAGAGGGAGAAGCAGGCTCCATGCAGGGAGCCAGACATGTGGGACTCGATCCTGGTTCTTCAAGGATCGCGCCCTGGGCCAAAGGCAGGTGCTAAACCGCTGAGCCACCCAGGGATCCCCGACCACATCTCCTTTATCCATTCATCTTTCGATGGACACCGAGGCTCCTTCCACAGTTTGGCTATTGTGGACATTGCTGCTATAAACATCGGGGTGCAGGTTTCCCGGTGTTTCACTGCATCTGTATCTTTGGGGTAAATCCCCAGCAGTGCAATTGCTGGGTCGTAGGGCAGGTCTATTTTTAACTCTTTGAGGAACCTCCACACAGTTTTCCAGAGTGGCTGCACCAGTTCACATTCCCACCAACAGTGCAAGAGGGTTCCCCTTTCTCCACATCCTCACCAACATTGGTTGTTTCCTGTCTTGTTAATTTGATTTTTAAGTCCTCTCTCTTCCCCACCGCCTTATGGGAAACATTCTGATTTTTTTTTTTTAATATCATTGAGGTTCAGGATGCCGTAAACAAACACACACACAAAGACCGCCCCCCTTTCCCTCCAACAATAAATGTTTATGATATGTCCCCTGGGGCTGACCCCAAATTGCAAAGTGATCCTTTCGTCTCTAATGAGATATTTGGACTAGGTCTGGACACTGGAGGGATGCAAGAAGCACCCCCAAGTAGGTATGCAGGTTTGTTTGTTTTTTTTTCTCGTGAGGTTTTGACGAAAAGATAGGATTTTCTCTTTATTTGTTTATTGGTGAATATGGTTTTCATTATGTCTTAGATTAAAAGGCTCCAGCTAATTTTAAGGGCAGTATTTCTAAGAATCATAAAAAGCCCCTGATGTTTCTTGCATCATCTGACATTACTTCACACAGTTTTGCCCTTGGAGGAGGTGTAATACGTGTAATTATTTGATGAAACCTAATCTGTGAGTACCTTTATTACACAAATGG